>NW_026535797.1:11377500-12071666 GCF_028551555.1 Melozone crissalis | reverse complement strand
ATGTTGTCATAAGGAATTTATTATTTCAGAAAAAGACAGGACTTCCTGGAGTTTTACTTGGAAGGGATGCAACAGCTCACATGTTGGGTTGAACCCAATGACCCAACACCTTGAGACATCCTTTTCCCAAACAGAGAACCCAGTTAAATATAAGTTAAAATCTGATCCTGTGCCAGTGGCACTTGGGGACAGATGTGTGTTAGATTTCAGTCCTGCAAGCAACAAACCATGATGCAGAGATGAGCAGAGTGGATGGAACCTGTTCACTATGTGGGCAAATCCTGAGCTGTATCCCATGGTGAGACCAGTGTTGCCAGTTTGATCCCTGCTGGTGCCTTATTGAATTCATGCTAGCATGCTTGTGAGTTCCATATCCTCTGAGGCTGCTTTGCTATTTTTTTTAATGGCACAGGTATTTCTGCCTGCTTGAAATAAAGGAGATTGTGTCTTTGCTTACAGCTACCCCATGAGTGGTAAAAAGTCATTAGATAAATTTTTAAGCTATAAACCATTCTCTAGTGGGTGGCTTTTTCTTTCCGCTCTGCTTATTCTAAGACAGATAATATTGCAATAATGGTCATGGCATGGTTCAAAAATCTGCCAACTGCCCTTCAGAAAAAGGATTTTTTTAGGATGTTGCCCTTTATGTTCCACAGCAACATTGAAGCAGTAAATTGAGGCAAGAAAAAAAGTGTTGTAGAAAATCAAGAGCCCAATGGAGAAAATGTTGCTGAGCTAGTCAGATAGCTTTGAAGCAGGATGGGTTTATTTTTGTTTGGTTTGGGTTTTTTTGTTTTATCAAAGTTGCACCAAACCAAGACTGCTGATGATCCTGAGCTACAGAATTGCCTTTCCAGCAGTGTGTGGTTGACCCTGGGAAATTCTAACTTCTGGCTGCAGCTCTTGAGCCAGCTGCTTCTCAGACCTAACAGTGGTGATTCAGCACCAGTGAGCACTGGAAGGCAGAGTTATTAAAGGCATGCAGGGCATTCTGTGGGGCTGGAAGACATTTTGCCAAGGAAACAGTGATGCTTTTATTATATGAATTAAAGACTAGCTCTGGGTGTGCTTCCAGAGCCAGAGCATATTAGAATGTTAACAAGGAGATGCCATTCCCTTAAACCAGGCAAAGGAGTTAAGCAGGGTGTGGGTGGTTGCTGAACTTGGCTATGGATACCCATAGAATCAGCGGGTAAAGAGGATTCCTCTGGGTGGAATGGAAATTCAGGAGATTTCTTGTTCAGCCCATAAGGGCAAAATCTATCAGCGTTATTTAGGGCTTGCCACGAAAGGGTGTTTTTGAGCAGACATATTCAGAATAATTACTTTGATTTCCTGTGGATTCATATTCTCAAGAAGAATGACATCCCTGGCATTATTCTGGAATAGCTATCCCACCTTATGTCATGTTGCAGTTTATTCTGGAATCATTTCTCCAGGAATTCTTGCTGCTGGGCTCCCTGGGATCACACTGGAAACATCCCCACTCCTTCCTTCTGCTCTCTTAGAAACATTTTGCAGGGAACTAGAAACAAAAGAGACTTCATGCTTACTGAGATTTTGTACAAGACTTCCTTTATTATAAATTAAGCTGCATGAGAAGATCTATACAAATTCAACAGTGTCCTGCTATAGAAGCAGCGGTTTAAGTACAGGATTGTCCATCAAGGAAGACCTTAGTCTGGAGAGTTCTGGTGTTATTGCCCATCTTGGCTGCATTGCCAAATTCATCCCTGTACTACAGTTTTGCTTCTAACATGTTACAGACAGACCCCCCCAACTCTAAAAAACCCAAGTAATAAATAAAGCTGTTTACCAGGTAGGTGCTGTGAGAGACAACTCCTCACTGAGCAGCAGCAAAGCTGTTACAGGTGCCTGAAGTCTCACTTCCTCACCACAGAGAAAACACTGCAAAAACTTTGCATTAAAAATGGCTGGTGAACAATCACCCAATCCTGCTGCTTGAATACTGGATAAATTTTTGGATCATTTGGCTAAACTACATCTTTATACCCCTGTATATACCTGTATACAGAGCAGCTTGGAAAGACAGAAACTCTTTTCTGTGGCTGCATAACAGTGAACACCCAACACCACCCCTTAGCAGACATTCAGCTCCTGTACAGCAATAATAACCTTAGACCAAGACATTTTCTAAGGGCAAATGGCTCCTGAGGCTATGCTGTAGATCAGTGTTGCTATCAACTCACCACTAATTCCACTGCTTTAACAGAGCCTGTAATAAAATATTAAAACCACAAGTTGAGGGCTCAGGGAGTGGCTGGACCAGTGGAAGGCACTTGGAGTTCATGTGTTGAATTCACCTGGTTAGCAAATAGCAAGAACAGCACTGAGAGTCCAGGACAGGCTGTTTACCTTTCTTTAGGATATCTCACAGAGATACAGGCATTGTCAAAGATATGTTTGTTACTCAGGTAACTGCCATAAGCAGTTTGGTTTTAAGAAAACGTTTTTCACTTTAAACCACAAAATCTCAGTTCTACTCCCATCCTTTAAAGCTGCTTCCTATGATCACCCACCCAGATTTCAATCAAGGCAGAACTGCCCATGAGCAACACTAAAATGTCTTAAGACATTTTTACTGGCTGGCAGCTGATGGAACTGAATTGTCTTATAAACCTTAGTTTGTGAAATGTGAGTCTAGGCTCTTACTAACAGGCTAGTATTTGGTGGGCAAAGATTTGATGCTTGAGAGACAAGGAAGTCCAAGGAATGATGTTCTTCGCATCACAGCCTCCTTGTACCATGACAGAGGTGTGCTCCAAAAAAACACTGTGTACCAGCCCCTCCTCTGATGGGATATGTCTGTACCTTGGTTTCCAAGGAAGATCTCCACTCTGAGGCTGACTGAAGCACAGCTTATAATCACAGATAGCATTTCCCCCTAACAGGTATGAGTGGGTCCCCTCACAGCCTAAATGCAGAGACCAGATCACTTTAAGGGGCTCAGGGCAAAATGAGCATATTGCATGTAGGAAAACTGTGCCGAGCAATTTGCTTTCAGTGGCATCAAATCCATAAATTACTTGATTCAGCTCCAGCTTCTGTTCAACTAAACCCCATGGGAATACTTCAGGGTCAGTTTGGGCATAAGAGAAAACAGGCATACAAGTACAGAAAACAAAGAACAAAAGATTCAATCCACTTATCAGTTCAGGTTCCCTTTGAGTCTGAGCAGCAGTGCTTGGGGCTGTGTAAAGGCGAGTTTGGGCACGTTTACAAGCCCTTTGCAACTGGTATTGCAAAGCTTTGTTCTGACATTTTAATAGGGGAGTTACCTTATTCTGTTCAACAGCCTTTTCTTCTCATGGTCCTCCTGCTCAACCTTATACAGAAGTTATTTTTCTACTCAGAATGTCATTTCCTGAGAGACCTGGGTCATAAATTTGTTTCTGTTCTTTGGACAGTCTAAATTTAGACTCCTGACAGGAAATGGCAGAGAAATTCTAATTTCTCTCTGGCTGGGCTGGGAGCACATTTAGAAGCAACTTCAACCACAAGTGCTCCAGCGTGACCTGCCTGCTTTACATGCCAGCAGTCCATGTAAAGCTGGGTCTGCTGCAGGCACTTTGCAGTAAACCTGCGCAGGTAAAAATGGCAAATCACCTGTGTTTGCAAACGACTTACACAGCTTCTGAGGCAGCCTCCAGGCTCCAGTACTGACCCACCCTCCCTGTACCTCTGCTTGCCACTACCTGCTTGCCATGGCCCTTGAGATTGCTCCTGCTCTCTTTCCTACTGGGGAAAGCCTTCTTGGCTGTACTTGGAAAGCCAGGGATTTTCAGCACTCGTTAGCGTCAGCAATTAGTCCTGCCCTGTTGCTCTCCTGGCAGTCTCCCAGGCACTCATCACCAAGGATGCTGAAGCAAGCACTGATGATCCAAGACTTTTTCCTACTGTCATTACCCACCAGCCTCTTCTCCCCCATTCCTACCTACCCCCTACTTTCTGTTCAGACACCCTACTTAACTACCTGTGGTAATAAAAGCCAAGGGAGGCAGCACTTTGGGCACAGCTCTGCCACCATCTGTGCTTTCTTATAAACCAGGTGTGGAGACAGCAGTTACAGCTTCCTCTGCCTCTGTGTGTGAAGTGTCCCTCAGTGGTGGCAGGACAGAGAAGAGCAGACACCAATGAGGTGATGAAACAGTTTTTACCAGGAAGAGGGAAGAGAGGACATGTCTATGGAAAGTTTGCTTATCAACTGGATAAGGCAGGATAACAAGCTTCATGCTGTGTGCTGCTTCCAGCAGTGATACAGGATTGAATCTTCTCTCTGATGTGATAGAGAGGATTGATAAAAAGGGACCTGTGGAGTGGTGGTAAAAGGATCCCTGACAGGTCTTACCTCACAGAACAGCCACTCTCTTGTAAACAGGATTAAGGGAAGCCCTAGTGTAAAACTTTGCAGGGAATCCTAGTGTGAAAAAATAGTGAGAAAGGCCCTCTAGCACTGGAGGCCAGGCTTCTGGGACTAGCATAAAGCAATTATGCACTGGGGCCCTGGTTTGGACCCCACACTCAGGAGGGTGAGGATCTCCTGGGTCCTCTCCTTCAGGAAAGCCACCTTGCTGGGGCTGGGCAGCCCACTGGCACAGCACTAACATGCTTCCTGTGGGATTTCAGGCATTTCCATTTCTGCAAATTTTTTTTTTTTTTTTTTTTTTTTAGCACATGCCTCAAGATTCTCTCCTGGTCTGAAAGCCTGCAGCAGCTCTCCCCCTTTGCACTCCCAGCTCAGCACATTACAGTCTACTAGTGCAGGTCCTCAGAGCAGCAGTCTTTAAAATGATTGAAGAGAATGTATAAAGTAGCTGTTGCCTGCATATGTGGAACAGAAGGGATGCAACATGGATCATAAGGCAGCTGCAAGCAGCACTGCCCAGATCTACTACATGTGCATGTTTTTTATCCCTTCCTTCCCTGCTGGCCTTGGTTTAATTAAAACCATGTGCAGAGAGTCACACTCTCAAATGGAGGGTGATCACTCCTGCTACCAGACTTCTGAGATTGGCTTCATTACAGGATAATTGGAGAACTGCTTCTTTTACGAAAGCAAAACTTACAGCAGTCATAGAAACAGAACAGTTTAGGCTGGAAGGGACCTTCAAAGATGATGTAGTTCAAGCCCTGCTTTTCCTTTCTCTCTAGGCTGTTCTCACACTTTAGTGCCCCAAGGTAACAAAAACAACCCAAAATATCAGAACCCAATAGTGGTGTTTCTTTTATCTAAGATAATAAAAGTTCCTGTTCATTGATCCATGCAAAATGGGCAGGAATATAAACCACTAGCCATGTTACCATGGAAGACTCAAATGAAATGGTCTGAAGACACAGACCCTGCTCTGCTACATCCTCCCACAGGAGAAAAAAATGTGCAGGAGTATTTTTGAAGGACAGGACAAGCCATATAAGTTACTGCTGCAAGTCCAGTCAAGCAGGCTTTTTCTTCTTCTTCTTTTTTTTTTTTTTAACTGCAGTTCTGAAGCTGTGCTTTATTTAAGGACCTCCATCCAGTCCAGACCTTGTGCATGACCCTCCTCCTCTCCACACCAGCATGTAGACTGATGTTGCACTTCCCATTGGTGAAAGAGCTCCTGCTGTCTGCAAGCAGACAGGCTCCTTTGATCCCAAGATCCTGTCTCTGATTCCCCTGCCCTCTTATCTGCCCCTTCTGAAGGAAATGAAGTATTTGGCCACCATCACACCCCCACCCCCATTTGCATTGCAGGCATCTGAATAAATTACTTATATTTATTGCTCACCACTGCTGTAGCATGACTGAGGCACAATAGAAAAAATATATTCTTAGCTGCATAAAACCAAGCACAGCAGTGGAACAGAAACCTACTTCACCACCACATCTTCCAGTTTCTCCCTATTCTCCCCACCAAGCCTCTTCCTTTCAGCAGGAACCATGGCCCAGGACTGGTTCAGCTCCAGACAAGAAGCTCTACTGGCAAAGTCAGTTGTCTCCAGGAGGCTTCAGAAAGCTGCCCTCTGGACTTGTGCTTAGAGTTTGGCTTTGGTTAAAGGGGTTCCTTACGGATCCCATTGGTGTGTGCAAGAGGAATGTGCACTGTGTACTCATTTATCAGTGCAGACATGTTCCTGAGCATCTCATGGAACGTGTCCACCATCTTCCTGTAAATGTCCCTGCGCAGCACAAAGGGACGGAAAAGGTTGAGAGGCTCAGCCCTCTGAAATATGATGGGGAAACCCAGCTCTGCTGGTACCTTCCCATTGCCAATAAAGAAGTGATAAAGCTTCTTTTCATGCAAACATTTCTCTAGGAATTTCAGCATGTCCTGTAGGCGGGCCTCCAGCTTTTCTGGGGCCCAGTCCTGGCTGGGACGTGCCTGCAGGAGATGCAGCAGCACTGTTTTCAGGTGGTAGTTGGTGAGCCCACTGGGACCTGTGAGGCTGCACTGCTTCCCATGGAGGAAGGAGAGGATCTGAAGGCAGCTGACGTGGCAGGAATTGGCAGGCAGTGTTTTGGAGACCAGCTGGATGAACCTCCTCTCATACACTGCAAAGGTGAGAAACCAGTGGGTGCTGGAGGGGACGTCTGCTGCCAGGCTGCTCCGAGGGAAGTGGGAGATGAAGTAAACGTCAGAGTTCTCATACTGCACCACAGGGGTGAGGTTGAAGGCAATCGATTTCCCCGATTTAAATTTTATCTTCAGGGCTCCTGGCGAGTCCAGGAGGCTGAAGGAAAGGTCAAATTCATATTTGTGGGAAATTCTGTTCCAGGCCTTGGTGACAGCAATCTGGAACCACTTCATGACTTGGTCAGCATCCAGATATTGAGTATTTTTGAAGCACAGGAGGTCTTCCATCTCACTGCTGGGCTTGGTACTACTGACCTGGCTATGGAGGAGGCACAGCATATCTTCTCCTAGTTTAGTCTTGTCACAGATGCAACCCGTCACATCCTCATCTGCCCTGCACACCTTGATAGTGCCATAACCTTGTTCATCTGGGGGAAAAGAGTCACCAGAGCACCAGGTCTGGCAGCGAAAGCAGTAAGGCTCCGGGGGAGCAAAAGGCACTATCAGATCACAGACGAAGGGTTTGCGCACTCTCCAGTTCTCATACATGCTCCCCACACCCATGCAATCCTCCACTTCCATGTCAGCATCCCGGTTACAGACGCTCCTCAAGGCCTCCAGCAGGTCATCTGCAAAGCCTTCCACCATCTCCCGCATCCTGGACATGTCTCCGGTGGTACCCAGGATACGCTTCTCATAGAAGCTGGCCAGGACAGCCTTGTCGGGCAAGGCCACTCCTTTAAATGCTTTCCCCAGCACTGCCATGTCATCCTCTTCTCCTCCTATGTCCTGCCAATTCCCTTCCTGGAAATCCTGCCTCCAGAGCTCGATCAGCAGGAAGATGACCATGGAGAGGGCAGTCCACATATCCCATCGGACCCTTTCCTCTTTGCTTTCCTCCACTACCACTGCAGCCTCCTCCAGAGCCTTCTGTGTGGCTTCCTGGTGTGCGATTTCCTGCTCCAAGCGCAGCTGCTCCAGCCGCAGGCTCTCCTCCCGCTCCTTCATCTTCTGGATGATTTCCTCTGTGTTCTCAGGGACCGTGCCATTCTCCTTAGGGAAGAAGAGCGGGTGGTTGACAATGGCTGTGATCACCAGTAGGCACACCCGGAAGAGTCCCACGGGCATGGCAGTTCCTTCCCTGGAAGAGAAAGAAAGGTGAAATGACCCATGATTTGGAATATATTCCCTCAAGTACAAAAATGAAAGAAACTCCCCACTGCAACAAGAACTTTGACATCCTTTCCAGCCCTGGAAAAAATGCTGGAATCTAGAAACCACTAAGTGCACACCCATTTCTGCAAGTCATCAACCAACTTCCCCGAGAGGCTTTATCAGCTGACAGTGAGGATGAAAGTGGCTCTTATCAAATGAACTTCGAAAAACAGAACTCTGAAGGCACTTCCTCCTGTCAACCCACTACGATGCTGTTGGGCAGTATGGGAGGGCACGTCCTTCCTTTGCCTCTCCTTTAAAATTCCCTGGACAGAAAAGGAAAGAAATAAGCAGGCAGAACCTCCCCAGCTGTAAAACACAGGACTGGAGATGAGCACTGCTTTTCCTCAACATAAAGTTAATATTTCAGATGTGGCAGTGACATAGGCAGGTCTGTCCTGGCCACGTTCCATGTTAAGCATGTCTGGGAACCCACAGAGCCTGCCTGGATCAGGGCAACCTTCACTGCCCTGCTGGTGAGCTGCCCCTGGGTGGGAACAAGCCTGCACAGTTTTGTGCTTCATAGCAGGCATTACAGGCAAAGCTCCTCCTGCCTTTCAGCACCATCAGGATCAGGCTGTGGCAAACCCTGCTGGCCCCCAGGATGGCTCATGATGGCAGTTCCAAAAAAAGGGCACAGACAGAGACTCTACTAAAATGGAAACGGTTTCCTTCAGCCCAGTGGTTCTAAAAGCATCAGGCTGCTTATCTTTGGTGATCACTACACTACTGACCTGTGGAGGACATTAGTAAATACCATGGCTTTGATCCATGGGGCTCACAATGAAAGGATTTAATTCCCAACTTTCTGGGACATGGTCCCATTGCCAAGGCCTCCTAGAGGGCCGGGCCAGATGGTGCTCAGGCTAAAGCCTGGGCTGTCTCCTCCAGCTGGCATTTTTGTTTCTGGAGGGCTGGCATCACTATCAAGAGCCCAAGTGCCTGCTCAGGGCAGTACAATCTGAAGTTGTCACCCTTTGCTGTGATGTTGGAAACTCACCAGTCCCTCTTTCCAGCAAAATCACCTCAGTCCTAGCATGGAAAGATCAGAAGGACAAGATGGACAAGCAGGGATATTTCTTCTTCCAGCTGGGAAATTTTAGGACAGCTGCTTTAATGCCTCAAAAGTGCTTGAGAGGGAAGGGTTTCTGTTACAGAAATAAAGTCTACCAATAACATAGTTCATCAATCAGACCAGAAATAGCAATCTCATTCCTAAGTAATGCTGCTGTGGGAATGAAGCTGCTTCACAGACAGCCAAGAGATGGTGAGGCACTCTGTGTGCTCCAGGGGCTCAGGGCTGTAATTCCCACCCCCTGGACTAGCTCCTTCCTGGCTTGAACCCAGCATGTTTTGGTGCCACAGCAATCCTGCTGTCCCAGCATCTGGGCAAGAAGGAAAATATCTCTGGCAATCTCATTTATGCCTCCGCAGGGCACACAATAAAGATAGATCCACCCCAGTGGACCTTGTTATTGTAACTGCACAACAAACCTCTGGTTTTGATTGCAGGAACCTGGATTTCCTCAATGTGAGCAGTTACTGTACATGGGAACTGTATCCTTCAGCACACAATTACCTTTGCTTATGAGAGAGCTGGGACTGGAATAACAAGGGAAGGGAACAGGATTGAGATGCATTGTCCAAGCAGCAAGAAAATTCACACGGTGCTCAGGATAATGCTCCATGCCCCTCCCTGTGTAACATTTACCAGCCACCCTTTTATTTTAGATCCCATGCACTTGCATAGATGAATGTTCTTATGCAGACATTGCTCTGGAAATAGTTTGTGGCCCTATCTTGTCCTTTTTTACATTTACATTAACTCTTTAATTCATCAGGCAATGAATTAAAAGTGAATTAATGGCCAAATCTGGGTGTTCCAGTTATTCTGTGAGCTCCACGCCTGGCCACATTATAAAAATAAACTGGGGTCGCCCTGCTTTGCAAAGGGCTTTATCAGTTTGCTGGGGCAGGGCAGGAAGTGCTGGTGAGTTCCTTTCCTTAGTGCTACCCTCTTGCAGACTACGTGTGCCTTCCAAGCTTAAAAATAACATGGCCAGGGGCCAGGTGCCTCCTTCTTGCAGTCTTGACCAGGATGACCTCACTGCTCTGCTCTGCTCGATCACTGTCCCTGCAGATGAAATGTTCTACTGTTACCACATTACTTCTGAGGTGTGTAAGGCTGAAAGAAGTCAGCTTCCTCAGGATCTTCTTTCTCAGGCCCAGCTGCCCATGGTGACACTGCTGCCACAGGTCACCTGTCCCAAAGCTCTGCCAGCAGCTGGGGTTAGGCCAGACACCCCCAGGGCCATCAGTGGTTGGCTCAGCTGAATTCACTGTGGGTCACACTGACATTCTGGGATACCCCAGCTCATTTTGCAGCAACCTCTTCCTTCAGCAAGCACTACAGGCATCAGCCTCTGGAAACTGGAAGCGACAAGATCTTCAGATCACATTGATTTGCAAGAGGCATGTCTGTTTTCAGCCAAGAGTAAGTTCTGCTGGTCAAAACTGCCCTTTTGCCACTGCAGCTGCTCACTCCAGAAAATGAAGCCAAACATTAACCTAAGGTTTAAGGTTAATGCGGCTCAGTGGCCAAAGTCAGTGGAGCCTGCCCTTGGCAGCAGCCAGGGTGGTACAGGCAGAGCATTCCCACACCTCTCAGACACAGCTTTCCTGGTTAATATGAAAGGCTCAATAATACAGGTGAAACCAGTAGCACTGCCTGCTACGGCGCTGCAGCACTCCCCATAACAAAGGCTGCTCTTTTCCCTTGCTTTTAACTTCAGCCCAAGCTATTTAAGTCTGATAAAAATATTTATGCCTGCTCAGGCTGAGACAGCTTTTGTGTGGGGAAGAGGGAGAGAGTCCAAACCTTTCCAAGCTTGAGACTAAGAAAGAGAAATGGCAATTTTGCAATCTATGCATCAAATTTAGCAATGTTTCAAATATGGGGGGGGGGGGGGGGGAGGGGGGGGAGAAAGGTATTCATAAGTTTTAAAATACCAAGTTCTCAAAGCAATCTGCAACCTTTTCTGAATTTCTCACCCTGACAGTTTTTTCCCATTTAGAGTATAAATAACATCTGGACTTAGTAACAGGCTTACATCCTACCTACCTTCTGCAGACCCTCTTGTGGCAGTCCTGGGGCTCCAAAAGCCCCCAGAAGGTGCTGTGGTCACAGGTAGGCCGCTCCTGCCAGCAGCCAAAGCAGCTCTTTCTCTGCTCCCTGGGCCAGGTGAGAATGCAGAGACCTCTCTTTTCTCATGTGGGCACAAAGCAGGGAAAGGTTCAGGAGGACAAAAGAAAGCTGCCTGGGAAATGAAGAAGGACCAGGGCATGTGAAACCTCACTGTCTTGATGTGAAGCTGTCTCTGCTCACTGCCCAGCATGTGATGCTACTTGTTCAAACCTGCCTCTGGCACTAGAATTCGTTTTCTTCTGAGCTTTTCTGTGGCACTCACTGCTGTAGTGACTAGGGGCTTCACCAAGGTTAGGGTTAATGACCACTCTGCACAACCCTGAGAAGTGAGGGGGCAGACACCATCCCACCCTCCAGCTGGGAGTGAGGCTTCGGAGAGATAAAAACAGCTGATCAGTCTGTTGCCTGATTACAAACAATCAGCTGCATCCTACAGCACTTGGCATGTTCAAAGAGTCCACCAAGAGCACCCACAGCCCTCCACCCTCAGCTCCCAGGCAGGTTAGGTCTCATCCTTTCAAACCTGAAGCTGCCTCTGTGGCTGGAGGATCCTGACCAGCTCCAGAGCAGTCCTGGATGATGCAGGAAGCCCCAAGAGAGGAAGGGGAATGATAATGCTGCTGTCATGCAGTTCAGGTTGGTGCCTTGAAGCCACAAGAAGAAGGAGGCCACCTCTCACCCTAGCTGATCAGAGAGCCCTTTGCTGCACAATTTACTGATGTTTGGCTTGCCTGGAGCACAGTTCCAGGTAGCACACCATAAGGAAAGGGAAGTGGCACAGGAGGAAGCCTTCACAGAGCCAGGCAGCAGCACCTCCACTTTCAGCTTCTCCTCCTCACCTGGGAGCATCAGAGAGCTCCTACAGGGTTTGTGTGGAGCAGCCTGAAGCAGCTGCTGCCCTGTGGCAATGTGTGCCCCTTCCCA
Source organism: Melozone crissalis (assembly GCF_028551555.1). Classification (NCBI taxonomy): domain Eukaryota; kingdom Metazoa; phylum Chordata; class Aves; order Passeriformes; family Passerellidae; genus Melozone; species Melozone crissalis. Next base: position 12,059,750 of record NW_026535797.1, on the reverse strand, counting down.
AGCTACCCTGTAATAGATTTCTCTGAGGGGCAGCAAAGTCCTTCATGGAGATGATGATGATGATGATCAAAGTCATAACAATGTCCTGTCCCTTCCAGCTACATGTGCTTAGTTTCTGATGACCCTAAGCCTTAATCACACCCTTTTCCACAGCAGCTTCAGAACCTCCTGCTCAGCCTGGCAAAGGAAAGAAAGAGATGGCAGCTTGCAGCTTGCCTCTGCAGGCTGCTCATGTGCTCTGAGCCCAGATAACCACCTTCTCTGAAGACAAGGGAAAGTATTTCCCTTTCATTAACAGTGAACTTTCTTTACTCAGGAGTTCCTCATGCAGCTTTATTTTTTCAGCCACTTTATTCCTGTAAATTTTGAATCACGGTAAGCAAAACATGCTCTGGCTGGTGTTCAACAATAAACCAGGCAGGAGTGAGCTGAAGCTTTGATTCTTAAATGGGAAAAAAACAAGTCAAGCCACTGAGTGCAGTTCAGTATTACACTGGAACACGCCAAGACATCACTTACAACACACTCAATTGCTTCCTGCAATCTGGCCGACACAAAAGGCAATGAATAGGTGGCTGCTACATTGTGTTTTGCTTTGGTAGGCTGCAAAAAAAGAGGCATTTCAAGTAGATGATAGAAAATACAGCTGGTTGGGAGCCTTTTTTCATTGAAAGCTGCCAAATTTTTGAAACCAGAACTTTCATGGGAACAAATATGATTTCTGACTCTCTTATTGGGAAGGTCCTTGAGGTTTGGAAAGGACTCTGCTACTTGTTTTGACTGCAGAGACTAACAGGTCAAACCAGGCACTAAACCTGGGACTTTCTTACGGGGAAGATGTGAACCTCAGTCTGAGGGGTTTCTGCCCAGCCCAGCTGTGCTTCCTCATGGTTGAGCTTCTGGGAGCTCTGTGATGCCTTCTCTTGCTGTACAACAGTGAAAAATTACCCTCTGGCCTTTAAGTGTTTAGTCTGAAAAAAGCTCCTGCTGCATATATGAAGGTCTAGTAAAGAATAAAAGTTTGCTGAAAGCCCTTAGTAATGCACCATATTCTTCTCCAGTTTGCAAGTATCACTGCCACCTCTGCAGGTATTCACAGATATGATCCAGCTGCCACTGAAAGAAATCGTAGTTTCTCTTAGTGGGGACTACAAGCTCTGATTTGTAAGAAACTTGCACAATGACAGAGAAATGGGAATTACAGAGATGCATGTCAGTATTATTGTTACTGCCCAAAACTTGGACAGATGCAGTTTCTTAGACAATCCCACACTCACACAACACAGTGCACCAGGACAGGTTCTTGCTCTCCCATCTCCTGAGCACGGTCAGCTGCAGCACACACAGCCCAGACAGGAAAATAAGGGATAAAAATCCAATTCAGAGCCTGAGCAGCACCAGCTTGTGCTGTTCTTTCAGCCCCTATGAATTAAGCTGTGTACAGGACATCAGTGGGATGAGATCTCCACTGGGACAGAACAGTGCCAGCCACAGCAGCTCTAACTCACGTTCTGACTTGTTTTTCAGCATTCAATTAGTGCTACAGACAAAGTACCAAATTCCAACTGCCAGCACCATCACAGCTGGTTCAGCACAGACAGGTGGGACTGGGATCTGTCTTTGGCTCTGTGGGGAGAGCCAAAGCCAAAAGCCTCAAGAGGGGAAGGACCAAATGCACCAATACATGAGGTGCAGGGGCCTGGATGTTGAGACTGGTAACAACCACATTTAAAACCAGAACAAGCCAACTGGCCTGCACAGAACTATGGCAGTCAGGTACGGCAGAGCAACTGCCTTCCAAACCATGCCTGGAAGCCACACCCCAGATCAGCTGCTTGGCCACAGCACAGCAGTTGGACAAGGCCACTTGCCTGACAGCTATTGTTCTGCTGTTTGACTGAGAACATGAGCCTTTTGTAATATCTGTGGACATCCTGTCCCGGGCCTGCTGCAGTGCCAACGGGGTCAGTCGCGCAGCCCGCCTCGGACATCCTGCCCAACAGGTCTGCTGTGCACTTCTGGAAACAGTATTTTCCTCCTGGGGGTCACCAGATCAGGTATTTCCAAGGAAATGCTGATGCTCATCCTGTGTACAGGACTAGATAGCCCTCCCTTCCCACGGGCAGGAGGATTCAGGGAGAATAAGCACGTGAGGGGCACTGAGAGTGCTCTGGAAGCAGATATTGCTGGGCGGCCCCAGGTCCAAATGAGAGACTTTGTCAGCTTCTCTCCGAGCAGAGAAGAGCTTGACTTGTCCTGGGAAAGACAGTTAGTCTCTCTCCTGTCCTGTCATGTACTCCCTTTGCCACCAGGAAGCTTTTTCTCAGGCCTTGCTAAGTCTCCCTTGCTGCAGTTTGAACCCCGTAACATTCTAGTGCCCACTGTGGGTACAGGTAGGACGGATTCTTTGTTTTCTTTTTGCAGTAGCACTCAGGATGTTCAGAGGCACTCCTGTCCTGCCTCAGCTCTCACTGTAAACAGGTGCATTTACAAGCTGTTGCCATAAAATCCACGGTCCCCCTTACCCCAAACCATAGACAGTACAAAGTATTTTTCCTGGCTCAAAGGGAGCTATTTGCCTTCTAGGGCTGTTTTCCAAAACCCAAAGAGATGTGGCATGTGTCACATTTTCAGTTTTATCATCAAGTGGGGATTTACTGGGCCCATTTCTAAATCATTGTTTCTCAGTGCATACAGGTATCATGCCACTAATCAAAACACTAATCAAAACATGATCCTCTTCCTGCCCCAGGAGCCAGTAGCCACCATTAAAGGCAACTTTAATAAGTAATGAGTAACACAGAGACACCTCATGTCCCCAAAGCACTCACTGTTTACTCCTTGCAAGGCTGGACCCGAGAGAGGGTGCCCATGGAGACCAGGAGACAGCCAACAGCATGAGGAATGTGTTACTCAGCATCCTGCTCATTGCTTGAATGTGTTTTTATTGCTTTTTGACTATGCAAGCCAGCTCAGCCCTCGTTAGCTAGCAGGACATGCAGTCTGTGGAGTGCCTTGGGTTCCCTCTGCTATAGCAAGAAGGGGTTTTACAAATTGGAACATAGTGTGGGCTGCAGGAGAGGCAGGAGGGCAAAGGTAGGAAGTGTGTATGTTATGTGACTCCCACCCACATAGGGAGCTGTTGTAGTAGGACAGGAACAGCTTGTGTTTTTAAGCCAAATAAATTCTCTTTGGTTTTGTCTGTTAACAGTGAGGAAAACAACTGGAGTAAACCAAGCTTTTGTGGGTTTTGTTGGTATTGGGTTCTTTTTTTTAAGAGGAGAAAAGACACAGGCAAAGAAAAAACCCCTTAGCTTACCACCCTTACCAGCACCCTCCTCCTCCACCCCAACATGATGGGAGCCTGGGCAATAGTTGGTCATTCCCTTGCCCAATCCTTCATCAGCACAGATGGACAAACACCCCTGCTGCTCCACCAAAAGCCTGAGAGTGTCAACCACAATGGATGGAGCACTGAGAATGCACAGATCCTCTCTGGCCTCCCCCTGGTGCTCATGCTGGGCCCTGCTCTGGCTGTCACCCCCTCAGCCACACCACAGCTCCTTGCACGTGAGGCAGCCATGGCTCATGGGTCCCACCTGGCAGTCACCTCAGAGAGAGGTGCTGAGTGGAGAAAGAGATCAATTGACAAGATGTTTGTTTAAATCTGCCCTCCTTTCCCCCACTTAATTCTCAGCAAGGTGGGAAAACTCCACACCAGTGTTGTTAAATCAGGCAGTGGTTACCCTGGCTCTCCTCATCCTGTGGTAAGAATATGCATCCTTGTACATTCAACTTAATCGTGCACCCACTGGAATAAATGCTTTGGTATTAAAATAATTGGTGGAAGCATTATTAGAAAGTTGATTTCCCAGCAGGGATACAACATCACACCACATCTCAGAAGAGCACATGTGGATGTTGGCAGGGCTCAGACATGACTTGCAGAGTGATTACATTTTACATGTGAAACTATCAAGTCCCATTTCAGCCATGAACAATGAGCACTTACATATTACAGACAGTGGAAAGCACAGCAGTCACCAGACACTTCCACACTGAGACACTGAACAAAAACACAGCAAAAAGAAATTTTCATCTTGGGTTGGGAATTTGGCTGATCTGAGATCTTCTACTCCATCAGTCTTGACTCAGTGACAAAGCCACACTCATAGCTCAGGAAACCTGCAGGCCCAAGTATCTGCTTAAGCAGGACCCAAAACCACTGGATGGGATTGAAGGTTTGTGCGATATTGGACCATTGTTTTGCTAACTAGTCACTGCTGTTTGTATTCAAACAATAGGGAAAGAACTGTATTTAAAAGCTGGCTATTGTTGCCAAAACGTCACCACAGAAATCAAAAGCAATGCTTTATTCTGTTGCCTGAAATTCCAGCTTTTTTTTTTTTTAAACACAATATAGTTCTTTAAATAAACTAAAAAACAAAACACAACCCAACCGACTGTGAAAGCCCCTGCAGGGATGGGTAGAGGGTGTGGAAGGAAGGGAGAACAAGAGCACTTTTACTGCATTGCCCCATTTCCTTGCCCCTCACCAAGATGACTCCCTGATCTAAGCAGAGACACTGTGCATTGCACGCAGCCTCTGAGTAAGAATCAAACCCTCTTACTTCATTACCTAATGACTCTAGAAAAGATCAGGAGAAACAACACAAATGCTTTGGGAAGCAGAAATCCCAGTCTTGGCTCACTTGCCATAAACCTAAAAACTGCCAAGGCAGACGCATGCACAAAAATATGTTGGCTGCAGAGTACTACTGGCTAATCCTGCTCTTCAAAATGAGTTTGAATAAATAAAAAGCAGCAGAAGAAAGCAAAGTCATACAAAAAAACAAACTGCCCCACTTCCCTACAATATTTCCATGAAGCTCATTCTTTCAGCACCCGTGGCCACCAACCCAGAGCCATTTTCACCCGAGGGAATGACTCAGAGACAGCCTATTGCCACATGCACTCATATTTAATAATTTTCATGTGCTCTCTGCTCAGTCCCCTCTTCTTACCAAGAAAAGGAAACATCTCTAAGCTCTTTGTTTTGCTGAAGAATTTGTAAACTGAATGCTGGGAAGAAAATCTCTAAAAAGACTCAAGGGGAAAGGAGCGATGTAACTTGCCGTGCTGCAGCAGAAATATCAAACACACACATATTAAGATTGTGAAGCCACGTGGTTTTCATTTGGGATGTGTGGGGTGAGCACATACGGTTGCTTTCTTTATAACCTAAGCACAACAAAGGAAGGCTTTGTTTGAAAGCCAAGGGACAGCCTCTCACTTAAAGGCTGAGTTACAACGTAATGGGAGCTGTGAGTCATGGCTGGGGCCCCTGCTCACAGGCACAAACCCCCTGTGCTGAGCAGGCAAGCAGCTCAGCAAGGAGCACAGCCTCCAGCTCCACATGGCAGACCCAAAGCATCCAGGACTAGCGGCAAACACAAGGCTGAGCTGGGAGCATGTGTTGTGATGCCTTAGCACACAAACACATCCCTTTCAGTCAACATTTCTGCTGTAACTCTGTCAGAGCGTGAGATCACAGCCCTGCACCTCTTCCAAAAGCACAATGCAGCTATGAGTCAACAGGAAGGTGGGATAAACATAATCCAAGCACCTTCAGACCATCTTTTGATTTTGGCTGCAGAACAGCATGGCCATGATTCTTAGGCTGAGCATAGCTAGGTGGGAGCTGAGGAAAGTAGCTCACTAGGTGGGACCACACTAGAGCTCTGTCCTTCAGTCACCTACTGTGCCAGATAATTTGTGTCATTGTGTGTTACAGGAGGGGAGGGTCAACTGATGGATTCCAGCTACCCAAAATAAAAACATCCCTTCTATTCTTGCCCCTGCAAGGCTGGAAGATAAGGGCAAGTTTTAATTACCATGAATGAGTTGCAATCTGCAGTGCAGAAGTGTCTGTGTGCTGCTGAAACTTTAAGTATTTTCCCTCACATTGCCAATAGTATTTGGTTGCTAAATTCCCAGAGGGCTTTAGAAATAAAACTCTCCTCTGAAACCAGTGGCAGAAAGGCACCTGAACATCCAGGAGGAAACAGATTAGGATTGAAGCATTCTGGGTGCAGATACAGAACACCAAGCCCCTCTGAGAAGCATTACAGTGTGAATATCAAGTGTGACATTTTAAGCTTGAGAACATCTCCTTAGCTCTGCCACTCTACAGGAGCTTAAAAAATAAAAGGAAAAAGAGGTCTGAAAAAGCAATAGAGTTTATTCCCTCTGCCTACACGCATGGCTTACTCTGTGCCTCAATGATTTCTGGCAAGTCTCTGTTTACTTTGTTCTGAAAACCTTCCAGCAAATCTCTGCCTCCTAAGGCAGTCTAGACTACTGCTTAGCTGCCCCTACCTGCAGGAAAGTCTCCTTATCACTGCATGTGCTTTCTCCCAAGCAAGCTGTTTGGATTCCTGCTGGGATCCTGGCACAGGCAGGTGGTATCTTGTCTCAGGGAGCTTCTCTACCTCCCTGCAAACAGCGTGGGAACCATTTGCTCCCATTCCTCATCAGGTGCTCACTACCAAACTCTCTGCAGCTTGGAAGAGCTGAAAGCAAGGCACTCTCAAGCTGATTTTCATTGGTTTTTCTGGGTCTTACCACAAATTCTATGTTTTCAACTGAAAGCACCCACCATCCCCAGAGGCAACCCAGGGAAAGATGAGCTGAACCACACAGGTGGCTCAGCTGACACCTTATAACTCATGTCCCTTTTCCTGCCCAGGCACAAGAACCTTCTCTACGTGCTCTTCCCCTGGTTTCAAAAGTGAAGGAACAGTAACAGTTTTCCTTTGCCAGGCAACCAGAATAACCCAATGAGCTGGAGACTGTGCCTAGCTAGCAGGGCTTAAAGTCTGCAACAGCTGGCTGCAATGGTCCTCATCCTTGCCAACACCATGCTTGGTTTTTCTGAGCCACATACATGGCAGTGGGATGCATCAGATGTTTTCCATATACCTGCTGAAAAAGCATCTCTGCCTTGAGGCAAATATTGCAGATACAAATAACGTGCTAGATCAGCCAGAAAAACCTGCCTCTGGAGGAGGGATAATAATGAAACATGGTGCATGGAAAGGAAAAAGAGAAAGAACTTCATTTACACACAGGAGAATGGCAGTGGGCCAGCTCTCACAGCTTTGATCGGGGCTGGCTGGAGGAGCATGCCAGGGAACTCTCTGAGCTGAGCTTTGCTAGAGCAGAGCAGCTGTTTGAACTCTGTGATGAGAAAAAGGGGACAGACACCACCCAACACAGATCCAGAATAAGTAAGGGAAAAAAAAAAATCACGTGGAGTGCATGAGCTAACAGGTACTGAGAGCTGCAGCAGGACATTGTGGCAGCCAGGAGTGCTGCTCTGGCAGCCCCCTCTGTCATCAGCTCCAGCTCCTGCCCTCCCACCACTGCTGCCCGTAGAGCCTCCTGCCACACACAGGACAGCCCTGCCAGACATCTTGCTTTCACCCAGTTCTCCTTTCTGTGTTTTTAGGGGTTTTCATACAAACATGAAAACTCCACATGTCACTGGCTTGTGAAAGCACTGTTTCCCTTTGCCTCTGCTGTCACCCTTGATCATCTGAAGTTGTCCAGGCACTTCCAGGCATCTGCTCTCCCTCTAACACTCAGAAGAGGGGAATTCCAGTACTTTCCCAGTCTGGGTAAGGTACTTCTGGCAAGTTCTCCTCTGCAGCAGAAAATTGATCAGTAACTGATGTCAGCAAAGCTTTGGACCCTTTTGTTCCCCTCTGCCATCACTCTCTGACTAGATCTCAACTGTACCAAGCAGTCAGATAGGACCAATTTTATATTGAAAGTTCAAAAGGAGGAGGCTGTTAACACCGATCTTCCACACTGAAGCCATTTCCAAATTAAACCTTCACAACACTGCTACTTCAGCTTTGCAAGAAGCTGTCTGTACCTCACTGCTGGGAACATTTCTAAATTATGAGCCACACCAATTTCCTTTCAGCATTTCTGCTGCAAGGCTCAAGATCTCCTAGTGAGAGCCCATCAAGAAGCTTTTTTAAATCACATCAAATCTGAGAGGAAGAATGACCCCTGGAGCACTTACCTGCTACACAGCTTTGCAGGTGCTCATTAAACTTCACATTACTACAATCACCGTGATGCAGAGAAGACTCAGTTCAGTCACCCTCACTGAAGCAAAGCCAGTAAGTCTGCAAAGCACAGAGAATGAATGAGGAAGTGCAGGCAGACGATGGGTACATGATGCCGTTATCTAAATCATGGATTGATTAAAAGAGAGATTAACTCACCCCCTTACCTAATAAAATGATCATAAAAGCTCAAGAGAGCAGGAATAATCAGTTTGAAGTGATCAGGAAAGAGTTAAAATGCTGCTTCTCCCATGGGTGTCGGCAAGCAAGGACTTCCCTCCTCTGACTCCATCCTCACCCACCAGCACTCTCCTTTTAAAATGGATTAGGGTCAGATGAGCAGCTGCATAAGTGCAAGGGCTGGGACAGTTTTGTCTGGGATTGGTTTGTCTAGAAAAGGCATCTAGCTTCTGTAAGCAGCTTGAAAGGTAGAAATACTTGCTCGGGGAGTTGGGGTTACAGAGCTAATGGAGAAACAGAAAACAGAAGAGGCAGGAAGCAAGGGTAAGAGCACAGGAAGATGTGAAACACAGAACCGCAAAAGATAAACTACAATATTTTAGGATAGAGAAGTGAAGAAATTTTATATGCAACAGGAAACAACCAGGAGGAGGAGAAGACCAAACAAGCTGGTTGCAGGCAGACAACAGAGACATTTTTCTTCCCCAGCTGCACACAAATGGGCTGGGGAGGAGGAATGAGGCACCTCCCTCGTTTCCAGCTACCACCACTTCAAACTTTCCCACTGTCCTTGTCCAAAGCCTGATGAAACGATCAGTGTGGGCTGAGCTGAGCCTGAAGCCCATTTTAAGGGCATTAGCTTGACACATCCTTGCTCTCTTGAACTCCTTCAGTTCCTCCCACGTACCTGCTTTGACCAGACAGTGTGCACAGTTTCACTTCTCTGTTTCCATCTTCTACTGTGAGGCCAAATTGGGCAAATGGGCTCTGCCCAGCCCTCCCATCTTGCAGGGCTGCTGGTGCCTCTGCTCAACCGGTGTGCCACAACACCACCAGCAGCAGCACAGGAGAAAGACATCCCAAGCCCCAAAGGTCTGGATCTGCACTGTAATATCCCAGCGGATATTTATAAACCCTCAGGGCCTGCAATGTCTGGTCTCATGGCGGCTCAGGGCCAGTGAGGTAGAGCAGGTGTGTCTGCTGGGAGGAAAGGAGCTATTAAATGCTGGGCAGGAACTGCTTCTATGGGACATACAATTCACTTGTTAAGATAATTTTTAAATCTCAAAAGAGAGATTTTAAGTTAGGGTCTCCCTCAACTTTGTAGATGTTGGAGAGACCTTGACTAAGCCTTATGGATTAGTCAAGGTCTGGAAGGCCAAAATGATGTCTCCCCAGAACCGCCAGGCTGTACAACTCTGTCAGCCTATTTTGATAGGAGAGATGCTGCAGCACTGGGATCATCCTTTGTACTTGCTCCAAGAGTTCCATGTCCTTCCTGTGCTGAGAACCCCAGAGATGGATGCAGCACTGTGTGCAGTCTCAGCAGAGTGGAGTAGAGGGGCAGAATCCCCTCCCTGACCTGATGGCCATGCTATTTTGGATGCAGCCCAATTTGGAGATGAGGATACCATGTGGAATCACGTCAAAAGTCTTACAGAAGTCCAGATATTTTGTTTTCTCTTGACAAACATTGCAGTCACTCCATCATAGAAGGTCACCAGATTGGTAAGGCATGATTTGCCCTCAGTCAAGCCATGCTGGCTACCTCAAATCACCTCCTTTTCTTGCATAAGCCTTCTTATCACTGCTTCCATGAGGAAGTCTGAGCAGCCCAGCACAATATTTGTTTTGAGCCAGCCCTATATGAGAGCCTCCTCTCCTTGACAGAAATGAAAGGTGTCCCTGCTCCAGCGAAGCTCAGCAGCTGATGTGGCCTTCAGGTCACGGCAGTAAAACCTGTTTGTTTTGCTGCTGGTCAAGGTTGGCTCAGCCAGCTTTGCATAGCCCACGTGTGTGTGTGTAAGAATAAACAAGCTAAAAACAGAGTTCTGCTGCAGCTACACCCCAGGCCAGCTCTCCATCCCTCAAGCTGCTTGAAGGTTGGCCACCTGCCTCCCTGCCCGCCCCAAGGAGTGAGCAGGCAGAAGGGTTTGCTTACACAGCTGAGCCCACATCCCTGCAAAACCTGGAATTCATGGTTGGGCACATGACAGTGCTGCCCATGCACACCCTGGCCACGTTCTCTCCCTCCAGCGTGGAAACCAGAGTCTCTACCTCTCTCTGCCACCCAACAATTACAAGTGCTGATGGAAAATATGCTGCCTGGCAGCAAACCTGCTTTTTCCCCAGTATAAATGGATTGGAATAACACTTGGGAGAGAAAAAGCTGGCCCACCCAACAGTCCATTTTAAAGAGGATCTAAAGGAACAAGCCAGAAACTTTTTTCAGCTTCCTTTTCCATTGCACCATTGCTATGGATTGCAATTGCAATTCTGCAAAGCAGAGTGAGCAGGACAGAACAGCACAGGACAGCAGGGAGACTCATGTGGGCTCTTCATGGAATTCATATTCTGTGTTAATTTATTTGCAGGCAAGCCCAAGATACTGAAACCACAGTCAACAGGTAGACAGTTGTAAAAGTCAGACTAAAATTGTCCTTTGGAAAACCATACCATTTTACTTAAAAAACAAACTCAGAAATTAGTGAGATCAGTTTGTGAAACACTGGTGTTAGGTTTCTGTGGATCAGGTTCCTTTCCCATGTTAGTCATTGCCATGCAAGAAGAATCACAAGCATTGGCATCCCTCTGAGACGTCATGCAGAGACACACAGGAGCCCTTATTGCCATGGATAGCACCAACAAAAATACAAAACAGGAGCAGGACATGCAGCTTTTGGCTGCCCCAGCCATCAGCTGGCCCAAAACAATTATTCAGGAAAACCAAATTCCTCAGTCACTGACCAGGGCCATTTAGTCTCACTTGAGGGGGAAAAAGAATTGTTTAAAAAAAAAAAAAAGAAAAAAAAAAGGGGAAAAAATGGTGTTCTTAGTATATAGTAATACTCCAAGCAACAAAAAGAGAAAGACAGGTGAGGGGCCACCACCTGAGCTCTTGATAAACAAGTTCAGTACCTCTGGTGTGCACAGAACACTTCCTTGCAGATGCCACTGCTGTGGACACAGATAGATCACTGAGTCCTGTACACACAAGTCATGCAAGCAAAAAATAGTGTCATCTACAGCTGGGAACAAAGAAACCCTTAGGACTGGCCCCAGTACTCATACTCTTCTCTGAATTTGGGAAATCAATTCACCTTTCTCCACATCTGTGGCAATCACACTCAATATGTGCAGTTCCCATGTGAGAGCAGCATGAAGCATCTATTGTGCTGAAAACAAAGTTGAAGAGAAGGCTTGAAGCTTTTATTCCTAATTTGTATGCTCTACTTTTGTTTGAGGACTGAGAGAACCCCTTTCACTTATACTAAGGAGAATCTGACTTTAAAAGCAGATGGCTATGAAGGTGGCCAGAATCACTTTAGTCAGAGCTGCAGAAGAGCATTACCATCATCACCAAATGAAACTAAAAAACCTCACACAACACAATATGCTGTACTACAGTGGCTCTCCTGTCCAAGTGCTGGTTCCATGGTGGCTGAAGTCCTTGCCTGGCAGCTCATGGCAAACCCTTGTGCCTGAAGGACACAAACAGGGTATGGGTGAGGCCTGCAGCCTTCATTAAAAACATATGAATTGTAATGTTCACTCAGAGACACTGCTCATCTTGCCTGACCACGTAAAGATGCCAACAGCAACATGTCCTATTTTCCTGAAGGATTTTAGCATGGCAGTTCCCAAGAGAACCGCTTCGGTGGGAGCCTGCCAAGCTGAAGACGCAAAGGGCAGTAAGGCTCGTGTTCTGCACACCAGTTTTACAGCCCATTGACTGCCACTATCACAGTCCTGGCTCACTCTGCTTTGAGCTACAAATATCTGCTGGCCACCTTCAGAAACATGCCTGCACACATGAAGAGCAGCTTTACTGAAAGTATTCCTCCAGCTCCACTGAAAGCTTCACTCCTTCTCTCTGTGGTCTTTGGTGAGATGTTGTGTATCTCAGAAGAAAGAAGTTTTAAACCCATGTCGTGTAACACCGAACACGCAGCGAGGTTCAGTGATGCATTTTGCACGGACTGTACATGTCCGAGGTCAGCGCTGGCCCCAGGACAGCACGGGCTGTGTCACCAGCAAAGGGCGATGGCCGAGAGGTCTCTGCTCACTCGGCTCGGTCCCGCCGAGTCCCCGAGGGGCTGCGGCCGCTCTCCCGCCGCGTCCGGCCCCCGCCTGGGCTGCAGGGAGAGGGACGCCCAAAGCTCTGCAGAACTTTGGTGGGCGCAGAGCCCCCAACCAGGGGCCCGACCCTGCCGGTGCCCCGGTACGACCGAGACGGAGAGCATGCACAAAACAAAAGTTGCCCCGTCAGGAGAACCGGGGACAGCCACACCAACGCGACCCGCCGCGGGCAGCCCGCACGGCCGCTCCGTCCCGATCCGCATCCCCCGCACCACCGGGTTCCCGCACAGACTCACCGGGCCGGGCCGGGCCGGGCCGGGTCGGCGGCCCCGCTCCGGGCGCTCCGGCGCTGTCGGCGCGGCTCCGGCTCCGGCTCGGGCTCCGCGCGGCTGGGGCAGAGCCCGCCCCGCCCGCGCTGCCGCCGCTCTCTGGTTCGCTGCTTCTCTCCTCCTTCAAGCCAGCCCCGCCAGCCCTAGGAGCCCAGCCGTGCCCCGGCGGGCGGCAGCCCGCTGTCCGATCTGCCCCTCGGCTCCCCCATTAGCGTCCCAGATGGTGCTGGACCGAGGGCACGGCGGACGGAGAGGAAATGCGCTCATCTTGCTTCTCGGATGTGTTCTGACCTCCTGGTGGTCGCGCCTGAAAGTCAGGAAAGCAGTTGAAACGCGGAACCCTGTGTGCTGTTCTTATCAAAGCAAAGGAGTAGATCTTGGAACTGCTGACCCATTTTCGTGCTCCAAGCTGGCAGAAGTAAAAAGCTGTGGAGCTGCTAACATCTTTCCCCAGAAGTGGCCCAGAAGCGGTACTTCTTAGTTTCTCTAGAATCAATCATTGTGTACCCTGAGTTGGAGGGGACCCACAGGGTCAACTCCTGGCCGTGCACATGACAACTCCACCATGCTCCTGACAGTTTGTCCGAACGCTTTTTGAATTCTGACAGGCTCGGTCCTAGTAGGGATGAGGGAACTGAGGCATAGCAAGTGTTAGCTAATGATGGGGGCCACAGTAAAGGATTTTTGAAAGTGTTTTCAAATACTACCCTCATTCTAGAGTTAATGGCCATCCTCTTGTATTTCTCACAAAAATATTTTTCTCAACAACTGTCCATTTCACAGGAAGCTTAAGGGCACGAGCATAGTAGCATCTATGTGACTTAGGGAACTACATCGTACCCCTCCTCCTTCCACAGCATTGCAACAACTGGTTTATATTACTACTGCTCTGGCATGTTGCATGTTCTCCACCACCACTGCTTTGATTTTTTTTTAAGCTCAGATGGTGGACATGTGCGGTGGTGGGTGACAGTCTGTGTTTTATGTTGCACTAAGACTTTGTGCTGTTATAAAGGAACCAGGCAAATGTGGTGGGACAGATTTGTTCTGAAGCTGGCTAGCTCATGAGTGATAACTGGGACTGTTAAGTCATCCTGTTCTTAGTATTTCCTGAAATGCTTGTTGAATTAAGTAACAGTTTTAATGTTGTTCCAAGGGTTTGTGATTCTAATTGTGTATACAGGCATTATTTCCTCAGTGTCCAAATCAAGTTTATTCAGTTTTATTAGCAACCTGGGTGTTATTAGTACATTCCTTCCTCATATGCCCTAATCTATGGAAATATCTCTAGCAAGAGCAGTACTGGAATCTCCCTGCTTCCCTGCTGCAGGACCCAGCCTGTCTGATGCATTGTTTATTTCCCCTGGGAACTTCAGAGCAGCAGGAGGAGAGAAAGCTGCTCCTTTGCCTGGATCACAGCTATTCATCACCTCACCCAGAGGAAAACGTCTATTGAATATCACCCACATAAAGCCCAATAAGGAGGAAATTACTGATTCTGAATGTGCATCTGTATAGATAGACACATTGGACAATACAAATCACTGTAGGTTACAGTGGCTATAATTTATATGTATCTGCAAAATTTCTCTGGGATACAGGGAAAAGACCTGAACATTTTTCACAGGAAGACTCACATCTTAGCAGATTATATTACATACCCACCATCCTAGATTCAGGATCTACTTTCTGTGCCACCTAAGATGGTATAAAATTATTATAACAATTCAATACACATAAATGGAAAACTCAAACCAAGACACATTCATTTGATTTGTGTTAGGGGGCTTTTGATACAGTTCAGCAGTCTGAAAGAGGGAAAGCTAGAAGCAAGTGACAACTCTAGGACATGATTCATTGTTTGAGTATTGCTGCACTGCAGAAGGCTTGAGATCATTATCTTGCTAAAGGTAGTAATTTATTTGATAATGAGCCAAGCTCCGCTAACCTTACTCACATGCTGGGCAGGACCTGAAGCTGCAAGCAGTGGAGTAACAGTACCACAGTTCTTCACACACTGGGACTTAACTGTGGCTCTGTGACATGGCTGCTGCTGCAGCAGAAATTAGATATAATAATACTATTTCTAAAATAGTTAGATCCCATCAGCAGGTGCAGGACAATAGCAGGATTTGGTCTGAGACTCAAATTTTAGGTACCTTTCCCAGCTGCTTTCAGATATGTTAGATGATTGAGAATTTAGTCTTTCCACTGGTATTTCTAATTCATTACAAAACCATCAATAGTTACTTAAACTATTAGAAACAGTAAATAAAAAAATCAAAAAATTCTGGAGACAACTTTGATATTACATTAACACTTCACAGAGAGAAGCAGGAGTGATAATCTTGCACTTGTCAGGCCTTGCTGGGGCCCACCCTTGTGTAAGCCTGAAGGAGACTGCAGCAGGACGGTGCTTTAGCAGGCATAGCAGGAGCAGGTCAAGGGAGAAGGGAGTGGGGGACTCCCACCCATGGGCATTTCACACCTCCTGCCTATCATGCAAGGACATGCAGGGAGATGGGATCACCTCCTTGCAGCTCACCATGTGGTGCCCTCATCTACTCTGTACAGCTGACCTTATAAACATCTTAAATCTCTGTGATTTCTCCACCCTTCTCTGGGTATTAAGATTTTTTCTAATAGCCTCTTCCTTCCAGAGGAGTCAGGTGTCAAATAGTGAAAGATGCCTGACAGACTTTTCATCTAGGGAAAGGCTTGGTGGCTGAGAATTAAAAGGCTGGAGAATAAAATGTGAGTGGAACAGGAATATGATATTAGGGCCTGGATTCTGCTGCTGGAACCAAAGGGCTGTTGGAAAGCTAATGAGCTCATGATGACTCCTTACATATTTGAAACTCATTTTTAAATAAACCCAAATGTTCCTGATTGGGAAGATAGCCATGGGTCAGAACTGGTAAGCAGGTAATGCAAATCATTGATTGAAGAAACTAAGAGCTCTCCAGGACCAAGTGTATTTAAAAGCCTTGTAGGCTTTCCTTTATAGCCTCTCCAGTGATTAATGATGCTGGGCAACAGGATGGGAGGGGTTACTTCTATCAGACTATTCCTTCACATATATATAGGAAGAAAAGTTCCCCCATTTCACTCTCTAAAGCTGAAGGCCAGACTCATAGCATAAACCATAACACTGGTGATGGTAGGAGCCCACAGTGGGCAGTGATAGTGATGGGGATCTGCAGAGCATTGCTTTCCTCCAGCAGTCTTGGAGAATCCCTGTGTTTAGTTTGGAGGAGGGTAGAAGAGAGGAATTTTCTAACATGCCATAGTAATCCCAGTTTCAGAACTGGGAGGAAAACTGGGATGGAAAACTGTTCTGCAGTTTCAAACCATACTGGGGAATAGCAAGTTCAACTTAGTTTCAGGATTATTGAATTAATTTTTTTCTCATCTATTTTATTTTTTAGGTAGAACATGTAATTGTACATTATACACAGATCACTTGTCAGCTTTATCTTCTCAGAACTAACCAAGGTCTTTATTTGGATGTTTCTATTAATTGAAGCATTGCTATGATTTAACTTCTTATGAAAATGGTAATGTTTCTTCTCTTGAGATCATTAGCTCAACTCTAGTGCCAAACATGATCAAAGGTTACTGTTATTTGAGATCTATTGCATCATCTTTATGAACAAAGTAGAAAGTCTCAATCCAATTCAAACTGAACAACCGTTCTTGTTATAAAACTATCATTAAGTCTGAAAATAACAGGTGGAAAGGACATTAAAAAAGAATATAGTAAAAACATCAGTTAGATAATTAAGTAATTGAGGACTATATAGCATTTCCTTGTCACTGGAGCAAAAGGAGCCTTTTCAGTAAGGAGCATTTCAGTTACTTTTGTTCCTTTTAATACTGCAAGACTGATGAAACTCTGAGAAGGCAATCTGGTTTGCAGGGTATGTCCCAGGATGTCAGCCCACTGACAGTGCCTGAAGCATCTCTGCTCTTTGGGGCCATGAGGCTCTGCTGGATTTCCATCCTGCTGGGCAAATTACAAGACTTGCAGTTGTATTAAGTAATATTTATGTAACATATTTGTAATCAACGTCAAACAATAATGTAATATTAGGTAGATAAATTTTGCTTTCCTTAGTGGCAATTTCCCATTGATGATGTTATCTGAGTAAACGGAGCAAAACCGAATTGAGAAGCAGAGCCTCATGCAGGGACACGTGTTCACCCCACGTTCCATCCCGGGTATTTTGGGATGTTTGTAGCCGTGTTTGGGGTCTGGGATCAGCTCAGGGGGCACGGCCATGGTGCGGTGCTGCTGCCTCCCAACAGCTGCGGGGCTGGAGGAACCACCCCAGCCCCCGTGCTTTCCTTCAGCACCTCATCCTCTCCTCACAAGGCTCCTTTCACACTTTCCAGAAGACTGTCATGGTCCCTGCCTCAAATGGCTTACATACTCCTGGGTCATCTTATGATGAGATTTTACTTTATTATTTATATCTCTGCAGCAGCCCATAAATTCTTACAGTCAGGAAGTAATGGCTTATCATTTTCATGCTACTGCAGTTTAAAACATGTCTTAAATTAACTGCACAAGTGTTGTGACCTCGAATAAATCAGTGAGCAAACATTTTTTCTCTAGTAACCCTTTCTTCATGCACATCAACACACTCTACTGATGCAAAACTCTTTTATGCAGCTGGTGAGACAAGTGATTCTTCTTATTTACCATAAAGTACATGTGCATCTTCAACAAAGACATTCAGGGAAATAAATAGCAATTTTTTCAATGAACTGAAACTTTCTAGGTCTGGCTTGTCCTTGCTATTAATGGAGATTTATTTGTTTTTATTTATGGTATTTTTTTTCTTCTGTGTCTATTGGAGATTTTTGCTTTTATTAGCAGAAAGACTTTTGCAGAGGGGGACATGTGCTCATCTTAAAAGGGAGAGTTAAAAAATGATCCCACTTGAAGACCTCCACCTTGTCCAGAGGTTCTCTCTATTATATGAGTGCATCATTTATAGCCATGACAGTCACAGCAGCATTGCAGGAGGGCAGATGTGGTTATTTACACTTCACTGATGAATCTCAAGCACAGAAAATTTTAAGTGGCTGGTCCCGAGTGAAAGTAAATTCTTGCTAAGTTCAGAAACTCAGGTGTCCTTTTGAGTGTCAGCACAGCTCCTGGTTTATGAAGCTGTTGAGGCATTCTCTTGTTGTCAATATAATTTATTGCAGAATTAATTAAATGTGAATATTTGGGTCTTCACAGTCACACTGATTTGTGTCCTGGTTGTGATGTTTTAAGGCTTTAAAATAAAATGGGCTTTTGCATGAGTTACCATGGTCTCCTAACATTCACCCCACTATCTCTTCACTGCAGTTAGAGATGCAGCTGCCATGAGGGTGAACTTGCAGAATTTGGGTGAATTTAGCTCAAATGGAAGTTGTCATGAAGACCAGTGTATACAGTCACACTTACACAGTCTCAGAGGACACAGATCATGAGGGGTTTGAAAAACATAAGAGTAGAATCATAGAATAGTTTGGGTTGGGAGGGGCCTTTAAAGGTCTTCTAGTTCATGCAGTGAACAGGGACCTTTTCAACCAGACCAGGATGCTCATGGAAATGTCTTAATACATGGGTATAATTTTTAAACACATTTATACTGTTTCCTTCAAGCACAAGCATGAACCTGAAGCCCAAAGGTGACCATTTCCCTTCCACTCATGTTTTGTTTTTAAAAACATAAAAAACAGTATAAAAATATCAAAGTTGTATATTCGAGATGTAAATTGGAGGGCCTTTTTTGTTTATAATATAATATTATTTTTTTAAATTCTGAGCATGTCCCTTTCTTCCAGCAGTATTTTGCTCACAAAATTATAATTGTATAATTTGATATTTCATTACATGTGCATTGTTTTGTGTTAAAGATCTAGAAGTTTGGTCCTCTTGAGAACTGAAATCCTAGAATCAAGGAATTTATCATAATCATCTTCCTTGTAATCTTATTATGTAAGAAACATCAGTACAAAACAAAATGAGGAAAAAGGGGAGTACAAAACTTAGAAAAGGAACTTTATTGATTTTTTTTATTAGAAGTCTGCATTGAAATGTTTGAATGCTTCAGTGTATAGGGTATTTTGTAAATTAAGTCACACATAAAAAGAATACATTATAAAATGTGTATTATTCTCCAGTTCTAATGGTAAAATCAGATCATTTGAAAGCATCCATTTGAAACTGCCTATTTTGCCACGTAATCAGTAAAATGAAGTGCTACAATTCAGGCTTCATTAAACCAGCAAGAGAGAAAGTTTTCTGTCATCATTATTTGTTTCAAGTGGTACTTTAAGGTCGTAACCAACATGCATGCTGCTAGGGAGTGTATACATCGTGCAGTACATTCCCTGCCCTAAAAAGCCCTATCAGATGGAACAATTTGTGTGCTTAGAGAGATAAACCCCACCATTTCAGGGGTTAGCTGGGAGTGGAGAGAACAGCAGCAGCTGATCCTTGAGCTGCTGTCCTGCCTCTCCTTTTCCTGCACCATGGATTGTGCCTAAGCATCCACATACACAGACAGGCTACTGTGAATAGTTAGGTACGATGATATGGCAGAAGTCAGGCTCCAAATGCCATTTGGCATGTAGTGACAGCACAAGGGGAAATGGCCTTTACCTGAAGGCAGGTAGATTTAGATTAGATTTTAGTAAGAAATTCTTTACTGTGAGGGTCATGAGGCACTGGAACAGGTTGCCCAGATAAGTTGTGGATGCCCCATCTCTGGAAGTGTTCCAGCCCAAGCTGGATGGAGCTCAAGAAACCTGGGATAGTGGAAAGGTGTCCTTGCCTATGGCAGTGGGCATGGAAATGAGATGATCTTTAAGGTCCCTTCCTACCCAATGTATTCTGTGGTTCTATGATTTTTTCCCCCAAACTGCACAAATCCCTGTTTATTGCCTTCTACAGGACCCTGCCTTGGGTGGACTCGGTACAAGAAAGACAAGGAGCTACTGGAAAGGGTCCAGTGGAGGCCACAAAGATGATGATGAGTCTGGAGCATCTCTTGCATGATGAGAGACTGCAGGAGCTGGGCCTGTTCAGTCTGAGAGAAGAGAGAACACCGAGAGGGGATCTCAGCAATGCATATAAATGTCTCAAAGGCAGGTGCCAAAAGGATGGTGCCAGGCTCTTTTCAGCGGTGTCCAGCGACAGGATGAGGAGCAATGGCCATAAACAAAACCACGAGGCGTTCCACTTCAACATGAGGAAGAAATTCTTTCCATAGAGGGTGGCAAAGCACTGGAACAGGCTGCCCAGGGACGTCGTGAGGTCTCCCTCTGTGGAAACATTCAAAACCCACCTGGAGACACTCCTGTGTCTGGGTGTCCCTGCCTTGGCAGGGCGGTTGGACTGGGTGATCACCAGAGGTGCCCAACCCTAACAATTCTGTGACTCATCACCAGAGGTGTCCAACCCTAACAATTCTGTGACTGATCACCAGAGGTGTCCAACCCTAACCATTCTGTGACCCAGCCGGCCCACCCTGCCGGCCGCGCTCAGCCGCTCTGCTCCGGGAGCCCTTTCGGCCAGAGGGGAAACATTCCTCGGTGTCCTTGGTTAGAATCCCCGACGGCCGAATTTCAGCAGCAAGATGGACACACACTCCGGCAGCGGGGTGACCGGCCCATCCCTGAAGGCGGCCGCCGCCGGGCCAGTGTCTGACGGTGCCCTGGGCCCAGCGCGGCCCCGCCCGCAGCCGCCGCCGTTGCTACGATACCGCAGCCAGCGGCCTTGGCTGCGAGCGGCGGCTTCGGCACCGCCCGGGCCCGGGCTGCCACCGCCACCGCCACTGCCCCGGCATCGGCACCGGCACCGCCCCTGCCCGCGGCACCGGCACCGCCGCCGGCACCGGCACCGCCCCAGCACCGGCACTGACACTGACACCGACACCGACTCTCTGCACCGAGCCCGCCACCTCCACCCCACGGCAGCATGGCTGAGGTAACCTGTAACCTGCCCCTCCCGTCCCTGCCTGTCCCCTGGACGGACGAGGGCTGCACCTCAGGATAAGCCCAACAACATCACCCGTGTATCATCTGTAGCCATATACCACATTTATGTGTCACCTGTGTGAGCAGAGCTCAGTTAGGTCATGTGCGCGTACCCAGGCAGTACTAACTCCTATATTTTAGGAGTAGCTGCTACCTATAAGATCGTGGGTAGAATTCCTGGCCTGCCTCCCCCTCATTACTGCTCATCTTTTAACTCTATTTACAATCACAAACATGAACAAGATCAAGACTGAACTACTGAAGGGAGCCTACAAGTGAGCTGGAGAGGGACTTTTCACAAGAGCACGTAGTGGGGACAGGACAGGACAGAGGGGAGCAGATTCAAACTGAGAGTACGTTTAGATTAGATATTAGGAGAAAATTCTTTACAGTGAGAGTGGCGAGAAACTGGCACAGGTTGCCCAGAGAAGTTGCAGATGGCCCATCCCTGGAAGTGTTCAAGGACAGGTTGGATGGAGCTCTGAGCAACGTGGTCTAGTGAAGGGTCCATGGCAAGGAGTTGGAAGGAGATGATCTTCACGGCCCCTTCCAACCCAAACCATTTTGTGCTTCTGTGCTTTGGAGAGGATGATATGAGAAGAAAGTCGTGAGTCCTAGAGCAGGTTTGAAGGAGGGATGAACTAAGTTTGAGCTCACAGCTCAGACTGTTCTTTGATGCCGGCCAGAGCATGGGCTGCAGCATTAAAGTTGCCCTTGAGGTCTTCCTGCTGACAGGAGAGCTGCTTCCCTGTCCTAGTGAGAGCACCTCAGAGGTGCATTTGCAAGGATTTGGCATCAGAACTGAGCTAGATGAAAAATGTCTTCTGTGGAAGGTTTAACACCAGCTTTTCCCACAGAGGGAGGACTGGATTGTGTTGGCATCAGTGGAGCTTTGAGACATGCTTGTCTGCATGTCTCTGGCACTATCTGGATAGAAATCATGAACTAATCAGACTTTAGAGGGTAGAGAACTGGGCAGAATTAGGGCTAAAATACTGGGTTTCCTCAGTGGTTGATGCATTATTCAAACACTATCACAATTATGGTATTTTATAGACTTGTCTTTAAAGCAGTTGTGGGACTCAATTATAAGAACTCTGGCTGGTAAAGCACAAGTTATTTCAGTAAAATTAGGAGAAATGTGTTTGAAAAATAGCCTACAAGATGCATATTATGTGCTAGCAAAAGAACTGTTATTACAGAAAATTTTGTCATGGTTTTTTAGTAGCTGTTATACACTCAGTATATTACTTTTTTGTGTTCTGGGGTCATAAGTGAGATGTTAAATTCTTCCTGTTTATTATTTCACTCAGGAAGAGTCTGACAAGCCATATGTGGAAGAAAGTGCCTTTGAAGCACTGGAAAAAGACTCCGAAGAATTCATCAGTATACTGAGTAGGGATGAAGCTCTGGAAAAATTCCGTGTCGAATATGAGAAGCTTCTTGCTATTATGAAGAAGTCTCGTGAAAATGAACATCATCTCATGGAGAAATGCAGGAAGCTGAATGCTGAGCTTGTGGAGAAGTCATCCAAAGTAGCTGTGCTCACCAAAATCACTCATGATGATGAGGAAACTATATCATCATTGAAGTCGGTAAAGTTTTGAATAGAATAAAGTATGATCTGAAATTCTAATGAAAAATGTGGTAATAAGAAAAGCACCTTAAAGAACACTTGATTTTATGTAGAGAACTAGCTGGAGGATTAAGCATGGAGGTGGCATCTCCAGTTGTTTAACCTCTGCTTTGCTTTGTTTGCTCAGCCTGGTATATTTACAGGTTTTAGTCAATTTCTGTGTTTATTTGCACTAAACCAACTCCGTCAGCTTTCAAGTACTTACTAATAGTTTTTATTTAAGCTTTCCCTCTGTAAAATGACACATTTTCAACTTAATGTACTGTTTTTGATTCATTATAACTTTTGAAGGATTGCTTGGATGTTAACTATTGCCAGAACATTAAAAAAGCCTACTTTTTTTGAAGTAAGGATTTTAGGCCAGGGAAGTGACAACTTATATAAATAAATGTTTCACAGTGCTTTTGAAAAGGAATCCTATATAGCATTTCAGTGTGATTTCACCAATTTACTCTGATGTGTTGTTTGTTATTGTTGATTTAAACTCTGTCAAATCAAAGTGCTTGGCTCCCTAAAAACAGTTGATGTTTTTAGGCTTACAGTGAATTTTCACTGTCAGAAACCTAAAGCTGCCAAGTGATCATAAGACTGTATGTGGAACTTCTTCATTCAGATGGTTTAAAAACTTAGCTTTGTGATACCTAGATAGGCTTTAATTTAGCACTTATTTGGGAAACCTCCATGCCTTACAATAAAGTGTTTTGTTCCAGTAAAATAAAGTCAGTGTAGCAATCCAGAGTGATTTTTGAGCACTACAGAAATAGAAGTTCTTTGAAATGGAATTTCTTGTCCTTAGAATTATGAAGAAAATAAATTCAGAGTAAATATAAATAGCAGCACTGTCATCCTGTGGCTGCAGCTTGCAAACCTGTGCCCAAAGCCTCTTCAAGGAGGAAGAAAAGCATGGAAAATCTTGTTGATTTTCACTGCTGCTAAGCGAAACCTTGTTGATGAAGATCAGGAGCCATGATGATCCTTACAATTTCCTTTTTGCTAGGAGAAGTGATCCTTCCAGACATTCCCAAAATGAGGAGACATCTCGGTAACGTCATAAAACTGAGGAGGGGAAATGTTGGGAAAATAGAGCCTTTCCAATTTCAGCAGCTAATTTTAAGCTCAAGCAGGATATGACTGAAGCATACTGCCTACTATTGAACCCATTAAGTGATTTTCTAGTGAAAAAGCTGCTTGACAATATGATCCTGCTGGAAATGATGTGCAATGCACAACATGTGACATTTCATTTCTAGTGGTGTGCTGTGGGTCAAGTATATAGCTGATACTTTTTCAGTTCGGTTATGAGAATTAGTCCTCTTGAAGGTTCAGTAATTATTTGGATATTGTTTAAAATATTCATGTCTTGTTTGAGGCTTTGCTTGGTGAACCCTTTATATTCCATATTGTTCTTCCTTCTGAAGGAAAGTTCTAGAAGAGTTGTAGTTTTTCACTACAATTTTGTTAACATTCAAACAATTTGTTTCCCATGTATCCAAGCTAAGTGTTGGAGGAAGTTCAAGTGCTAAAGTAGCCAAGATGAAATTCTTCAGTGCTAAATTAAACAAAAAATCTGTCCCACAGTTTAATTATTTATAAACCATAAAAGAATCCTGATGGGGCTGTTCTTGTAAAAATGGAACAGTTGCTGTAAAAATGGAATAGTTGCTCCAAATTAAGGTCCTACATCTTGATGACTTGATGGGTCATTAGGGTAAGAAATAAAACTCGCAGAAGAAAATTTTTTCTCCATGTGAAGCCTGTTTGTAATCAGTAGAGTTTATTTAGGGCAGGGGTTAAGCACACAGATCAGTGGCTGGTAGGAGGTGGGTCAGTGATAATCAATAGCTGCTAACTGTCAGGGGGCAGTTAAAGGATCTGTTTTGTAGTTTTAATAAACAGGACACAACAATCTGCTGTTTACAGTAATATCAAAGGAGCAAAGGGCCAAGCTAATCATGAAGGAAATTCAATTCTATTTTTCATGGCTAGAGACACTGATCCATGAGTCTGCACTGGAAGTACTCTAGAAGAGGAATTTATAGGAGCTTGTACTGCCCTGCTTGAAATTGCCAAATTTTCAATTTCCAGGCGTATCAATCCAATATAATAAGAAAACGTTTCATTAATTCTCAGTTTCTGAGCAATGAGACTGATGTGATCTTTTGGGGTATTTAATGAAAGCAAAGTAAAGCAGTCACACTTCATAAGTTCTGCTTCACAAGTTCCAGTGTTCAGTACTTCTCCAGAGATTTTTGAATTATTCTAACAGCAAACATTCGGGGTACTCCCTTTAATTATGCAGCAGACTGCCATGCATTACCTGCCTATCTTGTACTGCAATCACCCCGTGTTGCTGACACACTGCAATCTTTCACACTGAATAATAATGTGAATATTTCCTCTGTGAAGACTTCCATCATCAAAATTTTGCTCCTTTTTACTTCTGAAAATAACAGATCTATTGATCCACTCTTACAGCAGAAGACACAACTGAGCAGCTACAATGAAGCTCAGTTTTGCTGATGCTGAAGTCTGTAGAAAATTCTTATTTAGATTTTGCTTATTAGGGTGGCCATCAGCCCTGTCTTCTTACTTTATTGATAAAAATTGGTATTATCAATACAAATTCAATACAAGTTTTTACAGGCCAAAGATAAAGTTCAAAAAGCACAGCTTAGGATAACCTGAAATCAGTGCTTATCTGAATGGTCTTATTGACAAAAGAGATCACTTTTGCAAATACTCATCAGAACAAAAGACACTCTGAAGCCACTAAAAACTCTCAGAGGCTTATTGATTTTATTCCCTAGTCCTATTCCGCAAAACTCCAATCGTAATGATTTAATTCACCAATTTTAATCACAGTCTAATCAGCCAGCAGGAAGCTCTGATGTAAGTAATCAGCTTTAATCTTATTTTCAATTTGCATTTTTTCTAGAGAAAGGGTGGTTGCCTCTTACTGGTTGACAAATCTGAAACATGTTTATTTGCAGTTATATTTTATGTTTTTCTGCTAGTCAATAAGTACACTGTGTCTTTGTGCAATTATTTCAGCCCAACATGCATTTATTTAAATTTCAGAATTTATCTTCTTTGTCTGAGATATTAATGAATGAAAAACTTATAATTTGTTCGATAATGCTTGATGCTTTATGTATGATCATTGCTGCATTGAATGGAGATTAGAACTCAAAATGTATGACATAAAAGTTGATTTTATATATAAAGCTGTTTAAAAATGCTTGATACATAAGTGAAAAATCATATTTTTCAGGCTAAATTTTGAACTAAGTAATTTATTAAGTAATGAAAATACTGTTTGTAGGTAGTGAGTTTAATTGACTGTAATTTCAGAATTTCTGAGCAAGGAAAGCTCATTGTTTACCTCTTTATTAGTGTGTGTGGCTAAAAAGGAAGAGCAAAAATTTCTGATCTTTATGTTCCAGATGGTTTCTCAAATTTGGATATGCTGAGCTAGTTGAATAAATAAAATGGAAATGTATTCCCTCTGCATTTTGAAGAGGCTACAGATGTTATACTTTGTGTTATCATTCAGCAAAATCTGGTAGCCTGTTACTTCTGCTAGTTCTATAGTTTGAATTTTTAATTTAGGCAGTAAACAGCTAAATATTACATAGATTTGATTTTTAAGGTTTCCTTAAGTATATTAACAATATAACATAACATAGGTGTCATAATTTCGAGTTTAACATTAAATAGGGTTTTTTTTTTTTTTAGGAACAAACAGAGATGTCAATTACAATAAAGAATTTTTGTAAACAATTTGATATGAATTAAATGTTTTTCTTTTCTTCCTTGTGGAGATGGTTTCTAAAGTAGTTTTTTCCTTCCCCAATTTCATATGATGCAAGTAGGAGTTGAAAGGGATATTATGGCCTGATATGCTGATGCTTCTATTTGGCTTTCCTTGGGGACACCCTAGAGCTAATGTAGAACTGCACAGCCACGTTTGGGATCTAAATCTGTACAAGTTGATGAAGTTCAGACCTCTGCTAGGAGCCAGCTGAGAAAAGAGCATCATGCTGTGATTTGAAGCTCAGGGACTTCTAGTGTAAAAGTAGTATCTTCATAATTTACTGAGACTTCAGGAACTTTCCTTCCAGTCCAGTCACTTGCTGAATTCAGACTTTTTTTTTTTTTTAGCACAGGATTCCAGAAATGGTAGGAGCTTTATTTGAACCTAGCAAGAAATAAACCTTGATTTTGAATCAGATCATAAGGATCTGATTCAAGGGAGAGAGATGCAGAGGAAGTTATAAAATGAAGTGAATCCTCCTCCCTTATCCTGTTTGTGGGTATCAAACCCTAGGCTTGTGAGAGGCACACAAGTCTGTCATTTAAGTAACTCCATGTGCTAAAATTTGGCATAAGAATTGAGCATTAGCTGAAAAACTAGTTGAAATCGAATTACGCTAAGTCCTCACAGATGAAAGTGAACAAAGAGGAAGAAAATTTGAATAACATCTTTTCCTCATCCAAATCAGATTGGATGCTCATTGTCCTAATAGGAATTTTACAGACATGAGTTATTTAAGTAGATGATACCTTTGTGGACACTGAATAGTCAGTAAATTTTTACTGATATTGGTGGTACTCGTGTTATCAAAGCCTCACAAAGTCCATGCCCTCAGCCAAAACAAAAGACACCAAGTGAAGGGGACTATTGTGAACCTAATCATGAAAAGGCACAAAAATCTATTTTCTCAACTAAGTAAAGTGCAAAGCAATTAATTTCTAATTTGTGATTATTTTTAAACACAATTTCATTTATGTAATTACTTTCCATTTCATTCCTAGGAGCTTGAAAGGGCATGGAAAATGGTGGATAAAGCCCATGAAAGGGAAGAGAAAACGAAGGAAACAATTGACTCACTAAAAATGGAAATTTCACGCCTAAATGATTTAATGAAGGAAAGAGCTGGACAGGATTACAAGTAAGTTTTCCTCAGGGAGAGGGAAAGCCTGATCTGATTTTCTATCATTCTGTACCTTGTTTAGCCATGTAGACACTGTGGAAAACATAGATCTTTTCTGTCTTTTACTTTTCTCATGAATACACATTTATTTGTCTGTGTGTTTATGCAGTGAGTAAGTAACAGAATCAGGTTCTGACTGAGTTCATTCAGTATTAGATTAAGCTAAAAGATCAAATAAAATGAATCCTATGCACTTTCTCAGTATGTGTCATATTGTTTTATCTGACAAACTCTTCAGCATACTTTGAGAATAGGATCCTGTCAACATTTTTACATTTCACAGCAGCAAGGTCAAGTAGATAAATCAGGAAGGCAGGACACTTGATTTGTCTTCTGTTCCTAGCTTTGTTATAAGGCTTTAACACTGTCTATGTTCTTGTTTGTATTTTATACACTTTCAAGATTATGTTTTGGTTTTTTTAACCAAACACACATAGAGGGACCTAGTCTGAGATGGAGCCTCTAAGCCACTGCATTGTGAACATAATAATCATCCTCTGGAGCTGCTCAGAAGCTCTCCAGAACTACTGTTTGTAGTATCAGGTCCTCAGAGACTGCTTATGCTGTAACATTAAGTTAAACTCAAAGATATTATTAAGTGTTTTGACCCTAAGGCCTGTGCACTTCCTACTGAAATTGCTGGTGGTTGGCCTGCCTGATTATGGCTTGGTATTTTAATACTGTTTAAGGTATTTATTTATAATATGCATGCAGGATATGTATGGGACATGCTTGCGTCTGAACTCTGTGTATCCAGGCGGCAAAAACTTCAGTGTGCTCAGGCACTTCCCCCTCCAAGGAATGTGCCAGCATGTAAACCACCTGGGTCCATGACAAATCCTTCACCCACCTTTTGTCCTTGACATGTTCTAGACCTGTTTGCTTTCCTTGGATCTAAAACCTTGGTCATGCAACCTCCCCCTAGTATAACTCTCCTTAAAGTCTTCTCTCCCTATCTTTTTTGCATTTTCCTGCAAGAGCCAGGAGCTGTTACTTTGCTAACACCTCACTCCTGTTTCCAGCTCTCTGCAGGTTGCTGCTGGCTTACAATTTCTTCTTGAAGTTCCCTCTGTATTGCCCTCAGTTCCGCACTTAAATACCCTGTCCAGTGACAAGGCCAGGAGACTAACTCACTCCTTTGCAGATTTCAGCCTTGAAAACCCAATAATCTTTTAGAACAATTAGACTGCTTTTAAGACAGAGCTTGAACCCACGCTTGGACTTCTTTTCATGTTGTAAATGTGTCAAAACAGAGTCAGTTTTTATTTTTACATTATGTGACTGTATGACATAACCTAGTTAGGTGTCCAGTCAGGTGAGGTGCAGAGAGACAGGTTACAATAGTGTAACATTTTTGGTCCCTAACTAATTTTGCAGTGGGAACAAAAGAGGAAATTTTCTCCCCTGTTACCTTTCTGGGGAATGGAAGGTTTATTCAAACTCATGAGGATGTGATACAACAAGAAAGAGTTTTGACTTGGCTGATGGTGACTCTGTTCACAGTAGATAAAAGCATATAATTCAGTTGACCATCAGTCTTCATACAGAGGAGTTTAAAATGAAAAAAAAAATTTTTTTAATTTTTTTTCAACTCCTCTTTCTCACAAAAGTCTTTGTCTGGCATAGGAGGAAGAACAGAAATGGCCTGTGACACTGCTTGACTATTATTTCCTTGCTTCCAGTGTTGAGGATTTGCTAAAACTTCAAGAAACGGTAACAGAAGAGCGAGACCGACTGTTGTCAGAAATTGTGGAGTTACGTCAAGATCTCACTGCAATCACAGAGCGGCAGCAGGAAACAGAAAAGGAAAAAAATGAGGCAGAGCAATCTGTTCTGCAGGTCTGTACTGATCACCAGATGGTGATTTTAGGCTTTGCCCTCAGCCTTTCTCCACACTTAAAATTGATCTCCAGTGACTAGAATGCTACTAGCTGTTGTTTTGCATCTTAAACATTTTCAGGAGTGCTCTGAGTGGACTTTGCCATGAATGACTTTAATATTTTTCTGTGTTTTAGGCTATGTTCTTTGCAAAGTGTATTGTCATGTACCAGCTGCTTCCACAGCTTCCCAATATCCCACTGAGGCCAAGGTTGTTTTTTGTGAATTGGAATCATCTTTAATGCTGAAGAAATGGGATGTTTTCTGTATTGTAAATCCTTATGCCTCAAAAGAGACACTAAGAATATAGACCTGGAATGGAGGTTCTTGGTCCCTTGCTGTTGGCAGTGGTTGCCATATTGTGAGACACCATCATTCTTAAGAATGTATCAAAATCTGGCTTAAAAATAATGAAGTTATTTTCTCTCCTTTATGGGAAGCCTTTTCCAGATTTTTGCTTTTTCCATAGTTAGGTACCTCTTACTTTCTTCTTTACTCTGATTCTGGTTTACTGTTTTTCTACTTAATTTTTCCACCACACAATTGTCTGTAGAGAGCAGTCATACTCCATCTCAGCTTTATATGAAGTTAGGCTTTCTATATTTCTGACCATCTGAATAGACAATTGTTCTTTGTGATCAATATGTATCGCTTTCTTGAAATGTATAGAGCAGCTAGAGATAGACAAGGCTGAGGATCAGAGGAATAGCCACTGAATGGAAGGTAGAAAAAGATGAAACATGGCATACAGAACTCTGATATATCAAATATATAAGCATAATAATGAGAAATTAAAGAATTAAAGCAGAATATAAATTGGGGCTGGAGCAAGACACCTGGAGAAAGGAAGAGTAGAAAATCAGACAGTAGAAAAAGAACAGACAAGAGGTAGAAGGAGCATTTGGCTTTCAGTTTTTTATAAATCACAAATAGGAAAGTAATGATCAGTCTAGGTTTCATGCACAGAAATTGTTGCTATTTATAAAGAAGATGACTGGTAATGTACCAGAAGAGGATATAAAATCTTTGTTTTTCTGACAGCATTGTGGGCATGAAAGAAAAGAGTCAAAACTTGTTGAATCTTGGCAGCCTTAATCCTCTGATACTCACTTCATCATCCCTTAATTTTACAGAATTGTTACAGCATTTCTAATCACCTCCCATTCTTCCAGTATGAAATTATTCTCCACTTCAGACTGCTTAAATGACAATGTCTCTTTGAAGATCCTGTTGAAGATCCAGTTAGTTCTGGCAACTTTTCATCTGTGGGCTCAGAGGGGGAGGAATCCTTAAGCAAAGAACATCTTTCAATTGCTGGTCCCTGGCTGAACCGAATATTTCCATATGGATCAGCCCCCTGTGTCTCCTCTCTGCTGATTCTGCTCCATCAAATTTTTGTGGCGTGAGAGAGCAGGACTCACAAAAAAGTCTATTAAATGTGAGAAAAATTTCCTCTTTCAGAGTTCTTACATAGGAACTTTAAGAGTAGAAAAATTGAGAGCAGTTGAGAAAATGAACACTGGTCTAACATCTCTCTCTTTCCTTTAATATCAATGTAATAAGTGTTTCTGCTAGTCAGAGAAAATAATAAAAAGAAAAATCCTTGCAATACAGCATAAAGCCCCAATTAATTTTAATGCTGCATTCAGAAAGTACCACTTTGCAAGTAACTTATAACAGTAAAGACATTTATGCCACTGCATCTCCAGAGGAATGCTTTTATGTTTGGACTATATCAGGCTGTACTTCTGTCTAGTTGAACTGACTGGTGTTTAACAAATTTTTGTCATCAATAAATAGGGCCCTCATGCAGAATAATTTTTTGTTCAACCATTAGAAAACATAATTACTTCTGAGAAGATCTGGCATACAGTGATGGTTGCAGTAATATAGAAGCTCTTCTTTTTAAAATCAAGGAGAATCAGAGAGGTGAGAGGACTTGTTTTCCTGAGTAAAAGGCAGCAGAATTTAAAATTGTTTTCTTCTCTATTATTACAGCTTCAGCAAGACATCCAGCTGCGTCAAACCGAGGAGTTACGAGAGATGCGAAAGAAGGAAAAAGTGGAGACTGAGCTGAAAAATCTTCAAGCTGAAATGGATAAGAAGCAAGCTGAGGTCCAGATGTTACAGCAACAAATAGAGAATGACAAAGAGGAACAACTGAAAATAGAAAATAATCTTAAAGAGCAGAAGGTAGGGTACATGGCACACTGCTGTTTATCAGGTCTAAGATTAGAGTAAAATCTGTAGTTAAGAAGAAAATGGAATGTTCTGAAAAGAGAGGGAGGGAGAGTAAGTTATTAAATTTTAATAAACACTTAGTTTTATATAAATATTACTTTACTAATAAATAAGTATGTAAAGCTTGCTGACAGATTTCAGATAGATTTCTCACAGAAGTCAATAGTGGATCACAATGATATTGTTCATCTTGAAAAATCACAGCAAATGAGACACAATCTGTGAAGAACATGGATGATCTATAGGAGCAGGAGACTGCCAGGTTGGACTTCTGACTATATTGCCAGCTTTGCTATTGATTGTGTCTAGTGGCATTGGTAAAATAATTTTACCTCCATCCCTTCTTTCTTCTTTTTGAAAATAATTTTTATCTGCCTCTCAAGCCTGTGAAAGGGCAAGGAACTGTCTTCATAAACCTTTTTGATTGATTTCCTCATTCTGTTTCTAAAAACATTATCTGGACACGTCCTAACATAGTGTTCTGCAAGTCTGTGAATTTTCAGGTTTTCAGTCCATTTCCCCTGACTTTGAGAAACTCTCAGAGAAGCAATTTCAGTAAATGGCAGGGGAGATCTCATCACTGTAAACCAGTCCTACCTCAAGGGAAACTTCCTTGTGAGTTGTGTGTATCTTGTAAATTTATAACTTTTATAGCTTTTTCTTCCCTTCTGGTCCCTGAATTTGAGAAGATAGAGGTCTGTGCCAATTTTTAGTCAACACAAAGTCTTACTAAAATACTCAGAAAAGAGATAGAGAGAAGACTGGATTAATTTTCTGAATATCACTGATTTGATGCAGCTTTTGAGGGCAGCTCCATCATCTGCCATGGCAATCACATTGTGTATACTGGTTTTGTTCCATTCTTCCTCCTTTTTATAGTCTTTTCCAGGCTTTCAAAGTGTAGATTTTAGGGACATTCAATTATCCAAACTGTCCTGGAAAATATGAGTTCACATAAAGTGCTATGTGTGGGCTAATTAACCAGACTTTTGCATTGTCTTCCTTGCCTGTGCTGGCTTGAAGGTGTCTGTGAATGCCCTAAATGGTCTTTTGCTTGAAGTCTGTCCAAAACACAGGCTATCCAACTCTGCAAGGGTCAGGGTAGAAATCTTCAAAAGAAGGTAAGACAGCTACTGCAATTTCATCAGGTTATTGTCTCAGTTGAATAGTTGCTGTGATACCCGCTATTCTTTTATTCTTATTCTTATTTTATAAGAAATTTCTAATGAAACACCCTTTCTTGCATGACATTGAAAATGGTTGGATACAGCTGCTATAAGCTTTATCCCACCCCTGTTCAAGACTCAATAAAGGGTTGCCTGAAACAGTGTTGTCCTGATATTTGCAATATAAAAAGGAGTATTCCTTGTTTTTACACTAGGTTCTACTTCTCTTCCTTTAATGTTTTTAAAGGAGCAAAATATAATGACTTCATCAGGAGTGAAAAATATGATGGCTGTTTCCTCATTTATATATGTAATACCTGCAAGGAAATTTCCATCCAGCAGAAGATAAATCTGGTAGCTCCAGTATTGAAATATATGTTCTGTATAGAAGCCACAAAACCACTATTCCATATGTTTAACTGAAGACAAATTAAAGAGCAGAATGCTTTTGTCCTTGTCTCAGCAAACCATGTACCCAGAGAAATGTTATCAGCACATTAATGTAGGATGCTTGCTCATAAAACAGAGCTTCCCTGCCCTCTGCTGATTGAAGTGATTTGAATCTCATACTCATTTTCAGTAATTGTATGTAGCAAGCTGTATTATGTGATGGTTGCCAGATGCCTAACAAGAGGTAAAATACCTATTTACCACCTGCAATAAACACCTGCTAAGCTTCCAGAAAAAAAAAATTGCACTGGATCTGTTGTTCATTAGACATTATGATTTTTCCATGTCATTATGACCATGTATCATATTTAGTAATATTAGTAATTTCATCAACAGTGAGGGCTGGTTTTTAAGCAGACAACAATCTGTAGCAGCTTTTGTTTCCGGGGTAGCAGGAAGGTTTGGTCTTCAGGTGTACATAGGTATTGTAATGAGATTTAGAAAATTGATAGGATTGTTCTTTAATCTAACAGACCTTGAATGAAAAAGCTGGTAAGGAACTTGAGCAATTGAAGATGAAATATCAAAAGCTCTCACAAGACAATGAGCAGCAGACTGCAATGCTTGATGATGTGATGAAGGACATTGGTAAGAAGACAGCGCAACTGAAAGTAAGTTCCAGAAGGTTCATCCTACCAGCTGTATAATTCCAATGAAATCTTACCACTTGGGACAGGGATGACTTCAGTTCTTGTCCTGATAGTTCCCCACAGGTAGTTTTGGAGGAAACATGAGTAGTTTCTAGGAATAGATCTGCTGATGCTGGATGCCATTCTTTCTATGGCAGGTAGTCTCCAACCCTCTTCTCTGACATGGTAGCACCTGTTCTCCTGGAGGAGTTGTTTCATAAAACACATGAACCAAAATGTTAAACACTCTGTTCATAAAGGATGGGCAGTCACAAACATGGGGTCTCTTTTCAATCCTGATATCTTCAAATAAGAGGAATGATTTTCTTACAATGATTAATGTAATTTGAATTTTGCCAAAATCCATTGAAAAATGGTTATAAATTATAATAATGGTTTTCTGGATAGTTTCCACTGAAAGGAATTGCTTTCAATACTAAAATTTCTTCCCCCCCAGTATCGATTGAGAAAGTTAATATAAATAACCAAGATGGTGTTTACTTTCAGATCTAAATGGTTTTGTTATCTGACTTCACATTACTCAACAGTAATTTTATACAACTCAGAAGCAGATGAGTTTCTGTTGAGGAGCAATTAAAGGATTCCTGCATATTCTTATTAGGGTATTTTGAGAGCACTTGACAAAGGGTAATGTATAGATGTTGGATGCTATTATGCTATTTACCATATCTTGCATTTTGTGTCACCATTGGGGTTAAAACAGTAAACATTAGAAAATTCAGGTAGAAAATGATCTTCTTGAGTTTTACCGTATATAAGTAATTCACCTAAATAAAAAGCTTGTTTGCTTGTTAGTCTGATAGAAACTAACCCCTGATAGATTAAAAGCTCAGTTCACAACTGATATGACATGGATGGTTCTGATTTGGATCCTTAATGGAGGATGATAGGAGGTTTCTTTCTGTTGTATTTTATTAGTCAAGCTGAAGGTAATTTTTCTTACTTATTTGAAAAACAAATTACTGTCTTTTCCAGATTATCCAGTTTTATCATTACCAATGCCATCATTATTTAAAACTTTACAAATATGACTTACATCTGGGACTTTAGAGTGTCAGAGGATTTTGTTTCTATGATCTTACCCTGATTTCAGGAAAAGTTGAAGGAACTTTCAGAGTCATGCTCAAGGACTTATGGGAACAAAAAAAATAGAAGATACTGCCCAGTTAGCAGTTAAGCCAGCTGCTAAAGGTTAAGAGCCCTAGTCATGATCTGGGCTGCAGGTTTTGTAGGGATTGTGCCTGCAATCCCATCCTGCAGTGTGCTGTGTGCTGGGCAATGTGAATTGTCAAGCTACTCTTAAACCTCTTGAAGCTTATTGTCAGCGAGAACTGAGGAGCTTCCCATTCTCCCAGAGGATGCTTCATAGCAGGATTCCCCTTCCCACAGAATCAGTATCTGAGGCTGTAAGTGGAACACTGTAGCCTGTGATCACTGTAAAACCTTGCAGTGACACTGAATTGTACAAAGTTATACTTCTTAAAAGGAAAAAGACTGATTGCTGTTGTGATTATTGGTTGTTTCCCAGTAACCAGTCATGCAGTATTTTGATTGATTATTTTTTCCTCTATTGTATAGTAAATGAGATAGACTCTGAATTTTGCCTTTTCTTTAAAGCCATAGGTTATAAAAGAGATGGGGATAATACATACCTGCTATTTAGGGACATGCAATCAGACCACACTACAGATCTCTTTCTCATCACAATCACTGTGCCTAGTACTTCAAATGAAAATAGATCTGCCTGTTTTTAATCTACTGGACTAATTGGGTAGTGCTGGGTGAAGTTTGCAGCTCGAGGTTCTTTGTTGATCATCTTTAGCCCTAAAGTGTAAGATTTGATTATCATTTTCATTTCCCAAGCTGGCTTTGTTTAAATTATATTAAATATTTTTCAGTTAGCTAATTATCTTTCTGCAGCTGACCCACAGCACTTACATGTTTTCTTACTGAGTTTCATGGAGTAAGTGTACACCAAATAAAAAAGCATTTTCTTCCCTCTTTCTGTGGATGCTTTCTCCCCGCTTTCCCTGTTGCTATTCTGTAGGAGATAGAGGATGAATCTGCTCATATGAGCCTTGAAATTTCAAAGCTGAGCAAAATGAGAGATGTTCTCCAGAATAAGCTGCGCACTGCAGAGGAACAAAAAGTTGATGCAGAAAATGAAAAAAGCCTGCTAAAAAATCAAATAATCAGACTGGAGAAAGGTAGGTGCCAAAGAGATAGGTGGATCTGTTTTCTGAGTTCTTTCAAGTTATTCTAGGTACCCAATAAGAATTAGCATCAGCTAGTACATAGGGTTGTAAAACCTGTTCAAAACTACTTGAACTGGTTATGTAATGTCGAGGCTTTAAAAAAAGTCCACTAAATTGTGGACATCTGCATTTTTAACAGCTGCACAATTTGAACAGAGAATTCACTGTCTTTTCTCTTTTTCTCTAGAGTTGGAGACAGGCAAAAAGCAGGCAGATACTGACAGGAGAGCCATAGATGGGCTTGTGAGGGAAAGGGATATGCTAAACCAGGTGAGTTTGCTTTGGTCATATTGATAAGCCTCACAGCTTGAGAATTAAATGCCTGTAGCTTAAACATTCACATCAACACAGAAATGTAGAATTCATAACGTAAGTTAAAGCCTTCAGATTTACTTAAGCAGCTGTACAAACTACTTTTCTGTGCACTGAAATAATGCTAGTATCCATAAAAACACAGAAGATTTCCAAGTTTTAATGTATAAACCATCAGAGACTTCAAACTGCAAACCCATTATTTGGTATCCGGAGAGTTTGCTATATCTGTTTTTACACAGATCTTTTACTCTGTATCTTATGAAGTTTGGTACTAATCTAGGCAAACTGATTTGCTAAGAGAAGAGAACCAGAGTGTTGATACACTTGCAGCAGCTTGGCAGGTTGGTTGAGTAGTAATCCTTGCTGTTAGATCTGATTTCTCATTGTTTCCCATCAGCCCAAGGTTCTTGTACTGCAGTATAGCATCTCAGGTTTATGGGCAGACCTGAAATGTTATCTGCTAAA
Organism: Melozone crissalis; assembly: GCF_028551555.1. NCBI lineage: Eukaryota > Metazoa > Chordata > Aves > Passeriformes > Passerellidae > Melozone > Melozone crissalis. The sequence goes on along the minus strand of NW_026535797.1, from coordinate 12,022,933 downwards.
TTCAGTGCTAAAAGATGATTTCTGACCTGCTTTATTTGGTGTAGATTTACTGTCCTGTGTCTTGAATCTAGCAGAGGCTCTGATTTGACAGCTTAAAAATATTTGTTTTGTATAGGGAAGGAAATTTTAAAGTGGGACCAGGAAGCTGATTTTGTAAAGAATATATGTTGATGTTTTCTGTTTAATCTTTATGCAAAATTTTAAAGTAAGCTTGGTTAATTTCAAGCTTGAACTTTGTATTGAAGACATGAGAAAGAAGTGTATTTGGCTTTATTATTAATGTTACTGGCTGTTGGCATGCTTTAACAATCAAAATGCCTTTAAGCTGGTAAGGATTTTCCAGTCATTAGTTATATCCACTTGTAAACAATCCTGTCAATTTTATTTTTTGTAATGCAGACACTAGTGTTTTAACGAAATCAGAAAAAGCTCTATTTAGCAGCTGTGCTATAGATTTTGTTTTTTTTTCAAATCAGATTTAAGGTTCAAGTAATTCAACTGAACAAATTAGATAAGGAATGATAACATTGAAAAGTCCATAATCCGCTTTGACAATGGCATGCTTTTGTCATGGTGGTAACAGTGTTGCATTTTCAGCTCAAGACTCATTAATTTTTGTTCCCTTTAGAACTTGATCAAGGCTGCAAATGCTAATCAGAAGCAGATCGATTTGATGAAGTTCCATGAACAGTCAAAACAGAACTTGGAGACAGAAATCCAAGATTGTAAAATAGAAGCTCAGAAACAAAGGAAGATTATTTACCAATTGGAGAAGGAGAGAGAGAGTTTCATCAAGGAATTGAGTGAACTGAAAGAGAAGGTAGGAACAGCTCTTTGTGCAAGGGGTTCTTTCCTGTCTTACTCTCAGAACTATGAACATGATACATTAATTTTCCTAACATGCCAGTGGGAGAAAGCTTGGATTGGTGGTCTTCAATACAATGTACAAATATTTCTTGCTGTCAGTGCATGTTGTCTGCTACTGCTTCAGCTCTCTCTAGGGAAACCTTATCAATGGAAGAGAAGCTTGGTAATTCTGTGAGAGACTTGGAGTCCGGCCATGTATTGCCATTACTGGAGTTCCAACCAAGGCCTCTTGACTTCTTATACATGAGTCCCACAATTGAAACTCATATGCACTTGGAAATTACACTTTGATTGCCCTATCTGCAAAGGATCTTATCTTGCAAATGACCACTGTCCTAAAATCCAGGCCAGGGAGACCTAACAGTGCTCAACATATTTGTAAGGTACTTAACATTTTGAAGGCTTACTTCGTATGTGAAAACAGCTCAGCATGTTCAAAATAGATTGCAAAACAAGTTTTCCAGGAGCAGCTGCAGAGGCATAAAATCCGTGTTTCCTGCTGCCCATTATTATGTATAACTTTATTACTGATGAAGTAAAATCAGGAACATGTTTTTAACATGTTCCATTGATTGCTGAGTATCACATTGGAGAGCCCTCCAAGGAGCTCATTGATTTACTGGGATTAGCTTCCAAGCAGTTTCAACTCAAAAATTATTTGCTATCTTTTCACAGTAAAATTATCCTTCCAACTTCATTTGACCAGGGGCTTTTAAATCATTTTAGAATGGTGTATGCTCCATTGCCTGGAATACCTCTTGTCATTTCCTTGTAAATAATATTCCACAAAAGTGAGATTTGTCTTTGTTGCAAAGTCATATTTTCCTTCTTTCCCTCATAGTGCATTTCTAACAGTGTAGATATGAGTTAAGAACATTGTAAGCTAGGGCCAGAGAGTAATTCATAACACTCAGAACTACAAGGCTCTTTCTTTTAATTCTATTTGGGGCTGCCCATAGTATTTTGAGGGTGAGAATGACAAATGTTTGTTTGCTTACTTTTTCTTTTCTCCCCCTGCCACTTTGGGTGTAAATTTTCTATCATTTCTTATAAGGCAGAGGCTCGGTAAATGGCTTATGACACTAGAGCTGTTTGTATAAGGACGCCGGCAGTGACTGCAGCTTTCCAAAGGACTGGCAGGCTTCCTTGGATCACCAAAGGGGCAGTTCCTGACTCTGCTTATAGGTGAAGAGCAGCAAGAACAGTTTTGAGCACAGGGGTATGTGAGAGAGCAGTCTTGTCCTTCAAGTCCAAACGCAGGGTAGGACAACATAGGATCAGGATTGTTATGTAAATAGGTAATATTTAGGTTCACTGTTTGACCTATTCAGACTTGAGAAGCTGTGTCAGAACTACAGAAGTCATTTCACAGCTGGTGGGGAATGAGCTACTGATGGTAGTAAGGCTATGGCCAGTCAGTGCTCTTCTCTCACCTTTTACTACCAACCTGGTTTTGCAGGAAGTTGCACCCCACCTTCGGAATTGCATAAGAGCTGAAAAAGAGATGTAGCTAAGAGATGTAGCTATTCTGGCTCTAAAAGCTGCCTGGCTATTTATAGCAGCACATACTCTACAGAGCTGCAGAATTCATCTTTCAAAATCATCATTTACCACATCACACGGTTTGTGGGGATTGGGAGTAGGGCTGTGGCAGAGCCCCATCCCCAATGGGCACAGCTGTGAGCAGCACTGACAGCAACGAGCCATGGAGTGCCCAGGGGCACTGACCAACCGCCAAAGGGAGCAGAGGGCACACAGGTGCAGTGCAAGAACATGAGGGTAAAAAAGATTTGGCTGAAGAACAAGATGAGCAGCCTTCTGAAGTGATGGGATGTTACTCTGTATAGGCAGATGCCTGAAGCCTTCTGGTGTGATATGGTGTTACTCTGTTAGGGCAAATGCTTAAAGCTTTCTGAAATTGTATGGTAATACTCTGTATATTGTGACAACAATAATTTACTATTAGCTGATAAACAGAGTCAACAAAATCATATACACAACAGTAAAATATTTTTAGGGTGAGAGTTTGTGCATGATTTCCTCCTGTAACTATTGCCTTGGCTGACTGCTTATTTTCAAGTCACTGCCACTTGTTGAAAAGTCTTACTTCTAGATTAACCAGCACAAGTAAGTAACAACATCTGTTTCTTGCTCTTTGTTATGTAGCCTGTATTATTTGGTACAACTTTTAGCAGGTTTTTTTCCTTTTTGAATTGAAATTCTTAAATTATAAAATACTGGTTTCTCTGTGCGAGGTTTAGGCTACTGAAAAGGAGGTAGTGAAATTTTCACTGATACCTTCCAGCTCCATCTGAAGTGTTCTTTGGCTGTGTTTTCTGAGGAGTCCCAAAACCAGTTTTTAATATGTTGGCTTTTTTCAAATAAACCCTCTTAAAATGCTGAGTGTGCAGTTAACAACCTATCCAGGAAAATGAAAAGATAAGTTTCCTTTTTTAAATTCACATAATCTTTTGGCAAACCTGTTCTTCAATAGACATATCACTAAGGCCATGGCAGCACTTCCTGGAGTGGTCAAAAAAGGATAAGCAAGTAAGGACAGCACCACTACTGACATATTGAGTAGGTTTATAGAACTAAACAGATAACCAGTAGTAGATGATAGTGAAGTGTACAAATAATAGAGCTATGAGGATAGAAGAAAAACGATGAATCCCAAATCCTTTTTGCTTAGCTTTGTGCCCTCATTGCCAAATCTGAGAGGTGTAGTGTGCCTATTGACTAAACAGGAATTGAGCATGCTCAGCCTCCCATGGGGCTGTGTTGTGACACACTGCGTGTATCTTTTCTGTATTTATAAGAAAGAATTATTTGAGTTTAATCATTCCTGAAAAAGCAAAATCAGCATCTAGCCTGTGAGCACTACTCAGAAAACTTTGTCCACAATCTTACTGCACTTATATTGTATCAGAAACAAGTAAAATGCTTATAAATGCAGTGACCTACTTTCAAAACTTGCTCCAGCCTATTATCACCATAGTGCAGATAGAAAACATGCCTTATTGATTTCTTTTCTGTGCTATTACTATTGGCAGATTGTTTAAACAGTGAAGGAAAAGACAGGAGTAGGTTATAAAGTGGGATTGTGTTTTTGTATTGCATTGTAAGCAGTTCCTGGGATCACCTGAAGTCAGCTACAATGTGCTGGAATTGTATTCCTGCTTCTGTAATAAAATTTTTGATATTTAGCTCTCCCCCATCTTCAAAGTTGGTTGGAGGTGCCTGGTGGAATATTTAATTATTTAAGCTCCTGTCCTGTAGTTAGGCCTCCCCAAGACTTTACTGCTGAGGAAGGGACAATGCTGTAAACTACGAACTTTGCAGTTATTGACTATTTGATGTAAACATTTGTTTTTTTCTTCTCCTTTGATGTGCAAGCATGTATTTTAGCCCAAAACTCTACTTTCAAAAGTGGAGTCAGGAGAACGGGATATGAACTGCATCTGGACGTTGACTCCTCTCCTGGATTTTGTCTGTGTGATTCCCCAGCTTTTTTTTAATGCCTAATTTTTTTCCCCTAGCTTTAAGAATGGCATTGTTTTCTCCTCCTGGGTAGTGAACCTGGTAAACCATGTTTTTGATGTGTGTGCTCCTTAGTATTGTTTATATTTCTTATTTTTTTGTGATGCTGAATTCTGTATGAATGCTGCTTCCTTGAGTGCTGCTGTTTTCAGCTTTGTATAGCACGAGAAAAATCAAAAATAAATTTTTAAAAACTATTTTTAAATTAAAATGTTTAGAATCTCCTCATAATGATTAGTAACTATTTGTATTTTTGCCCCTGTAACATAGCAATTATTATTTGTTATGATAACTTAATTACGTTATGCCTATGTAACTGCTTAATAAAGGTGTCTGTAAAATTTTGTGGTTTTGTTTATTGATACTGCATGTGATCATCTTCTTTCTATAGTCTACAATACTCCATTCTCCTTAGCTAATCTTCACATAATTATTTCTAATCTTTCATAGAAGCAAATAATGGTGATTACCTACTTATTTAGACCAAGTGTTAGGCCTTACCTACCTTACCTACTTATTTAGACCAAGTGTAAGTTACAGTAACTGACTTTCTTATTATAGTAGTAATTGTATCTGAACATTTTGTAATCATCAACTCCGTGGTCATATGTTCATTAAAAAAGTTGGGTTGTTAGAATGTAGGAGCACGTGCAGGGCTTCTGGAAAAACATGTGTGTTAATTTATCTTATCATACAGCTGACATCCAAAACAACATCTAAAATCTAGACTTGCTTCATAAATGAATGGAGTCTATTCTTGATGGAAACTGTTTATGTTGATTGTATTGCAACCAGTCTGTGGCAATATTTTCTTTCAGCGGCTTGGTGTTAAATATGTGCTCCTCTATAAGTTTGAGTGAAACCTAGGTATCAGATTAAAATACAGTTTTGTCCCACATAAGCAAGTCAGAAAAGTTAAATTTGTATTTCGACTGGAGCAATTTTCATCTGTAGTTAAAACTGCTTATCCCAGGGATTTAAACTTGTCATTTTCAAATCACAAACTTTGTTCCATCCTTCTAATCTTGTGATGATGGTTTAATCATGTTAATTTCTTTCCTGTCCTTTTGCTCCAGATTCTCAATCACATGAAAGATCTTGAAATGCATCAAATTCAGATCTGCAACTATGAGAAGGAAATAGAAGGGCAAGGACTTAAATTAAAACAGCAAAAAGCTGTTTGTGAAAGTCTGAGAACAGAGAGGACCCTGTACAGTAAAAATCTGATTGAAGCTAAGGTAGAAGGATACATTTTTCCTTGTGCTTCTCTCTCTGCTGTTGTTTTTTTTTTTCTGATTTAATTTTAATTGGTTAAAGGGAAGCTCAGTGGCTCAATGGCAGAAGTGGTTTCTGCATTCCTGTGGGTTTTGAGGAAATGAATGTTTTAGGTCCCTGAAGTTTTATCTACACCGTTTGTATTTGGGCTGGAAATAGGAGTCCTCAGTCATCATGTGGAAATATCCCTGCTGCAAACCATGCGTAAAATCATGGTACACTGGAGCCACAGACTCATAAAGCCATCCTGCCTCCAGTCTCTTTTATCCCTTTAGGAGTTGTATGCATGTATGTGAAATAGGGTATGAGGGGAATAAGATTGCCTCCTTAGTCCTGAATGTGTATGCACATTACTGTGAATAATGATTTAGGAAGCAGAGAAACACTTTTCCAGCTGAAATGGGGTCTTCTGATGAGAACCAAATGCTTCCACCTTACTGGTTTCTTTCAGAGAGTGTCATTTTCCTCAGGAGATGATTCTTTCCATTCATATCTCCTCCTCGGGGATCTCACTAACAATACTAGAAGAAGAGAACAGAGCACTTAAGTATATATTCTGTTATTTTGATGTAAAGATCTAAAATACTACACAAATCCTATTGTAATTGGCAGGTATTGGGGCCCTGGATAGCTGTCATTTTAAGCCTTGGGTTATTTCCAAATAAGTATTTATGACATAAAATATATAGTAAATTACAAATTTATACTTAGGTTTGGAAAGGTAGTTGTTTTGTTTGAGAAGCACATGGGAAGGAACTGTCAAAGTTCCTAACAAGCTGTGTGCTGAATTTTATGAGGAATGCACCATTTTGCCATTTATGTGGGATGTTTTACTTGACCTTAGTCAGCCTCTCATCTGGTGGATTCAGTGTTGGGATTCTTGTGGCTCCCAAACAATCTGTCAAGAGAAATAAGGTTGAAAAATCACAATGCTGATTTTTTTCCTAGTTATTTTTATCTTAAAACACTAAATAAATTTGGTTATTTATAAAGAACAGGCATCTGTTTGCTGAGTTAGAAATGGAGCAGCATTTTGGTCTTTGGGTTTTGAAAGTTATATGGTGATAACACTATGCTGTTCACAGATCCAGTTGTTAGAGGCCAATATTTAGGCTTTAATAGCTTGCTTGTCATACTACCAAACTCTTCTGGCAAGTCCTGCATGAGAAAATAGCTGACCCCAAAAGATCTTTTGGCCAAGGCAGTGTTATGTTTAGCAATGAGAAAAGTAGCTATTCAGTGTTCAGTATCAGGTCACGCAGTCATGAAAGAAAAAGAAACCATAAAATATGGTTGTTTTGAACATTATGGCGAACGCTTTCTCATTTTGGGAAGTAAAATTTGCACAAGCCTGTTTAGATAAAGCTGGATGCAAATATTTTTGGACTGCTTAATGTGAAATGATCTTATGCCCACCTTGCCAGTGGTCTCCAGAATACCATAATATTAAAGTCATTAGAATGGAAAAGGCATCCTGGCAGGCTGTTATTATGATATAAATAGCTGATGCTTTCATCCTGGGGCTTTCTTTTGGTGCTAGGAGTTCATTTATTTAAGCACATTGATTAGGAGACCAGTTTGCAAAATTGTGTGTTCTTAACTGTTTTGCATTAAATAAAGAATTGAGAATGTATTTAGGTATGTCTGGGCTCTATGTGCTAAATCTCTGTCATCTTTTACAACACCAAAGAGATTTATAGGCTGTGTACCCAAGACAGCTTTTAATAACTTTTGCTTTCATGGAAGTGGCTGAATGTGCAAACAGCTGGGCCTAGTGATATTATTACTACTAATCAGTCCTCTCTCTGTGCTGCTTGGGTGAACATTGCCATGACTCAACATCTTGCTTAGCTACATTAAGCACTTCATGCAGGTAAAAATCCCTCATTTGTTGAGTAAATCCAACCTATGGTGAATAGTGCTGAAGGAGCTTTAAGCTACCCTGGTTTGGCACTGGAAGAGGGTGGATCCATATGAGAGATTATGATGTCTTCCTTGTGAGGTGGTAGGCTCTGGCAGAGGAGTAGTAGCCTCTATAGCTGCTTTCATTACATCCGGAAGAATATATCTGTGTAATCATTGACTCTGTTAGCTTCCATTTCATGGCATAACATGTGCTGTCTCTGTGCTGAGCTGAAATGCTAATTTTGTACAGGCAGGCACCTTTGTGCTGTTAGAAGTATTCCTACTGACCTGAATCTCTCTTCAGTGCTACCAACATTTTTGCTCTGTATTTGAGCTTAAAGTATGTGCTAAATATTTTCACAGAACCTTCTCAAAGACTGAGCCCTCTTTTGAACTTTGCACCTCTGTGCAAACTAGCATGTATTGGTATCTTACTGAGGCTATGTTTGTTTGCACAAAATGAGCTTCTCTGCAAAGATTTGTGCTCAACTATGCATGACCTTATTGGAAAAGCATGTTATTAGAGCATGAAAACAGATGGATATGATCAGAATCTTAGTGATTTGGATTTACTGCTAGTTCTTATAGTATGCCCAGCACTTTAAATTAAATGTCTTATTAAACTCATGACTGATGGTCATTATTTTTGTCAGTGTATCTTTAAAAGGTTTTTTTTTTTTTTTATTGCAATGTCATGCTGGCTTAAACAAAAAACTGTTGTTTAATGAAACTGTTTTGTTCTGTTGGATTAAAAAGTGATGTCTTATAGTAGGTACAACAGATCTAGTTTCATGCACCGTTGCTACATTTTCCAACATCTAAATAGCCTGAAATCCACATCACAAACAACCTCTTGCTTTAACCCTCTCTGTGATCACACTTCCTATTCTATTAGGACGAGATGGCAGAAATGATGATGAAACTGAAAAATTCCACGCGCCAGGTGGATCAGCTGAAAGAGGAGGTCAAAGAAAAGGATATAGCCCTTGAGAAAGTACAAGTGAAATTCCAGCAGTCAGAGGATGAGAAAGAGTCGATGAAAGTAAGACCCTTGACACAGATCTTTCTTTCAAAGGGTGGACTCCATGATTTCCCAGACTGCACTGTGTTCTGATCTGTGGTAGTTGTTTTGCTGTATTTTAATAAGCTATTCTGTACTTGAAGCACAAGATCTCAGCACCCTTTAGAGATAATAGTTGCAGAAATCTGTCTTTCTGACAAATTTCATCTCTGCCCCTAATAATAATAAAAGAGTCTGGAATTGTCTGTTGGAAGCGTTAAATCTCTTGGTGACTGAACATTTTTTACTAAAAAGTTCCACTTTGCTTGTAGAGATGTTGATTTTGTGTATAAACTGATTCTAGCAACCTTTTTAATGTAAACCCTTATAACTCAACTTTTTAAGGACTTTTTTTCTTTCTACTGTTTTTAAGTGCAAATCCCATTATATTGCACAATGCTATATTTCTAAGTAACTAGCAAGCATTAGCCTTTTGGGAGTTAGGCAGTGCCTTTTAGTAGGTCCCTCTGCAGAGAAAGTTATTTTAATACTGTGGTATAAAGCAGCAAGATTCTGTCTTAAATCAAAGGAAATCTAAGCTTGATGCTCGGATGGTTCTTCTCAGTGCTGCTGCAGCCCATCCTTGGATAAGCTATTAGATTTGTGGTGGTATCTCAACCCAATTTGCTATATTCTGAAAAGATTTATGCAGTTGTGTTCACAGGAGTTTATTTTTAATCTTCACTAAGCACTAGGAAAAAAAATACCAGGAAAAATGCAAACAATACCCCCAAAAAACAAAAGTTCCCTGTCACTTTTCACAATGTTTTCTTTTGTCAGTTTATTGCTTTGCTGCTATGACTCCTTGAATTTTCAGCCTCTCTCAGCACGTAGAGTTTTGACAAGATGTCAATATGGCTTTGTAAAAAGGTGATGAATTTGTATTCTTGTACCTGGTCTGTCTCAGAGATGTTCTATCAGTGATGGAGAAGTCAAACAGCATCTCATTCCCTGTGAGCAGCTTTCAGCCTCAACTAGTCCCCAGTTCTGTCTCATCACCTCAGAACTGTCTGCCATTTGTTTGACAGACATGATTGCTGCATGGTTTACCCACTCAGTTATTCACCAGCAGGTTTGTCCATACACTGACATGACATTACTGACTTGCTTCAGGGCATTGTGGTCTTCTACCTGAGTGTCACTGCTGAGTGCGAAACTAGAAGAGAATTCAGAGGCAGCTGATTGTCACAGACACGAAAGAAGCCAATTCTTTGTGTTGCAAGCCAGCATCAAGTTGTCTTGTTTGCACTGATGTGAAGGAAGTAAGAAAGCTGTTCCTGGGAAATAAGCTTAAAGAATGTGCTAAATCACGGAGGACCGGGATTCATAGGAATGAGGTTATACAGACATGCTCACCTCAGATGGCATAAAGGCCTTAAAAATATGTAATCATGGCAAATCCAAGCTCTATTAAAGCCAGTTCAATGACATCTTTTGGCTTCAGTTGGCCTTCATGCTTGGCTGCAGATTAGAGTTGTTAGACAAAGGATCTGAATATTGAAAAAAAATAAAAATCAGTGGCCCTCCAGATTGGAGCTGCTTGCAAGTCAAGTGATGAATATAATTTTGTAGGTGTTTATGCATATTTTTTCTGGAAATCTGAATATAAAATCTGACTTTTTATTTCAGTATTCTGTGCTCAGTCCCAGTTATAACTTTTACAAAACTCCTGCTTTCCTCCTACCTCTAGTAGAGCATACTAATAAAAATATCACTTGCACTAATACTTCAGAGTCTAAACAAGGATTTAGTTTGAGTTTGGTTTGAGATATTGGTGTAGGTCCCATATATGTTATTTTTTCTTGCTGACTGTTCTTCAGTTCTTACAAATTCTCGAACTGACTTCAGGTGAGCTGTGCTGATTTACAGTAGTTTCAGACGTGACCATTTTTCTGCATGCACAGTGACTGTGTTTATTAATTTCCTTTTACCTGATGTACAGAGACCCTCGTACTGTGGTTCTGGGCAGATTTAATCTAACTGAAAATCCTTGTGTGGCTTTAAGTATTTATGTTCCTTACTATACAAGACAGCTCAGATTTATTTAAACTGAATGCATTCTAGTGAGATTTGTTTATATGAGTATTTGCTGACCACATCTAATGCCACTTCTTGTTTACAATTCATATTTTTCTGACAAAAGAGGACCATAGATTTGTGATCTATTAAAAAAATATTATCAGCAATGGTGAACACAAGAGCAGTTTTACATTTGTGGGCTGCTTTTGTACAGTGTTTATTGAATTTCAGCATGAAGTGACTTGCATTTTTATTCAGCTGATGAATATCTGACACTGACTAAGAGAGCTATGTCTTACACATATAGGAAAATGAGAATTTTATTAAAGAAAATATGAATGGAATGAGCTGTTTTGTTATTATGATGGAACTGTTTGTCTTAAATCAATGTTTTTGTGGGTGCACCCTTCATCACAGGCTCAATCTTTCAGCATTGGATGATGCTTATTTTGAACATCATTCTTTATAAGGGTCATAGTTGTGGTAAGGTCTTTGAGTTGAGGCTTGAAAGTTTTCAAAGCTATGAAAATGAACTGTGGTCAGCTAGTTCCACCTTGGCTCTAATTACCTAGCAGTGATAAAAACTTCTAATATTCCAGGAAGACCCTGTTATTTTTATCTACATACATGCCTTAAATTGCAAATTTTGTGACAGTGGGATAGAATGACTGGGCGGATTCCAGTGTTAGTTTGTATTGGTGCTGGGCAGTTGCTGTAGCAGTGTATTGCTCCTCCTTGCTTCACAACAGCCCCTCTTTTCAGTCTTCCTCATTTAACACACCCACTAAACAAAGTGCTGTGGCTCTTAAATCTTGCTGTTCCTTTCCTGGTTGCCACCAATCCTTTTACTGCAGTCTGAAGCCTTTCTTGAGTTGATGCTGCTTTGTACTATACAGCAGAGATTGTTGCCCTTATCAGCAAGGTGAACTGTTCTTTCTCACATCCCAGACTGACTATGAATAGCAACTCCACTGAAAAGCTTTCTAAATATGTGTAGTAAAATTAAAAAAAAAAAGAGATATCCCTGAATTACAACTTGAACAATTGTCATAGATAAAAATACTTTCAAATTTCTATTGTGTATAAGACAATTACATTAAAGTAGTATTTATATTATTTCTTTATGTGTCTTCATGCTTACTTATCTTGGTGATCAGTTCTCAAAAACTAACAAAATGTGTACCTCTCAGGAAGGTAAAATAATGTATGAAATATTTGTAAGTAACTCTTATTTGTAGGTTTCTGTAATGGGAAGCTATTATTTAACAGTTGTTCACCTGTATTCTTTATATCCATCAGGCAGAACTGCTTAAGATGACAAAAGAGGCTCAGGAAGTCAAAGCCTATATTGAAAATCAGGAGGCAGAAGAGAAAAGACTCCTAAACATCATTGCTGAAGCTGAGGTAGAGAGAATGAAGCAAAAGAGAGAATTTGACAAGGTTGGAATACCTAATTTGAGTTTTCAAAGACCCTGCATTCTGTTCCCTCATTTGTCCAGTGTATTTTAAGATGAAGATTTTTAGCTCCTGTGAATTTGGGAGCACTAAAGCTTTATAATGCCATTAAAACCAAAATGTTAAGATACTGAAGTGAACAAAATCTGCAGTTTGTACTCTTCAAGGTGATCAAACCCTTGTAGGGGAAATCATTAGGTTCTTGCCATCTTTCTTTAATTAATAGCAGTGAAACCTCTTAATGTCTATGATTTTGACTGATCCAAGCATAGCCACGATACTCTGGGATTGTGTGAAGGAAGTGTGAGTTGATGGCTTTGCGCGGTGCCCACAGGTGGTCGGTGAGAGACACGCCCTGGTGACGCAGCTGATTCGCCGCAATGACGAGGTGGCGCTGCTCTACGAGAAGATCAAAATCCAGCAGTCCGTCCTGAACCGGGGCGAGAACGAGTACCGGCAGCGGGTGGAGGACATGAGGATTCTCAAGCTGGAGATCAAAAAACTACGTCGTGAGAAGGGAATACTTGGCAAGAGTGTGGCTAACGTGCAGGAGCTCAGGTAGGAAACCCAGTGGAATACATTTCCATAGTGACTGCAGCCATGGTTTTGTGTTTGAGACAGTAAAGACGTGTATCAACCTTGGAGAAAGTTTTTTTTTTTGTTTGACCTCAAACCCAGACTGGATTAAATTAATTAAGCAATTTATGAACAAATAGGAAAATTGAAATATCATAATAAGAAAAGAAAAGATCTTGTCTCAAGTTGCCAAGAATACTTGGCAAGAGTGTGGCTAACATGCAGGAGCTCAGGTAGGAAACCCAATGGAATACATTTCCATAGTGACTGCCACCATGGTTTTGTGTTTGAGACACAAAATATGGTTTATACATAATAAAGACTTGTATCAACCTTGGAGAAAGGTGTTTTTTTTTGGTTTGACCTCAAACACAGACTGGATTAAATTCATTAAACAATTTACCAACAATTAGGAAAATTGGAATATCATAATAAGGAAAGAAGAGATCTTGGCTAAAGTTGAAATAGTTTCCGTATTTCCCCTTGTACTGTGAGTTACTGCCTACAGAATAAACCTGACAGCAGCAGAAAATCTGTTCACAGTCCAGTGAGCTCCTAAGTGGTACAGTGGTACAAGGCCTAGATTAGTGGAACTCCTTTTGGTTAAGCAATCCACTGAATATGGGAGACACTTGACATATTCAGAATGAAATCCTGTTTTCAGAGCTCTCTCCTTCTAGATTTAGATGCAAATCATATGAACTCTGAGAAAGTTTTAGTTAAATTTTCACTGAAGGTTTTGTTTCTTTAAAAGAGTAATTTAATAGCCCAAACCTAATTTATCTCCTCCTTCTCCAGCTTAATGCTTCCTTTCTTGTTTGCCCCTCATGTATTTGAGGTGTATTCTTTCCTGATGGGAAACTGGATATTTTCTAAGAATCAGTCTTGATTTGCAAGGAGAGGCAGTTATGTTTTAGCAGATAACCATTGTACCAATTCGGTGTAGCTATCACAGTTTTGGGTGAGATCTTTACTTTATCAGTGTGGTTCTGTGGCTTTCAGCAGAAAAAATTAACTTCAGTCCATGGTCAGTCCCATTTACTCCAGTGGAATTATGCCAGTTTGATTTGGTGAAACAGAAAGGAGAACTGGGCACACGGCATTAGCAATTGCAGTTTTCATCGACTGACTGCAGATAGGAATTTGAACTTGCTGCCCAAATGCATTCAGCTGAAAGTCTGTTACTGTATTGAAACTCAGTGATAGTATTGAAGTGTAGTGTGCTGCATGCCATGATGGGTGGATCAATTCTTGCTAACTGCAGCAGCAATCTCGTACTTTAATGAAGTCCAAAACCATCATGAAAACTGCCTGTCAAAAAGATTCCATTTATCACTTGTGCTGCTAATTAGCTTTCCCGATTTGCCAATTGGAAATGTGAGGTTTTTTCCCTCTTCCATAACCTTGTCCAACCTCACAGTTAAAAAAAGACCTTTTTCTCTCTAGTGAGCTAAATGCAATTCTGAGTTTAGTAGGAAAAGATTCAGTGGTGGAGGAGGCACATCACAATCTTTCACCCCCTTTTGACATTGGAGAATTTAGAGGAACCCACCCCTAAAGTGATAAGGGTCAGATAATTACAAAATATGCCTTTTTTTCCTGCCCTTAAATCCCCTATCACCACCATAAAAGCCTAGTTGTTGAAGAATCTTGGTAGTGCTCAGTTAATTTTAAATTCAGCAAGTCCCCTCTGAAATTCCTTGAGGAGATGTAATAAAGAAATCAAAGTTCAGTTCTCTTAGGAATGGTGTCCATCATGCTTAGGTCCTGGAGTGTGATTTATTTGATGGATTGTGTGAGCCATGTAGATTTAAAACCTTTCAAACACAAGCTGTTAGATTCAACACTGGAGTAACTGGGTATGACCCATGACTGATTTGTAGGTTTATAAACTAACTGTCCTTCTGGCCTTAATGTACATGGGAAGATGTGAAGAGCGAGTTCCAGTAGTCTGTGGAGTAGATTCCCTGGGAGCCTCTTTCCTGAGCCATTCTTACTTAAGCAGGTGAAGAGGTCCAAGTGTGTTATTTTATGGTTCCACCTGTTCAGTGTTGTTGTGTTGATACATTTTGCCACCACAGTATTGCTGCAGTGGCAGAGTGCCTCTTTGTGCATTCCATGCAGTGCTTCCTGTGCATCATAGTGCATGGGAGAATGATTTGTTAATGCCCACATTAGTGCCTTGGTCATGTTGAAGTATTTTTAGTGTGATTTTTCTTTTTATTTTATGCTGGTCTTCAGATGGGAGTTTAATCACATGCAGAAGGAACTGTTAAGGGAACAGACTCGGTGCAAAATTTTGGAAGAAGAACTGCAGAAGCCCTTGCAAGTTCACAGATGGAGAAAATTAGAGGTGATGTGTGAGGATTTTGTGTTCCCAAACCCCCTATTATCACATCAGTGACCTAGCAAAAGCCTATTTCATTTACTGTTGTGCAAATGATGTGGAGGGACTGGGCAGGCTGAAATTTCCATAGTACCAATGGAATCCTTACCTGCTGAATGCTTTCCTTGCACAATGCAATCAGTGCTATTTTTGTGACACTTTCTCAATGAAAAATTGCAGGGGGATTTGTAAAGAGACAGTGAAGTGCTAAAGGGAGTAAGAATGCATTAGGCAAATTTAGAAGGGGGTGATTCCTTAACATGGATGGTGAGAAATAAGATGATAGGGGAAAGATACAATCCTACCCTCACTGAGCAGGGAGATGTATATGGGAAGAAAGCCAGTAATTGAAAGGCTAATAGAATAGGTAGATTGAAGAATGAACACATATGAAGTCAGAAGGTAAATTACATCTGAGAAAAAACAGAGAGAGTCCTCCACATAAACAGTGGTGGACTCACAAAGATAGTAATTCCAGGTAATGTGAGTTCAACTGCTTTACATAAACAGCAAATCTAAGTTTTCACATGATTTGAACCTGCCAAGTGAAGGGGAAAAATAAAAAATCCATCAAGCATAGATGAAATATATGAACATCAGTTGGAATCGCTGGATATTTTTGATGTAAGTCAGTGCCATCTGAGATTCCTCAGTTGCATGGATCTCTGATCTGATGCCAGCCTGGGTTGCTTAGCTTCTCTAATATTGAGTGATAATGTGCTCTGTCCCTGCAGAAGCAGAGCTGAATATTTTGACTGTGCTTACTAGTATGATAGTGAATTTCTGATCTTTCCATGGTGAGCTTAAAGGTGGATGGTGTGATTAACTTTTCTCATGGAAGGGAGATAAAATGCAGGATGCTGAAGTAGGTTAAACACATCTAGGTACAAACTCTAGCAGCATCTTGTAAAAAAGAAAAATCAGGCCAGTCAAAACATCCAGTGATGGGAAAATGAATGTATGAAGAGACTGGTAATGGGGAAATCATGTCTTTCCATTCTAGGTAACTGGTTTGTATTTGGAACACAGAAAGGCCAGCAGATGGCAAGATCTGTATGAAATAATCCTGATGGGGTTTTGGTTCAATTCCTAATGAACAAACACTCTCATATCACTACAGTAGTCACAAATTGGCACCATGCTTGGGCAGTGCTATAAAAAAATCAAGGACTGAGGGGATCATGAGGACTGGTCTACTTTTTAGCCTGGTTTCTCAGGAGATGATTTTGTGTTGTAAGCGCTGCATGTGTATCTGTGTCAGTGTCCTAGTTATGCTTGAATTGATTAGTCAATTTAGATAAAATCAGACAAAAGATTAAGAACAATGAGATGCAGAGTTCCTTATAAGCTCAAGTGAATATAAGAGAGCAGGACTTTATTGGAGCCTTTACTGCAGTGTGAGTTTAATCCTTGTGAGGCACCCCATGAGAGGGGAAAAGCCAGATGGGAGAGAGCTGATATGAGACCCTGAGTGAGGAAAAGTTGCAGGCAGAGTTTGTCCTTCACTGAAAGATCCAACAAGACACAAAGTACTGGGAAAGTAAGCTGTACTGGCTCCTTCTGAGAAGGAGGAGGAATTATTTCTTTGCTCCTTAGAGCTTTCTCCAGATTCAATCTATGCCAAAAGAATGAAAAGGAAGGGATGGAGAGACAGACGTCTACTCGCTCCTGTTCTTATGGGCTGTGTAGGTAGAAGGCAACAGTACAGTGCAAACATTCTGTCACCATTTTAAACATTTAATTCCGTTGAAGAATGGGATTTCACATGTATGGACACTTTAGAACCCCATAATAATTCATCAGTGTACCCCCCAAATCCTCTTAAATTCTCCACATGCTTCAAGACTAAAGTGCAATTGGTGCTTTGTTCAATAGAAAAATCTTCTCCTTAAAAACTAAGTTGACACTGTTTGAAGTTCTTGAACAGCAGGAGATACTTGCACTGCTTTTAATTTGTCAGTGGACAGTTCCAGTTGCTGCTAAAATAGATATATTAAGTTCCAGGACTGCTTGTGAACATGCAATTTAAAAAAAAAATAGCTGAATGCATCTTCCCCTAGTCCCCCTTTTACACTTGTTACTTTTGAACACTGAGATATTATAGTTTTCATTTGCAAAAAAAGAAACAGTAACTTGTTATCATATATAATTTTTGAGACTCCTTTGCTCTTTCCTAGGCCAGTGACCCCTCTACCTATGAGCTGATTCTGAAAGTTCAGAGACTACAGAAGCGACTTATCAGCAAGACAAATGAAGTGATAGAGAAAGAATTTCTCCTTCAGGTACTGCAGCATCATTATTTTGTTGCATCTCATTCATATATTTGACTTTGTCTAGTGGCATGTGCTTCCTGAATGTTCCTTAGATGCAGACTTTGGATTTCTTTTGCATGCCCTTTAGGTAGCTTTAGATGGCAGCACTGACTCACTGGAAGAGAACAAACAGCATCAGATTAGTTGATTTTTATGTTCTGGTTATTGATACCTGGTCAGCTCTGGAAAATACAATTAAAGGTTTGCTTTAGTTTATTCATGTCATAGATTAGTGTTCAGGTCAGACTTAGACTATTTGAAAAGTTTTTCTGTGTCATTTTAAACAAGTATGCTGTCATCTGAACATGAAGGAAAATTCTTGATTAATGACATTTGTGCTTAGCTTGGCTTTTGCCAGGAGGAATCCTAAAGAGTTTGTGTGATTTAGATATGCTGCTGGCTGGGGCATGTTTGATTTCGAGGTTTTTGTGCTGAACTTTGCAAAAAAAAATATTTCTGATAGCTTATCTTTTTTTGAACTATCAGATGTCCCTTAACCCCAGTGATAACAGTAAGATTTATGCTGTGGAATGAAGGAAAGATTGTATTCCTACAGTGCAAGCATTTTTATCAAATATAACAGAGAAGACTTCAGAGAGTCCTGGCTTTAACCAGAGGTATTGATCTGGTCTCTCTGGTGACTGTAGGGCTAGCTATAGATTAGCAGCTCTAGGTATGATTTTAACATCTTAAATACCCTAATAGTCTTGTGTATCTGTGTTGGGTATCACTCACTGGAGAGTAAGATGTGACCTGACTCTCCCTCTGTCTTGAGAAGAAGCTCAGCAGATCTTATCAAAACAGGGTTTGTCTCTATTTATTGTTTCATGGGAAAACATTGATCTGAAGTTTCATTTGAATGTAATTTATGGTGTATTATTCCTCTGCTTGGAAAAATGTGATCTTTGTTGCATAGCACTGAAATGCTGTCAGTGAAATAGTTAGCTTAAAATGTAGCAAAAATAGCTCCAAATTTACTGTGCTTTACCCATGCACAAAACAAATTCTGTTAGATTTTAGATCATCTCTATTGCTTATCTGGCCTTATCCTTAGAATGCTCCCATTTTGCTGTTATTTTCAGCTGAAGAACTAAGATATAGAGGTATTAAGTTGCCTGCACAAGAAAATCTTTGAAATAGTAGATATTTGAGCTTAGATTATACCAATGGCTAGTACAGTAATGTTTCTCTCTCTGCAATGGTCCTTCTATGGCAACTCTATGATGTTTTTATTATTTTTCTAGATTTAAGACAGGGTTTGGCTATATAAAATCTAATTATTATAGCTAGAATTGCTAATGAGTTCCTTTGTGTTCTTAATTCAGGCACCAATTTCCTGTGTAACAATGCTGAAATGAAGGTTTCTCTTGGAGAAATAATAGTGAAGGCCAAAAATACTATGCTCCCAATTTTGTTCAGGGATTTAACATCAATGTTTCTGAGCTCTTTTCTGTTTTTCCAGGGTTTTGAGTCCTCCACCATGACTGAAATAAGGCTCTTTCATAGCAGGGTGCGGGTATGAGGAGGTAACCAGAGATGGAGAACAACCCCAACTTGTTCCCTTTAGGGGCTTTAAGTGCTACTAATTAGCTTACTGGCACAATTACCACAAATTAAGGGTGCTGGCAGAGCTGCTTCTGCTGAGTGTCTGGATAATCTGATACAAGGCATTTCATTATTCTTTGGACTGGTTGTCCTTGGTATGATGGTAGCATCTCTTTTCTAAAATCACACCCTGATACTCACCAATACAAACCCCTTGCTAATAACTTACTGAACTGATCTTACCAAGTTCCAGTTTGCTGTGGTGAAGGACCCAGCCCAAGGAACACTTCCAGCAGAAGGAAATAAGCAGGACAATAACATCAGCATTCTGGAGAAAGCTGAGTTTCACACGTAAGAAGGGTGGCTTCACAAGACCACCTTCTGGGCAGTTTGAAATATTTGAAGTGTATTTGAAGTGAAGTATTTGAAAGGTAGTGTAGGATTTGATCCTGACTGAACTTTAGAATTATGGGAAATAGCAGTAATTTAGCTCAAATTTCAGGAATTTTTAATTTTGTTCCCTCAATATAATTTGTATGTTGAGGGAGTTCATCTCTCTTTTTTCCTTTTTTTTTTTTTTTTTTTTTTTTAATCCTGGTAAGCCCTTCATGCTTAAAGGCATTCAGCATCTTTTTAATATGGGTCTCTCCTGAAGTCAGCTCAGCTCAGTCCAGTCACTGCTCATTTGCAGGAGTGGGGGAATTGCTGGTGACTGGCCTGTGCCTACTTGGCAGAACATCCCCCATACTCAGAGCTGGAGCCTGCAGACTGAGGGATACAAACTTATTAGGTCAGAGAACCACTGCTATCCCTGTGTTATGTTTGCTTGCATAAGTCACACTTCCTCACTCCCAGTCATCTTCATTCACATCTTGCCCTGTAACAAGGGCATAGCCACTGGGTGTATCAGCTTTAAAATTATCTTAATCTCTTGCTTGCCACACATAATCTTTTTTCATGTGTGTGTGGCCATCATGCTAGCAAACAGGATACTTGGTTAAGGTGAAGCTTGTATCTGTCTGTGTCTAATGTAAGTATTGTGTAGCATAAATTCCCTCACATCAGTGTGTTAATAAAATAGAGTAGAAAAAACCTTGTGTGTTAAATACTGAGTATTAAAAATACCTTTGGAGTTTAGAAATAACCCATGTGAAGAAATGGTTGAGCCCAGTGTCAGCAACCTACGGTTTGATTTGTAGGGTATTCACCCTGCTGCATCCTCATGCAGAGCTGTAATGTTTTTATAAGGGAAAAATAATTCCATTTGTATTGTATGCACTGTAGCTCTGTCTCCTTTTTTTACTTTTTGGTAAATGGTCTTTTAAATAAAAGTGCAGGGAGCAAGGTTTCAGCTGGATATATAAATGGAAATTTTCACTAAGTAAGGATCACAGTATATAGATTCATGTGGAAAAGCATCTGCTTATTTTACCTGTTCCTGATGTGCATTTGATCATATCCTTTTTATTAGCTTTTTCATTGTTTCTAACCTGTCATTTCTTTAAAACTGAGGCAAATGTATAAGCAAGCTACAATCCATGCTATGTGATTAGAAGAGTGATTTGCTGTGTTTCAGTCAGAAAATTTAGATTGCTGACAATATGGGAAAAACCCAGTTTGACTCTAAAATCTCATGCAAAAATTCATCTTAATCTCTCTTAACCAGTCATCAGGGCACATTTTTTTGATCAGACAGATGCTGAGAGATATAGAATATGCAGCATGCTGCATGTTGGGTTTTGCTAGAACAGCTTTTCAGAGTTGAACATTTTAATAAAGGTGTAAAAAGATTTCCTCTGTTAGAGAAATTACTGAAGTATTTTCTTGTTTCTGATTTATCTGTGCCCTGTCACCACAGCATCTTGGGTTATAAGGAATCAGCTCTTATATACCAAATAAATATGGTCATCCAGGGATGCTACTTTGAAGAGTCGCTGCAAAGCAGGTGGTCATACTTTCTCTTTTAATTCAGGCATTCTCACAGTTGTGAGCTGCTGTGCTGATGAAAAATGCTGTTTTAAAAATCAGATCCAAACACAAGGTCTTGCATACTTATGGTCAATAAAAATCAATGGTGTTTTTTCCAAACATAGGAAATGTTATTTCAGGGATAGCCAGTTTTCCTGTCTGAGTTGTTACTTTCCTTCTGAATTTGTGCAGTCAAGAGCAGTTTATGGTTCTTTTCTAAAGTGTTGAGTAATACTGCAGGGCTTTGTGGAGCAATACCTTGTGTGCTGTTCAGGAGATCTCACAGATGGGTGAAGGTCTTTGTGAACACATGTGGGATGAATGACTTGTTGCAAGGTCACAAGGAATAATTATTAATAAACAGGAGTGTTCTGCAAATCCTGACTGCAAAAATACAGTTGCTCACTTTGCATGTGGGGCAAATCCCTCACGTGACTGAAGCTCTGTTCTGCTGGGTACTGAGCAGTGATGTGGTAAAGCTGCAGTGGAAACTATTACCCTGTTAGGATTATGATTAGTGTGCTTTTAGAAACTTATCCCATTAAAAGTGAATTATGCACTGCTTTATTTGTTTCAAATTTAGTTCTTTCTCTTCAGAGCGAACTCCTCTAATTTGATTTTATGTCTGACTGAGCAGAATTTTATTCAGCTGCATGTCTTGGAATGGATAACAGCATAAAGATTCACATTATATGTCAGTTACCTCTTTTGTCAGTCATCTCAGAAGATTGTTTATAGATGTAAATGTAAAAGAAAGTGCAATCTAGATTATTTGTTCAGGGAGACAAAGGCAAATGTCTTAGTTAAGCCTTGCATGTAGTAGTGAAAACATTGTTTTTCTGTACATGTGTATTGTTTGAAGTTGTCAGCAAGGAAAGCCCAGGATTGGGCAGTCAGGATGTGATGCTGTGCTGCTGTTCTTGAGCTCATAGTTCAAAGAGTGCAAGGGCAAAAGGCATGATTAGCTCATGTATCTGACTCAGAGATTACAGCCAGATAGCACCCACATGTCCTTGCACTGAGCCAAGTTTGGAGCTAAGTTTCAATCCCTCCAGAGAACTGACTGTCCCAGTGACAGAGAGTAGGAGGAATTGAAGGGATGCTGCTGTCTCCAGCCCTGTTCCCTTTCAGGTATTGTGAGATACAGGGAGGGGAGAGTGAGAGACTTTCTCTGTGACCTTGGCAGGCTACTTAGCTTTTGCATACTTCACATCAAGTAAAATGGAATAAAATAATTTCCATTCTTTTCCTGGTGTGTGAATGAATGTATTAGAGACATGACTCAATTCAGTAGCGAAACACTCAAAATAGGCAGATGTTTTATTTTATTTGTGCTAAGTTGGTAGTAGAGCTGTTCTATCCAGTTTGAGGTGCTCGTTGCTATAGTGTCTGAACATATACATAACCATCTTTATTTCTCAGAGCTGGTACTATAGTTTCATAAAGAAATCTACTTTAGAACTGTGTGTTACCGTGTGGGTTTATGCAGGTTGGCAGCTATTGAAAACAAAGTTTTCTCTCAAGAAATGAAGGAGCTTAGGAATTTGCTTCCCTCTATTTGTTATGCATTTCCCCCCCATTCATTATATAATTTTTTTATGGGTTTTTTTTAATCTCATGAGATTTTTTTCAGCCCACTTTATGGGAGCCTAGTCCTTCTGAAAATGACTTCTTTCCCTAGCTTGGAAGTTTCATGAAGCATGCTGCTGCTAAGTTCTTCAGTCCTCTCAGTGCTCAAGTAGCTTCCACATAAGAGAAATGTGTGCTCAAATGCTGAGTAAAGACATCTGACAATCTGCTAGGAAAACTGAGAGAATACTCTCCTATCCCCTACCTTTATTTTGGTATTATTTGGTATTATTAAGGCCAGATGAGTTTTATCTTAGATGTTATCTTTGTATCTTCAAAATGGCTTAGATTTATTTTACCCTCTCAAATTTGGCATATATTTGTTTTTAGTGCTGAGTGTAGATTCTACTTGGATATGAGAGTATAAACTCCTTGCATGTTACAGGTAGGGTATAGAGTCCGAGCTGAGGATTTTTTGGCAAAATTGTCTATTTTCATAAAAAAATAACTGCAATTCACTTCAGGGAACTAATGACTGTAGAATCCCTAAAAGTCTCCTTTGACCTGCCCATTATTGTTCCTCTGTCATCTTGTCTTTAGAGAGATTTCCCAGAGGTAGCTTGGGATAGTGCTTTGTGTGCACTGAAACTTACAGGTGAACTGCAAAATCCACTACCAAAATGCAATCCTTTCTTTACTGCTCCTTTTTCATTTATATGTGAAGTCAGCCTTTTGAAGGGATTTTCCATCCAAAAATGAAAAGGGAAATTTTCTTTTTAGCTTTTTATAGTGTAGTAGGACTTGGTGCTTTTCTATCTCTGTTTCCTGGAGGATTTGAGTTCCTCTGGAAGCACTGGATTAATACCCTATCTTGCAGCTCAAGCTAGCAGTTCTCTCAGCCCTCAATTAAAAGGGTAAGTATATTGAGCTCTAGGCCCTTTTTATGCTTAAAAGCCCCATTTCTACCAGCAAAAAAGTCACTTTTCTGATTTAGCTTATAGCAGCTCTTGAATGGCAGAATAATTTCCTGCCAGTAAAATTGCATCTAATTGCATAGGCAGTAGCTGGCATAAACAGATCAGCACAAAGGAATTGCACGACTAACTGAACTGAAATTGGCCAGTGTTGTGAAAAAACACAAGAAAGAGCTCTTCAGGTATGTAAACAACAAGCAGAAACAGACAGAAATATTGGCCCACTGTTAGGAGAAGTGAAATAGCAACAATGCTTTAAAAGAGTGAAGTTCAACAAGGACAAATGTAAGGTCCTACAGCTGGGAAATTCAATGCAGGAGTGCAGGACAGGCTGGGATCTACCTGCTAGAAGCAGCTCTCTGGAAAGGGACGTGGGCATCCTGGTAGACAACAAGCTAAATATGGGTGAACATTCTGCTGCTGCAGCAAAGAAGGACAGCAGGGTGCTGGGTTATGTCAACATGGGCATCACTAGGAGAGGTTATTCTGCTCTATTCAGCACTTGTCAGGCCACACATAGAATCTGTGCTCAGTTTTGGTCCCTGCTATACAGAAAAAGATGGGCAGGCTGGAGTGGGTCCAAAAGAGGGCCACAAAGATAATCAAAGGATTGGTGAAGCTTGCCATAGGAGGAAGGACTGAAACTACTGGATTTGTTTGGCTTTGAGAAAACAAGGCTGAGGGGAAACCTAATAACCATGTTCCAGTATTTAAAGGGTGGTTAAAAAGGAGGTGGAGATTTTCTTTTTACAAGGAATCACATGGCAAAGATGGGGATAATAGGTGCAGGTTACTCCTGTGGAATTCTGATTGGACACAAGAGGAAAGTTGGTAACAATGGGAACATTTAGAAGGCATGGCAATAATCCATTGGCCAGGGTACTGGGCCACCTTGTCAAGATGGTGCTTTTGCTGAGAAAGGCTGGACCAGATGATCCTTGAGGTCCCCTTACAACCTTCTTTTCTATGATTCAGAGATTTAAAAGGTGTCAGTTTAAGATCTAATCCTGAAGTCCTTGCATGAGTGGTCCCATTAAAGGGACAGCAAATTTCCTGTTTGCTCTCATAGATGGTCACCAATATAAGCAAATGGGAATGAAAGAAAGGTTGGACCATATGAATCTTGAGGTTTACTTCCAACACGGTATTATATGATTCTGACTGAGAAACCTAAGCTGCCAAAACTTCTAGCCACTGATCAAATGGTTCTGGGAGGGTGGGGGGGAGGAAAAAGGCAGAAAAATGCTCTCCTGTCCTTATAAAAAACTTAAGCGCTGCTGTGTACCTTGAGGGAACAAGAGAGAGAAAACAGTACCGGGTGGAGTGTGAGGTTTGAGGTTGTGACTCCAGTTCTAAGTTGGTGACTGGAATTTCAAGGGATTTGCATTGAAATATAGAAATGGGAAATACCGTGAGGACTCAGGCCTAACATTTACTTTTTGGCTTTCAGCTGGATATGAATCATAAAGAAAAAGTTTACTTCCCCAGTGTCATGCAGAATTAGGTGGATGTGTCAAAGGCACACAGTAAGACTAGCCTTGATTTAGACTCCAAAGACAAGCTCTGCTCTTTTTTCAAATGAAAAAATAATGTGTGCCCATGAACTCTGGCTGCAACCCAGTTCTAACTTGTGGTGGATAAAAAATATCTCATTACCAGCTCAATATTATGATGCATAACAGTCTACTGAATTAGTGCCATCAAAATAATTTCAGTCCAATACCTTGAAACTTATTTGAACTGGAATCTCCAATGCGATATGAAGTGACATATGGAGGTACCTAATGCATCAAGTCGCTCTTTAGGACTACTCTTACATTCTTTTCTTCTTGTGGTATTCTTTTGTTTTCCTTTTCTTGTGTTTGAAGGGTTCATTGCTAAACTAGGACTTTGAGTGAAGATTTTACCTTTGACTCTAAGTAGAGATGTTTTGTATTTAATATTGGTTTTAAATTGAAGGAATAATATCTTTCAGTGGTTCTATACCTAGCATGATGATTTTTCCTTGTAACTAGAATATCTCTAGTGTCTTTTGTTCTAACATGGATAATTTTTTCCCAATTAATTTAATTATTTAATTTTTAAAAAATTGATTGTATAGCCAGCAGGGTTCTGTGAGCAGGGCAGAACCACTCACACTTAGCCAATTGTAGAATAATTGTGTTAAATCTTGGTGCAATTTATTTGGGCTCATATGCAATCCTGTGATGTTGTAGTAAGGAATCATAGCTCAAAAACATGAAAGTTTTGAGTCACCTGTGTGAAGGTGTCTTGAAGGTCTACATATCTACCTGAAAGTTCTGTGTAAGATTTAATAATTCAATAGATATCTGAGGAATGTTCAGTTCTTGCCCTAGCTCTCTTCAGAAAGGAGTTGATTTTGTATTTCTGCATATTTCCAATACACTTCTTGGTGCATTAGTTTATTTTAGACCTTCTAATCTCAGTCCATCTAGAATTAGAAGATGTTCTACACTATAGAAATTTACAGCATGATAAACTGCTCTTAAAAACACACTGACATTTAGATTCTTTCCCTCCTCCCACATATGTTGCAATTCAAGTGGAAAAGAATAAAGTCTTCCCAGAAAAATAGTCTTTTTTTTGGTATGTTTGTTTAAACAGGGGTTTGAAAAAATGGGTAGGAAGTATGCTGATCACTTTAATGTCATCAGGTGGAGATAATTGGCTGCTCTTTAGGGTGAGAAAATAATTTTCCAATAAAAATAGTGCAAATATTTCTGGCGCTGAGAAATGGGAAGCAAAGCAGATTACCTAGTGAACAAACGAAATACTTCTGGCGAACAGTTTCCTTAGTGGAAGAGATAATTTTTACTGACTCTTTGTGAAACTACCCCACCCTCATAAACAAAATATATTTCCCATGATAAATGGTTCTGGACAGAAGCAAGGTGTAAGTTTATTTGAGAAAATAACTTCTGGGGATCTGCACCATTTTTAGCTCACCTAATGATGTTTTAGTCAGAAATATTCAGAGGTTATTTACAAAGCTGAGGAAGTTGCAGGCAGAGTAAAAATCCCTTAGGGTTTATAGGTGGCAAGTACACATGAATGCTGAATCTGTCTTACAAGTTTTTTAAGATAATTGATATATTTACTTGAGTTTGAGCTTGAAAGAGAACTCTCGTGGGTCATCAGATGTCACCCCTCCTCATCATGCAAGATTGTTTAAATTACATAAATACTATCCTTCATGGATGAGTGTCAAGCATAGTTTTGTGTCCTGCATTCTAATACATCTACTCCCAAGTCCACTCCCAAAGTTTAGCATGTCTGAAGAGATTGTTGTCTTCAAGTACGCTGTGGCTTATTGTGAGATTTATTGCACATTTGTAACCTCCTGCTGTAGTCCAGGACTGCTATTTCTGAAAAACAAGGAGCAGGAATATTGACACAGCCACCAGCATGGTGGTCCTGGGGGACTGGGAGACTGAGTTTCATTCCTGTGTCTTCAAGGAGTTTTAGTGAACCTTGGCAATTCATGTAATAACTCTTTGTGTCCAGAACTCTTGTAGAATGAGTAGAGGATCACTGCCTATCTGGAAGCAGTTCTTCAGCATGTGTACAATAAAGATTTAACACCATTCAGATACTGAGGCAAGGATGCCATGTAAGAACCTAAGACACAGCACTGTCATCTGTAATCTGCATCAGCAAAACAGAAACAGTGATCACCAAAGTGTTTTATTCAAATACATTATGTTTGATCTGAACCCAGAATCCTGAGCACAGATACCTTGTATCATTGGACTAAAAATATTTTGTAAAATGACCCAATCCTAAAGTTCTTAGTCAGAATTGCCCTTAACTTCAACATTAGTTTGCTGGAAAAAAGCTTGGATAAAAAGTTCAGGAATTGTTCCAGCAAATAACAACTGAAAACAACCTTGTTTACTCCTCGTTCCTGTGTTCAGCATGTATCTGAGAAGGAAATAAATCTGCTGTGCACCCCAGGGTAAAGTATATTAATCAACCAGTTATCTTGTTAAGGGAAAATAAATGACTTGCTGTGCTGACTGAATACATTGCAGCACACAGACTTTGCAGTGCTGTGGCAATCCGATACTGACTGTCAGCCATCCAGAATCTGCTAGAGAAGCTGAATTACTGCAGGAGTGCAGCAGCAATGTAGCAAAACATTCACAATTCCATATTCTATAGGGTGGCCCAGAGCTAGAAGTATATCTTTAGTATTCACCCTTTGGCAGGTGTTCTTGTGTTTAGATAAGGGGTGTTTTGCTCTTCCCTCAGCAGCAAGATAGGGACAATCTACAGCATCCCAGTCAGTGATGGATTATTATCTTGTATGACAGTTGTAACAACAGCAAAACCCCACAAAAAAAAAAGTAATTCCACAGGGACAGACTAATTTTGTTCTATTCCAGTTCTCTTGTTTTTGTTCTTACTGTCAATGGTGCTGGTTTTGAGGGAACATATGCAGAAAGATGCTGCAGCTAAGGCTCTTTTGCAGCTGTTGGAGGAAGGTAGGCAGAGTCACTGTGGCTGGTTGGGTTTTTTTAGAAGAGTGGCTTAAAATGGGACATAGGAGGACACAATCAGATGTAGAAAGAACCTCATTTCTCCACTCTTCTCTTGAGATATCCAGAAATGTGCTGCTGAGTGCACAGGAGCCATGAACCTCAGTAGGGAGAGTCTCTGCCAAGTGGGGTGCATCAGTCAGCCAAGTGCTGCACCTCTTCTTGGGGGCTCAGAGCTCAAGGCTCCCCATGCCTGTCTAAGCAGATACAGCTGTAATCTTAAACAGGGGATGGGACAGTTGAGCACAGCAGTTGTCTTTACATGGACATTAAGATTCACTGTCTTTCCCCTTCCTTTAGTACTGTTTCTGTTTCTTTGAATTTTAAGAAGCAGGCAAGGGGAGCTGAAACAGAACTCCTTGAAGAATAGCAGAGGCTCAGCTCTAATTACAGTGAGCCTGAAGGAAGCCATGCATTAAAACATCCATGATTTCAGAATTGCTGTGTATATTTCTTAGATGTACTGTTATTTCTTAATAGGTTCCAAAGTGTAACAGGAGACTAGTCTTTCTTCTCTGAGGTACTTGATGTATGCAGAGGAACTCTGCTGTCCTGTCAAAAAGATGTATGTAGGCTTTACTGCCTTGTTAGACAGGTATTGTAGATTTAAGTGGTGGCTTGACTTTGAGACAGCTGTTCAGAGGTAGCAATTCCAGAACACCAAAGGACTTGAAGCAAAGTACTCTCATCTTTCAGGGAAATCTAAAGATCTAAGTCAAGCAGGTGACTAAAGAGACATAGTTGCTTAACTTAAAAACAGATACTTCTAGAAGGAGCTCTGCAGTCTCTCTGACCCTTCAAGGTCATCTGCCAGATCAGTCTGAAGTGAGAACAGAAGCTGGGTCTACTGGGAATTCTCATCCCAAGCTGTCACCTGCAGGAACAGCTAATCATTATCAACAGAGCTGTAATAATTCTTTGATTCATCTAAAATTTTAAAAATCTTAATTGCTATTGAATAGCTGAAATGCATGCTGTTACTCTGACAATAAAATACAGAAGTTTTTAGGTCAAATAGTCTAGATCTGAAGAAGAGACTTAATTTGGTTTTTTTCTTAGAACCCTGCATAAAGTAATTATTATACAGTAAAAGGTTCCCCATCATTTGCTTTGTAGACTTATTCACTTAGAATATTTAGGAACCTTGTTGATAAGATTTGTATTGACCTCTCATCTCCTCCAGGTCACTTCAAGATAAACTGCTTCTAGAATGCAAAACAAAGGTTTGCTTAGAGCTCTCTTCAACCCAGCTGTCAAGTTGTAGGCACTGTGAAAATAGTTGGAATATTTACATCAATCCATATCATGTCAGGGGTAATTCTCACCTTCAAGGAACAGCTCACTTTCATGTGTGTGTATTTCTGCTCAAACATATAGGAGATAATTAATTGATAAGCTTCTGCAGTGCAAAGTAGAAACACTGTGATTAAATGAGCTACTCTAATTAATGATTTTATAAACTCTTGTGTAATGTCAATAGCAAAAAGGGTACTGTAGCTGTTATTTCAGCAAGACACATCCATGCCATTTTCTGTGGATGGATTCTTAACCTCGTGTCTCAGAGTTCAAAAGTTGAAAGGAGTATATGTATTTATTTGTTCATTGGAAAAAATACTGTTTTCCTACACCCTTATTAGGGAAGATCTAATAGTAACAGTTCCTAGCAATAATAATAATAAAAATAAGTTGCAGCTGCACTCCAGGTGGAAATGTTCATACTTTGTTGTTCCTGGAAGATGGTGATGCTGCAGCATTCAGCTCTTGCTGTTGCAAAAAGCAGCCAAGGCTGGAGACCTTACAATATGCTTTCTTTGTTTCGAGGTTTCTTTCTTCTCTCATTAAGCTGTTTTGAAAATGCCAGTCAATTTGGTACAGTTTGCTTTGTGCCAAAGAAACCAGAATTGCTCTTGAGAATCATTATTATCAACTGGAGAGATAAGTTATAGGACAAGTTTGGGTGGTGCAGATTTCACCAAAGATGAGACTATCTCAGCCTTTCCTTCAAGTGATGGTTTTCACAGGAAAACCCAAAACGTCTAACACAGTGTTAGTGTTGCCTCACTGTGAAAGGGCCTCTGTCCTGTTTCAAGCTTAATTAATGTATCCAATAAAAACCCTCACAGTGGTGAGATTAAGAAGTGTCTAGGTGATAATGAAAACAGGAGCTGTTCTAGGGAACTGCATCCTTGCAAGGGTGTTTGCTGATGGATGTGGAATAGACAGGAAAGAGCAGGAGCTTTTGGAAAGTGTTTACAGAGAAAGTTTATACTGCACATTTCTCATAGTGCTGGAGGCAACTTTCTTCTGTTATTATAAAATTTCTGAAGGTCACCATATGCTAATTTTTTTCTTTACCTCATAAAACTTTTAAAGATAGATGTACTGAGCCAACAGCTCCTGCTAGGTGTACACAACAACAAATAAATGTAGGACTTGTACAACGAAAATGACTATGACTAGATATGTATGTCTGTGTATGTATTTAATCCAGATTTCTGTGTCCTGTTTAACACTCATGAAGAGGAATCACCACCCCTAAGGATGCTGTGCTGCTGCATGGCATCATAAACAAAATGCCTCTGGAGTTCAGCACAGCCCTGACATTTTGGTTATAGTGCCAATAAACAAGAAACCCCCCGTGGCACGCTGACTGACTTGTTATCCCCTCCAAAGCCATGAGGAATTATAGAGTGCTTGCATGGTTACTATATTGCTTTCTCCACCTTACTAATTAAAATAAGAATTTTTATTTAGGGTGAATGTTTTAGGGACTGCTACCATACACTACATCGCACACTTCTGCACTACATCTTTATCTTGTTGAGTTTTTTCTTTAGCTCAGTTGCCGGAGACAAGAACTGGCATAAATTAAATTTACTATGATGCAGAATCTTTCGGACTTTTTTGTGGGTTTTGGTTTTTTTTGCCTTTTTGTTTTGTTTTGGTTTTCTTGTATTTTTTTAGTAATTCATGTGATAGAAAGCTTTTGGTGCATAATAGGATTTTTGTGGGTCTTGTGAAGAGGGCTCTTGGGATACTGCTTTGCCAGGTAAATTTGTTGAATTATCTATTTGGAAAGATAAAAATGAGGAAGCTGGGACTGCAGGGCCTATTTCTGCTGTGAAATCATCTTCATTAAAAGTATGGTCATCATCATCTCTGGTTCAGAGGAAAACCCTGGGCTAACTAACAAGATGTGCCATTTCCTGGTGTCATGGTGGGGAACAGGATGACACAAAATGGGAACACATCTTTAGAGCTCTATTCCAGCCTGGGACTGGTGAATACTTCCCATTCCCTGTCAATGGCTGTGAATGCCTTGCTGCCACTTTGGGAATGTGTCTGATGGTACTGATGGTCCTTCTCACATGGCAAAGCAAATGGTGCTGTGCTGGTCAGCAGCAACAACTTCTATTGAAGTAAGGCTTTGCTGGCAAAAGTGATTCTTCTTGCTGAAGATGGAGGCAACTCAGCACTACCTAGTCCCGGACAATCAACTGAAGTTTGCCAAATGCTAGCCAGTCTTCTGCAGAAGAAAAGAATTTTGTCTTAATTTGCTGTAGAGCAAGCAGACCAGGAGAACTACAGAATATGGCTGAGACAGCACCTAGTTAAATTTAAGGGAAAGCACCACTTACTTCCCCACCCTCCCTCTCCAAATTAATGGTTGAGAGACTTAGGGATGAAGAAAATTACTGTAATGGCTGGGCTTACAGACGGATCTGTGAGCTCCTCAGAGATCCCCTGGGAAACAAATCTAAGACAGGAAGGGCTATTCTAAAAATAATATGCAATTTTATTTGCAGAATTTTTACAGCAGGTGTTCACAGAGGTCCTGAAATTCTCTTTGAAATGCCTGAAATTTAACTGTAATCCTCAGCCCGAGTGTCCCAACATGTCCTACATACCCAAAATGAATGTGCCATCATCTCTCCACCATCATCTTGGCTTAGTTTGTGTCATAGACCAGTGAAGCTTGTTGATGTTATGGGCTCAGTCCTACAGTCAAGCATCTGCTGAATTTCAGGGGAATTTCATGGTGGAAGGATCCCATTAAAAGCTTTGTTACTGGCCTAGACCTGATCTGAACACAGATGCATTACTCTTAGCAGCCTGGGTTTGCAGAGATTTGATCTTCCCTCACCTCAAGAAGAAGAGTTGTGCCTCGCAGTGTGTTTGTGACTCTTAAGTTCTTTGATCTCAAAACCTCACAGCTGTGCTAAGATGTGTGTTGTGATGGCAGCCTGGTGTGAGGATGGAGGGAAATATGAGGGGAGGCAGTTTGGGATGAGCCAAAGAAACCCAGTCATAATGGATTGACCTAATCTATTACAGAAAACAAAGTTTTTCTTTATGAATTTGTGCTGATATTTTTTCTTGATCATTTCTGTTTTGTTATATTGAGAGATGGAAGTACCTACAAATGCACCTTGTGACTCATAGATTTACTCTTGTGGTTGGTGTTTTTAAATTAATTTATTTATTTTTAATTTATTTTTTTGTATCCTGGGGTAAAATTTCAGAAATTAAAGAAATGCCAACCTGTGAATACAAACTTCTGCTGAGTAGGAAAGAAGTATCCAGGATTTTCTTTTAATGTTTTGCTGACATATGGTGTTTCTAACTCAGTGACAAATTAATTGACTAGATGTAAAAGAGATGGACAGTGCTCAGCAAGGAAGGACAAGATATGCATTATAAGACATCTGGTTCTGCCTCTGTTGGATTATGGATACAATATACATTGGACACCTAACGAGTCTCTGCTGCATAAAATAGATTCTCCCTACAATAGAATTGCATACTTGTCTCTAAATGAGGTTATTATACACACCATTGCACAAAGTTTGAAGAGCTTGGTTGGCCATTGTAGAGGGTAGGGAGAGAAAAAAATTGGAAAACAATTGCACTTAAGACCTTCAGTCTATCAATTGCCCCATATTTATCCAAGTTACCATTACACTATTACGAAATACAAATATATGATACGTTCAGGGTTGAAATGTTAATATTGACTGGCCAGATTTTGATAAGGTGGATTTTTCTTCTGCAGTTGTTTTTACATTGCAGTAAAATCTTACTTCCTCAGAAGTAAGAAAAGCTGGTAGTGGGAATACCACTATGATGTGGAATACTTAACTCTTTACTCAGACTGAATTCTCAGTTTAGTATTTGCTGCTATGCAAACCTCAGTATGAGTCTCAGGAGGTTTTGATTTTTCCAGAGATAAACTGTGAACAATTTCATTTATAGGGCACTCTTCTTCAGTAATCTGCAGAGTTTAAGGACAATGCTTGCAAAAGCAAGGCATGATTTGAAGTGATTCCATTTTGGTGTCCCAACTTGTGACCACTGTAGTTCATAGTTTTCAGAAAATGATGAGGTCTAAAAGCTCTACACTCTTTATGTTCTTGAAGACTGGACACCTAAAGTTTTACATCTTCGAAATAGCAAACCACTTCTGAAAACCCTGGCTCAACCACTGAGAAAGTACAAATGTAGCAATTTTAGATGGTGTGATAGCAGCATTTCCCACATCAACAGACAAATTCTGTGGTAAGAGTTGTGCGGAGACCTTGTAAGAAAGATGGTTAAAAGGGGCTTTGCCAAATCCAGTGTAAATAATCACCTATCCTGCCTTCTTCTTGGCATTTCTGTCTTCCTCAGTTTAATCTTTTGTCTGCTAATCTCCTTTTTATTTCAAGTTTTCATTGTACCAGAAAAGGATGTGATCTTACTAAATTATATTATTTAAGGATCTTAGTTTTCCAGGGTAGATAGTAAAACTACTGTAATGTGCAAAACTATGAAGGTGGCTTTTTTCAGAGCTTTATTCCTCAGACTAAAAACAAGTACACTCTCAAAACACAGTTGAAAGCAGCATTTCAGTACAGAAAAATGTAAGTGGGACCATGGTGTGGTTTCTTTTCAGGCATGGCAATATCCAACTCCCACAAGTATTACTGTTCCAACATAAAGGACGAGGAGACACATGACAAAAATTACTTGGTAATTGTGCTAGTCATAATTGTTGCTGTTTATAATTCCTTTCCCAGAGCCCCTGCAGTTAAACTGAAAGGTTATAT
The DNA here is from genome assembly GCF_028551555.1 of Melozone crissalis. Classification (NCBI taxonomy): domain Eukaryota; kingdom Metazoa; phylum Chordata; class Aves; order Passeriformes; family Passerellidae; genus Melozone; species Melozone crissalis. The sequence continues at coordinate 11,988,837 of NW_026535797.1, read as the reverse complement.
ATATATAAATATCTATGTGTGTGTACATGTGCTTTGCAGGATTTTCTTTGGAAGAAGTAACTCTTTTGTACAGTCCTTTGCTGACATTTCTATAGCCAGCTCACATCCTGTTGGGTGAAGCTGTGATCCTTAATGTAAGGCAATGTGACTCATAAGAGGAAAGATTACAATAAGCACAGTTTCTAGTGATTAATTTCCCAGCCCTGGATACTCTTCCAGTAAGTGCTGAGGTAGAGAGTGCTTGCTGGTGATGGTGTTTAAGAGCATTTCATTCATGGTTTGAAGTAGCTGGATGTTTATCTTAATGAGCTCTCCCATTGCTATCACAACAACTTTAAATACCTTATGGCTAGTGAGGAAAGCCTGACACACAGGCAGATTTGTTTCTCCAAATACCTTCCTGACTGAGTTGCAATTTTCAGTGCGGTTGATTTCCTCTCAGGCTGTGCTGCTGGTGTAGTAGTTTAATCAGAGCTCCTCGTGTTGTCCCTTCCTTAGGAAAAGGAGAAGCTGTACGTGGAGCTGAGGCACGTGCTGGCCCGGCAGCCCGGGCCCGAGGCCGCGGAGCAGCTGCAGCAGTACCGGAACATCCTCCGCGAGAAGGGCAAGCAGATCAAGGTAAGAGGCGCCCGCTGTCCCTGGGGAGGGGCTGCAGGGACATCCTCAGTGAGCTGATAACCCAGGAAAGCAGGGTTATCACTGTATTTCCTCAAGGGTCAACACAGAGCAGCAAACAAACTTTTTTTTTTGCACATTGTTCTACTTTTTAAATTAAAATAGAGGAAAAATCTTGTTACAATATGAGTTAGCAGCACAATGCTGTAAATATGTATTTTGCATGGGCATTCTGGGATGCTGTCAGCTTTTCATTCAGCTTATTCTCCTTCCCTTTATCTTAAACTGTTAACATCTTTAAGAAGCAAATCAAAGCCATTTTTTTTTCCTTTTTAACAAACCAGTGAGAATATACTGAGAATCCAGTCTTAAGTTACTGTTTTTTCTCTTGCCATGTGTACATGTATATTTAGATTTCCAGATCTTTTGGAGATGACAGGAGGAACCTGTTCTAACCCCTTGTCAGTTGCAGGGAGGAGTTCCTGCTTCCAAAAGAATCTTGTAGGACATTTAAAAAGCATAATATTAAAAAGCGATTCTTTGATAGAATTCAATGATATTCTATGAATAAACTGATCTTCTCCTATTCTTGCCTGCTTGAGAGATCATCTCCCCAGGAGTTCATCTACTTCTGCAGCTCCTCTCTCTGTTGAAGTCATCATCTCCTGTTCACTGCATCATAATCACGTCTATACTAACCATGAGGAAAAAAATGCAGGAGCAGATGGGCCCTTAGGAAACAAAGAGGCTGTTATGCAAATCTTAGCTTTCCATGGAGAAAAAAAACAATGTAGAAAATGTAAAATAGAAGCCAGGGTTTAGCTAAACTGAACGTGATTTGAAGTTCTCTATACGGTCCTTATTTGTCCTTAATGCAGTCAATTGCTGCTTTGCATTTCAGACACAGCATGCTACAGCATGCTGGCATGCATGCATTTTGGGGTGCCAGGTCAAGCTATTACCCTTTTGAAAGAAAGAAGGTGCACTATGCATGTTCCTCCTTTTTCAAAATTTTACTGATGCACATATAAGTGTCTTTGTATTAATATTTGCAGTGCCTCGTACTACTTTGCCTGTGTGGTTTGAATTACTCCACTTAGCAGTGCATCCCTGTGAATAAACCCCATTATTATAAAATAATTCCCTGATTTATTAAGACCTTAACTTTGGATTTTTGCCCAGCTTTATGTCCCAGAAATTAAGAGCTAATGTAGCTATTAATGCCATTCCCGTAAAGCTTAGAGCATATTTTACATGTTGTATTATAGTTAAATGGCATAACCTTTATTTTGTAAGATGTTTTTAGGTGAATGGAGGTGAGATGAAATGAAACATCAAGTGGGAAAAAGAATTGTGGTAGAAAATGATCATGTCTTAAATCATGAAATATAAAAAGAGGAAGTGCTTGTAAAAGGACTTATATGTAAGTGAAGCAATATCTCCTGTTTCTGCTGTTTGTGTTTTGTTTATTAGGTTTTGTCCTCAGAACTGACTATGTGTGAAACACAGAGCAAAGAATACAAACATGAAATTGAAAGACTTAACAATGAGCTTCTGGAAATGAAAAAGAAATATCTGTGTCAGAAACGCAAGGAGCAGCAGAAGAAGTATGGGAAAACAACACTTTTGTCTGCACAACTTTCTGCATAAGCTAGATTTTTGTTTTAGACCCTTTGGATCAGAATGTGGCCAAATTTGACTGAGTTGATACAGTTTTGTTGCCTAATTTTCCTGAATGTTATCCTTCATGTTCCTTCAGTCTGGTCTGAATTTACCATGATCTATGGCCAGGACAAGAACATCCATCAGAGATGTTACTGAACACGTTCTGCAGTCCAGTTAAATTATTCATACCAGTGAGATGATGCCCAGAGAACACAGATTAGTGTCTTGTCTCTGACATCAAAGCATAGAATTATAGAACAGTTTGGGTTGGAAGGGACATTTAAAGGCCATCTAGTCCAATCCCCCTGCAATGAGCAGGGACATCTCCATCCAGATGAGGTGCTCAGAGCCCCAGCCTGACCTTGAATATTTCTGAGATGGGGCATCTACCACGTCTCTGGGCAACTTGGGCCAGTGTTTCACCAGCCTCATAACAGAAAATTTCCTTCTTATATCTAGTCTAAATCTACCCTCCTTTAGTAAAAACCTCTTATCCCTTGTCCTGTTGCAGCAGGATTTCTGGGCTGTGAGTGCACATGGCTGGCTCATGCCCAGCCTCTCACCCACAGCACCCCCAAGTCCATCTGGGCAGGGCTGCTCCCCATCTGCTCGTGTCCCAGCCTGGATTGATGCAGGGCTTGCCCTGCCTCAGGTGCAGCACTTGTTCTTGTGGAACCTCAAGAGATTCCCATGGGCTCACTTCTTGGGCTTGTCCAGGTCCCTCTGGATGGCATCCCATCCCTCAGGTGAGTCACCTGCCCCATCCAGCTCATCATCTGAAAACCTGCTGAGGGTGGGCTTTAACTTTAACAAAAGGTTTCTTAGATTTCTGCAGTCAGATGATGTGATCTGTTACCAAGTTTTTCTGTATGCACAGAAAGCCTTTTGTCTTTCCACTCATTTCCATCCTCAGCTGGTGCCTTCCTCACACACTAAAGCAAATGGTTCTGTACCATTTCTGAATAGAATTCAAAGCTGCCTTTATTAAGTCTTCCTTAATTTCAGACAACAAATGATTTGATGACTAAATTAGCAAAATAATCAGTGATAAACAGTGACTTTTGTCCATCTGCAAATTGCATAATGTTACCTTAATGTTTGGAATTAGCAGCAATTGTGCAGTGCTAATGGCCTTTCTGGAGCTTTAGGATCAATATGTGAGGCTACCATAGTGCCTGATAATCCATTTCCAGCAGCTAAATGTCTCCTTCACAGTAGATTTGGTGTTTCCATTTCAGACTCTGGCATCATGTCTCTTTCTGTTCATAAAATGAGGAGAAGCTCACCCACATTTTGTTGTTATATCTCACCTAAAATTAATTCCTCTCATAAAAACTCCACTTGTTAAGGACATAATTGCTTTAAAATAAAAAATACTGTGTGAGTTGATGGTAGCTGAATGGGGCCATGCTATACAGCAAAAGAAATTTCATATTGAAAGTCATTTAGTGCATTACACTGTCTGTAGGGTCAGGATAAATACCTGCTATTGGGGCAGCTTTTCAGGTTGTTCTTTTGGGCAGTCATGCCTGTAGTCTGATGAGCATTGGTGTCTCTGTGACATCTGGGTTTTGGAAGCACATCCAGGTACTGTTAGTGGAGCTTCTGCAGGCTGGCATCATCTTGTGGTCCCCAGCAGAGCCTCAGAAGGCACCAGCACTGTGCTGCCAGCCCTGGCTTGCACCTCTCCCATCTTGTGACAGCTGAGGGGTGGTGCTGGGCTTTGCTCTCCTCTGCCCCTCATTGCTTTGTACCCCAGTCAAGCCTCTTGGACTGCATCCTGCTGTGAAGAACCCAGAGGCATAACTGGGCGTGCCAGTCCTGGGTAACTGCAACTTCTGCTGTCTCTAGGCTGTGCTTTTTGTTGGCAAGGGACAACAACCTTGTTCAGCCCTCCTTCTCCAGCCTCCCAGGTGTGCAGGACACACTGCTGGCTTTCTGCAGCAGAGAGAACCTGTTGTGCAGTCAGGTTCTTCCCCAAAGAGTCCTCTTCCCTGCCATCCAGCCATCCCACACCCCTGCTGCCTCAGGTGGGGCTGAACAGAGGCTGTGCCTGCTGTGTGGATGCTGGCCAAAGAGCCAAGGCCATTTGATTCATACAATCTCAGATATCTCTAAATCCCAGCTGACAGAAAACCACTGACTTGGTTCTCTGTCTTGCTGGCTAATGTTAACATCATGTCTGAAATAAATGTAGCTGGTTTTGCTAATAAAAAGAGGATTCTGTCAGGACAATAGCATTAACAACATTATTGACTACCCTGGTATGAAAGAGAATTAATACTCTTGGATAACCTTATACAAAGTTATCATCTAAAGCTTTTATTGATTTGCACAAGATAGCTTTGGGTTGTGGTTTAACATCGTGGTACTGAATAAATGCAGCTTTGCATATGATGCTGAAGGAATATAGTAACAGTGGGAATTTAGCTTTGTTTTGTGTTAAAAAATGAAAATTCGGTGTTTAAGATTTTGGTTGTGAATTTGAAATCCTCTTTTTCAGCTCTCTGATTCTGAATGTTGCTTTTTCCAGTTGTCTAAGCTGTTCTTGTTCTGTCTCTTCCTATTTTTAACTTCAGGTCCATGAACCCTTTCTGCATCACTATTTTCCTGGTTGCTTCTAGCACCCGGATCCCATTTTGATCTTGATAAGGATTTGTGAGAAAATATGAAGCTTAAATCCACACCAGAGACCTAATCCAGCAGTCCTATATATGTAAATAACTGCACTGAGGGATGTCAGTAGTAACTGGGAGCTTCTGCACGTGGCTGGTTGCACATTACTTCTGCATAATATATTATAGTATTCAGTTGCATAGAATTTTCCATACTGATGAGCACATCTGTTTGTTGTCTCCATGGGAGCACAAGGAAAAAATGAGCATGGATTCTGGATCATTTTCTCTCCCCAGACTTGGAAACCAAATAGTGAGATGGGATAAGCCATCTAAATACAGAATGTTAGTCCTGTCAGCTGGCATATCCATTAGAGCTACACTGATACAATTAAAACCAGTTATAAATGGTTTTTGTTGTTAAGTTCATCTATGCCATCTTTTGGCTATTCTCCTGCTTCTATATGGGTCAAGTTTGGAAAAGGATGCATAACTAGAATCTGACACGGTTTCTCTGAACTTTTTCCTATCCTGACAATTATTTAGGGGCAAATAGAAAGTAATTACAGAAGTGTTTTCTTTTCCCTTGGTGGGGACTGAGAAAAGATACTCATGTGAGAAGGCTAGATTTTGTACAAGTGTGGTTGCACTCACATTTGTTTTTCAGTCTCAGTGACTGTGAAATAATGTACTGACCTTCTTCGTAAAGCCTGGAGACTTCTGCTCTTATGATAAACTAGAAGTTCATGAAGCTTCACTTGGTTAATCTTAAGTATCTCAGGACCTCTCTCTGAAGCATCCAGGTATATTGCAGTGAGGTAGGAATTTTGCCCTTTGTCTTTGTAGTGCTCTGCTTACCTCCCCAGCTTTGGGAGAGTGGAACCAGCTAACCCTCATTCCCTCCTCTTGAGGCCATCAAAGTCAAGACCTCCTGGGTTCTCAGATGGAGCAACTCCCTGGGGCTGTCAGTGCACCCACAGCACACTGCTGGCTTTCTGCAAATGTCACAGACAGGGCAATTATCGCTGGAACTTTGGTAAAATGTGAAGACAGATAGCACTATATATTCATTAAAATTCAGCAAAGGAAAAAACCCTCCCCATTGTGCCTTTGATGAATGTGGCTGTTTGTTTGAAAACAGGCATATTCCAGTTAGAACAGGATGGTGATTAGAAATCTGAAGTCATGGAGCTCATGTACATACTTGCTCTAATGAGGTGCTCTGACCATTTTGGGGAATAGCACAAAGAAAGCTCATTTATTTCTAATTTTTAATAATTCCAAACTCCATCAGTGGTTTTGTAATTAGATCCAGACACCTAGTCTTGGAGGTTTAGCCTAACAGGCTTTAATCAACATTTTTTAAATGATCTCTTGATATGTGGTTGCATCAAAGAAACTCTTGAGGACACAGATTTCCTTACTTTGTAAACATCTCTGTGCTGCAGAATGAAACATGAATTTTCTGTTTCTTTGTTTCTATTTAAAGGGAGAAGGAGCGATCCAGCATTTATATGAGGACAAAATTACCACCCCTCAAGACTGATGTTCCTCACTTCAGGTTAGGGGTGAGGTTTCCTTCAAGCAAACCCATTCCCAAAATTGCAGTCTAGGAATGCACTCATCTAGTTGCATTCCTGCTCCCAGTTTCTTGTTTGAGAAACTGTAATTTTAAAAGAGATTCAAAATCTGCTGAAATCACTGTATCACCTTCAGGAAAAATGTTGTTTTGCATGTAATCAAACACATTTTTACACTGGAGTAACATTTTATATTGCATTTATATATTTTACATTTTATATTGCAATTAACATAGTTCTTTTTACAATCTGTGTACCAAATCTGCCCATTTGATACCAGCAGACGCTTGCACGGATGTAAATGGATAGTGGAGATATTTCTTCTTCAATATTGTGTCTCTATTTAGCACTGTCATGCCACAAAATGCCTTAATATGTAGTTATTTCTCTTTTTATCTACCTCAGTTGTAAGCACGCACTCCATTTATCTTCTGCTCAAAGCACCTGAAAGAAATGAGAATACAGAAAAGAAGAAAAATTAATAGGCTGATGTTTCAAGGCCTGCTGAGCAAATGCAAAATTAACAAGTCTTTACTTAGATGTACATATGTAGTAGTTCTCTGTGTAGGTAGTGTATAATAGGGTTTATGCAGTGTTAGCTACAGTTGTTAGGAAGATCAAGGAAGTTTGTGGCCACAATGTAGATTATTAAGAGCACGATTGTGTTTACTCTGGTAGATACAAAGTGACATAATTATGTCTGTTCAATCTGGGGGGACTGTGCACACTCACTGGGATGTGCTGTTCTCCCACACAAACCCTTCCGAGCGATTAAAACTTGGACTCAAAACATGGCAAACTTTATGCTTTAATTTCTAGACACTTGGGCATTTTTGTAACTTTCAGAAATTGTTTTTGTAATACAGCAGGAGCCCTCCAACCTTTTCAGCCAAAAGAGATTTAATTACCATTCATTAACAAGTGAAATAACAAAGTCACGGCATGAGGTGCTGAAGTATAGAAAACTTTCAAGCTGTAAAATAAAATGTTTTGAAACCGATTTGAACGTGGAAGTTTTTTTTCTCTGCCTGGGGGATAAAAATACTTGTCCAAAGAGATATGCTGATAAATATTTCACATCCAGAAAAAAAAGCCCAACAAAACCCTTTGCAAAGATTTTGTTCTTTTCTTTGGTGGAATACATAATTAAATATTAAAGCTACTGTGGGAAACTTTAATGGAAGTGTTTAATTCAAAAGAATCAAGTTAAATACGACAGGGATCTACTTTGCTTTTACAATGGGGACCAGAACTCTTAGTCATCAGATCCATTGTATTTTTCTTTTGTCCCCAAAATAGCTATTATTGCTTTTCTCATTGTCAAGTGCATTATGCTAAACTTATCATTTTGGGGCAGGCATGCTGTCAGAATAGTGTCTTTTGTGTATCTGACATGTCCTTATAGATGGAATAATTGACAATAACTGACATGGGCACTTGAGTCTGGTGGAATCCCAAGTAGGTTTTACTGAAGCTTTTAGATGTTGGTATTTTCTAAAGTCCCAAGTATCCTGCCTGAAGCTGGATTCTGCTGTGCTTACACTGGCAAGTAATTTGTATTGAAATAAATCATCAAAGACACATTTATTAATTCCCATGGACTAGAGGCACAGTTGGACTCCAAGAACCCTGTCACTTTGTAGAGAAGCCGCTGATGTATTACACTCCAAAATGTACACAGTGCCCCGTAACTCATCCAGAGATAATCTGAGTCTGTGTGCATCTCCCACAGAAGCACAGAATCATTCAGGTTGGAAAAGACCTCCAAGATCATCCAGTCCCACCTTTGGCTGAACACCAGCATGTCAGTTAAACCAGGGAACTAAGTGTAATGTCCAGTGATTTCATGAGCGACTCTTGAGCAGATGGTGGCTCCACCACCTCCCTGGGCAGCCTGTTCCAATGCTTAACCACCCTTTCCATGAAGAAATTCTTCCTGGTGTCCAACCTGAGCCTCCCATGGCACAGCTTGATGCCATGTCCTCTTGGCCTGTCACTTGTTACCTGGGAGAAGAGGCCAAGCTCCAGCTTCTGTCAGCTACAACTCCTTTAAGGTAGTTATAGAATGATAAAGTCACTCCTGAGTGTTCTTTTCTCCAGGCTGAGCCCCCCCAGCTCCTTCAGCAGCTCATTATAGGACTCTCTAGACCTTCCCCATCTCCATTACCCTTCTCTGAACATACTCCAGACCCTCAATGTCTTTCTTGGGGTGAAGGACCCAGAAATGGACACAGCACTTGAGGAGTGGCCTCACCAGTGTGGTCTCATTTTTTTCTCTGTTTGTTACCAGGCTTTAGAAGACAAATTGTCTCAGCGGTCAGGAGAAAGGAGAGGAAGCCACGCAGATGAAATTTTTTCCCTACTTTCATATATTTCTAGGAGTGCAGTAGTAAAATGGATACTTTTCTATCTTTAGTTGTACTTAATAATAGCTTGTACAGCACAAGTTAAAAGCTTTTCTGTAAATTATTCTTGACCTAAGTTTTTCCTGTCTTTAAAATGGTTGGGATGGTATTTGTCTAAAGACTTGAAAAGGTATATTCACTTACATTGAAAAGGTGGCTAGTCTTCTAGATTAAAAAAAAAAAATGTAGGGGACTGCAAAATAATGTGGTTTTCTTGTACAACGTGTTCTTGCAGCCTAAAGAGCTGAGAATTGAATACAGTAAATTTCAACTGCAACATAAAGAAGCTGTTACTTGTTCATCCACAATTTCAGGCATCAAGATGTGAATGTGTTGGCTACTATCTTCAGTTTTATTGCATTATTTACTTACTACCACGGAAACTAAATTCACAGGTTAATTTGGAAAAGAAGAAAAAAATAAAGACAAGAAAATATAGTCATCAAATTATTGCCAGTAACTTTCAGCATAATCAGGAATAAAATAACTGCAGCCAGTTTAATTTATAGTGCTAGAGAGTGAAAACCATTTCTGAGTTCATATAATAGAACGGATTAAAGCACACCAAATCCCTTCCCCCCTGGTCTATAAAAGTCAGGGAGCTTGAAAAATTGCTCTGGATGTCTGTGAGCCCAGCTGATGCTGAGGTGCTTTTAGTGTTCAAGGATTGGCTTGCACAGCAGGGAAAGGCAGAGCGCTAATGAGAATATCATTTGTTCACTTGCTTCTGCATTGTGAGCAGCAGCTCTGAAGTGCTTCTCTAAGTTTTGTTGCAGAAAAATGTTAATTGAATTCCAGTCTGTGCAAGATGTAGCAAGTATATCTTTAACTTCTTGTTCCTGTAAAGATATGTGAAAAGATGGAGGTGAAGGGCTATGATCCATGGCACTTAAGTTAGAGAAAATCTTTCTTCACTTTAATTGCTTTGGATTGGAGCTTGCACAGTAAATCTATCCTGGAGCCTTTCTTAGTGAGCAAAGTATGTAATGTTGTTCACTTTCAAAGATCTTGCAGTATGTAGATAATGTTTAAAGTAATTTCACATCAAAATTAAGCTCTGTCTGATCTTGTTTGGCAGGTCTGTGTTCAGTGTATTGCATGAGCAGGACACAAAAAAGACACTGTACACTGAATTACCGAGTTCAAATATGGGCCCATGACCCTTCTGGGATTACCTGTCAGCTCTGAAAGACAGACCACAAGAATCCAGTCCTTAATTTACCCTTGCTTTGTGAATCTGGAGCAGCAGATTCACACACCCAGTAACATGTCCTGCTGCTGTAAATCTGGGAACCCTTTGAAAACCAGGGCAGAGCTCAGACTCTGTTTTGCTGAGATCTACAAACCCAGGACAGGCTGGGGAGGCAGGAGAGGGGCTGAGAACTTGGCACGTGCAGACTTTTACCAGCATCACTGAGCAGAGGCTTTGCTGTGAGGGGAGCAGCAGGTGCTGGTCCTGGGGCACTGGTGGGGCTGGAGGGCCCTGCTCAGCTCCCCCTGAGCACAATGAAGCAGCTCAAACCTGCAGCTGAGCTCCTTGGGCTGTCCTGTTCTTCAGGGAGCCACTGGTGCCTGCTGTGCCCCAACAGGAACAACTTCAGTGCTGACCAAGCCCAGGCTGCCCACAGGATGAAGAGGGATGGATTGCACTGCCAGAAAAGGGATCTGAGGGTGTAGAAAGCTCAGGTGAAGAAGGTGAAAGGTTTTTCTCCCAAGGCTTTCAAACAAGGAGCTGCTCCAGAGGCATCCAGCAGCATGGCCCAGAGCACTGCCTGCAGGTGGGTTGTCACTTACTGTGTGAGTCCACAGTGCCAGGTCCCAGGTTGCTGCTTTGTACCTTTGTTTAGTGTGACACTGCTGTGTCCTAAAAAAGTTGCAAGGTAGAGCAGAGAAAGAGATCCCCTTGCCTTATTCCCTGTTGCCCATGTGAGCTTGACAGAGGGCAGAGGTACCAGGGGAGTCAAAAAGAGAAGCTGGGCAGCAAAAGCAGTGCCTGCCATCTCTGAAATGTTAATGCCTCTTCCTGAAAATTGGCCCATCTTTACCCAAATTAGGGTCTCTAAATCATGTATATTTGTATTTAGGCACTTCAGCAATTGAGTATTATTTTCCTTGCTGCTGGTTTAGCTGTTGTGCCATCTCCTCTAGCAGAGTGTATTTTTAGTGTGTTTAGTGCATTTCTAAAAGCAGACACTTGATTTTGATGCTCTTTCTCTTCTTCCCTACTTGGGTGCTTTGTAAGCAGCCCCACACAGATCAGTAACTTGTGCTGTTCAGCATACAGAAAGATGTCAGGATCACATCCCCTGGGCTTGTCTGAGAGCCCTGTTTCCTAAAGGGGAGCTGAATCTGTGCCTGTAGCATCTGTGGGTGTGAGGGAGCAGGGCAGGACCTGTAGGACACACTGCAATGGCTGAGGTCAAAGCAGCTGCCTGCCCCTCTAAGCCTGACCCTTCAGCTTCCTTTCTCCTGAAGTGGAGCAGCTGTGAAGGTTTACTGAAACTTTTAGTCCCTCTGCAGACCTCAGTAGGTTTAAAAACCTATAAACCTCATCATAGGTGTATAGAGTCTCAGATAAGCTGGCTTCTTTGTGGTGGTGGTGGTTTTGTTGTTGTTAGTTGTGGGTTGGATTTTTTTGTTGTTGGTTTGGAGGTTTTTTTGTGGTGAGATCTTCAGCTTACCCGAGACTCAGGAAGAAAAAAAGAAGTGCAAACATTGTTTCAAAGGATGTTATATTTGCAAAATGATCTTGACAGATCTGAGTTTCCTTCCATGGTGGCCAGGAGCCTCCCTTTCTGGTGGTGGGCACTTTAATATGCCCAGGTGTGAAGTGGATATAAAAACTACGATTTCAGCCAGTCTAAACTGATTTAAACTTCACAGTGCTTCACAGCAAGAGCCATTTCTCAGGGCTCTTTCCTGGCAGAAGACTAAGCAGTAATTTAAAGCCATTTTAATCTGAAATGAGAATCTCTACATGGGGTTTGAATACACTTCAAGTGAAGTATGTATTTGCAACTTTTGTTGATCCCTCTTAATTTTCCAAGTGTCCCTGTAGAAACAAAGCATGTTTGTGAAGTGGCAAAATGCAGTGATAGCTCAGACTTATTCAGAGCCATAGGATGATAAAAGCAAAAGTACTAAGGGAGTGGTATATTTGGCATCACGCTGGGAAGTTGCTGATTAACCATTCTTTCCTACAAAAAATATAGACACTGATCAACATGACCTCCTGTCTTCCCTTCCCATGAACAGCTTGAAATTCTATCCTAAGAACAGAGTGTTTCTGGAGGAAAGATGTGTATTTTGTTGAAAGAATAAATAAGAAAATATAGAATTCTGTGTCCAGCTTCTGCCAAAAGCAGTTTTCTAGGATTGCTTTGACATTCATGTGATCACGCCAGAAGCTATTCTGTGGCAGCTGAGCTGCAGGGACTGACCACAGGTACTGAGCTGTTCCCAGTTTCAGAGTAAAATGTGTTTTCTTAAACCATGTTGCTCACTTCAAATGAAAAGGTGCCCAAAGCAGCAGTTTAAGTAAGATTGTTTTACTTTGCAGTCAGGGCAGGCTATGAGCAAATACCCAAAGGGTGGTAACTCACAAATTTGGTAAAAATCCTAGGAAGGATTTGGGACTGTGCCCCTCTGCAGCCCCCTTTGATGAAGGATGTTCAGAACCTCATGATGTTGTTGAATGACAGGGCAAACTCTGGGAGTTACCTGGGAAATAAATATTCTTGCTTCTGAGCCCCCAGTTGAGCTACCTCTTCCTGTGCAATTTCTGTGCTATTGTTCAGAGGTATTCCCTCTTGGCCAGTTAGGAAAACTCATCACTGGAGTGTTATTTTAACTGAGTGTACACAAGTCTTCAGAAATTGCCAAGTCCCTTGCTGATTCAGGTGCTGTAGAGGAAAAAGACAAGCAGACCTGAAATGTCTTGGACCAGACTTTTTTAACAGCCCTGCATTGATTTATTTGCTCAGTGGTGAGCTATTTGCTAACTCCTGATGCTTCCAGCACTCCTGAATTTGCAGCAGCTTTGCTAGTCAGCTGCTTTTGCCAAAGTTACCTTCAAAATTCCTCAGAGAAACTCTGTTGTGGCTTGGTTTCAGAACGGATTCTGTTGTCCTTGTTGCAGAGAAGCTGTTTCAATTGGAATGCAGCACAGAAGAGGAGTGATGTGCATTAACTGGAAGAAGTGAGCAATTAAGTGAACTTTGGTTACAAAACTCAACAGATTTCTGCCTGGGTACATAAGTGAGGGTTCAGGGTATTCCATTTGCATCTAAGCAGATCCAATTTCTACTTTGCTTTTAAAATGGTGTGGGCTTAGTGAATCCAAGTCTCCTTTTATTTTGTTTGTTTTCTGAATTTCACCATTGGTATTGACCATTGGTATTGAATGTTGATGGCATGTAAACCATTCCTAGGCCAGAGAGACCCTAACAAATCAGAGAGATGGGCAATCACCAGCTGTATGATTTTTAACACGGGCAAGTGCCAGATTCTGCCCTTGGGATGGGGTTGTGTGTATAGATTAAGGAATGAAAATCTGGGGAGCAGCACTGTGGAAAGGAACCTGGGGGTCCTGATTGATGGCAAGTTGAACATGAATGAGCAGTGCCCTGGCAGTCAGGAGGCCAAGTGTGTCCTGGGGAGCATCAGGGACAGCATGGCCAGCCAGGCAAGGGAGGGATTGTCCTGCTCTGCTCTGCTTTTGGCAGCCTCACCTCCAGTGCTGAGGCAGTTTGGGTGACACAAAATAGAAAAGATATTAAACTGTTGAAGAACATCTGAAGGAGGCCACAAGGATGGTGAGGGGTCTGGAGGGGAAGCTGTGTGAGAATGGCTGAGGTCACCTGGACTGTTTAGCCTGGAGAAGAGGAGACTTAGGAGACCTCACTGCAGTTACAATTTCTTTGTGAGGGGAAGAGCAGGGGCAGACGCTGATCTCTTCTTTCTCATGAGCAGTGATGGGGCTCAAGGAAATGGCATGAAGCTGAGCCAGGGAATGTTTAGAAAAAGGTTCTTCACCCAGAGGATGGTTGGGCACTGGAACAGGCTTCCCAGGGAAGTGGTCACAGCACCAAGCCTGACAGGGTTTGAGAAGTGTTTGGACAATGCTCTCAAGGCATGTGGGGTGACTCTTGAGGTGTCCTGTGCAGGGCCCAGAGCTGGAGTCAATGTTCCTGATGGGTCCCTTCCAGCTCAATGAATTCTATAAAATGTTGTCCCTTGGTCAGTAACTCAGGATAAGCAGCCTGGATGGATACACTGAGGGTCATCCTCAACAATAAGGTGTTTCTGACTTAAAAGACTCTGGGGACTCTGGTGGTGTTTCTGGTGGGTTTTGCTGTTGGTAGACCCCATGGTTGATCCTGCTGTGGGGAGGTGTGGAGGGAGAATGAATTTCCAAAAGACTCCTTTGTACTGGTCTGGTGTTGGAACATGCTCTCCCCTCTACTTCTGCAGCTCCCACCCAGACCTCATGGGTAGGTGGGTATCTCATGTGGACAGGTGTAGGGGGATAGAATATGAGTAAATAAAGGTAGTATAGAAAGTAATCTTACCCCCTAACGAGTTGCAGCTGGTTAAATTATTAAAGATTGGGAGCAGGCCTGACTTTACAGGCCACAGCTGTAGCCAATAAGAAGAGTGTTATAAAAGAGTGGGTTGAGTGGTTGAGGGGAATTGGAGTCAGTTGGCTGCTGAGAGAAGAAGGAAGAGCTGGTGCTTGGAGGAGCTGCCTTTGAGAGACATCAAGGAGGTGTGAAACTCTTGCACTAAGGAGACAGCAATGTGAAACCTTTGCAATATAATGACAACAGGTAGGTACCAGAAGAATGGGATCCATAACCCTGGGAGATCTCGTCCTTTCCATAGCTAACTTGAAATTTTGTGTAATTTCAAGAGGCCCCATGTGCCCAGCTCTGGTGGGGTGCACAAGGGCTGCATGGAGCAAGGGATGAGCTCTGTTCCCCTTCCCCAGATGTGCTGCCTGTCCCTGCAGCTCCAGCAGCAGCAGAGCTGCCATGGGGATGCTGGTGCCCAGGGCTGTGTGCTGTGCTCCTGCACAGGAACAGATGCCTGCAGCTTCCAGAGCTGTCAGTCATGCACCCTTCATGAGCACTAAAATTCAAATCAGCTGATATCAAGGGGAATTACATGCCAGCGCTGCTTGTCTGATCAAGAGCTTCACCTTGTGCTCTTGAGGGATGTGTCTTGTAATTTACCTCAGGCTGAGGGATAACTGATTTTTTTCTTTCTTATCTTCTTTAGTGCAAGCTGGCAACCAACTCCAGAGCCCTCTTTCCCCCACTGCCTCTCCCCTGCCTGTTCCCTACACTGGCAGCCTGCAGATTTCTGCTGGGCTTTGATCAAGTTTTGCAGCTGGGACCTTCCTTTCTTCACTTTCTTTTGTCCCATGTGCTGCCAGTTCTGGTTTCCTCAGCACCATCCTGTGTCCCTGAGCTGCACCCACTTTGCCCCTGGCTGCCTCGGGTTCCTGAGCTGATGCATCCAAATACCCCCGGGTCTGCCTGGGGAAAGAGTGATGGAATTCATTGTGTACCCCAGGACTGGCCTCTGCCTTTATCCAGGCATCTGCCCTGCCTGGGTTGGAGATGGATTTTAGAGAAGAAGCAAAGAAGGATGCAGTGACCATCTTTGGTGCTCTGTGAGCACCATGGGCAAGACAGGTCACTGAGATTTTTTTCCTTTTTGTTTTCTTTTTTTCTGGAGTTCACGTAACTTGAGACTTTTTGTGTCATACATTCAGCTGAAATTCACCTGATTACAGTGCAAAGGAGCATTGGGGTCTGTGACACAATCCTGCCTCCTGATATCAGATAAATCAGCTTTCTCCTGTCACCTCTGCCCCCAGCCTGGTGCATGCATGGACAAATTCCCCCAGGTGAACTGGGCAGGGTTGCTGGGCCACTTTGCAGAGTGCCCCTCTCCTGCCCTCTTCCCCAGCTCAGCAGGACAGGCCAGCTGTGCTGAGAAGCCAGTGGAGCAGCTTTTTTGGAAAAAAAGAAAAAAAAGCATTGCTGCACAATGCTTCCATGAGGAAATGCCTACATTTTAAGCACAGCCCATACGGTGATGTGCTGCAGGCAGAGTGTTGCTCAGGGAACAGACAAGCTTTGGGAGCAGAGATCCTCAGGAGTGGATGAGAGGCTCATGTGTTGTCTCCAGTTTGACTGGGTATACCTTCATCCCTCTTCTCTCTCAGCACCTGCAAGGAAGAGAAAGGCAACAAAGCTTTCACACCATGGCTCACATCTTCCTTGTTTTAGTGTTGGACTCAAGCTGAGGGAGAAGGGAATTTGGAATAAAGGTGTTGTGTTAATTGCCTGCTGGGACAAAGGCTCTTACCTAGAACCAGACATGGTGAGGTCTGTAACAGTATTTCACCTTTCTCTGCACAGTCCAGATGGAGACTACAAGGAGAGGGGCCAGCATCAAAACAACCCTGCTCAGACACTGCATCACATCTGGGACAGGCAGCTGGAAGCACAAGGTATTTCTTCCCTAAGGCGGAGTCCCTCAAAGAAGTTTCAGGTGTGCAGGATCCAAACATCATCCCAATTATCTCCTAGCAGTGATGAGGAGAGGCCCCCAGCCCTGCTGCACAGTCAGGGCAGTGGAGGGGAGCTGGGAGGTGCTTTGCAGGCAGAACCTGAGCCAGGTCCCCCATACCAAGCATCCTGGCTCTGGGCAATTTTTCTCTTTGATATATCAAGAAAAGAACCCAGTTTCAGTGCCAAGCCTTGGGCAATCCCTTGCTGGTTCAGAATATTACAAGCATAGCTGCAAATTTACCAAGAAGTTTTTCAAGTCCCAGCTTTCCCTCTGGAATCAGCCCAGAAAAAGCCATGTCTAGGTGAGATGCTTCATCCCTTTCTTGAATTTTTTTCATCTAATACCCTTGTCAAATACTTGCAGGCAGCTGCAGCTCAAATCATCCTGTGCTTTTCTTGAGATTGCTTTGCCTGATATCATGGTGTGCATTCATATCAAGTGAGTGCATGATAGAGGGTTAGATTTATGCTTTATGTTGTGATCTGGGGGTATAAATGTATTTAAGTGACTTATTCAGCTTAAAACCCAGCACAGTTTGCTGCTCTCTCATCAGCATTACAGGCAGAGAGGGATAAAATAGCAGTGGTAATTGTGGCAATGGAATGTCACTGACAAACAATATGAGCACAAACCCCACTTTAGAGACAGATGCAGTACAACTCCTCTGTAATTTCTCTAGAATTATTTTTAGAGTGAGAGACTGAAAGCCCCTTGGGGAGAAGGGCATCGTGGAAGGTGAGAAGGGCTGAGGCCGTAAGAAAGCATCAGGATTTTGATAAGTTTATTGGTTATTTAAAGAAAAAAAAAGGAGTTAGAGACAGAAGAAACCAAAAAGTAGAAGACCTGTCAATCCTAGAAACACGAGCCATTTCCCAGGGAAACTGCTCCCAGAACTAGAGCAGGGTTTAGTGGGTGCAGAGGTGATTAATGGAGCTGTCTGCATCACGGGACTGTAACCACAGCTCAGGGCTGTGCATCAATCACTGTGGGGCATTTATGGCCCTTTTATGCCACCCCCCTCCTTTAAACCTAATTTACTGTGCAGATCAGTTGCCAAAGCCCCTTTGGTCCCACCTTGCCAGGCTTTCCTGCTTTGCTTGCAGAGCTCAGGGGTGGCAGAAGCTGCCTCTCCTCTGCAAGGACTCCAGGCTGGTGTGGCTGCCACAGGGGTCTGGGCTGTCTCAGGGCTGCCTTCAGCAGCTCTGCTGCTCCTTGCTCATGGCTGATGCTTCCTCCAGGGCTGAGTGAGTGGGAATTCTGGGGAAGGGTGTCCTTGCTGCAATGGGTGTGAGCTGCCCTGCTCCCCTGTGATGGAAATCTCTGGGCTGGGTGGGTGCGCATTGGTCATGTCTTGCTCCACAGAAGCACTAAAAACACAACCCATGTGTTTGTGCTGACCCAGGGCCAGAGCTCTGTACTGAAGGATTTGAATTATTCCTTGGTGAGTTTGGGATGTTGTTCTCCAAGCCAAGCCTGTTTCCTTGGATGGTGAGCACCATGTGGGAGGAGTTTCTAGGTTTTGGTGGGGAGTTTTTCTGAAGGCCCAGTTTGTTTCCAGGAGGGAATGCATGGAGCCAGGCTATGCAGAAGCAACAATGCCCTCTCCAAGTGGTGTCAGCTGGGGAAATTAAAATAAGGAATGAGAAGGAGATGCGCAGTGAGTCTCTCTGGCACAGGGAGCATGAGGGAGCAAACATTTTTGCACTGTATATGTGCTAGCTTTTGACAACTGGATGACATTTTGGCTTGCTTGGTGGGCAGGGGATAGAGAGAGACTAATGAAGAACTGGAATAATTTGGGATGCAAAGCTGGAGACTCCTGGGAGACACAAGGGGAACATATGCATAATCTTAACATCTTTCTTTGTCCCAGATCCCCAAGTCTCCTTTCTGGGAACTTCACAAACTCTTCCTCTGAATGCTGCTGTAACAACACCCTCCTCTCCCTTCCCTCCCCTCCATCTGCTTCCCTGGTGCAGCAGCTTTGGGGTTTTTAAGGGGCTCTGCTCCTCTGCTTCCTTGCTGCTTGTCCAGGTCTACTGGAGAGCAGTCAGGGCTGTGCCTGTGACAACCTGGTGCTGGTTTTACCCAACTGTGTGTGAGAGAGCTGTGTGGAGCCAGGGTCAGCTCTGCCTTGGTCTGTGGGGTCTGCTGGGGGTCTTGGCTGCTCCTCCTTTCTGGAGCCCCTCGTGGTGGTACTGGAAGGGTTCTGCCTTTGAGGGATGCCCTGGTCACCATTCCACCAGGTCCTGAGCAGCTCAGCTGGAGCCACGAGGGCTGACCTTGGCTGCGGGGGGCTATTGCCATTGCTGGGTGGGCACCTGGTGCAGTAAGATTGCTCCTGATTTACCCCTGAGCTTATGTAAGGCTGTGCTTGGTAAAGCCAGCCTTAGGCAGGGAGGGCTCTGTGCCTGTACCTGTGCAAGGGCTGGATTTGATGGCAGTGCAGGCAGCAGCATGTTCTGGGGACAGGTGGTGGCAGGGGGAGCCCTGGGATGCTCAGATGTCTTGGGCTGGTGCCTGCAAACACAGAGCCTGCAGCCCTGCTCAGGCACTGCCAGAGTCTGCCCATCTCTGCTTAGCCCAGTTTGGTTTCCAGTACAAAACTGTGTTCCTTATTTATGGTGCAATGTGAGAGTGTAATTATTGCATTCCACATGGGAAAATTAAGCAGGGGTCTTTGTTGGGGGAGAAGGGCTAATGAGGTGCACAGGAGGTTTGGGGCAGTGTGGAGCATTGGAGCATCTTTTTTTTTGTGCTGGGGCTCCAAAACACTTGTCCATGTGTGAGATGCTGGCCAAGTGTTCAGCTAAGGGCAGCCTGGCTTGCAAGGACCCCATAGTCTCAGAGATTTAAAATGATGCTCAGGAGAGCATGCACTAGGGAGAGTGAACAAAGGATCATGGGCAGTGGCTGAGCCACCAGGATGGACTTTCCCTGGGCTCAAGCAAGTCTGAAGTGCCCAGATGGGCTCTAAAGACTCTGCTTTTAGTTGGGTGAGAAGAGGATCATTGCCCTTCCCTGTGAGAGCACCAGGGGCTGGTGAGGGCTCTGGCTTACAGGATTTCTGTGGAGAGCACCTCCATCCACATGGCCTTTGTGCCAGGAGGCTCCTCTGTCCTGTAAAGGAGCTGCGTGGGAGATGGGACTTTGGATACTGGAGCCTCCTTCTGGATCTGCTCTGTCTTCCTGGGGCAGATTCACTGCAGGTAGGATTGAATTTGCCTTTTTGCACCACTTGTCTTTATTAGTGTTACACCAATGCTGTGATCCTCTCCTAGTGTGTTCTCTCCCCATCCTTCATTCCAAGTGGCACTACATGTGCCAGACATTATAGTATGGGGAAATAGCAGAGGTGATGATTCTTGAAGTGAGCAGCATCACATTTTTATCATTAGGGAAAGGACATCAGTGAGTCCTGAACTCTCTCACATGAGAGCTGCCAGGCCAGGCTCTTCCCTGGTTCTGGAGTGCCTCTTTCCCTGATTCTTGCCTGGGCACCAGTGATGACAACAGGAGACTTCAAGGCACTCAGGGCCATGTTACCCTTGGGTGAGAAATGACTGCAGCATGTTGCTGCTGACAGGATTTCTCTTCCCTGACTGCTCAGGCAGGGGCACAACACGCTTTTATTTGGAATGTCACTTTTCTTAATTTAACCAAAAGTGTGTTAAGAATGCAAGAATAACAGCACAGCTATGCCAACAGGATGCTCCTCAGCACTGCTGTGTGTTCAGGATGGGAAAGCTCTGATCTACAGAGCTGAAGATGTATTTTCCCATCCTCTGCCTAATTTTTATTTTATGTTGTTGCATTTTTGAAATTATCCCCTCTGGGGATATTATTTTTCTTTAATATCTAAATCATTTTTAAAGGCAAAGTCATCACTGTTTTGGAACTATGAGTAGTTTTTATTTTTATTATTTAATACAGCAGTCATAAGCAATTTTAAAGCACTGCTTTTCTGCACAAAATGATCTTCCCTTATGGTTTGATGTTGATGCTGCAGTCTGATTTATTGAGGAGGGCTGTAGCAAATGACATAAATACTTAGAAGATGATTGCGTTGGTGATGAACCCATGCACAGCACATATTTAAAAGACAGAATGCCTCACATTGTGTGCTGCCAAGATTCCCTGGAGTATCCAGCACACAGGGGTAACTGCATCAGCCTTGGGCTTGTGACCTTCCAGCCTGGATCTAGGTGCTTGACACAAGCTCAGCCTGGCACCAGCTGTAAAGCAGATGGCAAAAGTGTTTGGATCCTCTTTACTGAGACAGATCCCAGTGGGCTGTGTGTGTTCTGTGAGGGTGGCTCAGGCCCAGATGAGGAGGGTTTAGTGAAAGAGAGGGGAAGGGCAGAGCTGTGGGAGCCTGGAGGAGCAGCAATGGAGCGCCAGGGCCTGCAGCAGGAGCAGCTCTGCATGCACAGAGGGGTTCTGGCCTTGGGTCCCCACCTCCTCCTCTATTGCCTCCTCTGCCTCCCTTGCAGACACCACCCCAACAAAGGCTTTGGTGGGCTGAGCTGCTGCATCCTCATTAACATCTGATTTGTGGGGAGATAAATGGGGCTGGCAGCAGTGATCATCTGTTCTGAAAGTGAACACAGGTTTTTAGCCAATAATGGGATTGCTGTACTTCCACGCAGTGTAAGTTGCTGTGGAAGCCCTGCTGCCAGTGGCTGCATGCACCCCTCTGCTCTCCCTGTAAGGGTAGGGAGGCTGGTTTTGTTTCTTCCTTTTGGAGCAGGACTCACACTCTTGTTTTCTGGTTCTTTTATCCACAACATACACCAAAATGTATTGTGTGGAAGCTGCAGGTTTGAGGGGAAGAGAGAAAACGAGATGGTATGAGGTGGGGGAGGAGAGGGCAGAGGGTGTAAGAGCAGCAGGGAAAGAGATGAGATGAAGAGGTGTTTAAGCAGTAGGAAATGGCTTTGTGCCTTTGTGGTGTGGCTGTAGGGTAGCTGCAGAGTGCTGCTGTAAGGGCTGAATTTCACTGGCCCCTGCAAGGTAGAGCTGGCTCAGCCCTGTGGCTGGGGGCTGGCTGTGCACCAGCTCTTCAGGATTTCCTTGTGTCAGGTGCCCCTGGCCAGGGGTGGGCTTGGAGGTCCATCCCTACTGGAGTTGTTTCTTGGGGGGTTTCTGGAAGCTTCTCTCAAGCTGAAAGTTATTTTATTACTTTTTTTTTTCCTACTGGTGGATGAAATGCAGACTGGTGGTGGATGTGACAATGGTGGGTTTGTTTGAAGTTTGCATTAAACCTCTTTGGTCTGGAATTCAAAAGTGCAGCCTCCTCTCTGGCCTCTCCCCTTCCAAGCTCAACAGCTCAGAGTAGGGCAAACTGCACTGAGGTAAATTAGAAAAGTTTGAGAGGTTGCACTCAGTTTAGCATCTCCATTCTTGGATTCCTGCTGCTCCAGCATCCCCAGAGAGCCCCAGGGCAGGGAAGGAGTGACCTCTTCCAAGAACTGCAATCCTGCAGCTTTGCTGGCTCTCCCCTCTCATAAGCAAGATGAACACCCAGGCACTGTACTGAATATCCTTGGAGCTTTGTCTGTCTCAGCCCTGTCTCCTTCAGCTTCTCTGTGTGATGAATTTAGCAGAGTTAACCTCCCCTGCCTCTGTCCCAACCCTGTGCATCCCTTGAATGGAATATCTGTGCAAGGAATTGGACATGATGCTGACATAATCCTGGGAAAAATCTGTTTTATAGCTAAAGGTCACATTAAAAAAAAAAACTATGAATGTATTGAGGACTTCTCCACTGGAAAATGAATTTGCATAGGGCAGTAATGGACACTTTTACTGTCTTTGTAGAGGATTTTTGTTGTAATTTTTCAGACTCCTACACTGTGACGAGGGGCAGCACTGTTAAAACAGGAGGATGAATCCTTGGCTGTCTCCCTGTGAGGTACTTCAGGTTCAGTACAAACTGTCTAAGTAATGGGATACCTCACACAGCTGCTTCATTTTCCTGACTCCCAATGAGTTGAGACAGCAAATACCTCACCAGCCGTGGAAGCGGTGGCAGACTCATGCAACACATCTAAGGGTGATTAATCCTGAGAAAAAGCTTGGCCATTTATCTAGCTCAGCTTCCATTGCTGTACTGGGTTGTCTGGGCCGTGCAAGGTGTAGAGCCAAGGAGCTGCAGGCAGGGCAGGATGCTTGTGCTGGTGTCAGCTCCTCTGCAGCCTGGCACTGGTGTCACCTCCAGAGCAGAAGGTGCTGGCCAAGGAGCAGAAATGAGGGTGCTGCAGTGTGAGGGGTGGGCATCCTACCCGGTGTGCTGCCTGAGACAGAAAATGTCCAGGAGCTGGGACAAATGGTGGGGAGCAGCCTTGTACCACCCATGGGGGAGCTCTTCTCCATCCATCCTCTAACACACGGGGCCAAGGTGTGTCAGCACATCACTGTGCAGCTCCTCCAGATTGTCTGATCCAGCTCAAGGGGATTATTTAGCCCTATCAGACTGAAGTACAACCTGTAGTGCTCTGTTCTGTTTTCTTCTTCTCCTTCTCCTGGTTTGATGCAGCTGGGCTGTCCTTTCTCATGTCCTGCCCTGCATGCCTACTTGGAAGCATGATTTGGATAGAGGTGATGGATAGTGCTATCTAAACAAAGCGCCCTGAGCCCAGGAAGATCATGAACTTTATCCTGAGGCTGCTGGGCACAGTTTGGGTGCACTTGTCACTGCAGCCATGGCAGGATCCTTCTTTGCCCAGCATGGTACAAAGGTTGCAACACAGGAGAGGCTCAGTCCCTTGCTGAGGCTGCTGTGGAGATGGCACATCCTGGAGAATGGCTCGTGGAAGGCTGCAGGAGCACCCTGAAACCAGGGCTGCAGTAGGACTGAGAGACACTCAGGCATGACTTGTGCTGTCCCCAGGTGCTCCAGGCTTTTCTCCCCTCTGGTTACACCGTGCACAAGCAGAGGGCACTGATGCAGATCTGCCTTTCCCCAGGCTCAGGGCAGGTGTTGATCCCTCTGCTCCAGCAGGGTCAGTGCCTCTGCTGCTCCTTTTGGTGTTCAAGGGGCTCATCCTGGGCATGAGCTGTGGTTGTGGCAGGCTGAGGCAGGGCTGTGTGCTGGGAGGGAAAATTGCTGCTTCCTGGGCAGCTGCTGCTCTTCCCTCAATGTCTGGGTCAGAAGCTGCTCCCTGTGTGGTGCCAGGGATGTGCCCTCAGTCCTGCCCTGTGCCCAGCCCCAAGTGCACAGAGGATGTGACTCTGAGTGTCCTGCTGGAGGGAGAGCTCTGAGAGGGATGCAGCTCTCCTGGCTTTGTTCTCCAATGTGCCTTGGATACAGTTGCTGATGGATTAAGACTGAGCTGCTAAAGCAAATACTTCTCCAGGACCTTGCCCTTTACTTTGATTTGCTCTGCCTGAAAAGTCTGTCTGGGTAGAGGCCACTCAGGTTCCTGTTTTGATCTATTGTGCCAATTCCTCTGCTGATAATTGTTGTTTCTGTGATTTGAGTACACAGAGAAAGCAGAACCACTCCTCTGCTTCCTTCTGCAACCAAGTGAGAGCAGCAAAATGCCTCTATTTAATTGCTAGAGATTAGTTTATTCTGGGTGCTTGTGGGAGGCTTCTCAAGAGCCCCACACATGTTTGTATGCTCTTAAAGACTAGGAAAGCTTAAAGGGGAATAAGAGCCAGGGAAAAGAAGGCATGAAACAGAACAACCTTAGAGGGGGGAAAATTCTGGAGACAAGGCTATGCCACTGACTATGTGCTGGACTATGAAGAAGGACAAAGCTACATTCTCCACAGACTGACACTGCTACTCCATCACTGCTTTAGCTTGAAGATCCCACGGAAATAATTTGGGTTTTAACAGGAACTAATTGTGCTCTTTTCCTCAGCAGTCCACCTAATCTTTTCCATTGATGTTTCTTCAGCCTTTCCCCTTCCCTTTTAAAATTAAGGCTATTGTTTTTCCTGTTGGGGAGCTGCCACTAAAGGAAGCAATGTTGGAGGCATATAAACTTTTCTCAGTCACTTTCCAACTTAAAAATACTGACAGTCTTTATGAATGAAAAAGAAAATTCAAAGAAATTTTGAATGCTATCACAGCTGGTTAGGAGTTTACAAACTAAATGCATTTTGGCAGAATGTGTCAGCTTCTTGAAACTGAAACTCCTCAAGTGCTTATTTTAACAAAACTTGCAACAGCGAGGTGCTCCCAGCTCCATGACAGAATTTTTGGCTAGAAGTGGGGGAAGGAGTAGGAGCAGCCAATGCCTTGGTGCTGGAGTGTTTGCTGCGGATGGGGGAGGTCCTGGCCAGACCAAGCTTTGGGACACAGGGTGCCCTGAGGAGCTGCCTTGGGGGTGGGAAGGGAATGTCCCCTTCAGCTGAGCCTCAGTGCTGTCTCATGCCTTGTCCTTCCCTACAGTGTCTGTGTGATGGTGTTCACAGGGGTTCCTGCATGAGGGAAGAGATGAGGATCTGACTCCATGTTTCAGAAGGCTGGATTTATTTTTTTATGATATATATTATATTACATTACAACTTTACTAAAAAAACAGAAGAAAGGATTTCATCAGAAGGCTAGCTAAGAATAGAATAGGAAGGAATGAATAACAAAGGTTTGTGGCTTGGCTCTCTGTCTGAGCCAGTTGACTGTGATTGGCCATTAATTACAAACATCCAACATGGGCCAATCACAGATGCACCTGTTGCATTCCACAGCAGCAGATAACCATTGTTTACATTTTGTTCCTGAGGCCTCTCAGCTTCAGGAACAAAAATCCTAAAGAAAGGATTTTTCATGAAAGTTGTCTGTGATGTGTCGGCAGCTTAGTACTGTGATATAATGCTGCAGTGGGATGCACAAGCTCCTGGAGGCCCCATGGATCTCGTGGGGCAGCAATCTTGCGGGGGTCACATGAAGCAGTTTTGCAACATGCCAAATCTGTGAAAGAAAGATTTTTAAATTTTTTATATATATTTTTAAGGCTAAACTACTTTGCCTCATGAAAGAGAAATGAAATGGAGGCAGGGGGCAGCTACAGAGAGGATGCACCAGAAAGGCTGTTCTTTCATTTGAGGTTAAAAGCAGATTTCTGTGCATTTCAGGCTATAAGCCCTGTTAAGTGCAGCTCTAGGCAGTCTGGAGCTCTGTGACAAGCACTAATTTTGAGAGATTGTTCCTTGCTGATGGACAATTACACACCAATCACAGCAGGAATCTGAGCATGGCTAATGTAAATGGCCTGGCATTTTGCTATTTGGGAAGTAATGCTTTTTGATTTGTTAATGTTATATAGCTTTTACCCAGTACAATGAAAGTTCAAATGTTCTCCACATGTTTCATTATTTCTCAGATTTACTCAGTAAAGGCAGGAATGAAATACATAGGCACTGACATTGTTTACAGTTACAGAAAATTGCCATTTTACTGCAGGTAGCCACTCCTGTGCATGCCACCTGTAGGATTTGGAAGAAGGTAAGCTCTGGTCTGGGGATTGCTCTTGAGGGGTCTTGAGTTGTTAAATCCTTGTGCCACTGGGTCCCACAAACCAACAGGACCTGCTGGTGGCCCAAGGGATCTGCACCTTAAACAGGAAGCTCTGTGAACATGGTGTCCTTGGGCCTGTGAATGTGTGATCATCACATGGAAGCTGTAGGGTAGGTGGTAGAAAGACAAAATGATATGTCTGAGACATTATTTTTCCCCTGCTAATGTACTGTAGCAATGAGAGGTTCTGGACAGAGGTCGAACTGAGCTGTTTGGTGTCTGTCTGTCAGAGCTGAGAACACTTTTGACATTCAGATGTTGCTCTGAGTGTGCATAGTGCCACTTCTCTCTCAGCAGCACTGCCCAAAGGTCAGTGCCATCTGCCACAAGTGCAAAACCTCACACAGCTGATGATGCCATGGCTCGGTGCTGTGAATTCCACTAAAAAGATCTCATTGGTACTTGGGAGGTATTGAACTTGGAAATCTGCCTGGAAATTGACCCCCCCCCCCCCCCCCCCGCCTTTTCTCTCTCAGGGATTTTGCATTTGGATCAAATATCTGAAAGTTTAGTGTGAGTGCTCCAGGGTCTGCTCAAGGAAATGATGATACCCAGAGGTGTCTCACTGCAGAATTTTGTCTCAGACACCCCTGGTGACAAGTGCAGCAGAAATGCTGAAGGTCCCTGGGGATGGCTGCTGCTGCACTGTGCAATGAACTGGATTCAGCATCACCATCCATGATTAACTGGGCTGGCCAATAAATCCTTGGCTAGTATGAAGCATTGAACTTCACGGGAATTTCACTTCTTGTGCCAAAGAATCCACTCGTGAGCATCCAAATTCATCTGAGAGCAGCTTGTTAGTAGCACCTAGATACTACAGTAATTGGTGAGCTATAAATAACAAAGGCAGACATAATATTAAACAGGCTGTGTCATCAATTAGCTAATGACAGAAGCATAGAAACATTGGATAAAAATAACCTGTAACAGCACAATACTTTCTTCTTACCCCCCTCCTACTCTCCCTCCTCCAGGAATGAGCAGCTCTGGGACACCTCATTTTTTAATATTAATAATTTAGGAGCTGTAATGTTCTGCAATGAGCAGTGTCTGATCTGCAAAACATTCACTGTTTCAGATTGATTTACACCTCCAATCACTTGCAAGAAGTAAAGATGGTGAAAGCAGTGGGATTTGATGCATGGGATTGTTTCAGGTCATGTAGTGGAGCCTGTGGCACAGCTTCTGAATGGAATTTGGTTAGTTCAGTGGCACTTATGTGATAGCAATAGCTGCCCATTGTTTCTCAGTGTGACAAACAAAGAGCACACACAGACACAAGGTATGGAGAGGGACCCCAAAAACTTCACTTCTGGGCTTGGATTTGCAGCTGTCAACCAATGCATCTCAGATCAATAAAGCCTGCACTTACCCTGATGGAGACAGTGTGGTGTCAGAGTCTGTGTCGTGCTTTCATTGCACAGCAGAGTCCTGATCCTGCATGGTGCTGCAGGTGGGTAAATGCTGTCATGGATGGGGATTTCTGGCTCCCTGTGGAGCACTGTGTAGCTCCTTTGTTTCTCCTTGTTCTCCCCTGGGCAGAGGACAAGCCTGTGTTCCCACATCAGCCTCGTGGCATTTTCCTGGCCCATAGGAACGCAGAGGGATTGAGAGGGCTGAGCTCAATCTGCCCATCCCTAAGGAGCAGAGCCCCTTCCCCTCTGGATATGTCTGCTGTAGATGAGCAGAAGCTTTGTGAGGCAGGGATCTCTGCAGCTGCATGGCTCTGGTGAGGGCAGAGAGCAGATTTCCTCCAGCACTTCTTTCAAAAGTGCCAAGCTTAAAAAGTTGTGGAGGAGGATGCAAACAAAGTGGGGTGCAGGAGGACTGGCCCACAGTGTGAGCTTGTAGACCCTGTCCTTGAGGTTTATCAGCCCAAAAGAACCCCTTAGCAAATTTTCAGGAAATAAAACGGAAGCACAGAAAGCTCTCCTGAGTCCCTGTCCCAGCTGTTAACACCCTTATCAAGTTTTTCCTTTTGGCAAGGAGATGTTCTATGTGTGTGAGGCTGTTCTGAGAGCTGGAGTCTGGGAGCCTTTTACTCCTTTCTAAGTTGGTCTCCATGATTTAATAATTGCTCCAAGATCCTTTTTATAAAGCAGCAAGACAAGTGATCCATGACTTTGTGTGGATTTTTAGGTGGGTGCAGAACTGACTGAAGGCTGTGGGATCACTCCCTGCCTCTGGAAGCCTCAATGCTGCTGCATGTCTGGGTCATGAGCTTGTCCTTGAGCTTCAAATGGAGCCCTGGGCTCAGCCTGGTCCCCAGGCAGGGAACACAGGGGGCTTTTGGGGCTGAATTTTGATGATGCTTTATCTGGGATGGTGTGTAGCACAAGAAAAAGTGCTTCCTGCTACTCTGCTCTGTCCCAGCTATTTTTGTTCTCTTTGCTTGGTAGGGCTTGCAGCGACAGTTTAAGATTTGGGTTGTGTGGGTTAAGCCCGGAAGCAAACCTTGTGAGACGCTGGGGATGAGGACTCACAGAGGAAAACTTGCTGCTAATCTTTCCAGTTCCTTTTGTAGTCAGCGAGCAGCCATCTCCTCTGCAGGGTGATTCAGAGAGGCTAAATCCAGCTCTGCCTGTGAATCAGCCTCTGGGGCAGCTCACCCTGCAGCTGCCATCCCCACACAGCCCCAGGCAGTGCAGCAGGGCCGGGGCCTGCAGCACCCCTGGGAGCAGCAGGGCCGGGGCCTGCAGCACCCCTGGGAGCAGTAGGGCCGGGGCCAGGGTCTGCAGAAGCCCTGGGAGCAGTGGGGCTCCTGGAGCTCCAGCCCCACGGAGCTGGGCCATGGCCATGGTTGGTGCCATGTGCTGGGGTTGCGGCAGTGAACCCCCTGAGTGGAGAATGGTGTGCGCTGACTCCATGATTGCAGAAGGATGAACAAATGCTTCATTAAGCTATACTGTATTACACTATGCCACTCTGCTCTATTCTTACACTAGATTACTAAGGAAAAACCCATCACCCTTGCCAGGCAGTCCAACACACACACACGTGGATCCAATTGGTCAATGAATCAAAACACCATCACCAAAGTCCAATTAAGAAATCCCCTTTGGTAAACAATCTCCATAACACGTTCCACATGCGTACAACAACAGGAGCAGCAAATACAGATAAGAATTGTTTACCATTCCTTTCTCTGAGCTTTCCCACAGCCTTCCCCAGGAAAATGCCTGGGAAAGTTGTGCCTGCTGCTCTCTGTGAAGAGAGCTGTGGCCATGTGCTGGAGAGTCTGGGATTCCCCAGGAGAACTGTGATTTGGGGAACCTCCTGGCAATGCTGCTTCATATCAGGGAGTCAGGTCAGGAGAGCCCTGCACAGCTAGAAGCTCTGCCTGCACAGCCCTGAGCTGGGAGACTCAAGAGCCAAGGGTGGTGAGAAGGAGAAATGCTGAACCTGAGCTTGAGCAGAGGAGAGAAAGAGCCGTGATGCAGCTTTTTTCTCCACTGAATGGTTTTTAACATTTAGTGCTGTTTTTTAACAAAGTTAAATCTAGTTTGTTTCTATCTAAAAAAAAAAATAAAAAAATTGCATTGTAAAAGTTGAAATTCAAACATTTTGACTTTTACAGCTTTTTCAGGTTCATTTTCTGTCTTTTTCATCACCTCATTTTCTCTCTTGCGAGTTGTGGAGATGTGGAGATTAGGATAGGGTTTAATGGGGTTATCTTGAAATACCTCAGTATTTGAAAATGGAAAGAAAATAATTTTTTTTTTGTTTGTTTGCTGGCGTCTTTGGGAACTTCTTTAGGAAAAACCAAACAGCCAACTCAAAACAACTTCCAAATATTGCACACCAAATGCTCTATTTCTTCTTTTCCCTTGGCTAAAACACCTACCTGTGTGCAAGAAGCAATGCCCTTGTCTCATTGTGGGCAGCTTGGGCCTCATTGATGGGCAGGCTGCAAAAGCTTCTAAGGGAAGGCTCTGGCTCCCTTGTGCTGCTGGAATAGCCAGGCTTACAGCAAACCAAACCAGCACAGGGCAAACCAGGGTGCACAGGTGTGAGCAAAGAGCAGTGGTGGGCACAAACAGTGAGGGTGAGGGGATGGAGCTGGGAAGGGAGGGAGGGAAGGTGCCAGGTCCTGCCAAAGCTGTTTGGAGCAGTGGGAGCTGCAGCTCCCAGGAGAGCAGGCGGGGACTCCTCTCCCTGCTCCTTCCTCCTTCCCACCTCTGGCTTTTGTGAAGCTGCAGAAATTGCGAGCGGGGGTGATTATTTAGCATGTCACCGCTGAACACGGGAGGCTTTGTGGTAATTAGCTTACTGCTAATTAGGAGTATCTTTGGGTGTTTCTTTGCAGGAAGGCACTGATCCATTTATAACAAGTCATCACTTGTGAAGCAATTATCTGAAATACTTTTCCCCTTTTTATATAAAGAATTATCTTCCTTTTTTTCTTTAATTTTTTATATCAAAACACGTTGAATATCCCTGTCAAGGATGATAGGTCTTTGTAATTTAAATGTTGCGAACATATCTTGTGAAATGTCTCAATAAGTAATTTTATTAGTTGAAAAAAAATACCAACCAAAACCCCAAAGCCAGAAAAAATCCACAACATAAAAGCAAGCATGACTAACTCCTCAGAGCAGAAAAGGCACATTTATTTTTCTAAAACTGTGAGAAACTTTTGAAATTCAAAGACTTCTGTGTGCACACATCTCCATGTAAAATGCCACAACACCTGTGGTGTTTTGCCTTGTGCTTTCTCAGCGTTGA
Organism: Melozone crissalis; assembly: GCF_028551555.1. Lineage (NCBI taxonomy): Eukaryota > Metazoa > Chordata > Aves > Passeriformes > Passerellidae > Melozone > Melozone crissalis. Next base: position 11,958,116 of record NW_026535797.1, on the reverse strand, counting down.
CTTCCATGGCTGGCTGTGTGTACAGGTGATGGAGGTGACACTGGTCTCTTCCTTGCTGTGTATGAGGAGCTGCTCTGGACAGAAACCTGTGACCTTTAGGTGTCCAGCTCGTTTCATGCTATGAACGTTGTGCTGTTAAACTGCAGATGTTTCCTATGTAGCCTAAAGATGGAAACTGAACTGGTCTCAAAGCTATTTTACATAGAGTGAGTAAAAATCACTTAAGTGAACTCTTACAGTGAAGCAAAAAGCAATGGTTGACCCAGAACAGATTTTAAGCAACAGATTCATGGTAGTGCAGAAAACTGCTCTGAGGTGTGTTAACAGTGCCTGAGTGTTATTTATTGCCAGGTACTTTAGTTACAGGGCTGATGTCCAGCTCAGAGGTCTCAGTGGTGTGCAGGCACTGCTGCCTCTTTTCCTGCTGTGCTTCTCCAGCCCCACTGCTTCTTCCAGCACTGCAAACTGCTCACCATGAGTGGAGGGGAGGAAGCTAAATGCCATCTTGCTCTCCAAACCTTTATGACAGTACTGATGGCAAGTTTGGCTGAATAAATTAAAAGATGTAAGAGCTCAAAGGGGAGGAAATATTGTGTTTATTTTGAAAAATACACACCACTTGTTACAATGTTTTCATGTCTCATTAGGTTCTCTTAAATTTCCTTCCTAGAAACTGTATGATGTGCAACTCACTGCTCAAACTCAAAATGGGATTTTCATCATTGGTGCTATCTGTTTAAAACATGTTTGTCAGTAAATTCCTCCTATTTCTCCTTTTCTACCCACCCCTGGGTTTAAATAGCTCATAAACAACAATGAAATCAACAAAAATTGTTTTGTTATTCAAATGAGAGTTCTTTTTTCCACTGCAAATTCCTTTTCCCCCCAAACTGTGTTTTTTAACAATAACAACTGCCTAAAGCTCTCTGATTTTTCTTCATAGGCAATTGTTCTGGTCAAAAACAAACAAAATAGGGAGCCTATTAAGCTAGAGCCTCTTTTGCATACACCTGCAATAATTATTTAGTTGTGCATATCAAAATGAATAAGCTGTTGCACAACATAATTGGTTAATTTTAATTAGGCAGGAGCTCATCTTGCTTCTTTGATACAGGAAGCTCTTTCTTGTAGGCTGGGCAGTGATTAGAAATGGACAGGAGACTTCACAAATACAGGACAGGTACCTGTGAGGCTGGGGAGGCTTTGCCATCTGTCCACTGATAACTTTTGGTACTTTCCCACTTGCTAACCCCGTGCCTGTTGCTAGAGACCCTGAGATGAACTCAGTCAAGGGCTGGCACTCATGCAGTACAGTTTGCCTATGTCTGTGCCTATAACAAATATCTAGAAATCTTCATGTACATTAAAATAATTAACTAAGCCTTACTGTGACTTAGTGAGATGTTATCAACATCATTTGACAGATCATTGGAACTTTCAAGTGATTTGACCAACACTGATTTGCTCTTGCATGAGACTTGGTGCAACTAGCTGTGAGAGGGGGGATCCCTGCAGGCAGCACTGGGGGAGCAGGCAGAAGGACTGGCTGCTCTGCAATGGTGCTTTGAGGGATGGGACGCAGCACAGAGCTGGTGTTCCCAAAGGGAAAGCCCTGCTGATGCTCTGTAACCTGCTTGGGCCCATGGTTGTCATCAGAAGCTGGGGTGTGGCACCAGGTGGCATGAGAGGGGTCCTCAGGTGGCAATTGCTGTTGGAGGAGGGGGGGAATGCACAACCTCCATGGGGAGGCTCTGTGCCACAGTCACAGCCAGGGGAGACAGAATGGGTTTCAGGGCAGCCAGTAACCCAAGCAGGGCATCAGTCACTATTTTCCAAAAGTTCTGAGAGTTTAAAGGGGTCTGTGGATGAGGAAATGCTTTCCTTTTCCTTTGCCATGTGGCTGGCAGATGCTCCTCATGTGGCTGCCCCAGCCCTCAAGGAAGGGCTCCCCTGAGCTCTCTCTGACCTGACACATGAAAAATCCCCCAGTCTGAGCAAATGCAGCCACAAAATGAGCTCCAAACTCCTCAGGCTGAATTTCTAGGAATTGGACTAAGGAAAACTGTAAGTAATCTTCCTTTAGGACTATGGCATAGGCAGGAGAGCTGGCAGGTGGAAACACAACCGTGGGATGGGAACCTTTTTAATCAGCGTGTCTGCCCGCATCTTTCTCCTCAGTATCTCCTGAAACCACTCTAATTGATTTCTTGGCAGTGGAAATCCTTTTGAACTCAAATTCTTAACAAGCCAAAGAAGAGCGCAGAATCAGTTTAGTGTTCTTAATTAACCAAGCTCTTGTTGGGGTTGCTCTATCCAGCAATGATCAGATCTGGCCATGAAAGCAGCACTATTACCAGGTGTGGGGTGGGGGGAGCTCAACCCCAGACAGAGCTGAGGCAGCTGCTGGAAAGGCAACAATACTAAAACAGACAGTGAAATTGGTGCCTCTAGCTCACTGTGTTTGACAGTGAAGAGTTTCCCCTCACAGACTTGCTTTCCTGGGACAGAGCTGTGTGATGCTGTTAGCTGCTGTGCTGAGGCCAATCTTTGGGCAAGATTTTGGCTGCTGATGGACAGAGGAACAGGTGACCCCTTTGTATCTGTGTGGGAGGGTTGGAGGATTGGACTGAACAGATGCTGAGCAGGGAGAGATGAGGTAAGTGGTTCACTTTTCCACGCATTTAAACCCTTTTCTCTTCCCTTGCTCTGTTGGGGTTATTTTTGTTGCTCTTTTGTTTGTTTGTTTGTTCCAGAAGAAGAGGGCTCTCCTTTGCTCTGTGGGCAAATGACTTCAGCTTCAGGACAAATGACACAAACCCAGGGGCTTTTAGGTGTCTTTTGCTGAGGTCTTGCAGAACTGTGTGAGGTGGGGACAGGCACATTCCAACAAAACACTGATTTCACCAGTATAGTGACATTACTTCTGTCATTCCATCCCCAGCCCCAATGCATGTTATGAACTGGGACACACGGAAGTCCTTTACCCTGGACCCAAAGAGCGTATTGTAGTTAGAAAGAATGTGATGGCATTGCTGAAAGGATAGAGAAAGGGAAATCTTGCCCTGACTTGCCGCATGTTTTGTCTCAGCTGTGGGAAACAGGAGCAGCTCTTTCAGTTTGGGTTACTCAGAAAGAGGAAAGCCATGCTCTGGCTGGCAGTGGTGTCAAGGAGGGGCCTGGTTAATGAGAGAGGAGGATTTTTGATGACAGCTCAGAAGGCAGTGGCCAAGTTGTGTCATCTTTTGTGTGCTGGGTATTAAAGGCACAGGCAGGAGTGGGGCAGGTTGTGAGGAGGGTGATCAAAGTTCCAGTCGGGTGTTGTTGCATCAGCTGCTCTTGGATGTGCACTGCAGAGTTTTGGAACCAAGAACTGGGAGAGGGAACTGAAATTCCCAGTGTGCATGCTGACCTCAGAGCAGAAGTGTCTGCACACAGTGCTTTGAGATTTCTCCACTGATGTTCAGCACAGGCCTGGGCCTTGTTATCACTCTCTTTGAGCTATTCTTTATAAAGTACCTTGATCTATTTAAGAGATAGGTATTAGTATGATGTGGGTGTTTTTTTATGTCCTCTAATCTTCTAATTCTGACGTGGAAGAATTGAAGTGTAACGTGAGAATTGGTGCTGCAGGAATTACTCTCATCCTGTATGAATTTACAGAAGTGAGTGTATCTGGATAGCTGAGCCCTGTGGGTTTCTCCAAGGGGCATTTTTAGGCTACGTGAGGTTTTCCCACTGCTCCTTTGTTGAAACCCCATGTTCACCACATGGATAATGCAGTGAAAGTTAACGAAGTGAAACTTTTCTTGTAATTTTGATTGTTGTGCTTACCTGTAAGGTTTGGCCTTTTTATTGTTGTTTTTTTGGTGGGGCTGGGGTGGAGTGTTTAAGACTCCAAAAATCTGTTGTAAAGGAGCGTGACAGGAGACAGACTCCTGTCCTGGGAAAGCAGAGCTGGCTGAGAGGCATGAGGGATCACAAACAAATGATCCTTAAGCTTTGCTCCTGGGGCTTAGATGGATTTTGCAGTTTGCCATGGAGATATGGTTGTTTTCCCTCTACCTCAGCTGGTCCTACCACTGCTGCTGTTCCAGGAGCTGTCCTTATGTTTTCTTGCAGGGCTGGCTGGTCTCCCTAATTGTCACAGAAGGGAAATGTCGCAGCCCATGACTGCTGAAAGAAAAGGTCTCAGCTTGGGCAGTGGAGCTGTGTGGCCTGGGAAATGGAGCTCTCCAGCCTTATCCCTGCCAGCTGGCATCTTTTCCACTGCTCCTTTTCTCTGCAGTGCCACAAACCCATAAAGCACAGGCCTGTCCATTGTCCCACAGGCTCCAGTGCTTGGCATGGGCCCTCAAGCTGTAACCATGGCCTGGAGGGGCTGGAGGGTGTGGAACCACCTGGGCACTGAGGGGCTCTGATGGAGCTCTGAGTCCCAGTGCCAAATTCTTGTCCACTGCTTGGTGGCCCTCTAGCCTGATCGTGGCATTCAAGGAAGGGAGGGTGAAAGGAAAAACAGCCCCAGTGTTTACTCCAGAACTGCACAGAATAGGGCTGGAAGGGACCATGGGGGCCATCTAACTTTCCTGTTCATTAGGTTTGGCCTAAAGAAGCAGATATATTTGATCAGAAATCTAGTCATGTTTGCATAGAAAGAAGCTTGATGAGAGCCAGAATTTCATTGTCTGAAAGTAGGCAGATACCCAGATCTACTTTGCTGAAAAAGACAAACTGTTTTAAAAGATGTTTTTGGAAATCTAGGCAGTCTTCTCAGTGCTGTGTAATGTCTCAGCGTAAATTCAAAAATCAATTACTTTCTTTTACACTAAACAATGATTAAGCTGTTGAAACCACTTGGCAAACAAACAGCTGCAGCATCCACAGAATGAGAACTTCTGGAAAGGACCAAAGTGATTGCTTGGATACTTGTTTTTGATTAAATTAGAATACACATATATTTTCCCCTCCTCCTTTCTTCCAGTGCTGAGATGGGTTATGCAGGAAGCTCTGAACTTGTATTTTACATTCTTATGCATACCTCTGAACCCATCAAATATAGATATTTGAAAGTTTGACTTCAACTGCTCCCAGTGGTTTCTAGATTCCCAGATGAAATGCTAAACTGCCTAAAAGAGTCTGAAGATGAAACAAACTCATCAGTAGCTGAAGATTACCTATTTTGGTAATTGATAAAAGCACCACCTTTTCAGACCCTTCATAAAAGAAAGAATCTGTGTATTAAAGTCCAGATTATCTGGCCAGACTCTGTAGCCATAGAAATCAAAGGCAAACTGTCAGTCCTCCTTCTGTTTTCCTTTCCTCTCCAGGTGGCAAACTTCTCTTCAAAAAGTTTTTTTTTTCCCCTATGGGAACCTAGAAGGAAATCCTGGATAACAAATAGAGGTTGATATTCTTGATTGGCAACAAAAAAAGCAGGGGCAGAAATCGAGGTATTTAGCTCATGTAAGGCTGAGTAATCTGCAGGCAGTGAGGTGATGGTTTGTCAAGACATTGGGAAAGTGGCTCTTAATTCCTCACTGTTTGGCTTGTGCCTTTTTTCCTTGTGCAAGAACCCTGCATTCCTGCATGAATCAACTCCATCCTCTTTGTAGTGGATGTTTTTGTGAGTGCCATAGTTATAGTAATTTTGAACATGCAATATGTTCTCACCCACAGGCTGAATCCATGATAAGAGGCAGGGTCTGCTTTTGTCAGGGTACTTTAAAAGCCCTGTTTGCTGCACATGATCTCCCTACAGAAGTGCTTGGAAGGAGTTTGCTGTTTTTGCTGGGATCTCCCTGGCTGCATGGGATGCCCTGCAGTGGAACACATAATGGTCTGCATCCAAGGGGGGCATCCCTGTGGGCCTGGCTGCTTGGGACAGCCAGGTACTCACACTGCACACACAACATGCCTCACTCACAGCTCCTGCTCGTGAGAATTTTCAGGATATCTCTGTGCCTTCTCTGCTCTGGGACTGGCTGGAGAGCTGCCTGTCCTTCTGTGCAGTTCAGAGCAGCCTTTCCAGCTGAACACAGTCACTGGGCCACTGTGGGACACAGCTCAGCCAGCAGTGCCTGCAAAAGGCAAATATTGTCTGCTTGTGTGTATGGCCCCCAAAAGTTTATTCTTTTTGTCAGCTCTTTTTTCCCTTCTGGATTTTAACTTTCTGCTGCTACTTAACTTTGTAAAATAATGTATGACAAAAAATATGTTCTTAGAAATTCATGCCTGAGGCTGGGGCTTTTTCTAAGTAGTTTTGGCTCTTCAGAGGGAAGCTACTACTAAGCAAAAATTAACATAATTAACTATAGTAAACTGCCTGCCATTTGATGTCTGAGACTTAAAAGCTTCTGTTGGGATCCAGACGGTTTCTAAAAACAAGGCCTCAGTGGCCTAATTAAAAAAGAAAGTGGAGAGAGAGAGAGGGGAGTAGGAAGGACTAGTGATAAATCTAAATAAATCACAATGGGCTGACAAGAGGAAAGGTAAGTTCAGCCTGACTTCTTGGCCCAAAAATGTAGCCTGGGAAGCCTTGCCCCATCATGCTTTTCCTCTGAAGCAAACAGTCCCCTGTTGCTCTGGATCCACTTCAGTGGAAAGGAATTTTGGATCAGTGTTTCTCAGAGCATTAAAAAAGAGACAGCCCCTTTAAGACTTCCAGTCTTGGGAAAACACATCAGATTTTGAGTAAGTTCACCCAGAGGCAGCAGCAGCCCTTGTGATGAATGTGAGCAGCACAAATATTTGTACAGCAATTAACTGCTCAGTGCAGTGATAATAATGCAAATATGTTTTTAGTGATAGTGCTTGTAGCAGTTTAAATTGGGGCTGTAAATACACTGATATCCTGGGGAATGGATATTCACACCAGCAGAAGTCTCTTTCTGAGCTTCTAAGTTGTTATGCTGCTCCTGCCTCAGTGGGTCAAGCAGGTTTCAAAGAATCACAGGATATGACAGAAGGTGCAGTGCTGGTCACACTGTGCTAGCCAGCACAGTGTGACCACATTGCACCAGGGAAGGCTCTTCCCTTGCTCTTCTGCATGCTCAGACTGCTTCTCTGCCCAATGAAATGGCAGGAGTGAGCCTGCTTCTTATCATCTTGTGCTGGAAGAAGCCTTAAAAAGGAGCTCATGTGGTCATGTTCATGGACAGTGACCTCTAGAAGTGACAGTGGTGAGCTCCTGCTGTTTTCTAGATGCTTTCCAAGGGGTCTGAGTGATGAAAACAGTTTGTGTTGTGGTGTGGGAGGGTGTTTTCCTGCAAATACAGAAGCTTGTGGTCATATCCTGGTTTACAGCACCACAGGGCAAATAGCAGCCCCACCCTGGTTCTGTCTGAGCCTGGTGGGAAGGATCCCTTGAGGCCATGAATTGCAATGTCACTTGTAACGTGTCATCCAGCATGTCACACTGTTCATACAGCAGCATTTTGCACTGTCCCTGCAGCTGTGGCCACACTGTTCATACAGCAGCATTTTGCACTGTCCCTGCAGCTGTGGCCAGATTTCCAGCACGGTGCCATTGGACCAGCTGTGCTGCTGGGTGTTTGGTGCTGAGATTTGGCAGGGCTGTACAGCTGCACTATGGATGCATGGCCAAGTGAATCACAGTGGGAATTGCTACCAAAAGCAAGGGTGTTCCATGCCTGAGGACCTGGTGGTACCTGCTCATGCTGCAGGTATGAGGGGGTAGCACAGGTACAGGCTCTGGCCTCAGGATGTTCTCAGGCTGTGTCTGGGCTGAGGGTGGTGACCTCTCATGGATGAATGGAGCTCTTAGGAGGGACAGCACCACCCAAAGGGGCAGCCAGGACACAGCTGCCCTTCTCAGCTTCTGCACCTGCAGGGTGTGTGGGACTCTGTCATGTCACGCTTGTGAGGGGGAAGCTGACACAGGTGAGATGTGTCTGCCAGGCTGAGCTCTGCCTTGAACTCCTCTCACAGCCTCCACCAGTGCTGCTGGAAGCAGAGATTTAGAACCTCAAAACATTTAGAACCTCACAACTTCTGGCTGAAACAAAATAAGGAGCAAAGAGAATTGCTTGAAGGAGTTTGCACTTCTGAAAGAATAATTAAACTTTGCCCTTGAGGAGAAAGGGCACTGAGTTGCAGTGATGAAGGTTAGTTATTTCTCTATGCCTTTTAATGAAAGGGATTGAGCTCAAATTTCTCAAAGCCCTGATGCAATGATGTTTTTCCTAACTATCCCTTTTGGCATTTTGGGTGGTGGGAGAAGCAATTTATTTTCCTTCTGATGTTGACTCATCCCCAGTTGAATCTCTCTGATGTTCAAGCGAGCTTTTGAGTTTGGCTCCATGGATCCTGCTGTTCTCCCTAAGTCCACAAACAAGGCTGTAACCATGGCAATTCTGTGCTGCTCAGACAAACCATCAGTGCTGGGAACTCTTGGCCTAACATCCCTACAGGGAAAAGCAAAGCTTTCCTTGGTCTGAGAGCTCCAAGCAGAGAGGAAGGGAGGAGCCAAGAAGGGCTCCTGGCCACTGTGGGGTTGTGTCTGCAGGGTCTGGGCCAGAGCTGATGGCTCTGCTGGGTCAGAGCAGGGATCTGTGACAGCCCTGTGCTGTCACAGCACAAGCACCTGTACAGGAACAGGATGAGCAAAGAGTGATCCACTCTCTTCACTGCCATGCTGTGCTTCTGGTGATCTCAGAGGCTTCCAGAGCCAGGCATTGTGTCTCCTCCATTTTTCTATGTGCTAAAAGTCCTGGGTCATGTTATGGCTTCCCTAAGGCTGCATAAGTGCAGTGTGATTCCATTTGCTAACACAGGATCACCTTGGCAGTCCTTTCCCATGCTGTTACCATTACAGATGTCATAGCTGCATCCTGCCAAACTTCCTCAAGGCAAACTCCAAGCACAAATGAGAAAAAGCTACTCCTTTGGCCAGTAGAGCCAAGATGTCCAGCAACTAGAATAAACCAGACCAGTGAAAACGTGATTTCTTATATCCTGTGGACTTTAGGAGAGAAACCACCTATTTGTCTAGTATAAAGAAGTGTAAAATGAGATGTGCCATGTTTAATGGAGGGTGTGGTTCAGTAGTGCAGCTGAGCTGATCCAATGTCTTTGTGATCCTGAATTTTTTCACTTTCCATTTATGTATCTTTACTGGTAGAGCTATTGTCAGCTTTGATTCTGGTAGTCAGCTCCTGCTGAGACAATTTAACTCACTAAATTAGCACAAAAAACAAACTTGGCCAAAAGTTTTCCCCCAGGATAAAATAAAGGAAGCGTATTCTGTCAGATTAATGAGCTGACAGAACTGGCTCTTGTCTGACACAAGGACATGGGGGCACAAGGACAGGTGGCCAATAATCAGGTTGGGGAAGAAAGGAGGAGGGGTAGGAAGACTAGGACTAACTTTTTTGGTGTGGGAAAAAACTTTTTAAAATAGTCTTGAAAGGTGCCATTGGCTGTGATACCTGGCATTGTGGGAGGATAATCCTGCCCACAGATTCTCAGCCACAGTGTCTGGGACGCACAGACAGTGTTAGAGCCAGTGCCAAAGCCCAGCATGAGGGCAGTGTGGTCTCTTCTGAGAAAGGAATGGGCTTGGAGTTAGGAATGGTTTTGTCCTTCTCCCAGAAAGCCTCTACAAGATTGCTTACATGATTCTGCCTTGAACCTAATTATTCAGCAGAAGCTCCACATGGAGCTGCAGTGTATCCTAGCAGAGGCAGAGGCACTGCTGGGTAGACCTATTTTACCTCCCTAAACAGCATTAGACGTGGCAAAGAAAGCAGCTGTCTAAGCTACAGTTGTTACAAGCTGTTTTCCCACCTCCTACCTACTCTTTGAGATGATAATGTCTGCAAAAACGCAGCAGTATAGGTTCAGTATTTATGTGCTATAAATTACAGCACTTACTGTGCAGTGCACTGTGGAGATGAAGCTCCCTTTTCTTGTTCTCTGTCTATTTGGGACATGCATTGCCTGTCTTGGTGGAAAGGCAGGGCAGCAGCTCACACCTGCAGCAGCAATTTGTCCCCGGAAGTCAGACCCAGGTCTAGATCCAGTTGCAAGTGACTTGGTAGCTGGAGAAAGTACTTTGGGGTAGTGGCAACTGCTGGAGGTTTCTGGATCCCTCCCTAGAGATCCAGGGAGGTCTAGGGGCAGAAGAGATTCATTGTACTTGTTGGTAATCCTGGGGTGATTTGGGTGTTTTCCCCAGATGACCTCATTGTTGGAGGGAACTGGATATGGGGAAGGCCATGGTTCTTGATTTCTCCTACCACCTGCTGGGGACTGAATCAATTTCTGTGGCTTTAAATCTTGCAACAGTCTCTGCTCAGCATGTAAGGGGCAGTGTCATGAGCCCTGGCAGATGGCTGTGAGTGGTCTTGCAGGTGAGACCTTCTGTGGGCCTGTCCAGACTCACAGAGTGCACCCAGAGGTGGAGATGTGGTTACCACACCATGCACAGGCAATGCTGAAAAGGGCTGTACCTTCAGCACCTCCAGACTGGGCATCTGGACCTGGATAGCCCTCATGTGGCTATCAGTGTCACGAGTCCCTGCACATGCAGTGCTTGCCCTGTGCCTTGCTGTTATGTCCTGCCCATGTGGCTTGCATTGGAGGAAGTTCTGCCTTGTGCTTCATGCCAGAAATGCCCAATTGCACCACTAACACAGCACAAACTGCAGGTTATTGATGTCAGCTGAAATGAAATGTCACCAAATTTGCAAGCCAGGTGAAGGGCTGCCTTCTCCCCAACACCCTGCCAAAGCACCTGCTTCTGAGCACCATTCCTTCCCTTCCTGAGCATCTCATGCCAGGGGCCATGCTGTCTGCAGCTCCTGCAGCAGCTCCCTCAGGCACACACTGTGTGTGGATATGTCCTGACATCTCCTCTTCCTCTTCTTCCAGATATGTGCAAGTCCCTTCTCTCATCTTTCCTCACACTTTGTCCTTTCAGCAGCTGAAACAGCAGAGTGAGAGGTTTTTGAACTCTGGCTGAACTGATGGGATATTTTCATAATACTCCACATTTCCGCAATTAGTTGTGAGAGTTTTTTAAATCTAATTCTATTTATTTTTAACAGGCACTGCTCCTAGATTTACTGAGCTGAATGCAATTGCTTAGCTTCATTATTCTGTTGCAATAGGTCTGCTGGCAATTTTATTAAGAATAAGGGATGAAAGGCAGCAAGTTTCTAGGTGGTTATAGTGTGTGTTTGTAGTGTAGACAAGGCACAAGGTCGAAGGCTCAAATCTTTAATCACTAGAGGAAAACACCCTGGAGAGACAGGATCTTATTGGTATAATGACATGGAAGTGAGTCATGAAAAAGGAACTGCTATCAAAGCTACCCATTTCTCTTTGCCTGGAGAAGTTGATGCTCAGGAGCAATCATCTGTAGAATTGCTCTAATCTAACATCTATGGCCATCTTCCCCTCACAGGTTATGGGCCAGGTGTGAACTTGAAATGGGAATCCCCAAGCCAGCTCCTGTCTATATCTGCTAGCTGGAGAGAGCTCCAGTTTTGTTGATGAAATTTGTGCTGAGGGGCTTCCTCTCCCTGCAGAAGCACTGGAGCTCTCTGTGGGTGCAGGGGACAGTCAGATCTTGTGCAATCTGGCAGGCTGCTGGTGGTGGCCCTGCCACTGTGGCTGTGGCTTCACCCTGTGCTGCTGCTCTTGTCCCCTGCCAAGATCCCATTGGTGTCCTGCATGACTAAAGAAGCGTCATCATCCTTGGGCCCGGCTGTAGCTGCAGCCATACATTGTGCATGGGGACTCCTCTTTCCCTAAGCAAGCAGGTCATGGAATGCTGTCTCTCATTCTTTCTTATCCTTATGTGCTGATGGGAAAGCAAACTTTCAGGTTTTTGCTTGCGTGTCTGCTTTATCACTGTAGATGGTGATGATCATCCCTACTATGATGTTTGGCAAGTCATGCCACTGGTACCAGTTTCCCACCCTTACACACCCCCTCTATATCTGGGCTAAGAGTACATCATAACATAATCCAGGAATTCCAGGGTGAATTAACAAATTTTGGATGATTAGAGAGTTGTCCTTTAGAAATGCCAAGTGATAATGTTGTCTCCTTGTGGAGGCTGTTAGGAATTGTAGCATGACTGAGGGAAAGCTACCATTATAGCAACACACAGAAGCCAGATGGGCAAGAGATCCACACAGCTTATGTCAAGAAAACAGGAAGCATCTGTCTCTGTGGGTAATGGAAGAAATAATTAATGGATCCATGTACAGGCTGGGAGATTGATAGCTGTAATTTAGCAGTGGCTGTTCAGCACTTCCATCAGCAGTGACAAAGGGGCTTGCAGTGTTACCTGTTTCTTAATCAATCTCTTGATCACAGTAGGGAAGGGGGCTGGGGTTACCCTCTGGAGAGAGATCTTATAAAACCAAGCTGCACTGAAATACAACCATATGGGACACCATATGTGAGGACAACATCTGCAGAGGGCTTCGTCTTTTCTTTCTCATATTTTTCCACTTCTCATCTTATTGAATTGTAAAGGGCTATTATATTAATATGTAGATCAGCTTCCCACAGCCATAGCTGAAAAGCCTCTACTGTGAATCAAACTCCTGTGGCAGGGAAACCTGGGCAGCAGAGTCCCATGGTGATGCCAGAGAAGCAGAGGATTGCTGATTTAATGCTCCAGTGTGCAAAGTCTGGCCCTGTTGCAGGGGATGGAGGCTGGTGGGGAGCTGTGCATTATGTGGTTCAGTGTTCTAGGGCCACCAAGGTCGGTGTAAATTTCTGGCATTACAGGGCACTGTAAAGTAGAGTGCTCACCATCATTTTGTAATTCTCCATCAGCTGATTGAAATAGTCTGAACCTTTTGTAGGTGGAGTGATGTGATAAGGGGTAAAGTGCTCAAAAGCTTGTCTGTTACCCCAACCAGAAATTTAGTGTGAGAGATCACCTCTGACTGCTGGTGTTGCCAGGTCTATCCAACACCCTGCAATGCACCAAGCCACCTGCACCATGCTTCTTGCTCAGAAAACAGAGCTCTCAGGAGTTTTCTCCACCTAGGTTTGGGAGGAAGCAGGATATGGCAGAGCCGGGCATCAAAAAATAGGAGCTGCAGGTCTGTTTTTGATCCTGGTTCCCTCTGGCAGAGACCTAAGGGAGTTTCCAGTGATTCAATGCAAAGAGGAAGAGCAGGAAGATAAGAGAGCATCTCCAGGGGAGAGGAACCCAATGCCATGGGCACCCAGTCCCTGTCCTCAGCTGAGGATGTTTTATGCATAGGTATTCATTGGTATAGGTGCAAGGTAGTCCTGAAGGCTGACTGGTTCAGAACAGCTTGAAAGCCTTGCTGAGGAGTAGCTGTAGTAGAAGCAAACATTGAGCCTCAGGCTCCAAAATCCAACACCTGTGCTGCAATCCACAGAGCTGGCTTTGCATCTGGGGAAAATATTTAAACAATGTTCTCAGGTGACTGAGGGGCAACTGGGCCTGCCCGTCTATGAGCTCTGCTTCCTGATGTGACAAGTGAGTGCCAGGTGCCATCAGGTTATATCTTTTTTGTGTGTGTAAGTCAGCAATGGAGGGCCTTGCCTTTCACCTGACATGGCCCCAGTTTTGAAATCTAGTATTGGAGAGAGACTTATTTTAAGGACAGAAAAGTGTGGTTTACTGTTTTATAAGTCTGATTCTGTTTATAGCCCTTTTCTTGTTCTGTTCAACTTAGTGAAACAGATTTTCATCCGGAGTAAATAATGTAACTGTTCCCTCCAGTGGAACTGTGATGATTCACACCAGCTTGAGTTTGGTTCCACTAACCTTAACTTCTCAATGCAATCAACTCTAACATAATTGCACTCTCATACTCATGTTTCACATCTTTGAGTCTACTGCAGCAATTTTATATAACCTGGGATAAGTTCAAACCTGATAAAACTTCTTTAAGGCCACCCAACTTCTGCTGGGGATGGAGATGATTGGAATTTGATAAATCTTGATTTCCATATGATTCAAACTTCCTGAATGTGTAGGGTTTTTGGGTACCTGATGGCTCTTTGCTCGGGAGCCCTGGTGGCTTAGTGGGGTGCCCAGGTGTTGGCACCACTCCTCCAGTGAGGAGCTCATCATGGTGTGGCTCTGGCTGAGCTGCTCTGGAGACAGCTGAGTGGAAGGAAGGCAGTTTGGAAACAGCCCAGCACCTGCATCTTTTCCTCTAGTGCGATGCTTTGGTGCTGTGGTTAAACTGCAAGGATTTCTGTACAGGGGTTTTGCAGAACCATGGACATTCACCCTGTGCTGAGCAGAGTAAGACAGCTGGAGCTGACAGGGGGTGATGGAGAGCCCCAGTGGTTCCTGGGCATGGGTTGGACTGCATTGAGCAGTTCCTTTCATTGGAAGCCCTGAGTCATTAAACAAGAAGGGATATGAAAGAAGTAGTGAATTGACATTAAGGCAGTAGATATTTCCTTGCCTTATCACCTGGTTCCTTCATCCACCTCTAGGTCCAGTTGTTCATCACACAGCCCTTTAAGTGAGTGCTCTCTCTTGCCACATCCTTTCCTTGATGGCTTTGCTGTACAGAGAGGATGTACAATGAATCTCTCCACGGCTGCTGCAGTGACTCTGGCCAGGAACCCATGCCATGGCCCTCTCACTTCCAGGAGGGAATAGAGTGAGCAAGGAGGCAATGAGCCACAGCAAATTGAGACTGTGATGTACTACAGAGCTCTCTTCTCTAAATGTCCTCCCTTCGCTGAGGAAGGCAAAGTGGTTTGGTGATGGATTTCATGGAAAGGGACACCTGAGAGCAGCAGCTATTTGAGAAGAGAGGTGTGCTTTATGGAGAGATTGTGTTTTTGTTTAAGCTTGCTTGGATGTCAAGATGACAGCTGTGTAGAGATTGTGTGGACAAATGAAGTGAGAGCTAATGCTTGGCTAGAGCAGTGCAAGCTTCCCAGGGGGTATGGGTTTGCAGAACTACATGAAATCAGATTTCAGAGATCAGCCATGCTGAAAAGGTATTGACTGAAGATAAAACACAAGTGCTTACCTGCTTGTTTTCTACAGTGCTTTATTGCTCACTTTTGTTTGGTTTTGCACTAAGTAAAGGGATCTTTGTATTTTCTCTCAGTCAAGTCTACCCTTTGCAGGCCTACAGAGGTCATCACTCTTTCCTTATAAAGGCTGAATTACACAGGAGAACTCAAGGCTTCATATTCTGAGTGTGCCAACAAACAACATTTTTCATGATTTGGCCATGTCTGCTGTGGACTATTGTGACTCCCTTCATCCCTTGAGGGATTTTTTCCCCACATTTTTCATTATGGAATGAAAAAAGAAATGAGGCCAAAGAAATTATGTGACCAAGTACTACATGCTTGTACTGTCCCTGGCAGTGTAGGGGAATCATCTGGTTCCTTATCCACATTGCTGACCATGGGCAGATGCTGGAAAGGGAGTTTTTTTCTGTAGGGGGGCAGGCTCTTCTGTGCCATGGAGGTTCTGAAGGTTTAAGTTGATTTAAATGAAAATCCAAAGGTCAGGAATTTTCCAGAGGACCCCAGGGTGATGTTCTGAGGAACCTTTCCTGTGTTGTGAATGCTTACAGGCATGTGGAGACTGTGGCTGCTAGCCATGGGCCACTAAGCTGGCAGAGGCTTGGAATGTGACATCTGCTGGTATCATTCCCATCTGGGAGAAGACAAAGTGGTGGCTTGGAGTGGTATCAGCAAATTCCTGCCATTGGTGGCAAAGCTTGGGGGTGGCTAGAGGCCTTTTTACACTTTTCCCTGTGCTACTTGGCTCTCCTTTCCTTGGGACCAAAAAAGTGTTTATGAGGACTGCGCCACAGGGTAGAGCCTTGCTTTGTGTGTGGAGGGAGGGACGGGGAATTCTCTGTGGCAGCGTGGACCATGAGACTTCTCACATCAGGGTGGCCTCACAGTGAGAGCTACAGGGTGTTAGAGGTATCCTATTAGACTGCTAATCCTTGACATGCTCACCTGGGAATTGCAAGATCCAGCCTGTGTTTCTGGATACCTTTTGAATCCCCTCAGAGCTGAGAAGAAGAGGGTCATGCCTCCATTTCCCTTGGAGTCAAAGGAAAGCTCCTGCTGACCCCAGTAATTACAGATCAGGTATTTCTTCGTTCTGTCCCTGCAATCAGGCCTTGCATCTGTTTCTCTATAAAAAGCATCAATTACCTCAGAAAATCCCATCCCCACTCTTGGCAGCTGAGGTCATACAGGACTCATTGAAGAAAGTAAATATAGGATGTGGGCATAGCTGGCAGTGACAGCTTTCTTGTGGTGCCAGCAGGCCCTCTGCCAGGTAATGCTGAGCTCCTGGTGAGAGCTTCTCAGAGCACCTTTGGGATGTGTACAGAAGAGTTCTGTGGTGAGATGAAATATTTAAAACCACTTTGGGTTGAAGTGAGGTGGGAGAGCAGCAGCCTCTTTAATCTGTGCACAGCTTTAAGACTGCATGTGAATCATTGATGAGGAGGGAAGAGTGTTTCTAAAGCTCTGGCAGGTCATTAAACCTGGTGATGGACTCATTAAACAGGGAGCTGCTTGGAAAGCCCTGGACTAAAGTACCGGAGTATTTCACATCTACTGCCCTGTGGAGTGCCAGCACTTTTTACCTGTGACTTTCAGGGTATTGTTGCAGGGTATTTTATTAATAAAGGCAAATGTCTCAGGCCAGTGGATCGTGTTACATAACAGAAAATGTGCAAAAAGCTTTTGATCTGTCAGGCAAAAACATAAGAAGACTCAATAGTTGGAATTCAGGACTCGTGGTGTTTCTAAACATCTGATTGCACTGCATAGGGGGGTTGGGCAAATCACCCCTGCCAAATCTTTTATCTGGGACTTAATTGGGCTAGGGAAGGTGGGGGAGTGTTGCAGTGCTAGTGTTCCCATGGCTTCAGTGGAAGAGAAGTAGAAAATGACACTTTGCCAAGCGGTGTCCTCAAATCTGTGTGTGTTGACAGTTTCTGCTGCCCCAGTGCCCACACCACAGGGCTGTCTGACCTCTGCTGTAGCTGCTGGTCTGTCCCTCAGGCTTTCACTGACCCACCTGCAAAGGCTGCCCATGCTGTTTGATGGGTTGGATAATTTCCTGGCCATGGCAATGACAAATGCAGTGTCACATGATCTCTTCAAATGGTTTGAATTTTGTTCTCTTTGGAGAGGATTTTGCTTTTCAGCAAAACTGGGGTGAAGTGTTGGCCACAGATCTGGGTAAACCTGGACTTGCTTAGAGGCCCTATCCTTCATTTCTGATTGTTGAGTACACAGCTCTAGATACTTGAATGCATTGCCCTCTTGGCTCTGGATGGGTTTGCAGGATTTGAACAACATCCCTGACTGCTGTCCATTTACATAGCTGTGTTCCAAAGCACTGTGCAAATGTCACACAGAGGAGATAATATCTGCCCTCCTCAGGGGGATGGACACTGTCCCTCACCTGGCAAGCAATCAGCAAGTGACCTTTTCTGCAGAAAGCTGCAGCTGTCTGCCCTTGCTTCTGGGGCCCTCAGGAGAGAGTGGGAACAGCTGCAGAGGAAAAGAACCTTCAAATCTGCAATGGGGAGGAGGAGCAAGAGGTTAGCAATGTGGAGGATGCTTCTGGATTGAGAACTCTGAGTTCCTCTTCCCTCTGTCTCTTGGTCTGGAGGAGAATGAAGGGGGCTGGAGGCAGCTTAGAGGAAGGACTTGTGGCAGAGGTGTGGGGATTTCTTGCTCCGATGAGGCCTTAAGGCTCAGGTAAGTCCATGGATTGCTTGAAGCCATAGGTGGTGGCAGGGTGGTGAGAGAGCTCCATTCCCTTTGCTGGCTGTGGTAGCTGTGTCTTGGTGTTTATAGCTTCTTCTTCAAGTTATGTTGGGACATCTTACTTCTAAATGCAATTGCTTCTGGCAGTGTGGAGAGCTGATGTTACTTAATATTGCTTAGGAATTCAGAAGAGGAAGTGGAAAATAATTAAATATGAAGTTCTGTTGCTGCTGCACATAAAGTTATCAAAGCTGCTCTGGTTTTATCCTCAACTAAATAGTAATTGAGTTGTTCCTTTTGCTTTTTCTTCTTTGTTCATTGCTTGAAACAAATAAGCTCTCCCTTAAATGAGCTATTTCCAGAAATCCTGTAAGCAGTGTGCTCATTGGAGGCAGGAAGAGGGGTATGTGTGAGGGTTTGGGAATGCACAATTGGGTATAAGGAGTGCAGTGGGAAAGAACAAATGAATTCTGTCACTGTAAGTGAAGATTAAGCAGTGAAGAGAGTGCAGCTTCAGCTGGCACTCATTGCATGAACAGCTTGGATATTTCAATAATCAGTTTAAAGTTGAGTTTATCAGGCTCTTCAAGGTGTGAGGTTGTTGCTCAAAGCCATTGAAAGTCAAGAGAGATTATGATGGTGTGGAGTAAAAATCCATTAATGAGATCTCCTCCACTCGTGTGAGGAGACAGAGCTGGGGTTGTCAGGACCAGTTTCCTCTTGCTTATGATCCTCAACTCCTGTTCTCAACTAGGGGCAGAGAATGCTGTTTATCTGTTGAAAGATCAGACACTCCCTGAAGCTGAACCACCTCTGGACTCTCCTAGCAGTCTGTGGCTCTCCAGTCCCATGAAAGCATCTGCTTTCTTTCCCTTCCAGTTGAGCAAAGTGGCCTGCAGTGGACAGGCACAGACAAGAGCTCATCCTTGCCCACGTGTGCTCTGGCTGGTGAATGTCACTCCCTCTTAAGGCAGTGGGGCTGCAGGGAATTGCCCATGTGGCTGTGTTCTCCTGGCCATCAGATAGAAATCTGCTCAAGCCTCTTCTCTCAGTGGGGCTGGACTATTGTAGTGTGTTTTGCAGTATTTCTGCTTGGGCAAGTCCATAGGCAATTCCCTTGAGAAGAACTGTCTCCCCTGGGAATCTCTGCCTGGGGATACCCAGAGGCTGTGCTGGCTGTGGCATCCTCTGCCTGTAATTACAGGCGGCAACTCCGTTCGATGCTGCACTAAGAAATTAATCTTTATTTCCTGCTTAATCAAAACCATCTTGTTAGAACAGTTTGTTCCATTTTGGAGCTCTGTGGTGTGTGACCCCTCTGATTTTCAGCCCTCAGACTGAAGGGATTCTGTCCCTTTCAGTGTGTAGCCAGTCTTCAGCTGAGATTTTTGGCATCTAGCAAAGGGCAGCCTTGACCTTGACTACAGCCAGCTGTCCCATAAGCAATTAGTGCAGCTGCTCTAATTGCAGCCCATGGGGAGGTTGAGACTTGACCTAGAGGGAGGAGTGGTGCTTTGAGATCCAAATCTCTGCCATGGATGGATGTAATGGTGTCAGTAGGGAACGTGCTTGCCTGGGAGTGTTTTTGTGTTCATGCTTCCCTTTTTACTCTGTACCAGAGGTTGGCCTGATCCTTCTGCTAGGCAGGTAAATCTGCATTTGAACAACACCTCTTACTGAGAGAGGAGTGAACAGCCAGCCAATCTTCCATCCCATTGTCTCATGATAGAAGAAAATTGTCTGTGTTATATTTCCCCTCAGAATGACTTGGGTGCCCTTGATATTAGTCCATAATCATTTGTGTCTTTTTGTCTTACTACTTTTAGCAGATAAATGTAGAATTATTTTTTTTTAATCCAGTGGGACAGTAGAACATAGAGACAGGTGGAAGGGAAGTTCAGGAGGGAAAATATGCCAGAGGAAGCCACCACTTTTTTCTGAATCTAAAGGACTGGAAAAAAATGCATTTGAAAAGGATGAAATTACTCAATGGAGTTTATGTGGCTACAGGATAAGGAAGGATGCATGTGCACTTGCTGAATGTGTGCTGGAGAATGGCCTACAAAATGTTGCTGAGAGCAGCACCATAAAATTAAGAAAAAGGGAAACTATAAGCTGGAAAGAATAGAAATTGGCCTGATGAGAGATATTCAACAAGCTGTGGGTGATTTCCTTGAGAGAATGGATAAACTCTCCATTGCTGGGGCTTTTTAAAAGTAAAGTGGATGAAAAAGTAAGAAATATACTCTAGGAACTAATCTTCTGTCAATTTGATGGATTAATGACCTAATTGGTCCTTTGGTTTCCTTCCATCTCTCATGCCTACTGTTCTGTAAGCAGCAACTTCTAGTCATTAGGAATAAACTAGGTGAAAGGAATATGTTACTGGAAATACTCATTCACTTTTAATGATTTGGTCCTTTTCCAGACCTCTTGGTCTTGATAAAGCTTTGGTACTGTTGGAGATAGAGTGGGTCTGGGGCTCAGAGCTTGCCAAACCAAAACTTGCTTTTTGCTTTCCCTATAGGGCCATGAGTTGTTTCTGTCTCTTGGATAGGATAATTTTTAAGGACCCGGCTATTCTTTCAAAGCTGTGGCAGTTCATTGTCTCTTCTACATCTGTAGGCTGGTCTGTGCCACCTTGCCCTCTCTGCAGGCTCCTTGGGGCTTCTCCAGAGCACAAATAGGCTGACAGATGGTTTTTGCACCACATTTCATGGGTCTGGGCTATCTAGTGAGGCAAATCACATAGCAAGTTTTGAAATCATCCCTTTCCCTTCCTCGTGTGTTTTCCACCTTCTAAGTTTCCTGTGCTGCCTAACTTCCCAGATGTCCCACAGAGAAATCACATACATGATCAGGGAAAGAGAGAGGGCATAATGACTGTATTTTGGTATTGTTGATTCCTGGAAATTACTTCCTGTGCATTGGAGGAAACTTCAGGATTGTTTAGATACTCAAGAGACCAGAACCTGCTGATCCATTGAGAACAATAAGGTGGTTCTGGCTAGGCACAGCTGTGACTTCCACCTAACCCATTTAATCCCAGTAACAATGAAGATTTTTTTCCCCTTCCATTCTCCTTGACTGTTCACTCTTTTCTTTGTCTTTTTCTGTACCATTTAGGACATGTGGACCATGGCTATGTCTACTGTGTTCTACACTCAGGATTTCAAGTACTGATAAACTGTCTTGTTTCTGGCCTCCTTGTCATCTCTTTCCCTTTGTACATCTGCTGGTAAAACAACCTGGCAATAGATGAAACTTTAAATACATTAGGCATTCATTTACATTTGAAGAGGGAAATAAAATATGCATGACTCACCATAATTCAGATTCATAGACTGTTTCCAGATTACATTTCTGCAATCAAAATTTGACTTTTTAAAATAGTTTTAATGACTGTAGGTGGTGGTAATTTTTTTCTTTTTTAAGGTTTAAATGGAGTTCTCAGGGCATTCAATGAACACTTCCTCATTTGATAGGGGTGATCTCTGGATTTCATGATTTCTTTTCAGAGTCTTCAGGTTTGGTAAACTGAGCATCATCAGTCCCTCTAACCCTGTGTGCGGTTGCACAGATTGAGCCTTGGTTGGAATTGATCCCAGTGTTTTTATGTTCCTGAACTCAGCTCAGTCATAGCCTTTCTCTTATCTCAATTTCAATGGCTGCTTTTCTCAAACTGCTTACAGGTGTCTGTTCCCTTGAAATGCGGAGTTCATTTACTGATTTTAAATTGGCCAAAATACCACTTGAAGCTGCAGCTCCTATAACCCCCTTATGTATTATCTTTCATTATTTTGGTGTTCACATTATTTAGCACTGTTCCATATTACCCAATTGTAAATTACCAGAAAGGAATGGCAGTAGAGTGGAACTGATCCTCTGTCTGTAGTTCAGACTAATCTCAAAATCATTGGTGTGAAGAGCACAAACTTCATACTGAAAGGAGATTTCTGGCTATAGGAACTGTTTCTATAGCTTTTTGAAGGCTGGCCTCCATGGAAAATGGCAGAGCAAAGCTGGAATTACCCAATTGCACTGAACTGGTAACTGTGGGGCCCTTTTCACACTTCTCGGATGAACAGATTCAAGGAAATGGATTAAAAAAAAGTCTTCATAATGCTGAAATTTGTGTGGGTGCTGCCTCTTGGAACTGCTCCAGGGACATGCCAGCTGTGGGCTGTGTAGGTTTGTGGTGCAGGGGCAATGGCACATGACATACAAGCAAATGGTGTGAGCACCATCTGGATAATGGCTATTTATTAATATTCCCTACTCTCTGGATGACATTTGGCAAACTCAACAGCTGGACTGCCCTATAAAGAAATTCAAACGACTTCTTGGAATGGAGACGTTCACTTGTTCTGTGAAGATTTTGTAGAAGACACATTACCTGCAAGGGTATGCTGTTTTCCACAGATCCTGATCCCTTGGAGTTTTATTTCTGTTGTGGATTCATGTGAAGCTTAGGAAAGCCATGTGTAACCCAGCAGGTTGTTGTCAGCTTTATCATGCTGGGAAGGTGTGACAGCAGGATGAAAGTCAAGAATTATCTTCCCTATTGATTTAATGTAATCTCTATTCAGCAGAGAGCACAGTTGAATGCAGATACACAGCTCTTCCTGGCTGTGTGGTCCTTCTATTCCCTAACATGGGTGATAGTGAATAGAAATACAAATCCTAACTGCCAGGGTGCCTCCTTTTCTGAACCTGTGCCATTGTGTCATGTTCTTAAAAGTTCCTTTGTGTCTCAGTTAGAAATTTCAGCTGTGGGAGTTCGGTTCACCTGTAAATTAAGAGATTGCAGGAGAGGAGAATAGCTACAAAATGTCCTTTTTTTGGTCCTGAGATGTTTTCTGCTGTGCTCACTCACCAGCCAGGGTTAAAAGGTAAATTTGCTCCCAGCTGAGCTGAAATGTGACAGTGCTGCACAGAGCTTTTTAATCAGACAGATGATCTTGGTATCAGTGTTGGGATGTTATGTTTTGAAGCTCCTCAGTTTTATTTCCTAATGCCCTTATGATGTCTGTCCTTGCAAAAGCTCTGTGGTGTGTTTGGAAGTGGCACAGTGCTTTTCATGATCTTAAGCATGCCTATTAAAACAAAAAAGGCCATATTGAAAATCCATTTTCTCCTTGCAGGTCTTGAGCAATTTTGTAAGATATAATAAGATGAGCAATCTGGTTCTGGCAGTGAAAAGAACAGATGCCAAGCTATAATTTCCCTTACCAGAAAATGCTGTGGAGTCACTTTGTGTTGTAGAAAGAAGACTCTGTGTTATTAATAGAGGACAGTTAAAACTTGGAGTCCTGAGAGCACACACTTCATCTGGTCTGTGCCATATGGAGGGTGGTAGGCAGGGAGGCATCCTGGCCAGCCAGGACAGATTCCAACATGGAGTGTAAGAGGTTGTCTGTACCTTGACTTAGCAGCAGAAACTGCTGGGTAGCACATCTGATAGCACCAAGGAGTTGTGTTTCTGGCTATAGGAACTGTTTCTATAGCTTTTTGAAGGCTGGCCTCCATGGAAAATGGCAGAGCAAAGCTGGAATTACCCAATTGCACTGAACTGGTAACTGGTAACTTTTCACACTTCTCAGATGAACAGATTCAAGGAATTGGTTAAAAAAAAAAATCCTCTTCAGAATGCTGAAATTTGCCTTTGAGGAAAATGTACTTTTTCTTATCTCCAGAAATATTCTGGGTGCTTCATTAGCCCCACATCCTCGCCAAGGTCAGACATCAACAAGCTTCTGGAACAATACACCTTCCCACTCATTCTGTGGACACAGATGTGCAGCACTGGTGGTTGATGCTCAGGGGTAAATTCACACCTGAATTTACTGTGTTTTAATATCCCTGGGCAAGCAAGCCCTAACTCATTTAAGCAGTTTGCAACTTGTTCCCTATTCTGTCCACCTCTCTTATTATGATTGTGTTAAGTGTTGGGTCACAAGTAACCTGTTTTTCTGCATGCTGTTGCAGAGATAACATTGCACTCTCAGCATCATCAGATTTGTTCATCTCCATTAACTGATGGTCTTGTGCTTTTCTTTCCTCACTTCTTTTAATGTATTTATAGAGCCTCCTTTGCTGCCTTTATGTCCTTGTTAGTTGTAATTCAACTTGTGCCTTAGCCTTTCTGATTTATCCCTGCTTGCTTATGCTAGGCTAGTCCTTTATACTTCGAGATGCTTGTCCTTGTTCCCACTTTCTATACAGTTGCTTTTTGATTGTTCAGCCTTTAAAGTGCTCCTAATGTAACCACATTGGTTTCAAGCTATGTTCACTAGCTTTGTTCTGTACCAGGATAGGCTGCTATTGTGCTTTTTGTACCGTCCCTTTCAGCACTACCAGATCCTCTGCATTCCTCCCTACCTTAGATTATCTTCCCAAGAGACCATCCCTCACAGTTCTGAGTGTGTTCAAGACAGATATTTTTTTTTTTTTAAGTCCACTGTCCTCATTCTCCTGGACTCTCTCCCTTCCTCTGCTCTCTTATGTTCACTTTCATCTGCAGTGCTTTCCACCTTTCAGTTCTTAACAGCTTCTCCTTATTGGAATCACATCTAAATTCCCACTACTTTCCTCAGCTTTTAAAACAAAGACTCATCACCACCAGAAAGAACCTAGACTCTGTTTCATGCTGCACTGTTTTCAGTAACCAATATCCTCAGAGAAGGTGATACTTCTGCTATTTATCCAGAAAAGACTCATCCACTTGCTTCTCTCTGGATAATTCTCTTCTTCCCACTGTTTCTTGAGCGAACAGGACTTGACATTTCTGTTTTTGAGCTTCAAGCAAGCACTGCTGCCATGAAGTGAAGGACTCCTTCTCTTTTTCTATTGTTATTCCCCCAAATATATGCATTTATAGCTTCCTTTTTTTTCTGTGTTCTTATTTCTCATAGCATCGTTTAAAGTAGGGAAAAATTCCAATGTGAGAGACCAAGTAAGGAAAATCAGAATAGGAGCCTTTATAATCTCAACCAGAAATTGATTTTTCCTGTGGGCTTTGAGCTACAGTGAAACATCTCTGCTCATTATTGGGATCCAATACCAAAGCTGATAAACTAAAGCTGGTGTATTATAGCTTTGCTTTAAATGTTGTCTGCTCCTCTGCTTAATAGGCTGTATCAGAGAATGTATTTGAGGCTTCTCCTCTGATACTACCTGTAAATGAT
Organism: Melozone crissalis; assembly: GCF_028551555.1. NCBI lineage: Eukaryota > Metazoa > Chordata > Aves > Passeriformes > Passerellidae > Melozone > Melozone crissalis. The sequence continues at coordinate 11,933,190 of NW_026535797.1, read as the reverse complement.
AGGATGAGAAGACGCAACCTGTGCATTGCACAGGTGAAGTCTAGATTGGATATTAGGAAAAGTTCCTTCACAGAAAGAGTATGGAGCACTGGAAAAGGTTGCCCAGGAAAGTGGCTCACCAGCTTTGAGGTATTTGGAAGATGTGGTTTGGTGGTGGTCTGGACTGTGTTAGTTTTACAGCTGGATTTGATCTTAAAGGTCTTTCCAACCTAAATGATTCTGTGTTTCTGCTTGTTTCTTCAGAGCAGAGCTCCCTGGACAGCTTACTCTGGGAATCAAGAGACCACATTAAATCTCATTGTCTGTCCCTCATAGGATCTCCAGTCTGGCCTCTCATGGCTTTCCGTTAAAATAGTAATTTCCTTTCCCAAAGAAGGTGAATTTGTAAGCTTGGCTGGTCTCAGGTGACGTGGATGCCACTGATTTAATAGCAGGAACAGGTAAATCTGCTTATGAATAGGAACAAGCATTTTCAGTAGAACTGATGCATGCTTAAATGAAGAAACAGTATGGATGCAGAACAAAAGTTTTTATTGGACTTAAAACCTTCTGCAGTATTTGATATATCCATGAGTACAATCCACCATCGCTGGACCTATCAGCTTGATCCCATTACTTGTGAAAGCCATTTTTTTCTTTTTCTTTGTTTTTTTTCCCCCTCTGAATTCTTAGGCTGGAAGTATTAACTCATTATATCAGATGCTGCTTCAGTCTTGCTGACTTAGGATGGTTTCCAAGAAGCTATTTACCTAAGGTGAGAAAGAGAAATGATTCTATTATAAGAAGCTTAAGAGATCATTTGCCTTTCATGTGAGTTGATGGATTCAGCTAGTGCAGATCACAGATGGGCAAATGATTTGACTACCAGCTGAGCTGGGATAGGAGTGGTAGGTTCAAGTTTCTGCTCTGCTCTAGAGTTAATCCATTGCGAAAATCAGAGGTGTTCAGAAGCCGAACTCTGAAGAGGGGTTAGAGATGCAAGTGTTTGATTTGGATGTCACAATCTCTGAAGTTCCTTCTTGTTTGAAGACATATGTAAATACCTTTCTATTGTGTCTGGAGCCTGGAAACTTTAAAGGTTCTTTAGTAATAAATGGCTGGGACACAGTTTTTCTAGGGAACAAAACTCATGCAAGGTACAGGTTATCAATTATTGGAATAAATTAGCCTCCAAACTCATGTGAGTGCCCTCTTTCAGACATGAAGTGGCCTTATGTTAGAGGAATGAGTAGCAGGGGTTTAAAACTTCCAGGACAGTTATATCCATTTGGGAATGTAAGGAACCCTAATTTATGTGTGCTGACCCCCTGCCACTAGCTAATCTACCTCCTTTTTCTGAGCATTGTCATGATGAAATGACCCACAGTTAAGGCTCCTAGGCAATTACCTGAGCATAATCCTCACAACACCAATGGCAACAAATGCAAAACCCTTTCTCCACAACTGTAACTACTGTCAATATTTCCCATCTCTGGAAGCAATCCTACCTGAAGTCTCATTCCCTCCAGCTGTGCTATTCAACCGTCTGTGCCAAATTTCAAAGAATTCTTTGTGTCCTGCTATATCTGTTTGTCTTTTCTACACAGATCTATTTTGAGGCTCAGGCCCTGTCTCACAGGGGCATTCCAGTGGTGTTGCACACCAAGGCAGGCAGCTGCAGCAGTGGGTTGTGCAGATGTTGAGCTGAAGAGCAAGGCCTGTGTATTGTAATTGTTCCCAGGGAAAAATTAGCAGTGAATTGCTCTTCATGTTATCTTTTGCACCTCGGTAATTTTTCGCCTACACGTGAATGGACAGATCAACACTGAGCTCTGAAGGAAATAATTTGTTGCATTAGCACATAATTATTGGGGAACCCTGTATCATCACATAAAGTATAAACCTGCTTCTGTGTGCAACAGGATAGCCATCTGTCCTGGGGTATTTAACCTCTAGACCTAACAGCACAAGGACAAAACCAGAAAAACCTTCCTATTAGAGCACAGGGATCAGAGGAGGCATGTGTAATTACTAGCCATTAAATAAAGTATGCCCCTAAGTCTTCAAATGCCAAGGCACATGTGTAATTAGCTGATAAATAGCAAATGAATAATTAGCCAGCAGCAAAATGCAGAGGAGCAGAGGGATGCTGTTCACCTTCCCTTTCTTCTTGCAGGGAAGAGCACTATGCACATTGCTTACTTTAATGAAAAGTTGGTTATTGGGTCAATGGCAGAGGACTATCAGAATTGGGACATTGCACTTCAAGGATTTACTGTCTTATGAACCACTGCTGATATTTATATAGTTTGGAGATGAATGGTGGTCATGTCCTCTGTTATTTCATGTGGGTTGTGTTTGCACACTCTGAGGGATGTGGAACAGAAGCTGCTGCTTCCCACCCATGGAAATTATCAGCCTTGGGATGTTTGTGAGACTGGATTTTTGTGTCCAGCTCTGTAGGATTGAGGCTAGATTTCCAGCTGCCTGGTGCAGGTACAATGCTGATGATACAAGGACTGCTCCAACATTCTGACTTTACAACCCTTGTGATGATGACAAGGAATGGACCCTTATTCTGGTCACTGTGCTGAGCTACAGCACATCAGCTGAGTTGCAGTGGATTGTCCTTGACTGCTGGGTTAAAAAACAAGCAAACAAAAAACCCAATTCATTTTAATCTCCTTTCTTTGCAGTCTAAACTGTGCTGGATAATCTCACCCATTTTATGATGAGTTTCCATGGATGTTTACAGTACTTCAGAAATGTAATCAATCAGATGCCTGTATGAGCTTCTTCTATTTTAATAATTACTAAATCTTTAAAATATAGTTTCTCTTTAGACACATCAATATTTCTAGATCTAACAAAAGTTGGAGTGAAACAAATAGAATCAGACTTAAGAGCTGGCATCAGATTTCTTTCAACTACCTCCCCAAATCGGGAATTTTCATATCAAAGGGTGTATTGAAAGGTGTATTGATTGTTCTGAGTGCCTGAAAATCCCACCATGTTTAGGAATGTAACTCTGGTCTAACAATCTGAAGCAGACTCACTGCACCGTGTCCAAGAAATGGGCTGTTGAATGGAATTACTTGTTTGCTTGCAGTGTGTTACTCAGCCTTTAGATGTCTCCTGCTGTTGAAATCAGCTTGGAAAGGGCACTCTGTGGTTATCAAGGAAAAGGGAATCTAAGTTTTGCTCAAGTCTCTTTCTGTTACCTTTAATGGATGACTTTATATGTGGCATTCTTTTTGAGAAAAGATCTAATTCCATTCACCATGGCAGATAACAAGGGTGGGTAGTAGTGCTTCTAGCTCCCAAATCAGTTGAAGCATTTCTTCCCAAAGCAGCTTTTTGGAACTCTGAAGCTTATGATTATGTCTAAATATAACATTTTCAACAAAGTATATATGTATTTCTAAAGTTTGAGCACATAGAAATTAATTCGTGATCATGGAACTGGAGATTTTTTAAACATTAGAATAATATAAGAAGAATTGGCATGCTGGAAGTGACTTTAGAACTACTCTTTTATAAGTACATACATAAAAATTATTTCATCTGCATAAGCTTTTCCTCTCAAATAATCCTGCAGCATTTTGCAGATGGATGTACTAACTATAGCCAATGAAAAACTGAACATTAAAATGCAACCTGAGAAGTGCTAAGATTCAGAGAAATGTGCAGATTTTGAGAAAATTGAAGGCTTGCTTGCTCCAGAAATTGTTTTTAAATGCTGAGTTTTATTTTCCTCTCTTTGGTTTGTGTAAAATTGTCCCCACTAAAGATGCAAGTTTTTTCCTACAAAAAATTTTTGAGGGTCTTTTGTGTTTTACATGATTTTTCCTTTCCCCTCCCCCAAAATACACTCAACATGAGCTGATGTCAATCTGATAGTGTTGAACACAGCAGTGACTCCACCACACAGCTTCACTTTTGGAGTCAAGGGAATGAAATAGCAAATCAGAATCAGGAAATTTATGTGACCTGTGGTTCAGAGGGTTAAAATCTGTTTGGGAGAAGAAGGCTTATACCCTGCTTCTTTCAATTAGTGCACTGCTGTTTTGATTATCAGGATTAATGATCTTGACTTTTGGCTCTCAATCAAAGAACTGTGTCTCCAGTGCAATTCATTTCTCCTCCTGAATAGCTGGGTTAGAAGCCATTAAATAACCTCCAGAATCTCCAGTGCTGCTAGAAGCAGCTAAGAGTGAAGCTGCGGACATTTTCTGGTTGGATTTGATTAGGTAGTTTCTTTATCCCACTGCACTTCTGGAAAATTCCAAAGCTTTCTGTGTAGAGAACTCTCTGGATATATTTGTGTTGGAATGACCAGTGGAGGGAGATGTGTGAAATAGGCAGAAATCATCATCGCAGAGTGTTTGACCAGAGCCTGAAAGGCTGAAGAAAATTTGTTTTAAGATGTCCGCCTTCACCAAAAATATAAAAAGTTGGAAATCTTACAGAAGGAGCAGTTCTTTAAAGAACTGACCTAACTTTTCACTCCAAAAGCTTTGGAAGCAGATGTGTTTTTAAACAATTTGAAAGACATGATTTATATCACCCTTAAGAAAAACTAAGATCTATTGGGATTCGTTTAGATCAAAGTGGTCGTTCCTGAGGGTATAGAAATAGATCAGACAAGGTCATTTGCTAACTGCATCTTCTGCAATTCTTTGATTATATCTCATTTCATACTCTGTCCTGGGATGTGAAAGCATTGGAATGTTTGGAACTTCTCCTCAATGATGTTTTGCTCATTTGTGTGATGGGAAGGTCTCACCATGTAATGTTGGGGTGTTAATGAGCTGACCTCTACACAAGACACGATACATGGTACATTGCACTGTTGAACTCATGCCTAGTTTTTAATTTGTATGAGTTATTAGGGCTTAATTTTAGACCACTCTGAAGATGCTAAATCTAAGTGCTAATTTTTAATTGCAGAGATGAAAATGCTTACGTATTTAGAGTAGCTGAGTTAACTCATCGTACTTCTCAAGGCAGTTTGATCCTTTCTGTCAGCTAATATTGGCCTCCTAGTAGTTTTGACTATGCTGGAAAACTATTATTGTTTCATTTCCTGAGAAGAACTTTGCACAATATGTGTGGACAGAGGGAAGAATTCACACTTAAAAAATCTTTGTTTGAAAAAGTCAGTTTGATTTACTCTTAAGGATTTCCAGGCCAGCATTCTCAGCCCAAGGCTCTTGTGAACATGAGGTTCACAAGAGATTTTCTGTTCTGATGAGATTTTCTGTTACTCATAGTCATGAAAATGCAGGGAGTTAAAAGTGAAGTTGGGACTGTTATTCTCTGAAATCATAAAAATGAAAAGCACAAGGGGTATTTTATGATTTCACTCTGAGATCATGACACCAAATAGTTGCATAAATTAAGTGACAGAACAACCAGCTGCTTAATAGATACCATGAACTCCATCAGGCCAGCAGGATTGTCTCTTCTTTGGTGTCTTGCAGGAGTGAGAACAAGTGTAAATGGTTTTTTGACTGATTTTCTTGACCAGTCACTTAAGCTTTCTTTCTGTAGTCTCCTAGCATGTTGCAAATTGAAATCATTCTTGGTGTCTCAGATCTTTGGATAGATTTGAGCTCGGATCTTGACCACAGCCATAAATATTCTATACTGCTTCCTTGGAGCAAAATCTGCTGTTGGTAGATAACTGTGCTCCATCAGAATAGTGGTGAGAAATTACCACAAAACAAGTTGTGTCAATTCTCTCTCTCTGGGTCTCTTCAGGATCAAATTTCGTTTAGGACAGGAAAAAAACTTTGTTGCTTTCAACTAGAGAGTCATAATCTAGCTGAACTTTAGCAAGCAATAGGACTGCCTGAGGAACAAAGAGAGAAAGGATGTGGAAATGCTGGTGTTACTGGTGTGAGTTGAGTAATGAATTGATTCTGTCCTTAAAAGGAAGCACATCAGGGTCTGACTTTTGGAAAGGTGTAAAGAGGATTAGGTCCCTCCTGAACTGATTCAAGAGCGCCTGGCACCCACAGGCCCTTTGAGTGGAAGTGCAAGCAGCTTATAGGCAAGAGTCAGGGCCCTAAGGAGTACTGTGTGTGCAGACATGCCAGCAACAGACTAGAATTTGATGGGTGCAGAGTCTCTTCTCTTGCAGGTAATGCTCTACAGGTGTTTGAAGATCAAATAAAACTTACACCAGTAGTGAAGGCAGGGCTGAGCTCTAAACATCCTCCTATAGACCCCAAATCTGAAGCCTGGGAGGAAGCTTTCATCTTGTTCTTACCTTGCTCCAGTTTTGTGCCATGGCTGGTGGCACAAATGGTTTCCATAATGTATCTTGATTTGCTCATATGCCACTTCACAGGCTTCAGGTCTCTTGATCTCATTTTCTGACTGGCAGTAAATCATATACTATCTGTCTAGCTGTAGGGATAGACAGGCATGCCTTAATTGAGCTCAGTCTATGGTTGCTGTAACTTGTCTTATGTCTACTTTTCCTTTCCATCCAAATTTGAGGATCTCAGAGAGGGCAGTAAACAGAAGATAAGGATGAAAGTCCTTGGAGGACTGAAATTGTTTCTTGTCAGTCCACACTAGATTCCTTTTAAGAGTTACATTTAATGAGGAAAGCAGGCTGAGGCCTCCCAAGTATTAATCTAAGCCAGTGCCGTGCACAGGGAATATGAATCTCTGCAAATGGTTTTACTGGGGGATGAGAAACCAGATGCAGATCCCACAGTGCACCACAGATCCTCTCTGCTGTTTGCCACCACAGCAGTTCCCAGGGACAGCCCTTCATGGCCTGACCTCAGGGAGGCACAAGCAGGGCAGGGAAGCACTGCACCAAGAGCTGCTAGACAGAACCCAGCAGCCAGAAAGGGGAGGTCGCTCCTCTTTGCATTGCAGTGAATCTCTCTGCAGAGATTCATATATCTCTGGGAAAGGGTAAATCTCAGTGGCTTCAAAAGCCAGGCTTCCATGGAGCTCCTGAGAGTGCTTTCAAAGCAAGCTGTCTGAGGCTATTTCATGGGCGCTCATCAGCCCAGAAGAAGCTTCTGGACAAAGATTTCTGCTGAAATTGCTGTCTTTGTCAGACTCTTGACTGTAAAAGTTTTGTAAGGATGTCCTTGGAAGGCCTTTCTGGAGAAAAAGGATTTAAAATACCCAAGAAAATGTAGATATTTGTAAATGAAAAATTACCAAAGACTTTATATAGCTCATGTGATTGGACCCTACAAATGCACTTTATATCCAGTCCCTGTTATGGCACCAGTCCACCACACATTTCCTTTCACGGATTTCTGAGGCTGTTCTGGAGCTTGGTGAGAGCCCCTCTGGTGTTTGGATCCCCTCTTAGAGACTGCAGTGACTTGTTTTGTGTTCACAGACTTCTGACTGTCACTAATGGCCAAACAGCAGAGAGCTAAGAGCAGAATGGTGAGGAGGGTGCAGAGGAAAGGTCTTTCACCCCATGTTCCTGAGGTTGTCTTAATTAAGGCATAAAGGGCAAGCAGGGTTTTTCCTCTTATGCACATTGAAAACAACTGCTTGTATGGGTCAAAAACATTTCATTCCCTTCATGGCCTTCTCTGTGTATTGATTTGTTCAATTAGTAGTGCATGGCATGTTTTTCTTTTTAACAAAACGGTGTGGGACTTTTGACATTCAAAGGATTGGACAATGCACAGGAAACACACAAGCTGTTGGAAATAGTCTTTGGCACAGAAATCCCTGGGTCTCTTTTCACCCAATACTTACAGCTTCCACAAAGCATAAAGTACTCTACTTTTCCTGTCTTTGCAAAGTATTTATGGCAATAGAGACATACTTTGTTACCTCTAATTGTTGAGACCCTCATAATGCCACTGACTGCAAGACAAAGAAATGAATTCTATAAAGAAAGAAACCAAATTCAAACAACTTTAGTTGTTTTGTTTCTGAAGTGTTGACATCAAATACCAGACATCAAATGGAGTGAAACAGAGTCCCTAATGTCTTGTTTTTTTGAAAAGATATAATGATCTCTCCCTCTCTGACAGACAATTTATTTTTGGTCACATTCAAAGTTCTGTTTCCTTTGCTCCTGGTAATGGGAGGATGTGCCCCTGCAATGTGTCTGTATGGAACAAGGTTGGAGTTTGAACTGGATGTTTTAAGAAGGATAATCAAACATTTGTGCTGCTGTGTTCTTCCCACTCTGCCAGATGTGAGGCAGAGATGCTGCTTGATCAGAGCAGCGAGGCTGAGGGCTGGCCCCCTCGGTGGCTGACTGACGGCACAGCCACACTGACTCTCCTGTGCTATCACTGCCTTCCTCCCTTTCATCTTGCAGTGTTGGGCTGCAACTGGACAGCTCTTCAGCCAGGTTCCAGAGGAGCTTTCTGGGCTCCTCTGTTTCATTTTCACTGTTCAGAGCTTGAGGTTTTATAGAATTAATATGACTTCTAACTGGAACGCGCAAAGCATTTAAAAAAGCTGTAAAAATGTTGGCAAACCATTTTCACTCTTTACTACGTTTTCCTGCTCAGATGGGAACTCATGTTGGTGGAGGAATGGAACCTGGATGTTTCTGCTCAGAACTGGAGGGGTCTCTGTCAGACTAAAGCAAACCTGAAAGGAGCCCTTGGCAATATGTGAGGGTTGGGATGCTGCTGGCTGTAGGAAGCTGTGCTGACACTTGTCAGCTTGGCATAACTCAATAAGGCTGGCCATGTGCAGTTAAAATTCTTTGTAACTCACTAAGCAAATTTTGCCTCAAGGTTAAAGTGCCAAATTCCAGTAGAATTTAAATATATCTTCATTAGCATCTTAGAAAATACCATCATCACTGACCTGCTGGGTAGCCTCCTTTTACTGTATGTTGTTTTACCTGCCCTTTTGCTTTAATTTTTTGAAATGAACTGGGCTGATGCTCATCAGGAATTAAATGTCTCATTTCTTGGTAGAGACATGGAGATCAGTGATTTAAACATATTCTCTGAAAGAGTTAAAGGAAATTCCAATTTAAAATTTCATGAAACCAAAATTACAGGTGCTACAGGGGTTTAGCAAGGCCAACTTGCATACTGTAAATCTCATAAAATGCTTGCTTATTTCAGGTTGGTCTGTATGTGGATTGCTAGTTCCTGGTTTTAGGGGACGCTGACTGTTTAGTCAGTATCTAAGAATTAGATACCTTAAGAATTGTTTAAGTTAGGTGAAAATAGCTGGTGCAACTAAACTTTTCCTGATATAATTGCATTCATCTAGTGAATGTAGGCCAGATTTTCTTTCAGTTGGTCTGCCCCAAAAGTCCCTTTCTTTTGAAATACATATTAACTTGAAGAACCTCCCATGCATGAGTAAACAGTCAGTATGTTTGAGAGTCATAATTTCTTTATCTTTCACTAAAAGGGAAGTTTCATTTTTTCCTCCTTCTACCCAAAAAGAAGAAGGCTGAGAACCATTCCCCTGGAAAGTGGTATGAGCACATACAAATCAGAAGGTGTCAGTTAGACAGAGGATCTCAAATATAGCCGCATTTGGACTTCGGGAAGTAGAAAATGAATTTATTTTTAAGGCTTTTTGTTTAGGCCGCATATAACCAACATTTTTTCTCTTCACACTCAAAATACTCTGTCTCATTTTTTTTTTTTTTTTGTACCCTTGCTTTTTGTCTCAGTGTGCTGAATACTGTGGTCCCCAGAAGAACGTGGGACAGACATCCATTGTCTTATGAGCTGTGAAGGACCCTAGAGATAAAATTATACAGTTAGAGCTGTTGCTGACAGCTCATTGAATTCCGACAGCTTTGCTCAGGAGAGAAATAAATTTATTGAGATGTATTAAACTCTTCATCCCTGTCTTGGAAAGGGAGTCCTCTCATGGCTGCAGAAGGACAGTGCTGAAAAGGATTTAAAATACCCAAGAAAATGTAGATATTTGTGAATGAAAAAATTACCAAAGACTGTAGATGGCTGTACAGTGTCTGAGAGAGACTGGGCCCCAGCTGCCCATCTGACAGTAGCAGAGTTGCCTGGCTGGGTTCCCCTTGTTGTGCTCAAGGGAGTTCCCTTGTGGAATTGAGAGCCAGCAGTTTGGGGAAGGGCTGAAATCCTCTCCCTGCTCCTGCTGGGGTCCTCATTGCAGGTCTGTGTGCAGGATCAGGGTGGCCTTGGGCAGCTTACAAGGGGCATATCCCAAAGAGCTGTAACTCCTTGAGAGGCTCTGGGTCCATCTGATGTGTGACTGCAGGATACAGCCCACTCATCTGAGGGCATTTCTGGCCTGATGAATACTCCAAACATGGTCATTTCACACAGAACCCTGTGAGCCCCTTCACCAGAGCAAGTTCTGCTCTGAAAATAAAACTGACCCCTCTTTAATGGGCAGATCTGATATAACACAATGACCTTGGTGCTCTTGGGAAGCTTCACTCAATCTTCTGCTGAAGGCGACTGTTCATTCACTCTGCAGCATAATTGCCCTATTTCAAGGCTGGAGCCACCTTCCCTTGGGACAGGTTTCACCTTTGCTCAGCTGAGCATGTGTAGGAGTGATCCACAGGAGCACATGGAAAGCAATTTAAAGCAGCAAATTCCCTGCTGCTTTCAGAAGCTGTTAAATCAGGCAGCTCTGGAGTGAAGAGGGGGTACAATGCAAGAAATTCTCCCATTCTGAATAGTTCTTTCTGTTGTGAGCTGACATGGCTATTTTCCTCCAATGATAAATTCTTCCAGTATAAATTTTTCAACAAGGATTTTCTTTTTTCTTAACAGCAGTGGAAGAAAAAAAACAAGATAAAGGTGGGAATTTTTGATGAATATGCTATGTATTTGTAGTCTGGCATTTCCTCTAACTCAATAGATCTATAATAATAATAAAAAAAGATGTTTGGAAACAGACAAGTAATATTTTTACCACTTGTTTGGCACTGATTGATGGAAAGACTATGTCTGGCTGTTCTGTCTTGAATGACAGAAATAGGTCATGAGGCTGAGTGAAGTTAATAAATGATAAAGGGTACTGGTCCAGATTCTGCCTGCCTCCTACACAGCAAGGGTTTTAATTCAGGCATAAACATCTCCCTGTGATTTGCAGTGGGCTGTGCTGGTGTGTGACCCACAGGATGAGGCAGCTCATGCTATAGAAATGAAGGTCTTTGTTCTGGTGGAATTTCTGTGGAAGCGGTCCTTAGACCCTGCTATGGTGCACTCTTCTCATCACTTCCAAGGGATTAAAAGTTTCTTTGTTGAAGGCTTCAGCATCTGTTGGTTGTGGATGGTTTGGTTGAGATTCTGCTTACCCTTAATCCCTCACTTATCAAGTTAACCAGACCTGGCTAAAACACCTTCAGATAAAACACTTGGTTTCCTCAGCCTTGTTTTGCTGTACAGTGAAGCCACAGGGCTGATTTTATGCATGACCTGGTGAGTTTGATTGGTTTGATTTTCTGGAGACTTTGAAATACTTTCTCCAACATGAGTTAGCTCCTTCTGATATGCATAACCATTTCTGTTGTGTTTAGGAGAAATACCCCAAGTAGACTGAGAACGGCTGTGTATGGAGGACCAGTTTGGACTGGTTTTTATTGTTAACTTGTGATTAATGGATAGACACAATCTTCAAATGAGTATACCCTGTGCTGCTTCTAGAAGTCTGTAGAAATAATCTGCTGGATTTCTTGTTTGACCTATTTTACATAAAATTCCAGGGCAGTGTAACAGGTATTAAATCAATAATATGTGCAAATAGAATACCATAAATTTCTCCCAACTCTAATGAAAAAGAGAATACTCTTTCAGATTTTTAATTTTGTGTTTTGCTAGCTGATAGCACTCATTAGAGAGGTCTCTCTGCTCTAAAATTGGACAGAAAGATTTCAATTGAGTAATGCCTAAAGTTTCCATTTGTAAACAGCTCATTAGCAATTTCTTTTAACTAAATGGTAATTAAAATATTATCTTCCTCTCCATCAGATCAATAGGACCCTCTCCAGAGGTGTGTGTAGCCAACTGTAACAAACATTGTTACTGGGCCTGTGCTGTTCATAGCTTGTCTATAGTTTGCTAGTGGTTAATGTCCATAGCAAAGATATCAAATAAAATGTGATTTATCTCTTGTGCCTGACCAGTCTGTTGGTGTCCTGTTATGGGGACTCCACTGAACAATCTGCTATATCCATGGGTGGCGTGACTAACTTGATCAGGGCCATGTACCAACAGTGTAAGAGAGTTGAGTCCTTTACTATAATTTAGGAAGAGACTCCCCCTCCTGGATATCTCTGCTTTCAGGTGATCGTGTCATCTGCTGCTGGCAGCTGCATTTAAGCTGCATTTAAAGCAATAATAGCCAAGCTCCAATCACCAATGAAAGCTGCTCAAATACTCATTCAGTGTGCTCCAAATGCAATTCTTACCCAACAGGAGTCCCTGTGGGCAGAGAACAGTTGAAGCCTACTGACTGATCCCAGAAGTTACAGTGGAGTCTTCCCTGACTCGTCTCCTTCCTTAATTCACCATTATGCTATTTCTTTCCTTTTAGGTAGAGCCTGAGTGACTCCATTCATACATACCTTTTTTTCTGTTTGGTGTAAAAGTCTCTTGCTTTGGTCTGAAAAATATAGTCAGTGAAGCAGAGAGCACATGCTGAGTGACGAATGATTGTACCTTGGAGGCAGGTAGCTTTGGGCTGGAGGTGTGGGTGCACCAAGCTCATCTGCAGAGAGCTGTTTTGCCACAGAAGCTGGTTCAGCAGCAAGACACCTCCTGTCTCCTTTGGCTGACAGTTGCTGTGTGATTCAGCTGTGTGGTACCATGACTTCCCATCCCTGCAAGGGTTACAGCAGAGCCTGGCTGCCATGTCTTCAGCTGCTCCCACCTTCATCTCATCCCTCTTAGGCTGTACACAGGGCTGCAGGCTGTGTTGTGTGGGGAATCATTGTGGGGTACATTTTGCACATGCTAATTGCATTCTGTCCTATAAATTCTGTACTAACTTCTGCTGTAATGTGAAGAATATAACTTCCCAGTTTTCTCTAACTGTTTTGCCCACAGTCATCATCCCACACAGGGATAATTGTGCTAATTGCCCTTTTTAATATAAAGGAAATATTAGTTGAGAACTAAGGTTTGTTATAATAAATTTCCTGGAACATTAAGTAATTTGTTTCTCACAGAGTTGTTTCTCTCTGTACTCCTGGTTTCAATCACTATATACTCAAGTCCATCAGTATCTTGCAATATAGCAGAGGGATTAGCTTGAAAACTCCTAACTACCTGTCAGTGGAAAGACAGGGACAATATTTAATTTAAGCCCTTCAGTAGCTCATCATTCATTGTTTTGATTTTAGATGCTACACTAAGATTGTTTTTCAGTGCTGGAGGGAGTACTATGAACCTGGCCCTTGTGATTTGTTTACAGGAAGCCAATGTTACAGCAAGAAGAAGAAACCTGATCTCTCAAGTTCTTGACTGGGCTAATAACTGGGACTGTGCCCCCATGTGTGTCAGCAAACAGCTTTGGTTCCTGTTTTCTGTCTTATGGATAAGAAAGAGAGATTCACTAAGGAGACGTGAAGCCCCCAAACCCTTGAGAGATCAATGGCAGAGCTGGCACCAGCTGTAAGCCACAGAGAGCTTTTGATGCAAGATGTTGCCTTGCTGTTTTTAAATACGTTCAATTAAAACTGTCTGAGTTTTGTGCACCTTTCTTTTTTGTCTAAATTATGTGCAGCTTACCTGTTACCTGCTCCATAAATTGCCAACCTGGCATCTCCCAGAAGCTGCTTTCTCTGGAGGATGAAGCTTTTAAAACAAAACAACCCGCTATCACCACACCATCTAGAACAACCGAGCACCTTAACCCCAAGAGCAAAGCAAGCCAAAACCCCAACCTGTGAATTCATGTCTGCAATGCCCTTGGAAACAAAACTGCAATGATAGCTGCCCACTTGCCTTCTAGACTCACAAACCAAGTAGGTTTCTTTGAGAAGCCCAAGTGTGTTTTTGTGTGTCCTCATTCTGTAACCAAACCTCAGGCTGAAGTTGCACCTTTGAGGTCACTATCTCAGAATCTGTCTTAACTTTCAAGAAGTTGCACCAGGAACATCAAAATGTGCAAAGACTGCTTTCTAGCATGGCTGTTGACTCTTTTTGTCTCCCATCTGTAAGACTGGGAGGGAGAGAAAGTGCTGAATTTTCTGATGTCTAACAGAAAAACATTCCCCAGGAAGAGACATTAATTTGGGGCAATCTTTTTTAATCCAACTACTTATACTGAAACTCTTTGAGGAGGTTCATGTCTCTGAAGCCTCCTCTGGTCCATGAAACTGGTTTGAAAATAACTAGTTAATGAAAAATAAAAAAGAAAATAGGATGAGTGGAAGGGGCAGGAACTCCTGAAGGGATTTCCAAATTGTAATGAACATGTCAGAGGGCATATAGATCTGTGAATTAATACCATTAAACTGTACTGCCTGGAGATAGATTTGCTGCAGAGATTACCTTCCAAAATAAGAAGTTTTCTTCTCCAGATATATAGATATTGTGCTGTGCACTGAGAGTGGAGATACCGAGGTTTACTGTAGCTGCCTTTGCTCCATGTTTGGGTTGCTGCAATGCATTTTCTGCAGAGGTGTTAGAATAAATTAAACTGAATTCCTCAGGGGTTGTGCTTGCTGGGATGACATGAAAGTCAACCCTGGCTGTTGTCCCAGGAGACGTATGTGGGAGCAGATTTGTCTGTGTGATTTTACTGGTTTACTTTGAATTAAGCACTCAAACTCAGTTCACTTTGCTAAAAGCAAAATATGTTGCAGCACTGCTATAACTTGAGAGTTAAAAAAACAGGTGAGCTCTCAATACTGATTGATTGAGAGGTTCCTTCTCTGCCAGAGGGGTCTAACTGAACTGTTGGTCTGACCTTCTGCCCTCGTAGTAGTGCAGCAGACAGCATGGACTTTGCTTTTGAAATCAGTATTGCTTGAAATGATGGAAAGCTAGGAGATGGAACTAGTGGAAATGTGTTTCATTACTCACATGATTGCTCCCTTCCCTTACAGACATGGCTTTGTTATGGTCTAAAAAGTTTGTTCAGTCATCTGAGGCCCTGGGTACATGACAAGTGCCCTGGTGTTGTGTAATTATAGACTGCTCCCAATGTTTGGTGGGTCTAATGAAAGTGTGGGCCAGCATCTTCCAAAAATTTGGTCTTTATAGTTTTTTAAGAGGTGCTTGGGCTTCAGCACCAGATGTCATTATGAGAATTTAATGAATACCTATATGCTTACTTTACAGGTGACCCCCAAGATGGAACAGACTGTGCACATAATCAACTCATGGATTTTGAACAGTTGTTGAAAAAAAGGTCCATGTTTGGTTCTTGGGGTTCTTATATAGGGGAAGAAAGGGACTTCACATTTGTCTTATCCTGAGAACTGTTTCTCCAGATTCTCAGTATTTTTCCATTCCCTGCTCACCCAGTTGGGAAATGAGCTAAAGCTTGCGTTAACTACTCATAATTTTGAAAGTTCTTTTTCTCCCCATCTGTGTTATTTTATAATGAGGAGACTTTCACTTGTTTCATCTTTGCTTTGTAGTGATACAACTGTTAATCAGGTGTTAACCAGGGGAACTAGCTCATTGCTTTCCTCAGGTATCTTTATCTGGCAGATAAGCAGCCAGATTTTTGCTCTCTGATTGCTCCAAATTTCCTATCACAGACTTCTCCTCCAGCCATTTTTTTTCTGATTTTACCTATGTGACTGCTTTTTTTCCTAATTAAATGTTGTGTTTAATGGGAGCAGTTTTATTAGCAGCACTGAGAATTGGGCTGCTTTACCCTAGGGTTAGGGACAGAATTCATTAAAAATAAAAATAAAAAAAAATTAAAAAATCATCCAAGCAGAAGAAAAGCAACATGTTCACACTCAAAGAGCAGAGACAGTTGGCTAACTGGTTTTGCTTGGCACATGGAGTTCTTCTGCCTGCCACCAGTCTGTGCTCTGCCTAGAAATAACATTCTCACTCATGTTGCACCCTGATTTGGCTCTGTGGCTTTATTTGGTAAAGAAACTGCTGGAATATCTGACACCACTCTTCAGCCTGGGACATAACACTCCTGTGTGAATTAGCTCTTATTCCCAACTCTTGCTGGGCCTGGGCTTTGCTGCCAGACTACATGTTTGCATTGCAACTTGCCACTAACATCTGGTAATAAATATAGAACTTTCTGCTTATTGCCCTTGATATCTAATTATATTCTGAGCTGTTTTTCTTCAATGCACCTCATAATGTCATGCTGTAAAAGATGAGGAAGACAAGTTTAACAATTCCCTGCTTAAAAGTAAAAGATGACAGTCACAGTGGTGAACAATCCTGTTATGTTGCTCCCATTACAATTCCTGGTATGTACTCAGTGGATAATAAGGACCACTGCTTGATGGCCAAAGATGAAATTTTTATGCTCATACCCTAGAGATTTGATAGTTTTCAGTTTCCCATAAAGGATGGTGTGGTTTTAGTGTGCTAGGCACATGTAGCCCCTGGTGCTTTCAGAACAGGGGGTTTGATGGGGTGTCTCAGCATCTGAGTGTGCCCAGCCAGAGGAAGCAGGAGGCACTGCAGCACTGGGTTTTGCTGGAGTTGGGCACAACATATGGAGGGCAATGGTGCTTCAGATAAAGAATGGAAACTTGGGATGGAAAAGCATCCTGCAGACTGGCCAGCAATGAGGTGAGTGTACACCTGGTACCACTGCAGTGTGGATGGATCTGCCAGGGAGGTCATTAAAGAAATCAATGTGACCTCGACAAGCACATGGCCTAGTCAAGCAATATTGATTCACTGGTGACATGCTGTTGCATAATCCTCTCCTATTTGGGTCTGATGGCTTCTAGGCACGATTGATTTTAATGTTTGCAAGGAAGCATATAAGAACAAAGAACATAAATTATTCTAGGAAAATTGGTTCTTGAAAGTAAAAATGTTTTGGACAGCAGAGGAGAATTCTGTAGCAGGCTGACAGACTTGTGTATCCTTTTCTTTTTGTTCATCATATTTTGAATCTTAATGCTTGCTTCTCATAGACCCACAGAAATGTTTGGGTTAGAAAGGACCTCTAAAGCCTTCTGTTCTGCAGGCTGAACAGTTGCAGCTCTGTGTCTTTACAAGGGAGGTGCTCCAGCCCTCTGATCATTTTCGTGGTCCTCTCTGGACTTGCTTCATGTCTGTGCTGAGTGCTCCGGAGCTGGACACAGTGCTCCAGGAGGGGTCTCAGGGACCAGAAATAAAGCACAATAAATCTTGTACTCCTCAAGGATGACAAAAGACCCACTCTTCCTTCCCACCACACATCCACAACGAGTCCAGTTCATTGCCATAGACTTCTGGTACTAAATACCCAATTTATTTGTAAGGCAAAGTACTAGCAAACACAGAAGACCTCAAGGTCTTTCCTAAAATTCTGTATCCATGCAAAAACTGAATGTGCTCAAAGAGCTTCAGAATAAGGACATCTTCTTTTGAGAGGATTCTTTCTGGCAAGGAGCTGAGGAAACAGTAGGAAATGTAAGAGTTGAAGACTCTAAACCTCAAAGACTTTCTTTTTGTCTACTTCAGCAATCTCTAAGAAGTTTCTACCTAGGTTATTTCAAACATTGTGTGGAGCTTGACCTGATTTAGCAGTTCTACTCCTGCTTTATTGCCTTGTACATTTTGAGGAGCTTCAACTCGATCCATTTTCTAGGGTATATTTTTCATTCTATAACTACCTGTCAATTTGTTAGTTTTGGATTGTGTTTTCAAGGAAACTCCTAATTCAGGCTTGTGCAGCCATTCATCAGGTAAAGGACATGGATGAGAAATCTATATAGAAAATAGTTTAATGTCTTCTACCTGGCTTCTTCCTTTCAGGCACCCCATGAAGGCTCCAGTTCTCATTCAGATATGGTTTGCACCACTGAATTGCTCAGGTTTGTCTCAGGATACACTGAGAATTTTGGGAAGCTGGAAAGTAATTAGTAAGGGAATATGGAATATATAATGATAATGGAAGCGTTTTTATAATTTAGTGTCTTGAGTTTAACCAGAAGTTGAAAAGTCATCCCATGCATTCTATGCAGAATCAGTCTGTACCTGTAAAAACTGAAGAGCCATTGGTTTCTCTGTTCAAGTCCCAGCTGGGCATTCTTTAACTCTATGAAACTCCTCAAATCAAATAGGAATAGAAATGTTACATCTGGGCTTAAAAAATTCATTCAAAATGTTTTTCTATTTGTAAAATATTTAAACATTTGCCTGCAGTCTCAGAAATACAAGCAAAATTGTGCTACTACATGAAAATCTTATGAACTAGCTAAGGAATGGAAGTCTAAATGCAACTGTAGTTTAGTAGATGACTTGTGTACATAACTGTAAATTATTCTGCAGAAGAATTACTTACTGAGAAATGTTTTATTTCATGACAATTCCATAATAGGCATGTAGGAAAGAAATGCATATCTCCAAACACACATATATATAATGTTGTCATATGAAATATTCTACAGCAGATATTTGAACCTTCCAGAAGCATTCCAGGGCTCTGCTTTCACTGAACCTCTGTGCCTTTCCATCCTCCTGGGTGTCTCTTCATCCTTCTTTCTATCTCTGCTCCTTTGGCCAGGACTGTAGTTTGCTACAGACCGTGGTTTTGCAATGCATAGGACTGAGTGTCTCTGTGCTGTCAGCCAGGGAAGACAGTTTGTGTTCAGGAAACTGTTCTCTAAGTACTGCCTGCCTGAACCCCTTTGCAAAAGTTTTTTACTTGACTGGGATTTTCCAGCTTCTTGCTTGTTTGCTACCTAAATATGAGCACATGGGAACACCAGAAGGGGTTTTTTAATGTTTTGTTTTGTTTGCTTTTTTAGAAAAAATAAATCAGTGAGTGGGTTAGTTCAGGTATGATCTAGATGGGCCCTGTGGCTGAAATGGACAGCTAAAGACTATTCCTCATTTTTCCTCATGGCCAGTCCTCTTCAGAGGACCTGAGCTGTGTTGCTTCCCCACCCAATGGCTACATCACCCCCTGAGGGACATCTCCAGCTGTCACCATGTCCCATGCTGGCCCCACGTGGTTCAGTGGTGGCCCAGGGCACATCAGGGGGGTTGTGAGGCTCTTGTGTTGTTGTGCTGGTGCCTGTGCACAGCTGCAGGTGTGGGGGCAGAGCAGGAGCCCTTCCCACAGAGGTGTGTGCTCGCCTTTGCAGCCGAGAGCAGAGGCTGTGGTGGAGTTCTGCAGGGCTCAGAGCAGGGTGCATTAACATATTTATGTTGTTCTACAGCCCAAAGAAGCAAAACTATGATGTGTTAAAGCTACTTATCTATTGCTCATGACTACTGCACTGCTTCTGTGTAATCAGCCAGAAAACTATCTTAGGAAGCCCTATTTTGCTTCTTTTGATGTCAAGAAGAAAAATCCCATTTACAGCAGTGGTACAGAAACAGGAAGGAGCAGATGCTGGAAAAAAATTAATTTGAAAATAATCTTGAGGAGGGAGAGAATGTGTAGAAGAGATTATAGAATAAATTTACCACATTTGATTAGGTATGTGACACAAAAAGACCAGAAAATGAAGAAACCTTTTAAAAGGGATAGTTATAGGGCTATAAACATTGAAGATTTATTTCTGAGGGCTGGGGGCGACATTAGGCAGAAATTTGAAATGTAAAGAATCTTTGTGCTCCAGCAGGTGCTGCTGGGACTGCTGACTCTTCAGTAATTCTTGTCCATGTGAAGGCACCACAGGGCTCAGCATCATCTTCCCCCAACATGTGCAGGAGTCCTGTGTGTCAGTGGCCAGCAGCTCCACCAAGCATCATGGCAGGGTTTGAACCTTCATCTGCTGCAGCCTCGGACAGAAGGTTTTGGGAGAGAGGCAGCACAGTGCACAGCTCCTAGGGGTGAGCATGCAGCTGTTTTGTATTTGTCTCATAGTAAACTTAGAGCCTTGAGTTGGGTGCTCAAGGTTTGGCTGGGATGGTGCAAGGCTGGGAATCCACTGTCCCTCTCCTGCCATGCAATCTCTCATGTAGCCTGCAGGCTGCCACCCTCAGCCAATTCCCCCCAGATTTATTGTTCAGCACAATGCCATATGAGCTGGAGCATCCCTCTGTCCAGCTGGGTCAGCTGTCCTGGTTGTGCCCCCTCCCAGCTTCTTGTGAACCCCCAGCCTTCTCACTGGCCAGGCAGCAAAGCATCTGAAAAGTGTAAGTGCTAAAACATCACCATGTTATCAACATTATTCTCATCCTAAATCCAAAACACAGCACTGTACTGGCTAATAGGAATAAAATTAATTCTATCCCAGCTGAAAAAAGGATAAGCAGGGCCAAAGGCACTGCTAAGTGCAGAATAAAGTGACTACTCTTAGCCAGTTTAGGGCAGCTTGCACAGCATGCTGGGTTCACAGTAACACTCTGGCCTGCTGCAAGCTTGAGAGAGGCATTAACTTTGCAGATCTCCTTTTGCTGTGTGAGTGTTGTGCGCTTTCCTTGTCTGCCTGCTCCTGGGAGCAAGGGGTAGCCCAACTGCATTTCTTTCCCTGTCTATATTGACTTACCGTTAACATTTCTCAAAGCTTTTTAAATAAAAGTAAAAAACTCCTGGCCCCTTTGGGAATACATCTGATTTTTCAGGTTTTATCTTTATCATTGATCCCTTTCCAGTTACTTCAGCCAAAGGTGAGGAAGTGATGTGTGAATGATGGATCACCTCTTTTTGTAACTAGGCTGTATGTAAGGGTCAGCTGTTAAGCTGAGATTCTTACAGAAGCCCCAGAAATAGGTACTTTCTACTTTTGTGCAGCCAAGACAATTACACCAGGGAGAACACTCTACAATGCACTGAATTCTCATTTTTGCTCTTATACTTTTTTCTATTCCCCTCTTGCCCCCAAGAGAGTAAACTGGACAAAGCCTGCATCAGGGATGTATCCTGTGAGGTCAAACCCATTGCAGACATTTAGTGTGGCCTCCACAGGAAGAATTGCTCAACTCCAGTTTCAAGAAAGTGTCGATAAAGGATTCCTGTACAGAGTTTACTTTTAAAAGCATTTCAAATTGGTCCTGAGCTGACTTGAAGTAGAGCATAGAAGGGGAGAATAACTGACCTGCAGTTCCATCTGATAGGGGTCTTCAGGTCATCATGAAGTCGAAGTGGGCCTATATTTAAGTGGAGAACACTAAGAGAACAGAGAAAGCATCCTGTCCTTAGTTGTCAGTCATGCTCTAGCATTGCTTGTAGTTATTGTGTTTCTCTATTAGTTGTAAATTGGTCTGATAAAAGGTCCAGTATTTTGGTGGACCATTTGATTGGAGAAAATACATCTTACATGGTGCAGGCCAAAAAGGAAATTAAAGTTCTTCCAGAAGTTTGCAACAAATATTTCCAGGACATTATAATGCAACCTGGCATAATGCACTTCCTAATTCAGAGAAAGGAGGCACAGATAAATGTGCAGGAAGGTTATGGTTTGGTGGTCAGTTCCAGGTTTGTTTCCTTGGTTAACCAGGTGCCACACTGGACAATGTTTTGCACAAAACCATGATTTCAAACCTAGGAAACACAACTGCCAGGCTTCTGAGCATTAGAGAGAGAAGAGGATGTATGTAGCTGATCTGCCATCCTGCTGAGGCCAACCTTGATGAGCAAATTTATTCCTTGGGATAAGGATGTAAATAAGCTGTTTTTCTGGATGTTCAGCACCACGAGTTCAGCTTCTCTCTCATACATAAAGGATGGGAATTTGGCCTTCAAGGACTCAAGGCAAAATCGTGCACTTGGGATTATGTGGTGTCACCTGTTTGGAAGGACTTTTTTCCCACTTACCCATCAAAGACCAACTTAGACTGAACAGTCTGATTTTTCAGTGCTTTTCCATTGCCCTTTAGGCAGTAGTTATTTCTGTGGGTGCTGTCTGATCATCTGCCTTGTAAAACATTCTCTGACATGGGTATGAGGGCATAGTCAAACAGAATAAGGTTTGGGAATTTTAGGTGATCTGTGGTGCTGGTCCCTTATCTTGAACAGCAAAGCTGGATGAGGGGATTTCTGGCCCTTTTTCCCCTGACAAAAGGGACATTTTAAATTATGATAATTTACTTTTCCAGTTTCCAGGAGAACCCCACAAACAGCCTTACTAGCAGACCTGAGAGGAAGGTCAACTTCCTCATGAACTGGAAGGCACAGAATTGGTGGGACAAAGAGAGAAACATTTTAAGCTGACATCAAACCCAAAGATGTAATGCTACATCCCAGTATCTCCACAAAGTCTGTGGAGAGACATGGATGCTTCAAGAGATGCTTTAGTTCAGAGCCTTCAGTAGATATCAGCCAAATGTCAACCCAAAGGAGTCTCTGACTCATTCTGGTCTTTCAGGCTGTGCCTGGTTCTGTACATGTCCTTTAGCTTGAAGATGCAATTTGATTGCCAGGGCCACCTCCAATCCCTCCTTTCTCTTTGTGTGTGTGGAGTTCTTCCACCCTGATTTGTTCCTCCCACCCAGCCTTTGTATAGAGCAACCTCCAACACAAAGTGCCCAAAAAAGGATTGTGCAGTTGTGTCACCATTACACCTCGTCACAGCAGGGAGGTGACTCAGCTGCCACCCTACTGCATGGCTGGGATGTGTCACCAAGTGATGATGACATTTTCAAATGCAGCAAAGTTTGGAACTAGAGTAGAGGAAAGAGGAGGAATTAGGCTATAAAAGGACATGGGGGGACATCAATGTTTTCAATATCTGAAGCTTCTAGTTTAAAAAATATGCAGGTTAGAGAAGTATGATATTGTCACCTGAGTACATTGTGATCTCTTCTATTCTTTTTTTTTTTTAATGGTAAATGGAAGACTGGTCTACTGCTCAGAAGTTTTGCATGTGAGCTAAGTGATTTAAATTCAATGCCCTGTTCTGCAGCAAATTTCTTTGATTTCTTTTACCCCAGCTCTAAAACAAGGTTGAAAATAGCACTCCACTTTTGAGACCATGGGGAGATTTCAGTCACAGTCCATATACATTGTTGTCATGGAGTAGATCTGTTTGATGGACCCCCCTGGTGTATCAGTTTGTGCATCATAGGGAGCTCGTTTGATGGGTAAAACCATGGAAGTGCAAATTATTTTTAGCTGTTGTGAAGGACAAAATGGATTCAGTACTTTTGGTGGCAGAGCTTGGACTAAAAATAAATCTACTGTCTATGTGGTACATAGACAAATGAATGTCAAGGCTGTCATGGAAGTTAACATATGGAGGCAGCTTTTCCTGAAAGGACAGGGTACCTGCATCCTTCAGATACTAGAAGTGGTGCAATTGGAGTTGCTGAAACCCAAGAAATTAGTCTGGGGTTTTTGAGGAGAGACACTTTATAAGCATGGGAGATTTTCCCCTTCTGTAAATAAACCTCATATTTATTCTTTGCAGCAATGGATGGCTTCAAGAGCAGCTAAAGGAAGAACAACTGGGGTATAAACTGGGGTTCAATCCACCACAAGCTTCTTTTGCTGCTGTGTAGAAATTATTTAGGTACAATGAGTTTTGGTTTACCATTTGTAAATTGGGAAAAATATCCTTATCCTGCCTCACAGTGGTCCTTGGTCCTAATGCTAATTTATCAATTTTTTTATAGACCACTTATGTGCCATCCTGATGTCTGAAACTTGAGAACCTCATTTGGATATAGCCTAAAACAAACTTCCCTGTTGCTTCAGAGATATTGTGGGACCATTTAGAAGTGTTAGACATGAAGTCCTGGCCAGAGTCCAAGTTTAGTGTAGTTCCAGCCTGTTTCCCAGAGAATCTGCTCTGAGTGTTCAGGACATGCTCTCGTCTGCTCTGTGTCTGTTGTGGGCTGTTAAAGCAGCTGACACGTATCACCCCAGAGGAGCTGCATGCTAAAATTGGTAAATCTCTGTGTACAGTAAACCAATGCATGACATTTAAGTGTTTTGAGATCCTTTGGGGAGAGGGAAACTTACATAACAGCATGAAAGAGTGTTCTGTTTAGATGGGAAGAGCCTAGATATGTTCTTTCTTTGGTAGAGCTGTAATTCCATATCCAGTGCTTAATGAACAGGCGACAATGATAAATGTTGGAAGAGTATTGTTGTTGGACAAATGTTTCCACCTAGCAGATGGAAACATGGATTCATTTAGTTCTTCAGGAGTTCAGAAACATGAAAGAAAATTTGTGGAATGAATCTTCTGTGTCAAGAAGTCCAGGTCTGTGCTGTCAAAAACATTAACTGTTCTATTAACTGATTGAACTCACTTTAAAACCAGCTAGGAATCACTCTACCAAAAAGCTGTTTGATAGTCCAACACTTGTGATTAGAAATCATTGTATATTCCCCAGCTTAAATGTCACTGCATGTTAATTCTTTCCTTAGTGATAGTTACTGAAGATTTACATGGAGAATGATCACATTCGATTTCGCTTTTTATAATCGAAGTTCCACTTGTGGGATGGCTTTTTTCTCTTCCTGATCATACTGTTAGCCCTGTTTCACACCACTTCTGATCTTCGTAACTCTTTGTGACTGTAGGTGACAGAACTGTCTGCTTTATCCCAGCAGAGTTCTTGTAATGGTCTAACAGCTCTCTCTTACTGGAAGGAAGGCACCTCCTGTATTACAAAGCTGTTTTTGCCCCCATTCCTGCATTTTGTTGGTGTCATCTGCTGAACAACTAATACAACATGCTCTGTCTTTTCTTTTGATTAGATCCTGCCTTAAAGACACAATTCTTATTAGTCTTTAACTGCTTGCTTTGACTGTGATCCTTCAGTGCACTCACTATGATTTTTTCATTCTTGCCCTTGGCCAATTTCTGTCACTTTTTAAGTTTAATTTTGAAAGTGGAAAGGCAGAGTAAGACTGTGCCTTATGGGAATTTACTAGTAAATTCCCATGGCAATGAGGGTTTTATTTTTCAGTGGGAAAAAATATCAGTCTCAGTTGTGGGTGGGAGAAAAAGCTGAAAAAGTTATTCTGGTAATTGTTGAGGAAGATTGACATTGAGGTGCAATAACGTGTAGCCCCTGCTACACCTTCTAGAATAAAAAGCTTCTTAAGGTGAGCATGTGTTGTCAAATTGCCTCAACACCAATCCTGAGTTTCTAGTTATGTATGACATGGTTATAAAGATGTGAACAGGGGAGTAACTCGGGTGCTTTTGAGTTAATACAGATCCAAGTCCACACAGCATCCTGACTGTCAGACTTCAGGGACTGCTAGTTGAAGTTCTCTGAAGGAAAACTTTTTGCTGAATGGTTATTGACTTCAGATTTGCTTGTGAAATTTTTTAGTTGCTTCTAAAAAGCATAAACACAATGCTGCTTTTCATAAAAGCTTTTTAAGTAAGTCCTTATTATCTTATGAAAAATATGTTCTTTCAAACCCTCTGACAGGGCTGGGAGGAATGAGCAACTTACATGCTTTTTCAAGTCTCTGCATAAATAGGAGCAGACAGCAAGAAGTGGGGGGAAAATGGTAGCGCTTAGAAAAGCTTGTAAAATAATTGCCATTATTAAACATGCATAGTTTAGTTTTGAATCTTCTTCCTGGAAAAAACCAAGTGCCTGCTGATTTTTACAAATTTGAAGTAATATGATAATATGATTTTATTTAAAATTTTGAAAATACTTTTCCCCCAAACTAGCTCTATTTTTAACCAAAATTTCATACCAAAAGGTGAAATTGTAGCAATCTAGATTCTGCAAGTAACAGCACAGTGTGAGTTAGCAGGAAGCATGAAGTGCAGGGAGCCCTGAGCAGCAGCTACCAGAGTCTGCTGGGGAAGATGAGAAGCCACAACAGAGCCTGAAATCTGAGTAGTCTCCCAGATGGGGAAAGGAAAATGGTGCTTGTAGAGTCTCCTGCCTTCTGCTGCTGTCCCAGCCCCATCTGGCTGTGGTTTTGTGGCAGCTGTGATGGAGAGAGATGCTTGCAGCATGGGAATCTTTGGAGCTGGAGAAGGCTGGCTGGCACAGAGGAAATTGTGTGCATTTACCCTTGACTTGATCCACAACCACTTTTAAACTGTATGACAATTATCAGCAAAATCTAATAGAAATATTAATTAAAATCATTAATAATCACATAAATTATTAAATTTCCTCTTTTGGACTTTCCGGCAGACTGTAATGTTAGTCCTTAACCCTGGAAAAGGGAGGGAGGTGACATAAATCCTGGTGCCACTGTCTCTGCTTTCTTTGTAGATCTACCATCTCTCCAGCCTTTGGTGATGCCTGACAGCAAGCCACAGAGGTACATGCTTATAGCAGATGCCTGCTAACTTCTGGCAAGGGAAGGCAGCTGGAGGCTTGGAGTTGCCATTTAGTATCAGAGCTATAGACTGTAACTCTCTGCCTTTGAACATGTGGGTAGGCTTACTTGGGTCTTGCCATATTCCCTCTCCCTCCTTACTAAGGAGGCTATATCATCCTCCTAAGATGCAGTTTCTGAAAATGCTATTACAGGAATAGTTCTTATGGTGGAAAGCCAGCCCAGCATCCCCATCCTGCTGCTGCTAGAATCTGCCTTCCCTGCTACCACAAGCACTGGGAGCTGCTGACTTAGACCTGGCATGGAGATTCAAAGCTAATCACATACCTTGCCTTCACAATGTGTGCTCCTCATTTTCCCTGATTGCTCTGATTGTGCTCCAGGGATCACTGTCAAGGGGTCAAACTGAGGAGTGTGATGCTCCCACCACAATCCTGACAGCACTGAAGTCAGATCAGAAATCAATCTTTAAGAACTGGGCATTTAGGACTGGAGTGTTGTGTTTGGGTGGCTGGGAATTCATCTCTCTTTCTGGCCTGAGGAGAGAGTTTAACTCTAGTTATGTGTGGGCTGGTATCAGACAGATGGACTGATGGAAAGGAGCATTGCTGACCCTGGCCTCGGAGCTGGGCAATGTTATGGAGCAGTGATATCACCCAGCACATGTGGGACAACCAGGGGATCACCCTCAGCCAGGGTGGGGTTGGGACACTCAGGTCCTGCTTGACCAAACTTCTCTCCTGTCTCCTGACCTGCCTAGGGCATGATGGAAAGGCTGAGGATGTGTCTGCCTGTGCTTTAGTAAAGCATTTGACCCTGTCTCCTGGAGAAACTGTCTGCAGATGGATGGGGTGGGAATTCACCTCTCTGGGTAAAATCCTGTCTGTATGGTGGGGATGGTGCTGCACCCTGTGGGCAGCCAGGCTGACTGGTGCTCTCCAGGGCTCAGTGCTGGGTCCAGGCCTGTTTCAGATCCTTTTCAGTGGTCTGGAGGAGGGGATTGAGGGCAGACTTACCAAGTTTACAGACAACACTGAGCTGGGCAGGAGTGCTGATCTGCTGGGGAGAAGGAAGGCCATGGGATTTGGACATGCTGGATTGAAATGCCAGCTGTATGAGGTTCAGTCAGGTGAACTGCCAGGTCCTGCACTTCAGCCACAACAACCCCAGATGATTCTGTGAAGACTGTGATGTGTAATGCTTATTCTTAACTTGATGTGCTGGTATGAGCTCTTTAGGCATGGATGCATGAGACAGGCTCTCAGGTAGCTTGCACTGTGTCTGATACCTGCTGCTCCTTCTGTGCACAATATAAAATCTGCATTTGCTCTCCAGCTCTTTTAAGACAGTGCTGGTTTGATGGCTACAAATTATTCATTTCTCTTCCTACTCTTTATACGGTCTGCTTAGTATGAAAACAGTTCTTGGCAGTGACAGTCTCTGCATCACATCCAATATCACAGAGTCCCAGGTGTGGTGTGATCTTTAAGTGCATTTTCAGTACCTCTGTAAGGAGTTCTTTCCAGAGTACTAAACCAAATCCTGTTGATGTGGGTGCATTTGTATTACAATGAAGTTCTCCCTCTTCTTTTCTCTCAGTTTGGTTTCCTATTTCCCAAACCCAGTGCTGACATCAGGTACATGTATCTTGTCACGTGGACAATGGCTCCTTCTCTAAGCTGAACTATTCCTGTCTCAAAAGAATGGAGAATTTTGTGACTTACCCTAGGGCACTGCGGTGTAGCTGGCAGCGATAAAAAAAGCTACAGCAGGGAATGAAGGAAGGTCTTTTCTAGATGATTTTAAGTTCAGGATGTACTCACAATTGAGCTTTTGTTTGCTGTTGTTCTTTTTAAATAACTAAAAATTCAGGGAGTGTATTGGGGGAAGCCACTTCGGTATGTTGGGTGCTCATCTGTCCCGGAGGATGTGGTGTGAACAGGGTGGACAGTTTCCTTCTCTGTGCAGAACAGAGCAAGGATTGTCTGGCTATGAGAAAGGCAAAGCAGTGATCCTTCAGACCACGGCCTTGTTACTCTGTGCTTTTATGTTTGAAATCAGGAGATTCTTTAGCTCAGCAATTTGTACTGTGCTGTAAGACAAAATGAATGAAAAGTGCAGTCTAGGGAAAAGACTGAGGCTTTCTTGAGTTTGCACTGAGCTTGCCCCCTTGATTTTTTTTTTTTTAATTTTTTTTGGTTTGGTTTGGTTTGGCTTGTTTGTTTTTTTCCTGAGATTTGCCATTTCTGTCAAAATATGTAGGCAGGTCTGGGACTTGGTTTTCAGAACTTGGGAGAGACTGGAATTTGAAGGATTACATGGATCACCCTTACTGTATATATATGGTATGTATAATACAAAGCTGAATTTTTCACCTTTTGGGATCATGTATGGTTTAATTCTTACCACTGTGAAATTATTCTTCTACCTCAGAATGATGCACTGTTTTAGAGCTTTGGTGGAGGAGGGAATGTCTTTTCCTATAATGCTGCTGATATCTTTACTTGGGGGTAAAATCATGAGTTCAAGTCCTGGATAGCTCAATCTCATTTGTCAGATTCCAAATTCCAGAGTGATGTCAATGAAAGGAGACATGGAACTAAATAACACCCCCAAATTATCTTGTGTGTGTGCCTGTTCTCATCAGTCCAGTGGGCAATCTCTCTCTCTGACACCTGGGGGTTACACTGCACTGCTGCTGTGGGGAGGTCCCACATCTCCACAAGCTGTCCACCTCTGCAGCATCTCTCCTCAGGTTTGTGTTCCTGAGGTGTGCTCCTGGCTGGTAGCTCTGCCTCAGGCCCTTCTTGTACTCAGCTCAAATGAGACAAGAAAAGACAGTGGAATTATTCCAGCCTCTTCCTGACTCTGCAGGGATTTTTAAAAATGTACTGTTTTACTTTTTTCTTCTAGAAGACTCCATGCATGTTTTTTCCTATTTTCAGGGGTTTGGATTTGCTAAGCTATCTCCCTTGCTGATGGCCACACCTTTTCCTGTTTGAAACACAACTGCAGGATACATATTCTATTTGTTTCAGCACCTTTGTAAACCTCATTTCAGAAAGATAACCTGTGGAGCTGGTGCTGGATGATGAGTAAATGTGATGAATGGCATTCTTTACCCTCATGTTCAGGCAAGCATTCAGGCTTGTTTCATTTGCATGGAAGTAGAAGGGTATGAACAACAACTTGAGTGCTGCTTTCTCTTCATTATTCACCTTGTTAAGTCCCTATTTTGCTGTGTTTGCCTTTCCTATAATCACATATGTTATTCTTACCTACACACGCTTTGAATGTGCCTTGATAGGCTCAGCTCCTGGAGTAAATTTTGAGTAACTGCCTTGAGTTTAGTGGAGCTTTTATTTAGCTACAACTCTCTCACAGGTCATGGAGTTAGGGCAATATAAGCCAGAAATGAATCAGGAACAGTGTTCTGGTAGCTCTTGATGTCCCAAGGACAGATGCTGGTCCCAATGCCTTTCCTGTGTTATTGCCTTAAATACCCCCCAACGCAGCCTGGCTCTGCTGCCTCTTGCCCAGGGCTGTTCCAATGCCACGTGAGGGTAAAAGGAGAAAAGAGAGGCATGCCCTGGAAAACCACTGCAAGTCTTCCCAGCATTAAACTCAATTTTTATCCGTCTTTCTCATGTGACTTTTAAATTGGCCTCAGACATTTACATTGAAGGTGAGGCCGTGCCCTGCACATTACACACATGAGTTCAGAAGCGACAGATCTTTCTGGGGAGCTTCCAGCAGCAGCAAACACAGAGCAACCAGTGGTGAATGAATGGGTGAATGTTTTATTGTTGAGCTGTGTAATGCTATCATTGTGGCACGGGACAGGAGTATTTGATGTTGTGCTGGTCACTAATTCATGTGTGAAGCCTCAAGCATTGATCTGTGTGGATTAAATGCATACTGGAGACATTTTCTGTGCTGTGCCACTTCAAATTCTCTCTCATAATTCAACACATTCAAAGCAAATAATTTTCTGTTTCCCATTTGCCAGTGAATGTGTGCCATTTAGTTTGTAATTGGTACACAGTATGCTGTGTGTGTCTCTGCTAAATCATGAAAAGTGGTCCATTTTCTAAATTGCACAAGTATTTGTCACCTTTGTTTTAAAATGAGAGCCATAAATTTTATGGGGCATGTGAATATATGTATTAGTATTCTTACACAGGTGAATAAGTCACACTGTGATCTGACATGGGCTTTATGATCCTGCTCAGGTTATGTTGTGCTAAATTTTGTCTGTTGCTTCTATATTTAGAATTTAGCTTTGATTTTTTTTTTTTAAGGAAACAAAAATATGGAAAAAGTAGGCATATCAAAAGGGCTGTTCTGTGCTTCTACATGTTTTTCATAAGCCAGGAGATGCAATGAGCTGTGGCAATTTGGCATGCTGGAGGTGCTTGACAGTCCATTGCGTACTAAATATGGTACATTTAAAAACTTTGATTTTACACAACTGCAAATCCACTTGATTAATGTGTTTTCTAGGGAGTTTTTAAATACTTGTATTGGCTGAGCAAAGCTCTCTAATGCTTAATGGGGCATGACAGTGGCCTCAGCATAGC
Source organism: Melozone crissalis (assembly GCF_028551555.1). Lineage (NCBI taxonomy): Eukaryota > Metazoa > Chordata > Aves > Passeriformes > Passerellidae > Melozone > Melozone crissalis. The sequence continues at coordinate 11,902,342 of NW_026535797.1, read as the reverse complement.
TATGATGTGGAATGTCAGCTGACAGGGGAGACAGAAAGGGTTATGTTCCTAATCTTATGGGGGATGAAATGCAAATGAATTAATGGAACAGAATTCCTTCACACTTTTGGAAATACAGCATTTTTTTTCAGGTCAGCAAACATTATGAAAACCTTACTGTCTCTGCCTCTGAAGATACGTGTGCCTTTCAAAAAGTGAGAATGAAACTTCTCTAATTTTTTCCTTTACTGATACTACATTTTTTTCTTGAATATGTGGGATGTTCTTGGGGTTTTTTGGAGAAGAGGTTGAGGGAGGGAAAGGGAGGCAATTTGCAAACAACGTGACTTAACATGATAGGAGTTAATCAGAGCTCCTGTGCCAAGCCAGCATTACTCAATAAAAGCCCTGCTGCTCTTTCTGAGAGAATAAATATCTTTGTGCTCTTCAGCTGTCTCTGTATTTTGGTGGGGGGAGAAAAAGGGCTCAAAGAAATGGTGTAGGATTTCAGTCTGCCTATTATTTGTAATATGCATGTCATTTGTAGTGCAAAGAAGATGGCAAAGTGCAGTGCAGCGAAAAATGCCGATACAGAGTTGGAGTGGGGTTATCTGATATGCCTAAAAGAGCTTTTGGTAAAATTTTGTCACAGTTGCTTAAAGAAATTGAATTTAGGCCACTGCCAAGAACTGTTGAAAACCCCATTTTGGGCTAAGATCCTTTTTCTGAGGTTAACTCAACAGGAGCTTTGTGAATTTGTGATGCAGGATTGAAACCAATGGGGAAACAGGAAATAAGAAGAAATCAGGAAATGCTTAGAGCAGTTACTGGGGGCAGTGTGGTTGGGAGAGAGTGACTGTGGAGGGATGAACCTCTCTTTAGTCTGAGGGCTGCTAAACTGAGATGTGGGCTGGTTTGCAGGAGCAATGTGAAAGTTGGCTGGAGTAAGTACAAGGATTGCAGACAGACTGACCCTGATCTTTAACTTATGATCTCAAGGACCAAAAGCACATGGGTAGTGGGATCTTATCCTCAAGTGGAATTGTTGGTCTGTTAAAAACATCACTCTGTGCTTACTGCTCTGGGTTTCACTGGTCTTACCTCAATATTGTTATTCACCAGTAAGAAACCAACTTGACCAGAAATATGGATAGAAGATGCACTCTAACACTGACTACCTTTATTGTGGATTGTATCATGTGAAAGCTAGGCTTACTTTAACTTCAATAAAATGCTGTCAGCAATCTTGTTCTGCCATACATTTTCTAAGATTCAGAGACAATTTCTGTCCTGTTCTATCTCTTCTTGTCATCAAAAGCCAGATTTTCACAAGAGATAGTCACTCAGCAGGTTTTATTTTCACACAGACCAGTTTCCTGTTCATTGCTTAGGGTGTCATAGAGTGATTGTAATTTATGTCCATACTAAGGAGGCTTTACAGGGGATTTAAGCAGATTTAGCATAGACAGGACCAGACAAAAAATAATTTGGCTTCCATTTTTGCAATTACACACTATGAGAAGGATTTTCTGAGCCAGGTGGCAAAGGAGTAGTGAAACCTACTCTCCTCCCTTATAAATTGAGGAGTTACCTCAGAGCACAAAAGCCTCATTAGATCTGGAAATTCAATGCCTTGATCTATCATAAATGTTTTAAGATTAATATGGAGGAGGCTAGATTTCTTTTAGTATTTCACAATTTTATTTTAGCCTAGATATTATTTCCCAATGGAGGAAGAGTTGTTTACTTTGGAAATATCACAAGTGGTGGAATATTGAGAATTGAGCAATCACTTTTTGATGCTTGCACACAGACACCACCAAAATGCAGGGATACTTACAAAATGCAATGTTCAGGTAGAGTGACCATGAGAAGTTTTTTGATTGAACCTCAGTAATCAAAGGAAGGTGAGTGCATACCTAGGAGTTACCATGAGTGCATAATGAGGGAGGCATCCTAACTTTTGTCTTTGAAATGTATTGTATGATTCAGATATGCTGGAGTGTATAAATGATACCACATTCGTTAACTTAAAAACTATATCTTCTTGATTCAACTCTGTGTTTCCAGTGCTAATTAAAAGCACATCCTTTGACTCCTGGAGAGTTTCTTTGAAGTGGTGCAGCTTGGAACAGGCTGTGGTTCTGAATTTCTTTCATTCTCATTTGCTTATATTGACAACCAGTATAAATCTGAAGGCAAAAAAGTAAATTTGTTCTCCCTTTAATAAGACCACTCATGCAAGGGTGCTGGGATTAGATTTTAAATTGGCACTTTTTAAACCTTTGATACAGTTACAGGCTCAGTGAGCCATACTCACCTTTCCTACAGCCAGACCTAGCTGGAAATTAGTTTTCTCCTTTGTCAAAATATTTTCTAATAAACATTTAGCCTTTCTGCTAAAAACAGTGCAAAACACTCAATAACTAATGTAGTTTAGCTGAAAATATACAGCTTTATTTCCTCTTCTAGAGAAACAAAACAGACAAACAAAAAATATCTAGGAAAAAGTAGACATCATCTGAGAATTCTGTTTAAAAGAAAATCTTGGGGAAGGAAAAGGAAAGAAGCACCAAATGAGCAGTTTCATGATTCTGATCTTCACTAAAGACATACCTCTTCTTTGCACCTCCTTCTTCACCTTCCTCAGGTTCCCTTGCATTATCTCTTCCCTGTAAGAAAGAAAAGAGTTGAAGTCAGGTGGCAGATATATCCCTGCTGTTGTGGCTGTGAGAGAACTGCTCTTCCCTTGTGGCTCTTGTGACAATCAGGGAGGCCAGGGCAGGTGCCCTGAGCATCCTGCAAGGCAGCAGAGTGCAGCAGTCCCTGCTGGGTTTTTCAGGGGTTTGCGTGTCTGGATGTGCTGTCTCTGGAAGAGAGAAGTGAACTTCTCTCTGTGAACAAGGGTGAGCAGAGGCTGGAGGTGGCTTTGTGTGGCAGGGAACTGTGTGGTCATGAAATGGCTTTATTTTCACACTGTACCCTGAGTGTTTGAGTCTTCAGTGTCTCCAGGTTAGGACTGGAGCTTGTATTTAAGTAGCAGTGCCTAGATATTTTAAAAAGATGTTTCCAGGATGAAACCCTTTTGTTAGGGAGAGTATTGTAACAATCTAGGCTTTAATATTGCTTCTCTTGGGAGATATTGCGAAGGAATTGCTGATTGTACTTTCTTTATAATCATTGCTATGCAAACCAGCAGAAATGCTACTCCTGCAGGCACCTGTGTCCTTCAGTCTCAGCAAGAACAGATCAATGCACCATGCAAGATGAGGAGGGCTGTGGAAAGCCAATATGCAGGTCTGGGACCGAATGAGACTTCTGAGGCAGTAGAATTGGGAAAGGAAGCATACAAATAAGGAGAAACTCCCCTTAGAGGTGAAATGCAGTCCCTGTCAAAAATAAGTTTCAGACCTCTGCTGAGAGCAGTGAGTGAAATGAATTTAAGGTGCAGAAGACCTGACCAGAAGGCAGAACAGCATCAAGATTTCTGGGTTCTTTAGCTAAGTTTGCCATTGACACTATCATAGTTGCCTAGCTGAGCCTGTTCTAACTTTAAATCCTTTGAGTAATTTGAAAAAAATCAATGTATAACCTGCATGCCCATTCAAGACTTATGTAGTTTGCAAAGCCCTCTGGGATGTGCTGGAAGAAGGGGACAAGAATGCCATACACATTCTGTTGGTTCCTCTAATGGCAGGGTATATTCAGAGCAGATGGGGTTGCCAACTTGCTAGTTCATTGTGGAGGTATTTGCTCAGTAATGAATGAGGCAGAGGAACAGACTGAGAATTCTGCACTCCAATACCCCACTGAGTGTGCTCAGATGGTAATGTGGAATGTCTGCTCTCTTCAGGGATGTAAAACACACCATCTCAATGCAGGAAAACAGGCCTTTTAGAAAACTGAGCCTCTAGATACAAGGGAAATGGAGAAATGAAAAATTAAATCAAGCCAATTTTTTTCTCCCCTCAAATGAAGAATGATCTCTCCTTGCAAATTATGAGAAGCCTGGAAGATAATGCAGCAGCTGGGGACTTCTGTATGGGTCTAGCTGGAAAGAGGACAACTAGCAGCAGCCAGTGCATCCCTTAGCAAAAAGGCTGCTAATAATCACATCCCTGCATCCATCATGAGCAGCAGAAATTAGGGAAATAAGGAAGAAGATAAAAGTCAATAATCTCCCTTACATCTAACAAAGTCCTCTTGGACATGTGATTTCTGCTGAGCTCTTCTAATGCATCCAGGTTCTTTCTTGATGCTGCAATTATTACAGATCACTACTGCTTTGGTGTGCAAAGCTAATGCCTAAGCTGGGTTTCATAGTGTGAGGACTACAAAGAAACACAGTAAATAATCACATCCTCCAAAACCTCTTTTGAAAAAGGTAGAACAAAACTATCTTTCTCTCCAGAATTTATCTGACACTGCTGATGTTAGAGAAAGCAGGAAAACCTAGAATAATAGACCACACTGTCAGTGCCTATTCTATTCTTTATAGAAATATGTGCCAAAATAAAATTATTTTTGGCCATATTTTGGCAAATGAGCAAACATTTAATCTTGGTGTCTGCTCACAGTTGTTTGACTTCGAGATGATTTGATCCAAATCTTCATTTAATTGTGTCAGCTGCCCCCAGGGCTCCCTGACCTCGTGTGTGTGATGGGGAAACAGGTGACAATAGTTGCTGAGGGCTATGGCTGTAGATTCTCCCTTTAGTGAATTCATTTTAGGTGCCTGTAAGAATTTATTTTGAATTCTCATGCACTGCTTCATTTTTATTGAGGATTGTGAACTTGGGTTAAAGAGACACTTTCAAATATTTTTATTTTGGTGCTGAAAAACTGGATATGAGATGGTAATGTATGCTTGCAGCCCAGAAAGCCAACCTGCATCAAAGGAATATGGCCAGCAGGTCAAGAGAGGTTAATCTGCCCATTTGTTTCTCCTCTCTGAGACCCCTCCTGGTGTATGGTGTCCAGCTCTGGAGCACCCAGCCCAGGAAAGGAGCAAGTCCAGAGAATGGCCACAAAAGTGATCAGAGGGCTGGAGCATCTCTCCTTTGAGGAAAGGCTGAAACAGCTGGGTTTGTTCATCCTGGAGAAGGAAAGGCTCCAGGAAGGCTTTCAGTACATAAAGGAGATTTATAGGACAGGAGAGACTTGTTACCAGGACCTGTCATGACAGGACAAAGGACATCGGTTTTAAACTGAAAGAGGCTATTTCATATTGAGCATAAAGAATAATATTTTTTATGATGAAAGTTGGTGAGACAGAGGCAAGGTTCCCCAGGGAGGCTGTGGATGCCTCATAATTGGAAGTTCTCCAGGCCAGGTTGGATGGAACTCTGAGCAACCTGGTCTAAAGGAAAGTGTCCCTGCCCATGGCAGGCAGGTTGGAATCAGGTGACCTTCAAAGGTCTCCTCCCTTCCAAACCATTTCATGATTCCATGAAATATTCCTATTAAGGGCAATGGGAAAGGGAGACAAAATAAGGGGGATGAAATCTGTAGTAGAAAGGAATATAAAGAGTAAATGAACATTGCTTTCAAGAGATTTGCCTTGGTCGTTGCACAAATAAAGAAATTCTCTGAAGATAAGGAATTCCTGCTCCCTGTTCCCCAGGAGATGTCTTTTGCTTAGACAGAATGGGAGGAGGCAAAAGAAGAGAAACTCCTAGGGTTTTCTTTGTGAGGTCTAGCAAGGGGAAAGAAGTAGACAAGCAAGAACAAACAGAAAAGGCAGCTGAGGGTTCAGCCAGCAGTGCTAAGAGCATTGTTAAATTCCAAGTGTGTGTGCAGCCACATCTGCAACTGCCAAATCTGGTGAGCAAAGATTTCATCCCTCTGGTCTCAGCTCAGCCAGAGCTGCTACAGATTTTTCTTTTTGGTATGCAGGGAGAACGTATCAGTTTTTGCTATCTAAAAAAGGAGACTTCTATTCTGGCAGGTGTGGAGATCTAAGACCAAGACCTAAAGGAACCCTGATTTGAGAATGAGAGGTATAAAATCACTTCAGCTGCTGCAGGAAGACACGTAACCTCAGTATGAATGGGGTTGCTTGAGCTCCCTCCTGTGTCTACTTCTGTGATAAAGGTGGGCCTCAATGACAGACCTAAGCAAAAAAAACTTTAGTTGCCAGCTTAAAGTGGTTCTGAATCTCCTGTGCTGGTAATGCAGTGATTAAGATAATAGGGAGGAAAGTAGGAAGAATAAGAAATATTCTCTTCAGTCTGGGAGGAGAAAAGTTAATTGCAACATAAAAATGCTATTATGGTAGTAATGAGAAATCCACTTGTGGAAAGCAAAGTGTCAGGCTAAACCTGCTATTTCTAAAATTTACTCATTAATTCAGGGTTTCATTTAATAAAAAACCTTGTTTAAAAAATCTTTTAAGAAAAATTTAAGCATTTAAAGAGAATATTACCTCTGTTAAGGTATTTGTAGTTTTTTTGTCTCTCTTTTCTGTGGTTTTCACTGAGGCCAGAAATCTCAGTATTTCAGAATTTCATATCAATGGTCTTTGAGGATGATATTTAACCCTGTTTTGCCCCTTTTCCCCTTCAGTATATTATAGAATACTGGAATGAATAACTTCCAGCTGATTTATTTTTCTGTTTCTGTGTTACTTTCATTGTTTCTTTTGCCACATTGTCAAGCTCCCAGGGCTGAAAAAGTATTGAAGAGGTGCAGTGTGAGGAAAGGGAAAACACACACACTCCACAATGGAGAAAGAACAAAGCAAACTAAGATCTTTAGTTTCTCTGGGTCAAAATGCAGAAAGGAGGAAAGAGAAGAAGATCCTTTCCTTCCCTCAAAATAAGAAAACTGAACTTGAGGGGCCAAATGAAGGTCTTGTGTGCCTTTAAGTTTCTCTTTTTCCTCGAGGTACCTTGTGAGCCTTACGAGAAGCTGCTATTCCTTTCCAACAAACCTTGCTTTCAAGGATCAACTACTTGTAACTTTGAAATGATTTTTGAAAAAGGGGAGGAAAAACCAACCCAAAAAGGCAACCCTGTGAATGGAGAGATTCACACATAGGGATAAATCTGGGTCCAGATGCTTCCCACCTGTTTTTTTTTCATCCACATCTGATTTAATGTTGTTCTGGTGCCAGCCAGAGGGCAACTGAGCGGGGTCAATAGCAAGACGTGGTCATCAGTCTCTTAACTGCCTAAGACAGAAATCCCTTGGGTATCAAACTTACCTTTCTCAATTCCTTAAAAAGGACACAATAGTTTCAGCACAGCCACTGTGATGAGCAAGGGAAAGGACACTTCCTGTGGAATGTATATCTGTATGAAGAGGTAGGAGGTGTGGGATGGCCAAAACCCTGTTCAAAACTTTACCTTTGATATTGTGAGGCAGTTTCAGATCTATTTTACAAATGGAAAGCTGGGAGAGAGGTTTTAAATTCCAGGGGAATGGAAATCGGTGCTGGTTTGACCATTAGAACTGCTACCTTTCTCTCTGTTTGGACTACAGTCAACCTCTTCCAGATTATTAATCATAATAGAGCCTTTGAGCTTTTATCAGACCATCTGATCTAGCCTGTGGATGTGAAGATGAAAGGTTAATCCCCAGGGCCATCTGCTTTCCTTTACCTTTTCTGTCTGAATGCATTGTTTATTTGTCTTGCCTGCCCACTTTTGGCATGTCTCTTGCTGTCTTGTAGCTCTAATCCTGGTTTACATCTGACTCTGTGCAGAGGATGCAGCCTCTTTGAGCAGCAGCTGCCTATTCAGAGATGCTTGCAAGTTTCCTTTAGTATTTCCTCTCCTCTCCTGGCAACTCCTCTCAGTATGGTTTATGAATTGCAAGCATAGCTGGGGGTGATGCGAAGTATCAACACCTCTGAATTCCAGTGAATAGGAGCAGGGTAATTAATAATACCAAACCAGGAGTGCTAGCTTTGCATGGAGATCACGTAGCAGAGAAGCGTTGTTCTGCATTCTTTGGGAATGGGGAAGTGAGTCCTAACCCTTCCCTGTGCTGTTAAATCTGCATGTCATTTTCCTTGGATAATTAAGTAATTGCAGCCTTTCAAGGAGAGAGCCTCCCTCCATTTCCCCTGGTAGCTTGCAGATGTAGAACACGCACCTTGCGGCAAATCAATGCTAACGATATTGCCGTGCGTTATCGCAGCCGCGGAGCACAGGAAGCCCAAAGAAAAACGTTCACCCCTTGCAGATTGCATCATGAGCATCAGGATCTTTTATATGGCAGACTTATTAATTGCATTTTCATTTGTGTCCCTGAATTTTAACCCTCTTGAGATTGCTCCTGAAATTGCCAGGTGTTGGGCAGATTCAGAAAAGGGAGAAAAGACAAGGGTGGTCTCTGCTGTACTGCACTGGAACCTGGACATCTGCAACAAAGCTAAGGAATAGATTCAAACCATCAAGAAAATAAGGAAGCTGTTAAATCACTTGGTAGAACACAGAATAAATACACTCTGTGTTGGAGTAATAAATGTTGTGGTCAGGTGGTCGTTCAAGGGAAGAAGTTCCCTTGAGCCTTCCCAAACCTTTCAGGTTTTTGGCCTCTCCACCCCTTGCCTGTGACAGATTTTGCATTGCAATAAATCCCTGCGCAGGTTTTTCCTCCTCCTTTCCAAGACAAACTCCCTGATTTGCCCCAGTACATTTTTATTTTGTGAAGATCAATCTCCTTAATTGTTCTCATTTTCAGTCTGTCTTGAAAATAGTACACAAGTTTCCTGCTTTCAAGTCATAACCTAAACTTCAGAGAGGGGATTGTCTCCTTGCTGCATTTGCAGGCCATTTCCTGGAGCCTGACAGGAACTCTAGGCATTACTAAAGTTTAAGTTATTATTAATTTAGTAATTGGCATTTTTATCATGGAAATACATAGAGCTGTGATGCCTGGCCTTTGCCGGCCAGAATTCATTACACTGCATGCATTATTCTCTTTGTGAGGATAGTGTTATCTTTCCTAATTTCCTTTGGTGGTGTGAAACTTCACTTGGTCCCCTGTGAGTTGAAGCTATTGGCCAAGACAGTCTAGCAAAGGCTGTAAAAGCTGCCACTTAATTCTCTCCTACTTCATGTCTTAGAGGTGCTGGGAGCACACATTTGCCTGAGACTCCCCCCTTCAGAATATTTCAATCTCTGTTTACATGATATTTGATTTAACCTGATTCCTTTTAGGAGTTAGTTATTGCTGATTCAGTGCACAGGATATCTGGGGGCTGCCAGGACTGGCTTGGTAAGAAACACCTGCCTACAGCCAGCTACCTACTGCTGTAGTTTTGCATTATTTTTCTTTATTTCCTTCTTGATTTGTTTCTTCTGTGCTAAGTATACAAGCTTCCCTTCATGTTGACTAGTATAAAGTCTTTCCTCTGTGCTGTAGTTCAATTTCTCTCTTGTTTGGGGTTCTTCTTAAAAGAAGGGAAGGAAATAGCCATAGGTGAGAATCTTAAAAGATGGTGTTTGTTGTGGAAGAGAAAAGAGCACCAAGCTGTTGCAGGTTCAACATCCTCCTGTGAAGTCCCACCATCAAAGCTGGGGTTGCTGCCAGACTTGTTTCTCTCTAGCTTGCTAAGAAAATTCTGCCTTTGTGCACTCACACACAGAGAAATGACTTTTTAGCTTGAATAGAGGAGAAACAATACCAGCTCCTTCCCCTTCTAAGTCTATCACAAACTTAGGGGAAGGGAAGAGTAGAAAAAGGAAAGATTTGTCTGGAAGAAGATAAAAAATAGGAAAAAGGTAACTGGGGAGGGAACAGAGTCTTGGAGAGAGAGAACTATTGCTGTGTCACTGACCATGTCAGCCTCATTCTCCCCGTGTGTGCTCTGTGGGATGGAAAAGGCACTTTGTCATTTTTCTGTCTTGTTTCTTCAGGAATGGAACAAGCATAGGGGAGGCTCCATATTCACAAAGACTCTCTTTGCACAGCAAGGCAGCATTTGTGCTCTCCCTTTTGATGGCTGTAAAGCCAATCCTAAACCCTCTTAGGCATGAGGCTTCATTAACAACCAGAAATGAAAAGCTGATGACAGGTGCACAACATTTCTAACAGTAAGGAAGATTCCTTTTCTTCAGGGAACCTGCAATACTGAGACATACCTTGGGGCAGGAAGAAAGATGAGGGTCATTTAGTCTTCCTGAATCAATGATCTAATGAACAGTAGCCACATTTCTGGTTTTAATCAGCCTTTCTGCAAATGGGGTATCTCAGTACTCATAGAGTATTCTTAGATATTGTAACATCTTAAGCTATTATTCCTCCTCTCTTCATAATATGTGGCATAGCTGGACCCAGCTTTTAGATGAGCTCATTGAATTCAGAAGACAAAGAGGGGCTGAAGGTTTAAATGTCCTGATCCAGAGCGAAGTAATGCTAAGGAGCATATTTTCAAAAACTTGGCAAATGCTTCTGAAAGTCCAGTATCTCACTGTGGTCCTAAATGATTTGAAATCTGGGAGATGGGGGATCCTGTATTTCTGACTGGAATCTCTAAGATAAAAATATATGGAATCTTCAATATACAGTGAATTCAACACCATGAACTTGTGTGCTGCACAATTTATCTTTGTGTATGCTGCAAATCTGTGCACTCATTCCATTCTGATAAGCTCTTTGGCATTCCTGATGATGCTGATTATCAGCAGAAGGGGATTTTCTTATCTTGGCTTTAAGATGAACAATAAAGTCCAACATTAACTAGAAACATGATTTAGAACCTGCTGAATTTCCCCAGAAAATTGAAAACACCCCTGCCTGCTCTGTGTCTTGCTGAGTCTCTTACCTGCACTGTGCAGGTTGTGCACCTTTTGGGCAGCCTTATCAGTGGCTGAAGAGAGTGCAGCTGTCTGAGCATCCCTGAAGGAAAGGGGCTCTTCTGTCTCCCACAGATATGGTGTGCAGATAGATAAAATCAAAAGGAGGGATGCAGTGCAGTTGGTCAGCAAACCTGACATGACATCTGCTCATGCTGGGGAGCCTGAGGTGAGATTGTCAGCAGGTTCTTCACTCTGCTAAGCCCCAACCTGCTGCAGTCCCAGCATGGCCTGTGGCTCCCTCTCCTGCTCTGGGGCACTGTCAGTGGTGTGGATCAGAGACTGGCGCTGTGATGCAGTGAGGGGATCCACTTTGTGAGGACCCTGTTCCAAGATCAGCTGAGATCAAGTGTCCTGCCACCGTCCCTTGATCCAGGCTGTGTGAAACACCTCCGTTGGTGTGCTGCTATGTGGTACCTGTGTATTGGACTCTCACTTCATCACTCAGTGCAGAAACCAGACTCCCTCTTGCAGCATCTGTAGAGTTTTCTGCAGCCCCTGTTCCAGAGCTTTGCAGCAGGTCTGTCAGTGCCACGGGCCTGCTGTGCTTCAGTCAGACTGTCTGCTGCACACCCTGCCTGGCTGTGCTCAGAGAAAATCTGTCCCACAATGGGGTAGTACTGCACCAGCAAAAATGGTGGAGGACCTGCCTGCAGGTGACACTTTGTCTAAGGGTACAGGGATACTTCAGCTTTTAATGATTTTTGTTTAGGTAGATTCAGGCTTTTCCTTGGTAAACAAGACACCATTATCACAGAGCTGCTTTGTTTTCCAGCGACTGGTCTCACACATAATAAATAGGTTAAAGTTAACTGGAGCAAGCATTGATTTTTCTTTTAGTATGTGTGGGATTTACTCCCTTGGGAGGGCTTGAGGAGTGCAGGAGACCTTCAGGGGAGGGTGTGAGTATGTGAAAAGAGTGCAGTGTAGCTGGGACATTAATTTCTTTCCCCCCTCTCTAAATTTTCCTCTTACGATCTCTTACCTAACCCTTCCTCCTTTCTTTCATGATCCAGCTCCCACTCAGAAATTTTCTGGGGGGATAGTGACTGGGAGACATGCTCTGGGTGTGTGCAATCCTTCAGGAGGAGAGGGACATGGAGCAATGATAGGCAGAGCTGGGCAAAACAGAAGGGTTGGGGTACTGGGCAGCAGGTCAACAATCAACAGCAGAGGCAGGGATGATGAAGTTATTGATATGTGTGATAGAATTTAAAATTTCATAATTATTTTTTTCCCCACATGAAATTCATATAATAGGAAAGAGGGAAAAAAAAGTAAAACCCAAATAATCAATGCTGCTTTTGAAGGCTTTGGCAATTGCCAGGCTCTATTTGCTTCTTTCTTTAGATAGTGTCATTAGTCTTCTTCCATCCAAATCACCCCCTCCAAACAAACATAACTCCCCCAATTGCTTTTCTCTCCTTAACTGAACTCAGCTCCCCCTCGGTTATAGGAATGTTCTGCTACTTTGTATTTGTGTCACAATTTGCCTTCCGGAACATTTACTTACTTACTTAGAAATCCTCTGCATTGCCTGGTGTTAGGGCATATGGTTTTCTCTACATCAATTAAAACTCAACATGGTCCAACAGAATATAACACCAACCCCTGCTTCTTTGAATGGATGTTTGCAGCTGGGTGGGGATTAAAGCAGATCATAATGGATTAGATCAGGGATTAAAACAGCCTGTAATGGATACTGCGTTGAACTATTCCATTTCTATTCTTGGATATAGACTGTGCAAATCTGGGGTTGTCAGATGACATCCTCACTGTCACCCTGTCATGCAAGAGGCCAGGTTTTGAAGCAAGTCTGTTATTCCTGCAACAGAGATGGTACAAAGTGGAAAAGCCCCTTTTTCTGTGGGCTGGCCATGGGCACGCAGTTCGCGAATCGTGCAGGAGATGGGGGTGTTGCTCACATTACCTTTGTTTTCTAGAGAAGGAAAGACACTTGAGAGCACGGCTGCTGAGGCAGAGCGGGGAGATTCTAGTACGCAGTCCCACATTATCAGTGGGACTCCCCCAGCTGTGCATCCTGTTATCTAACAGCAATAAGCAGGCACTGATGAAGGCATTTTAGAATTTGCTTCAGAAAGACCAGAGCTTCCTGTGGGTGTTTGTCTGAGAAATTAGGGCTTGGGGTAATCTCACTGATACAATCACCACTGAATGTCTGGGACTATCCCCGAGTGTGGCAGGTGAGGATGACACTCGCAGAGGTGATTGCAAGGAATGGCTCTTCAGTCTGCAGGGTGGAAAACACCTGCTATTGGAATGGTGAAAGTACTGTCCCAAATAAAGTGTTAGGCTGCGTTCAAGTGTTCACCATCAGATTCTGTGCCATGTCCAGCACAGCTGGGCTCTTGTGGTGACAAAGAGTGATGTGGTGGACACAAAGAAATGCTTTGTGCTGGCAGGATTTGTGAAATGAGATGTGCCCACAAGTCCTGTCTTGGTCTGGGTGGGCTTTGGCCAAGGATGCTGCTGCACAAAGGAGTGACTGGTCAGGATCTGGACAAGAACTAGATAGCAAGGCTGAGAGATAAATGGGATTGGGTGGACTGCACTGCAGGGGACTGGCTAAGTAGTGGCAATTGCTAGCACCACAGTAGCTTTTACAATGTGGTGCCTGGGATTCTTGATGTGCAGAGACCTTTAGGAGCAGCAGTGAGCTGCTGCTGGGTCCAGAGGGACTGCAGAAACTTTGATTATAATTTAAGAACAAGTTCTTCCTGTCACAGCTGCAGCCTCACTGCTAGAGGATGGCATTAGGTGGGCAGTGCCTCTCCTCGCAGTGCACAGCAATGGCAAGACACTGGGGTGGCATGTGTGCTGCTAATGTCACACAGCTGGGAACTCTGTTCCTGCAGCTGTCGAGTTTGAGGGGCAGTGGGCTCCTTCCTGTTCCCCACGCCCTGCTGGTTGCCTACAAGCAGCAGTAGTGTGCGGCCTCAGGGCTGGTGTGTCCCTGTGCATGCAGGGTAGCCCCTGCCACAAGCGTGTGCAATTTGTGAAATCCCCTTGCCTGAGGTTCTGTGGAGCAGCTCTGGCTCAGGCCCACGTCACTGCTCCCACACAAATAAAATGTCATCTAAACATTTTGGCAGCACAGTACAAAAGGAGCCGATTCCAAGCCAGGAATACCATCCGTTGCGCTGGGAGTGGGTGATTCGCTTCCCCTACCCCCACCTCCCACTTTCCCTCTCTGCGTTGGGAATTGAGGCTAATAAGGGTCCGCGTTTGTGGGTACGGCCCCCGCCGCCTTCGCGAGGCTGTCAGCGCTGTTCTGTGTGCACCGGCTGCCACCGGGCCCCGCTTCCCACTCCTGCAGGACAGCCCTTTAGCGACCGCTGCCCCCGTTCGCAACAGGCAGCGCTGTGTGCAGCCCCTCTTCCCTCCTCCGGCTCTCCGCTCGCTCCCCTGCGGCAGCCGGGCTGCACGGACCCCCCAGCCCGGGCCGGGCGCTCTGCAGCAGGCGCTGACCAAGCCAGAAACCTCCCCGCTCCCCGGTGCGGGCAGTGTCAGCTCCGGTCCTGCCTCTGTCTCCCGCTCCCTGCCGGGCTGGGAGACCCGCGATAGGCGGGAGAAAGTGCTGAGCCGCCCCCGCACCCGGCCTGGCGATGGGGAGGGGGCAGACCGCGGGGAGAGCCGCGTAGTTGGTGGATCCGTCTTTGGACGGCAAAGAATGGCTGATGCGGGAAGTAGGAGGGTGGGACGATTAAAAAATCGCTAATTATCGACACTTTTCAAAGGGAGGAGGAGAACGGGAGAAGGTCGACCGTGGGTTTGATCCGAAGAGAAAGTGCCGACGTGTTGCTGCAATGAATCGGTCCGGAGGGACGTGGCACTGGCACAGATGGCGATGCCAAGGGTGACCCACAGGGACGCCCCGCAGCCGCGGGAGGCGGCAGCAGCCTCCCTCTCCCATTCACAGCCTGCCATTACTCACACCTTGTCCGGGGGCTGAAGCTGCAAAGGCTTCTTGAGCTTTGCCAGCAGAAAACAGGTGTCCTGGCCAGGGGGACTGCATCCGTGCGACGGGAGCGGGAGCGCTGCGCTGCCGTGACCTAAAGAAAGACATCCCCCTGGCTCCTTCTCCCGACACAGTCCCGAGATGCTGCTGCAGGGAGCTGCCTGCAGACACTGCCCTTTCTTCGTTATTGGCCCCACACAAATCCTGCTAGTCTCCCTTGCTGGACGGTGGCAAGGCTGCTGGGATTCCCACGCACACGCGCGAGGTCCCGCGGCCGGGAGGCTGCGCTTGGGACGGGCACATCCACACGCACGGAGCCGGCTCTGGAGGGATGCTGCTGGATGGCCGGGTCCGTGGGTGCGCTCTCACACACGGGAGGCACCCAAGAGCCGCTCATCCCAGCTGCGTTCCCTCGTGCCCCCGTGCCCGTGGCTGGCATCCAGCCTTTGTGCGTACATGTACGCGCACACACACAGGGCGAGGAGCACCCACAGCGCTGTAAACACGAGTCTATGTACATATACATCAGGAGAAGCGGGGGAATGACGGCTGCTTTCTCTCGGCCAGGAGCACACATACCAAATCAGGAGAGAAGGCTGGGTGATGCTCCAGCTGATTCGGTGCAGCGCGGTGTCCCGCTCCCGCCCCCGGCCCCGCTCCCGGCCCCCGGCGGCGCGGCGCGGCGCGGCGGGTGACTCGGCGGTGTATTTCAGCGGCGGCGGCGGCTTGGCAAGGCTCGGGGCTCCTCCCCCCGTGTGGTGGTACCCTCTCACTTGATCAAATCCTTGAACGTGAACAGTTTCACTGAAAAGCACTTTTGAAAAAAAAATTATCCAGCAACAGTAAGGAACAGAATCCAACTACCGGGGAGAGTTTTTTTTCCTTTTCCCCCCCTTCTTTCCTTTTTTTTTTTTTTTTTTTTTTTTCCTGGTCATCGTCTCAGAGGCTGAGAAAGAGTCAAGAGAAAAGCGAAGAAGAGAAAGAAGAAGAGCCAGAGAAAGAGGCGCCTTTTGCAAATAATAAATATTATAATTAGAATCCGGCCCCTTTCTTCCTAAAAAAAAAAAAAAAAGCCCTAAACGCAGCGCCTCATCCCCCCTCCCTCTGCAAGCCCCCCGACTCGCTCCGCAAAGGCATGGAGAAGGGGACCAACTGCTTTCCGACCTGCCACACCATTTTTCTCGCCTGGACATGGTTCTTACTTCTCTCTTGGTGTTGCACCGGCGCCGAAATAACTTGCAGATCCTGCTCATCTCCATCGCCCTCCTGGCCGTCCTCCTCGTCTCGCCTTAGGCAGGAGCAGCGACCGCCGCCGCCGCCGCGAGGATTACGGAGCTGGCCGAGCGGCCGGGCGCGGGGCTCACTCGGGGCGGCGGCCGCCGCGGAGCCGGTGCCGGTGCCGGGCGCGGAGCCGGGGGGCCAAGCGGGGCCGCGGGGAGCGGCGCTCGGCGCGGCGGGGGCGGGAGGCGGCGCGCCCGGGAGCCGGGGCCCGGCGGCGCCGCGGACCCGCCGGAGCACCGAGGGGCGCCGGGCGCTGCCGGCCGGCGGCGTCCGGGGAGTGCCCGCGGCCGAGGGGCAGCGCGGCGGTCGCGCTCAGCCCCGCGGGCCCCCGGAGGATGGGAGAGCGGCGCGGCCGCGAGGGGCCGAGGAGCCGAGGCTGAGCAGCACCACCTTCGCGCTCACCGGGGATGCGGCGCACAACCAAGCCATGGTGCACTGGTCCGGACACAACAGCAGCGTGAGTACCGCCCCGCACACCCGAGCCGACCCCACCCGACCCGGTCCGGTCCGGCGGCGCTTGGCGGGGAGGGAGCCGGGACAGCAGCCGGGACAGCAGCTGCGAGAAGGAGAGGGGCGCTGGGCGGGCACCGTGCCCTTATGGCCAGCGGGAGCGGGGCACGGAGCGATGTCCGCAGGAGAAAAGTTTTCCTGGGGAAAGGTGAAGGCGAGTGGGAGCACGGTTGTGCCCCCGCCCCCGGAGGCAGAGCCCCGATCCCGGGCAGCGCCCCGGAGGGCCGGGCTGGCCCCAGCGCTCTGCGCTGCGCTCCCGCGTGTCCCGTGTGCCGCTGCCCTGGGGACCCCCACTCCCAGTCTCCCCGTATGTAATAAACACCGTGGCACGCTTCGCTGCCTCCCTGCCTGGCATGTGTGATGCACAGGGCTGGTGGAAAAGCCCTCCAGTGCCCCGCTGTGAGTGCTGTAGGCAAGAGAGATCCCATTAATTCATTAAGGAGCGGAAAGCCCCGCAGCACGTCAAGGAGCTTTGAGGGGAGGCACGTAGTGTGAGCAGAGTGGAAAGTTTGTAAAAAAATCCGTGTCATCTCAGGCCTTTTCCCCGAAGTCAATAATAACGCGTCTCGGAGGTGTCCCTGGAAGCCTGTGGGACTGTGTGTGTGTGCGTGTGTAGAGGGCACGTCCCAAAAGCCCACACGTTGTGCCATGATAGTGCAGGACCCTCCCTCACGCCCGCTCTGCAACGCCCGGCAGGTGGCTGTGGACAAAACTTGAAGTTTCTTTTGACTTGGTATCGGAAATACCATTCCTATTCTCATGTAGTCTGGGAACAGATGTAATTTAAAGGACTCTGGGAAACCTTTATGTCTGATGACAATATTCCCATTATTCTGATTATTATAGCTTGTCACTGCCTTGAAAATGCCTCTTTTATTGTTTTGCCACTATTGGAAATGAATATAAAGCAATTAACAGCATAAAGCAGATTGGTTGCATTTTCAGATACATTCTTCATGGAACTTACTAGCCATGAAAAAGCAAATTGTCTACCTACTTATCTATCTGTGTCTCTATCTGTGCATCAGCTATAGGTTCTACTGTGCAATTCAACTATTTTTTTTTACTTGATTTTTTTTTGTCTATTTATTGCTACTTAGGCAATAATTCTGACAGCAATGTAGATGTTACTTTGATTTAACCAATTTTTAAAGGCAGTTGTGTTTGCCAGACATGAATTTCACTCTCATTAAAGATGAAAGCAAACACTGAAGAGAAAACAGCTGTATGGTATATTTCAACGCTACACTTGTCTCTAGGATTATTTATTTTTAACATAAAATGCAATGTACTGAAAAAAACAACCTATATGCCCTCTCTTTTGTTTCATTTTGATGCTGAATCAAGGGGTGTTGAGTAAAAGAAGCTTAAATGCCTCCCCCATGCCTTCCCAGCATGGATTTCCAGTAATTTTGAGTATTTCTGCTTAAAGTAGCAATGAAAACTCATTCTATAGGCATTTGCAGGGGAAAGAAAGGTTATTTTTTTTCTAAAGCACAGCTCAGAAAGTGATTTTCACAAAATTCACTCTCCTCAGTTTCTTTCACAGAAACATGCTATTTAAATAACTAGATTCCTTCTTTAAGTGACTGAGAAGGGTAATGAAATAAAATATCTTGATTGTTCATGGCATGCCATTAGGATTTTGCACCTCAGGATACCATGCATTGAAAGCTTCCAACTCAAAAGCACAAGCTAAAGCAAAAGACTGGTGTTTATTGCCAGGGTGGTGTTTGTAGGAAGGGGAAGCAAGAGTGAAAATAAATTCTAATGTTATCTTTTTGTGATTTTCCTAATATGAGGTCTAGCATTCTGAGTCTTTTTCTCTCCTGTCTTTTGCAGAAAGCATACTGCATTTAGTAATTAATTGGATTTTTTTTAACTGTGTAGAGGGAAAGTTATATGCTTGAACCTGGGTTCTTTCATTAATCAACAGATAAGGCTGAATCCAATACCTGTTTTTCTGCCGCAGCTCAGTTTTAACCTAATTGTACTGTTGGTGTGTCCATGGCACAAGAACATGAAGCAATTTGCCCAAGGTCACTCAGGCAAAGAGTGTGGCTTCTTTTGCCAGCCACATTGGTCCCCAGCCCCACATCACAAAGCATAAATTTTCTTAGGTCACAGGAGATGTAAAGCAGCAGGAAAGTGCGTTGGAAATGGACAATAGATATTAACTCATGTCATGATTATGCCAGTTGACCTAGTAGAGTAGGTAGGATGTGTCTGTGTGTTATTGTATTCAGGCTCCCAAAGCAGTAAAGAGGCAAACAGCTCGCTTTTACCAATTCTGTTACTTGAACAGACTTCAAAAGCTCAGTTTTTGTCACTTATGTGTTATTAAAAACACGATCAATCAAGTTTTGTGCATTAGTGGTGGGGTATTCCTGAAAACTGCATGGATTTGCAAAGAAGATCTGCAGACACTCCACAAAAGGGACGTCTTTGCAGCTGCTGGACATCTTGTTACCTATAATGTTAAACCCCTCTGCTTCTTAATTATTTTTATTTTAAAAGCAAGTGTCTGTGAATCTCCTATCCCCCTTTTCTCACACATCCCTGAAATCACAATTTAACTTACTAAAACGTAATCTCTTCCAGGCAACAAACTTTTGTTTTCTGTATTTGCAGCTAGTGAGGTCAGGATTATGATAGAGGCAAAAAGCTGGTGAGATCAGGGAATTTGGGTTCTCTGCTTTGTCCTGCCCACAGGCTTTTTCTGTGACCTTAGGAAAGACAATTAACCTCTCAGGATCTCCTCTTCCATGTTAAACGAGGATAGTACTACTTAGCTACCACAAAGTGGTGATGTGGAGCAGAATTCATTTCTGCTTTGTACAATACCTGAGGATCTTGAAGTGAAAATCGTTAAGAAAATACAAAAATGCTAGTCTGTGTAGAAGTGAGGTTTGTGTTCTCTATGTTCTCATGGAGGGCACTTGGTTTAATTCAGTGGGTCTGATATTGGAAAAAGCAGACTTCTATTTGGGCTTCAAGTATCAATCTGCCCTAATAGAAGCATTTATTGAGCAAGGTCATGAAGCTCTTGAGGGACCTTGGAGAGATCAGATAAAATGTTTTCTTGCCAAGGCTTTTCTAAAGAAAGGAGAATTTTTAGTGAAAAATTCTGTTATTCCCAAAAGATCTGCAAACCATTCTTTTTCCAAAAGCATTCCTCTCTGAACACATATGTGTACAAATTCAGTGAGCAGTTTTGAGTCTAGGCTTGTTTTCCCTCTCTAGATGTTTATGTTAGTGCATGAAATTTTTCCTTGTTCTGCTCATCAGATGCTCTCTCCAACCTTCTTGTGAAGATGATCTGATTCCTCATATGATCTTTTCCTCCTTCCTCTCTCCCTGATTTCTAGGGTAAGGATGTGCAAAAAAAGGTAGCAGCACCTTTAATGCTCTTACAGTTTTAAATCTCACTATCTCATTTCTTGATAGTAGGTTTTCCAAGAGATTCCAAGAAGCTACAGTGAATAAAACACAGTTACTAGGATTGCTCTCCTGGTGTGATCACTGGTGGAATGGGAAATGGGAACTGTTTTTGTTGCGTTTCAGAGCTGTCCCTCTGATGAAAGCAGCTGTTTATAGAAAGTACTTAATTTTGTCCATGCTTTTTCCATGATGGAATTACCACAAATTCTGTGGCATTGTGGTTGGCATTGTTTTTTTCCATATGAGAAGAAAAGATGCACATTTCTAGCTTTCTCTGGAAGGCATTTTCAATCCACTATCTGTGGAGATGCTGCAGCTATGATCACTGCATGCTTTAGCTATCCCATGTATATATGCCTTTTTTAGTAACCAGAGGGCAAACTCCACAAAATCATTGAATATTAAGGGTTGGAAGGAATCTTAAAGATGATCTAGTCCCAATCCCCATTGTCATGGACAGAGACATCTCCCAAATTCTGGCATAAATTCTCCCAAACTTCTGGAATAAGGATGAGAAATGCACTATAATGCCCCAGTAAGAGCAGGAGAGGGCATTTGTCTCAGGCATGTGTATATTGCAGGTTGCTGCAGCCAGACCAAGTTCCTCTATATCCTAGGGCTGGATTTATCATACTGCATGAAAAATGTCAACAATGCAATTTTTTTATCTCATTGTACTACAACAGTGCAGAAGATAAACCAATGGAAGTCTGGTGTGCTTCAATGATGCAGCTGCTGCTTGTGCAAACCATGCAATTGCATGGATGCTTACAGCATGATCCAGGCCCTGAAAACTGGGGAGGGCAGGATGAGAGCTGGTCAGACACTGGATTGGGGTCTGGTTTTGTCTTGGCAGCCATGCTGCACTGTTTTGTCCAGTTGGCCTGTGACTGTCATTTCTAGAGTTAATGTGGCTTCAAGATTCACTCCAATATGAGATGTCTTTGGGACAAGATAATAAAGAGGAGGCTAATAATGCTGCAGTAACTTACAGACATTGGAAGTAGAGTTAGAAGATGCAGCTTATCCTTTTGGTTGAAGAGGGATTAATATGTGTTAACAGCCTCAACATATGTCATACTGGACATTAGGAAAAGTTTATTTTCAAAGGAAGTGCTGCAGCAAGGTACCAGAAGGTTTTTGGGGATTTTCAAGAATCATGTAAAGATGATGATCTGATGGGAACCACTCTGCTCTGGATGGGTTTTCTTTACCTCCTACTACCACTGATCCTTTTTCTTTGCCCTGTCAAGCTCTGGGGGCTGGCAGTGACAAGCAGGTTGTGCAAGTTCTCCCAGTGAAGCTTGTCTCTTCCGGGAATGATTCCTCTGAATGCTTTTGGCAGGGTTCTGGTGTGATCTGCTAATGTACTGGTGGTTGGATGCTGAGACATTACTCACTCCCATGGAGCATTACAAGCTGGGCAGGCCAATGGGATCACTCTGTGCCAGGTAGTTTTTCATTAAGATGCCTTGAAATGCGGTGTGTGATGGGCACTATTTGCAATTCCAAATAAACTGCTATGCTTGGAAGGGAGGAAGGGAAATCTTTAGGCAGGCAAAGCTGTATTTAGTTGTCAGCCACGGGCAACTGCTCCAAAAGTCCAGCTGGATTTCAGTCTAAAATGTTTACTCCTAGAATGCAAAAATGGTGAGAGAGCAACCACATTAATTGCGCTGCCTTTGGCAGATATTTTAATTTCTATTCTAGACTGTTTTGTTCTCAAATAGCTTTTGAGTATGCTATGGTCTTGTTGCCATTGAAGGTAGGCCAACTCTGGCAAAATGTCTTTATGCATTTCTATTTTTCCTCTACCTTTATTAATGTAGCTTGCTACTAAAGTCCTTCTCCAGTACTTTGCCAATCCATTTTTAATTAATGTTTAAATAGAAGATTGGAAGTAAACATGAAATCAGCGTGGCAACTACTTCTGTGGTTGTGTTGAGTTAGTAGACCAGGGAGAAGGCATCTGGAAAACATTTTTTGTGTTGTTTCTCTCCAGACTGGTTTCATTGCAAAGTCAATTTGATGTTTGGACCTGGGTACTGTTTGTGGATCTCAGGAAACTGGCAGGTTCCCTGGGCCGTTTCCCTGTCTGGCACAGCAAACTATTGATGTTCTTGTAGTTCCAAGCTCAGCAACAGAACTGCTCCTGTCTCAGCTGCCTATCAGCAGCTTCTCTTCAGACCTCAGTACTCAGACTTTGCCATGATGCCCTAGGACTTGTGGCTAAGCTTTCAAAGTGGATTAAATGCAAATAGAAACAGCTATGTGATTCTTGAATTATTTTTTCATAATGGAAAACATTCATCCAATTAGATGATGAAGTCTTTTGAAAAGAGGTTTAAGCAGATAATTTATGTTAGGCAGAAGAGATTTTTCTCAAAAGGGAGGTGAGATGAAACAAATATTTTCTTGAAGGCAAGGCTGTAGGGAGATGAAACTTTCTGAGAGTTTCCAAATTTACAGCTGTGTTTGTAGTAGGGATTCTAGAAGACTTAGGAGACCAGTGTTGTCTAATGGGAAAAGCACAGGTTAAGGGCAAAGATCTTTGGTGTTACTTGCACTGAAGAATACTGGAAACCGGTCTTGCAAACAGTCAAGAATTGACTCAAGTCATACTGTGGTATCATGCTTCTTGAGCTCCCTGGATGTCTGTGGGTAGAACAGAGAGCAGTACATGCTTACATCAGTCAGCACTCGCACACAATTCCAGATTCATTCCAGAACTGAGGGCCAGGCCTCATGGTTGGGGCTGCTTTGAGGACATTGCAGGGGACCTGTCAGTTGTGGAGTTAATGCTTGGGTTTGGTTGGGCTCTGGCCAAGGTTATCTTCCATTGAGAATCTGTGTTTGAAGGTGTCGAATCCAACCCGCCTCAGTTGAGACAGTAAATTAAATGACATGTTCCTTGTGAAGCATTGAATTCTAAAATTGCAGAAATTCCCCAAAGCAGGAAAGTATTTGTTTGGATCCCCAGTTTAAATTGATACAAGATTGATCTAGGCTATTTTACTCTATTGGAGAATTCAACCTGAAGGATCCTAAAGCAGTGGAAAGTAAGATTGAGAAATGAATACAGAGGTGAGGAAACATGGAACAGTACAACAAGGAGACCTGTGGGCCCTTCACGTTTTCTGAATTAAAACCACAGGACTGTGGGCAGATGAGTTTTTTTCCTCTCTTGTGCACAGCCTTTCACTGTCTCTTGTTTGGCTGGAAGAGTTTGTTACTCTGTGGGAGTTTGACCCACACTGTAAGCCATGTTGGACACTGCTCTGGTGACATAGTTGGTGGAGCCCAGCAGGAATTTAAAGCTGGAATATCCCTTAGCTGAAATATACTTTGCTGCAGTTATGCCTTTGCATACAAGCTTCCTGGTTTGCTTAAACTCTGTGTAGGAATCCAAAGTAAACAATTTCCAAAATCCTAACTTCATGTTCAGGGAGAGCTGCACCATTGTTGTTAATATTTCCTCCATGCAAAAAGGAAAGAATAGAAGTGTTTCCTTTCCTGCCTTTATGGGGTATTATGAGACTGAGGCAACTGAAGAAAATTTGCTGCATGTTTGTAGAATGTGTCTGTGTGGGTGTAAACATATTTGATAAATAATCTGCCATGGAAACTTTAGGGTCAATTTCCAGCCTTCATAACCAGTGGAGTCGCAGCATGCAATAAAAGTAAGAAAAGATGGATGCTGAGTGATCAAATCTCACTTTTGTTCCTCCCTGTCAGTGCTGAAGGAGACCTGATTGCTCTCCCACTGAAACGAGTGGCACAGTCCTGACACTGAGGCTGTCACGGTGTTTTTTCCCCTTTTTATTCCAACATGCCACACAATCGCCAGGCATGCAGCTCTGCAGAGCACCACAGGGCCTGCGTGCCCCACAAAGCATCGGTTTTAATTAGCCCGGCGTGCTGCGGATGGGCCCCCGGGCGCAGGCCGCGGGAAGGGCGCGGGCTGCCCGCCTGAGGGAAGCGGAGCCGGGCGCTAGAGGGAGCGTGGGCCTCTGAGAAAGGGAGCGAGTGCTGCCCGAGCCCGGACTGCGTGCTGGGAGGGCAGAGGCTGCTGAAGTGTGGATATGGACACCCGCTCGGAGTCACAGACTCTGGGAAACTCCCGCTGCCTGGGATTCCCTCTGCCAGAGACGAGAAGAGTCCTGCCAGGCACTCGGCCGTGCTGCAGCGTTCCGCCATCCCGTGCAGTAATGCTGGCTCCCTCTGCGCTGCCAGGCTTTTCCCTGAAGGAGGTTTTCCCTGTGCCAGGGTCTCTCATCTGCTCCGTCCCCTCCAGCCTGAATCGTGCCTGTACAACCTCCGGCAAGGCCCTGCAGCTGCCGGCGGCGCTGCTGCTGTGGGCGAGGCTGTGTTCGAACCGTGCAGCAGCGCGGCCGCTCCTGGCTGCACCCTCCACCTCCTCCGCTCCCCTGCCCCGCTGTTGTCCCCCCGCTCGGGGCGCTGCTGACAGAGCCACCTCCCCGCCCATCTGCTCCCTCTCCGCTGGGGAGGGCAGGAGAGCTGGGCTCCTTCACTTTGCTCCCTGTGCCTGATCCACAGAGGACGCGCTTGCCCTTGCAGGTTCCTGGCACTTGGCACTCTAACTTTGTGACCAAGCTGAAGGGTGTTGCACAAATCTTAAGGGTTTGTGTTCATCCTTTCTTTTCTTGTGGATGTGGAGGGATAGAAAGAATTGGAATTCTTATCAGCCAGTGCACTGTGGGACAAAGAAACTATTCCTGGGAAACATGGTTGCGCATGGTTGCACTAGCTGATCTCTTTAAGACTAAAATGTATGTTTGGGATTTAATAAAAGCTAGGACTGAGCAGCTGCAAAAAAAAAAAAAAAAAAAAAAAAGAAAAGGTCAGTGATGGGCTGAAGAACTGGGATGCTGGAAGCAACTGCTTTGACACTGCATCAGTCTGTAACATGGATACTGCTGGTACGTCTTCAGTGGTGCTGGTGGTTGGCTCCTGAAATGGGTTGAGCCTCTCCTGGGGATTTGGTAGAGGACCCCAGTGAGGGGTTAATGGAGCAGAAGTCTTGGTAGAGAGCTCCTGCTGACTTTCAGGGCAGAGAGAAACGTATGGGTTGAGTTCAGATGTGCATCTTTGGGCACTGGAGGAGAGCAGGCTGTGCACGCAGGTTGTGTTTGTGATTCGTGGTCTTGCCACTGTGCTTTAAATGTCTTGGATTCTCTGTCCACAAGCAGGAGTTAACTCATATGAAGGGCTCTCACTGAGGCTTGAAATGGGTGGACATTTGCAAAAGCTGTTGTGTGGAAGAGAATGCGTAAAACATAATTATCTCACTCTTGCTAAAATGCTTTAGGACCTCATGGGTGCAGGGGGGATGGAGTGGGAGCTTTAATTGGTTGTTAGCCTTTCCCTGCAGTTGGTGGCTGTTTGAAAAATCCCTCTCAGCTGTGATCAATATCATGAGGTGCAGGCAGATTTGGCTGGTCTGTGGCCTTATTTGTCTCCATTAAAGAGCTGGGAGGTGAGATGGCTGTGTATATGGAGGCATTTCTCTGTTCCAGTCTTCCTGTCCTTTACTACCAAATCCCACCATTTTTGTGCTTGCACAATGGCAGACATGACTGTACATAAAAATGTCTTTTGCTGCCTCCTTCACCTGTGTACTCCAAAGGACATTGAAAGGAAGGTCAGTAGCATAACTTTTTTCCTTTGTTTTTCTTTTTTTGAGGAAACTGAGGCATGCAAGAGAGGAGGGATATACTCTGGGCTATGATCAGTATTGATGGGCTTAATAATAAAGGACTTCTCTTACTTCATTGCTACAGCTTAGATGCTGTGGATATATATTTTTATAAGATTGCATGGAAGGAAAATAGGTGAGGAGTTAAGAGGGGAAAGAACAGGGCTCTCAGGGCTCTCAACAATAGAAAAGTAGAACATGGTCAGCTAAAATCATTAACAGATATTAATGTTAAAGCATTGCAAAGTTCTGTCTCAAAGGGTTTTAAGATCAGCATTGTATGCTGTTCCAATCCCTTTACCTGCTTGGCTTGACAGATCAAGCCATTTCAAATTGCAGCTCCTTTTGAGCTGGATGAGAATCAGCATGATGAGGCCGTGGGAGCCATGAATTTGGGCTTTCATTGGAAATGCAGACAGGAGAGGCATCACATCTGTCTGATCAGGGGAGTGGGAGCTGACTCTGAGGTATGTGGATTGTTTGGAATACTCTAGGATGATAGCACATGTAGGTTTGCTTTCCTGTTTGTGCAATCTTACATGGCATAATTTAGAAGCATGTAAAGTTCAAGGGTGTTGTAAGCTTCTGTGGTCATTAAGGTGGCCTTCCCCTCCATGTTCCACTTCATAGCCAAAGGGGAAAGTCTTTGCCCAACACCAGGTGCAGGTGAAGTACTCCTGAATGAGACAGGGCAAATTAATTTTCCTTCTGCCCCCTTGGTGGACCTGGTTGGGTTTCCTCATGGCAGTCTTCTGGCAGGTGAAGGGCTAGACCAGTATGTGATGGATAATGTCCTTGTTCTGTCACCCACAGTGTCTTTCTAGTTTTATTCCCTAGCAGCAAAATGTCATTAGTTCTTGACTCTACAGTGGGAGTGTGGATGGGAGTGCAGATGGGTGTCTGGGGCTGGGGCCTGGCGCTTGTGGACAGATACACCAGCTCTCTGAGCTTGCACAAACCCTGTGTTTGCAGTGGGACAGGGGTTTGCTTCTGTCTGGCCAAAAGCCCCAGTGCAAGACACAGGACTGGTGAGCCTGCATGTGAAGAAGCACTGTCAGCTCCTGCTCACAGTGTGTGGTGGGAGAGGCAGATATGCACACCTGCCTACTGGGCTCTGAAAAACACATTTCTACCAGGCCTGAAATGAGGTTTGCCTGTGAGACAGTGATATTGCAAACCCATGGGATAGCCATGCAACTTGAGACAGCTGGTATTTCAGAAGAGAGAATCTTTGTTCAGGTGTACTTTGGCAACTATTGGAGCAACACCAGGATAAAGCCCCATCCAGTGTCCATATCAGGTGTCACAGAGGTATAATAGAGATTTTTCAGCTGTCTGTGGTCCGACTTTAGGGGCAGCTGAGCCTTTACCTGAAGGGCTTTCAGAAAAGTGTGGATATGGAATAGAGCAGAACAAGATCTGGCCAGGACAGCCCACCAGCTTATGATTTCTGCTGAGTGATTTTGAGGCCCTACCAAGTAGCCATGCTGAACACTTTATCTGGTCTGTAAGAGCTGTCTGCTCTCTGAAGGACCAGGAAATGAGCAAAATGCCTGGTCATTTTTGTTAAGCAAGAGAAGTTTGCAATCACTTAACTGTGTGCCCTCCCAGGACTCTTCTCTCTCTGTGTTTGTCATCATCTCTGTCACCATCTCTCCTTCTGCTGCCTGTTTGGAAGAGAGAAGAGTGGCACAAGGTGTACTTGGCTGAGCATTACAGATGTGCTGGAGAGCTCTCTGTGATTGATGCATCAGTCAGCTGGAGCCCTGCCAGTTATGAAAGTGGACACTGGGTGCCTTATGGTTCAGGCCAGATATTATTTTGGGGCCTGCTTCTTCACTCTGCTCAACTTAGAGGAATTCTGCACTTCTGTGACCTTTTATCCCTGTTGAGTTCAGTTCAAATTGGTTCAAAGATTCCATAGTTATCCCTCCAGTGCTAGCTTACACATAGCATGGTCTGTTGATCCAAAGCAGAAATGGTTTCTTTTTCAAGGCACCTAAACCACAGCTACAGCATCAGCACTGAGGAGTCCTTAATTTTCTTAATTAAGTGTTCATGTTGGTTTTTGCTGTCCTGCCTGGAAACTCTGTTCCTTTAATCAAAAAGCACAATTGCTGGTAGTGTAGCATTCTCAGTTTGCTTATACAGCATTTCTTTGTGGGCAGGTTCAATGTACCCGCCTTTCCCTTTAATTAATTTCAGATTATCTACATTACTTGTTCCACCTCACATACTGCAAGTAACAAAGCCTGCCTTTCTCAGTTGCACTGAGGTTTTGTTCTTATGGCTCTCAGCTTTCTCTGGCTTTTAAAATAATTATTTATTTGTGCTTCCTGTAGTGCTCCTGGAAACAGGCAATAAACTGGTTTGGGGAGATGGAAAAATGACTCAAAGAAAGGGGAAATAGGCAGGTCTAACTCTGCAGAATGTGATCAAATGTTAGATGATAAAATATTGAATCATTTGAGAATGCTGTGTCTGCTGTAGAAGAGGAGATTCTCATTTTCTTTCCCAAAATCAAAGTTTAACAGTCATGAAAGTCACTGCCTAGTGGATGTTGTTCTCAGACAGGCTGGAATGAGCCAGAGTTCTCATGTGCTCATCCTGGAGGAGACAGGGTTGAGAGGCCAGAGCTGATCCATCGAACCTGTCAGAACACAGGAGTGAGTCAACATATGTGTGAAAGTGTTCTGTTTCACACCTCATGGGGAAACACGTTGTCTAATGCTGCACATTTTTCCCTGAGAGAGGTTGCTGTAACATTTATTGCCCTTGGTACCTAACAGGTTTAACAAAACTAAGCCTGCTGTTACCTGTGTTTGTCAAAATCAGCTGCATGGGAACACCTCAAAGTAGAATGGGAGGGGACAGAGTGGATCTTCCTGGGCTTTTTTACATCTTTTAAAGTCCCATTTTAATCACTCTATTGTTTAAAAAAAAAATTTATTTTGAAATGTAGGGGATGCTATGCCTACATTTATGTGTGTGTAAGGATATGTGACCTGATAACTGCAGAACTTGTATATAAGTATATAATTAGAAAAAATGTACATACCATGTAGCCAGGGATGATTTGGGGCCATAGTCTGATTTTTCCTGCTTGTCCTCTGTTCCCTCTCTATGCCTCACTGTAACTTGTGGGCTCTGATGCTATTACATGGTACTGCAGGTCCCTTCCTCCTCTTTCCTTTGCTGTAGCCTTTGCATGGTGGCAGTGGCTTGGACAGGCTTTGGTATGAGTCAGAGTGAAAGTTGTTCTGTGCCTGTCACAGCTGGGTTTGGAACCCTTACACACCAGGTTCCTTAGGCTGAGCATGGTTGTTGGTGTGCTGAATTTGGAAATTTGGAACTCTCCTAAAGCACGTGTCCTCCCTGGGTTCAGCTCTGCTCTGCTCTCATCTGCAGATCTCACTAATCATGAGATTGGAGGAAATGGTGGTAAGGTAGCAAAGAGCTGGCAGTTAGTTGGACTCTGTCCTTTCAATCTTTTCTGTCTTGAGCTGAAAGCACTTTTTTTTCTCTTGGAAAAAAGTCCCAGTGGAGTTTTATGGTTTTAAGAGAGAAGTAGAGAACTGTGTTTAATGATAAACATTTGGAACAGCGGAGGCTTTCTCCCTACCCAGCTGTATGTACAGCACCTGGCACAAATTTTGTGTCTTTAAAGGATGATGTACGTGACAGAGAAGGCAGAACCTTGTCATTTGTTTTTGCCTGCATATATGGAATTTGAATTCCTTGAAGAGGAGACAGCATGGGCATTTCCTGCCAGCTTGTTTCTACAGAACATAGATGATCAGTTGTGATGGGGCAGGTGTGGCCTTTTCTGTTGTTTCTGACTTACTGACACCAGCCTCTGCCATTCCCTGGGGTAGCACACTGGTCAGTTTTGTGCTTGCTTTCTCCCTCCTGAATATGGGGCCAGAAGGTGTTTTGCTCCTTTTATAGTCCCCTCTGGTGAATTTTTCTTAACAGTGCTGGCTGCAGGGAAGCTGGTAGCTTTTTTAGGTTCATTCTTTATTTAAATTCTCTTCCTCCAGAGGCACGCTTGTGCCTGACTTGTCCTGATGCATTTTCCTTGGGCATCCGTCTGCTGTGGTAGCTCCTGCCCAGGGCACGGACAGAAAATGAACCTAAGAGATGGAATTAGCACCAGAGGAAAATAATCAGTCCCCTGAGCAAGGCATGCACAGCCACTGGGAACTTAAATAGTGTTTGGATGATGTACTGCTTTGTGCCTAAATCCTGCTGGGGGAGAGGGAGGAAAGTGATTATTCAAAGTCAGGGGATCTGACTCCCAGGAGTCTGGGACACGGTCAGTTCAGGTTAGACATGCCATGGCTGAATGATACTTGGAGTTGTCTCAGGCAAGAACTGGGCAGAGAAATGCTGTCAGGAAGCTTTTCTCCTTCTTGTTTAGGCTGAATGGGTCATTCTCACCTGCCAGGGTGCATAAATTGCTGTCTTGTGAGCTAAAGCTTTAGACCACTGACTAAATGGCCTGTCCTGCCATTAACTGAAGGAAGAGGAAGGATGTCAGTAAATGCAAATTAGCCTTTCAAGGGGTACTGTTCAGCCCATGTTAGTGTTCTGAAATTCACTCAGGTTTGTGGTGATTTTATGCTGATGTTGAATCAAGCTCAGTAGAGCTTGATTTGTGCTAGTGTGGGCAGGACCCAAATGTGAATAGTTCTGTGTGCAGCCTTAGCTTTGCCAGTGTGGGTCTTTATGTACCTCCTTATAATCGTGCCTGTGAATTCCTCTCCCCCCCCCCCCCCCCCCCCCCCCCACTTTGTCTTGTATTTTCTTTTCTATTGTCCTGAACTTGTAGTGTGGCCAAGTCTCTTTCTCTCTTTCTTGCATTGATGAGAATCTTGGATGATCAAGAGCACTAGCATGTGTTTTAACAATAAAAGCAGTAATGTTAATTGTGTTAATTGCCTACCAGTGATTTGGACACTGGAGGGTGAGAATTGCCAAGCTGGAAATTGCCAAGTCTCTGTTCTTTTGGAATATTTAGAATAAAAATCTCAGTGTTAAACTGCATCCTAAATGCTGTTGGCCTTGTTCTGGGAGAAGACAGGTATCCCTTCCTAGTGCACAGTGTCTCTCGAAGTCTTTTGTGCCACTGTGAGCTCTGTCCACTGTTTTGCTAAATATCTTCATTGGGTAAATTTTGAGATGTCACCAATACCTGCCCAAATGGAAGTTGGAGGGAGGGAACTGTTTGTAATAAGCTAACAAACCAGACTTTTAAACATTGTGCTATGCTGTACCCATGAGCTGGGGTTGCCAGTCTCTTCTGTGCTTGTTTTAGAAACAGCTGCTATGAGGAAATTTTTTTTTTTTTGGCTGGGTAGATAAAGAGTACACAGACTTGGCCAGACAGACCAAGTGCTGTGAGTGATCTCTTTGCCAGATTGGAAATGGTGTTCTGGATCTCTCACTTCTGCTTGGAGTAACTTGTCACTGGAACACTTTGGTTTGTCTTTTGTTCATTCTCTTTAATAAAACTGCTGTGCTTGGTTTAAATCCTTGCTATTGCAATAAAACCTTGATAAGGACCTTAGCTTGATGAAGCAGGAGCTCCTGTCAGAGCAGCATGTTTTATTTCAAGGGCATATTTTTCATCTTCGTGATGCTGAGTAGGGCAACAGTAATACCTTCAAAGTCAATGCTGATACACTGATGAAATGTCAGTAAGATGAGAATTAGACCCACGTGCCTTCCCCTTCTCTGGCAGCTGGCAGGCTTGGACAGGATGGAATTTGAAAGCCTCTTCCATCTGCAAGACTGTGCTTCTACCTGTGTTTCATAACAGACAGCAACCAGGAGAGCATTAACACAGTGATAAATTACCAAGTGTCAGAAGCCACCAACCTGCCTGGTGAAGCAGAGGTGTCTCTTAGAGAGCTAGAGCAATCCAGGAATGCAGCCCTTTAGAAGTAGCTTTGAGTGATGATGAGGGCTTCACTTGCTAAATTCCACCAAGCAGTGTCCAAACAGCACATCAAACAATAATGAAGCTTCTTTACTGCCCTGGTAGAGGCCACTCTGGCTTGTGGTGTGGCATATTGTCTTACTACTTTACTTATTGCCAGAGCTCTGAATCAGTTTCACAATTCCATTGTTGGCTGTGACCTCTCTAGCCGTGCTGTGCTGGTCCTTCACTGGTCCTGGGTTTAGGTTCCCCTCTGGCTCAGGTCCTGTTGGCTTGTCTGACTGGGGCAGAAGTGCTTTATAGGGCCTTGATGAAAGCTGAGAGAAATATTCTGGGTTTTGGCTCAGGAGTTAAGGCTCCTTAGCACTTGAGGATGAATGACTTAAAGCACAAACAGGCAGTGCAGTAAAGGTGGTGTATTTATTAGAGCAAGCTCCCATTAACTCTTCTCCATGACAGGTTAAATATCTCTAGCTGTTCTTGTCCACTGTCATATAAGGTCTGACTCAAAGCCAGTGAATTCTTTGCATTTCTATTGACTTTAATGGGGTTTGGACATGTGCCCAGGATCATAAGATCAGATGTGCTGGACGAGACCAAAAGTCCATCTATTCCCAATGTCACACTGCTCTGTGGCACAGCTGTA
Organism: Melozone crissalis; assembly: GCF_028551555.1. Lineage (NCBI taxonomy): Eukaryota > Metazoa > Chordata > Aves > Passeriformes > Passerellidae > Melozone > Melozone crissalis. The sequence continues at coordinate 11,870,044 of NW_026535797.1, read as the reverse complement.
TCTGGCAGTGAATTGTATCTGGCACCTCTCTGGAATCAAGAATATGTAGTACAGAGAGCTCTGTAAATAAATGACTGCTTGCCTTGCTGTTTTTGAGAGAGTTTAGGGTGGTTGGCAAAAGGGAAATAATTTGGGTTTAATGCCACCCATCGCCACCCTGATTGGTCTCCCCAGGTTTTGAATTGGACCAAGCACTGACTTGCATTCTGGTTTAAAAAAGACAAACAAAAACAACCACAACCAACCAACAAAATAAAAACCACATCTCCCTAAATTTTAAGGAATTGTTGAAAGAATTTTTTTTAATGGAAAGGTGATATTTTTATTTTAAAGGTTAAAACAAAATATTTATTATGTAGTTATGAAAGCAAACTCAGCACAATTTAAAAGATACCAAATATGCTGGCCTTATTAAATTGCAATTTTACTATAGAAAGTCACACTTGAAGATACTGCTCCTGTGACTTTTTGTGCTATGCTGTCTTGGTATAAAGTCAGTGAAAAGAGGGTTGCAGGTTTATGTGCTCTTGTTGGAGGAAAGCAGTGAGCTCTGTGGGTAAAAATCGAGATTATGGTGTCTGATGCAGGACCTGCTTGTAAGGTCATGTTGTTTTGTGATAATTACAGGAATTACCTTGCTGACTTCAGTTGGTAAGTCAGCAGGGTGGATACTCACACACTGTTCTGGAGGTGGCCAGAAAATTACAGTTTAGAGAGTTTTTTTGTTGTGTTTGTTAGTTTGTTGGGCTTTTTTGGTTTGTTTTTTTCTTTTTGAAGATGTTTTTAAACTGAAAGCTTCAAACTGAAATACAAATATGATTTTTGTTTTTCTGTTTGTCTGGGTTTTTTTAGTTTTGGTAGTCATTTATTTAATTTGTAATATGGGTTTCTTAACATATGTTTGCTAATGATACCAGTTGATAGAAACAAAAATCAAATTTCCTCTTCATCCTAATTTAGAAACTCATCAATTTATGGCTGGGTAGGTTGGGTGTGTTTGAGAATGGAGGGGGAGTTACACTTCAGATCTAAATTACTTGGTCTCATTCCTGAGATACAAGAAAAAACTATGGGGGGGGGGGGAGGTAGCATTTGCCTGCAGAAAGTTGGAACTGAAACTGAAAGTTGGAGTCATGAGTGCCTCTACCCAATGGGGTAGAGCTTTCATGTAGGATGGACAAATATGTGGGAGCTCAACCTTCAGGCTTTTTATCAACCCCTGACAAGTTGTTTCCCTCTGTGCCTCAGTTTTCCCACCTGTGAGAGGTCAAACCTAACCTTGTTTGCAGAGTCCTGGGGGAGGGACTGGTGGGAAGCCCTGGATAAGCACTGTTATGTATAGGTATTGGCAGCTGAGGTCTGGACCAACGTGCCTTTATTTTTCCTTCCCCCAGGGAATCAGATCCTGGCCACTGTTCAAGGCAGGCAGTAAATGCAAACAGTTCTACTGTATTTTTTCAGTCTTAATTTACTTGGGTGGCAAAAACAGCATAACAAAGTTGTGAAACCTGTGGCCTGTTTGAATGTGACCCTGTCTGTCTGCAGTGGGTTGCAGTCCAAGAGCTGCTGCGTAGATGTTCCAGTTGAATTCAATTTGTGGTTTGCTTTTTGAAACATAATTTCATTTCCAAGTGTAGAAAGTGTACAGAGCCGAGATTTGTCCTGGTGCTGGGAGGAGAGTCCTAGTCTGATTATTTAAAATGAATTAGTTCTGATGAAATATTTAGCCTTTAAACAACACATTTAATGCAGTGAATTGCATTTTATTTATTAATGGCTGTTGCAATGAGATTTGGAGAGAAATTCTGCTAAAACGCACTGTTGTGATACTGCCAAATATAGTAATGACTATAATATTTTGTTGAATTATTAATATCCACTGTGCCTACAGAGCTACATAAGCATCAGATTTCAAAATTGCTTTTATCTGAAGACTGATATTTCGCCATTGTGTTGCTTTTCTTTTGGTGTTTTTTTCAAACAGTTTCTAAAAAAATAATTAAAATGATAAAAAGAAAGCAGGAAGGCCAGTCAGGTGTTGCCACTGTTGAACTCTTTTTTCATTATCAAAGCACCCCCAGGAAATGTGTCAAAGATTATTTCTTTCTGCCAGTGCCAGGTCTGTTTGCAAAGAGAGATTCTCTGCATGGAAAGCCTGCAGTGAAAGGGAAAGGTGTGTGTGGAGAGCAGGCACAGGGCTGAGGACATCACTGCTGCTTTAGCAAAACAGCCTCGTCCACTGCCACCTCCCCTGCTGCCGGGGGCTGCTCTGTACATCTCATCCATCCCTGAGCTTATTGACAGAGAAAGATAGGCAGAGCACTTTTAATCTCTGTGGACCAGATTTGCTGCCTCTAGGGCAGACACTAATCTGTCAGAGCTTGGGCTTCCAGCCAGTGACTCTTCTCCAATCAACTTGTGGTGCTGGCACCATGAATGATGGCAAATTCTGTCTGTGGGACCCCAGTGCCCACCTCAGGGGAAATGTGCCTTACTTGGTTCATATCACAGGGTGTCCAGGATGTTCCTGGATGTTCCCTCCTCCTGGATGCTTGGCCTGATGTGAGAGTGTGATGGTTTGGCCATTGGTGTCCCCCAGCACTGCTGTGTCCCATGCCAAGGAACATTTTCAGACAAACTCAGACCTGGTTTAGGGGATTGGGTAGTCCAAGAATGTTTGCTTTTGGCATCTTGGCACCTTCTTCCTTTGGGTAAAAAGGCAGTTCATCCAGATGGACACAGACTCTGATGTTCCAAGTGGTCTCTGGACCAATAAATAGGCCTTGTCTTACTTTCTAATGCGGGAATAAAAAATGAAGAGCAAGAGTGACATGAAGGTAAAGGTCTCTCTTGATCTGGTCTCTTGTTTTTCCACTGTTTCCTATGAATTGAATACAAATTGTCTGAAGTCTCCCTGGATTTTATCTGGGGCCTGTAATACCAGTACAGGATGGTGAAGATGTGGGAATACGCCAAAGAGTTTGCTTATCCACCTAAAGCTATTGCTCTGGAAGCATCCAGTTAGGCCACATGTCCAGTTGCCCCTTGCTCTCTTGTGTGACATTTTTGGTTGCCAGGGAGCTGGTGAAAGCTTGCAACACATGCTTGTTTATTATCAGCAACCATCAGATAATCAGTTTATTATCAGTGTGTTTTCCTCCTCTTCCCAGTTTATTTAATTTTCCAGTTGAAGATGTCTATCCAAAAGAAGACTTTCTGCATATTTGGGTGTATCCTGAGGTACATTGAAAGGTCTAATTGTGAGTCTGCAGCCAGAGATGGTGTATTGGGTCTGGCTGGGATGGAGTTAACTTGTCCCAAGGCAGCACTCCTGGTGCTGTGCAGGAGCATCTGTAGCTGGAAAGGTGTTGGTGATAACACAGAGTTCTGGCTATTGCTGAGTCACCCCCAACTCCCCAAAAGGATGGAGTAGGTGGCAGTGGCATCCTGGGACTCCTGCCATCCACATCTTTTTAATGCAGGCTCCTGCCCTGTCCCTGCTGTGCTGTCTATAGCCATGGTCTGGGGAGCTGATGTGAAGGAAAATTGCAGGCTTTACTCCAAGGATGGCTTCTGGGAGCTTCCCGGGGGGTTTCTTGTGTCTGATTAGTGGATCAGCCTCAAATCAGCGTCCAGGGAACAATCAATGCACTCAGCTGGGCTCCCTGGCTGCTGGTGAGAGGATGCCCTGCGTCGCTGGGGGATTTGAGTGGGGCTGCTAGAATGCTGCTGGGGTGAGAGGAGGCAAGTTCTTTAGAGGGTTAGCTGATGATTCAGACAGCTTAAAACAGTCCTACCTCAAAACTGTGCACAGAGAAGGAAAGCACTGGAGGGCAAGAGATGGCTTCAGTCTCCTTGGGGTATTTAGCCCAGAAGGAAAGTACAATTTCCTGCCTGTCCTAATGATCTCTGGCAATTATCTGCCACCTTCTGGTGAGACAAGGAGAGATGTAAGGGGAGAAGGAAAGAAGAGGAAGCTGGAGTCGTAGTAGTGGTTGAGTGGTTCAGGGAGATGAAGCACTTGGGAGCCAAGCTGGAAGATGGGAGCAGGGACCCCAGATGACAGTGAGGACTGAGTCAAGCAGTGCTACAGAAAGTAGTGCTCAGATCAGGACTCCCCATGTCAGCAATTTTTGGGCCAATGTCTTTCCCAAAGAGCTTTCATGTTTGGGGGAGGAATGTGGTCCTGTGATGTACCTTTGGTCTGCATGGATAAATGTTCCTCCGTGGTGAGGCCGTGGTCCTCTCAGCTTGCTCCTATTAACTGCATTGGCAGTGAGCCATCAAAATACACTCCAGAGTTCTGAACTTCTTTCACTACACATTATCATGGGAGAAATATTGAAAGTCATGCCCTGTTTAACCTCAGAGAAGTTTCTCTGATGGTATCAGACATATGCCACAGTGCCTGCACAGAGGAAGGACACAGATACTTGGATTTGTCTCATTGGCTTTGCAGAGCTTAATAATCTATTGTGAGGAAGGAAACCACTTCAGCTCAAACACCAAAACTTTGTAGTAAACAAACTTTCACTTCTGTGCAGGGGGTTGTCAGAGAGAAGTGATGGCAATAAATAGATTAATTAGCTTTCATATAAACATAGTAATTGTATGTAATCTGTCTTGAATGTAAATAGAGGGATCCAAGGAGATGATGTGCTGAGTGAACATACCATCCTCGACTCCTATAACTGCTCCAGAGAGCAGAAGCTTCCTTCTTGCTTATTTGCACACTTGTTTCTGGTGTTTGTTGCTTACCTTTTGCCACCAAAAATTGGCAGCCTGCTTCCACATGCTAGAAGACAGATTTTGCTTACTATTGCAAGATACTGTGATGTAATTGTGACCACCCAAAGCTTGGTCTGAAGTCCTGCTGCCTGAAAAAATAAACATGAGCTGACTTATCTTTCTTTAGCTGTCACTTGCATTGTAGTCTGAGGCTGTGAAATGCATTTATGTGGTGATTGTCTCAGCAAAGATATCATCCATCCATTTTTTCTGAATTTCCATGTCTTTTTCTCAATTTCCAATGTCTTGTTTGTTTTACATATTGATATGCACCTTACTGTGAATGTGACTGAAACAAAGTGATTCTTGCTTTCTAGTTTTCCCTGCTTAGGCTGTGAAGGGAAAATGGTCTGATGCAGGCATGAATTTCTTGGAAAGAGGGGAAAGCACCAGCCAGTTCTCTGTGTGTATTCAGCTGGGCCTGGTCTGGATCAGGTGCTGGGGGATGGCTCTGTCCCGTGCAGTTCCCTTGGTGCGCGGTAGAGCTGCAGCAAGCCCTGGATGCAGGGGATGAAGAAGTACAGAGTGGTGGTCACTGCAGTGTGACCCATGCTGCTGTTCCCCTCTGAGTTATATATTCTCTTTCAGTGGTGTCATCCTACTCTTACTTAAATAAATCCAATGGACTGCAGTCTGTGGAGAATTTGAAGAATACAAACTACTGTCTCTGTTTTGTTCCAGGGAACAAAAGGGTGAGCTTGAGCTTCCTTGGTCATGTTCTAATGATTACTGCTGTTGATGCTCATAGGAAGTAAACTGCAATAAGGAGAGTTAATATTTTGTCAGGCAACTGTGTATTAAAAATTTATACCAAAGTATTTTCCCCAAAATCACTTGTACTCTGTTTGCAGCTGGAAGAAGAAAGAAAATAGAGGAAAGCAGAATGAAAATCTTTCAAAATGCTTTATTAATATATTGTCTGAAGTGATTTTGCTTTCAAAAAATATTTTTTTCATGTCTAAGTGACGTCATTGACAAATGTTAGCCCTGCTAAAAATTTAAAAATTTTTTAATATGTAGCTGTTTACTAGTTTTATGACAAATGTTAAATTGAGTAAGAACTTTCACTTAAAGATTTCAACTGCATGTACTTCTACTTTTAAAGTGAGAATAAAATCAATATCATGAGTCTGTATAAGACTCATGGGAGAGGAGAGTGATTACAGAATTACTATTGACACAGTTTTCAATCAATTCTCCAAGAAAATTGAAAATTTCTTGAAAAGTTTCAGCTTTAATCAAAGGACTTTATGACAAAGTACTCTATGAAAAATATTCAGAAATGGCTTTAATTAGAAAATTGCTTTGATTGTTTTTGTTCAGTGCTAGAAAAATATTTTAAATATTTTGAGCAACTTTAAAAATTGCTTGATAAATATTTACAAAAAAAGGGAAAAGGTTGAAACTTGAAATAGGAGGACAGATACTTTCTAGTCAACTGCAGCCATAGATAAATCTGTCAACATTTATAATCTGAAATAGGAAGTTTAAATATCAAGTATCATGTGCTGAATTCTTATATTGAACTGCCTACAATCAATCCATAGGGTCAACTTTTAAAATGTCAGAGGTTTAAATGTACGTGTTGACAGGAAGCTGAGATTTGCTCAGAACACTCTTGTGCAGCCCAAGATGCCATTTTCCCCAAACATGGTGCCTGTGACCAGTCAGCCTTGCTGGCAACATTTCTCAAGTAATTGGCACTGTCTTTATAGACTCTTAGTGTGCCTGCATTTTGGGGCACTGGAGCTGATTCTCCATTAAGTTTCAGCTGGAGCTTTGCCTCTGGTAATTTTGGCCTTAGTGGATTTTTTTTAATTAAATGCTGCTGCAAGAGAGGAAATGACTTGCTGAATCAGGTGAATTAATGATTATTTCAAAGGAAGATCTATCTGCTCTTGAAAGTCAAGAAAGAATTCAGCATCTGCTTTCAGAGCAAAGCTGCATGAATGGATGAGGAGAGACAAAGAATGATCAGAGTTTGTGCTGGCACAGAGGGTGTCACCACAGAGGGTGTCACCACAGCCCGTGCAGACACACCACGTCTGCAGTGCTGAGCTTTGAAAATGGCCCCTCTTAAATAAACAGCCATCTGAAAAAGACTTTTAGAGGAGCTGAGAGTGCAGCTCACTCATTAGTGAGCTGTCATCTGGCATCAGGATTTGGTGCCATCTCCTTGTTCTTGGGTGTCTTGTTACCATAAATCTCAGGGACTCCTTGGAAGGACTGAGGCGCCCTGGTCTTTTGGGAATTATGTCCATAGGTTAGTGCCTACTTTGAGGCTGAGATCAGACATTTTTGGGTCTGGCAATGATGATTCATTGAAAGTGAAAACCGAAACCTTTATAATGAAAGGAGATAAAAAGGAGAGGAGAAAATATTGCAGTAAGAGTTTGCTCAGCTTTTTGGGTTATTTTCAGTATTACTATTTACTACATCAGTAGTTTAAAACTCTGACTTTGGATCCACTCCTCTCTACTTGACTTCTTGTGGTGCTAATGATCTCTGCTCAAAGAACCTTCAGTTCAAGCTCAGCATCCTGTGAATGAGAAGAGATCCCCTAGGCCTTGACCACCAGCTCTCCCTAGTGCTCTACAAAACATAAAAGAAGAAAAAAAAGAATTTTCTCCTGGGTGATGGGAGAAGAGCTGCCACTCAGATATTACTCAGTGTGTTGTGGGCTGTGCACTGGAGGAGTTGAACTGCTCTTCTCAGAGTCTCTCAATGTTTAAGAACACACTGATTAGGAGCAGGTAAAAATAGCAGTGTAGGAGGTTGCTCACTAAAAGACTCCCTTAAGTAGGAGGAGAAAATAGAAACTTTGCTTATTATCTACATATATGTATATATACACACACACACACACAGACAGCCCCTGCTAGGAAACTCTGCAGGGAGTTGGATGTGCAGCAGCTTCTTGTGATCTGGAAGTAGGTGGTTGGATTATCCATGAAATGTGCTTCGTTACTGCAGTCATCAGCTCCAACGTGTTTTTCTTCAGGATTTTTACCTCATTTCCCTAGTTTTCCAGAACACTTTTCCCATCCCTAAAATATTTACTTCGGGAAACTGTCTTCCAAGAAGTTCTTCCTTGTTTAGTCTGTGAAAGAAGCATGTCCTGTGCCAGCCTCATCCCAATCCTTGCCTATATGTGAGTCTTGTGCACTCACATCAGCAAGTGTGGTGGCTTTTTCAAGCAGTGCTGAATGATGCCATGGGGCAGAAAAAGTCCAAACCCTAAAGATGTGTGCTCTTGGGGAAGGGATCTGTCTGGGCTTCTTAGGACTTCAGCACACTTCTAACTTTTCAGAACCACGGATGTATTAAATTTTATAGTGATGTCCCTACTTTTTGTCTGGGGTAACTCATTCTCTGCATGGTTCTCTAACAGTTAGTTTTGCTCCCTGTTCTGTGACAGACCAAAGTATTAAACTACAAAGACAGCAGAGATTGTGTGCTGCAAATCATGGTCCTTTCTCCTTGCCCAGCTCCCTGGTTTTTAATGTGGGGCAGCTACTCTGCCTTGGTGGATTTTGGTTGGACTTTGAGTCTTCATGGGAACTCTTGGGTATTTAAAAGAATTCTCTTAGACTGGATATTCATGCTGGCCAGGGAGCTGCTTAGGTAGAGGCAGTTTAAGAGTTAACTGTGCTCTATGCAGTTGTGCTGTTTCCATGTATCTCCTTCAAGCCTTTAATTCCATAGCAACCACATGTGCCTGTCTGCCTCCTCCCTGGCTCTCCTCACAGCCTGATTAATGTGCACCAAAGGCGGGATGTTACTGAGTGATAAATTCTGTAGAGTTGGTTCTTCTCATGTTTTGCTGTGACCCATTTACCCTCCTGGGATTAGAGCTGACCCTCAAATTATGTGACTCTGGTATTTCTGAGGATGTTCCCACCTGCTCCTATCTCATCTTGTAGCCAAGTCTACTGTGGTTGTTTTGTAGTAATTTTCCTCAATAATGTGATTTTTTTTTCCCCAGGTAATTTACTGCAAGCAAGAGAAGCTGTAAGTCTATTTTGACATAAAACTAAAGTAATTCATAGGCTCAATTTCTGTGTTTTTGAAAGAATATGCATTAGTTTAAGATATGCGTCTGAATTAATTACCTAGAGGAGGAACAAGTAGCAAGTAAATCTGTTTTTTCCCTGTTGCATTTTTTTCTCTATGTTTTTACTTAAATAGCAATTTGCTTCTATTTCAAATGAAACTGGTTTTGTTTGTGAAGTGTGAGTTGTTTGCTGAGGTGGAGTTGAGTAACAGACAATCTCTAAAGGTTTCACCATAGGAATGAACAGGCTACTTGTGTATACCTTCTTAAAAAGCCGATAAAAGCTGATGCCCTGAGCTGTGCTAGTTGATTATGGTTGTTCTTTTACTCCCTTGCAAACAGGTAGCAAAATGTGTTACAAGAAAATACAAGTTAAACCAATTTTCTTGGCCATTGGGACTAGACTGTGAGTTTGCATATGGCCAATTACCTCTGCTCATCTGAGAAACAGTAATTTCTTATGTGTGGTAACTTAATTGTTCATAATTGCCTTGTCTGTACCCCATGATTTCAAAGCACCAGATAGATGGAAAAGCTCAAATGGATCTTTAAACAGATGTGATCCAGACAGCCAGCAGTGCTTTTTGCAGATAGATGGCATGCCAGATCTATGCAGGTGTACAATGTTTTTTCATTGTCTGCTTTGGACAGGATGGGGACAGAGAACACAGACTTGTAAGACTGCAAGCCTCCACTTTACTTGCTGGAGACAATGTAATAAGCCAGCTGTCCTTTCGGGATTGCAAAAGAGCCAAGGAAATCTCATGGCATTTGTGGCCTTGAAAACAAAACCACTGCAGGGTGAAACTGTGATTTTTTGCTCACCCATAGTAAATTATCATGCTGGTCTTTTGTAGACTCAGTCATGAGCAAAAACTCAAAGAATCCCTTAGGATGAAAAATTACCACATACTGTGAGAATATTAGGGTTAATGTATGCTTACCTTGACCTCATTCTGCCTTAGGTGTTGGGAGTGACCGCTGTGGCAAAGCAGAACTGTGGGTTAAATGGACCCTTGTGCTGACTTAGAGTGGCCTTTCCTGTGTTTCTGTGGCATTGTCACTGAAACTGGGAAAAACAAAAACTCTTCAACAGCATTTTTAGTGTTAGAGAATCAAGGCATTACTTTATTCTGGCCAGGATGTGCAACCCACAACCTGGGTAGTTTCATCCACAGACTACCCAGGTTGTGCAGAGAAAATAATTCCATCACACGTTATTTTTTTCTAGAGTTTTCAGATAATTATACAGTCAAAACCCATAGGAATTAATTGGTTCAATGTTCACTGGTCTCAAGTTAGAGATCTCAGTATTTGGTTTCCTATTGGTTATAAATCCCTTTGCCTTCAATGTTAATTAGGTTCTCATTCTCTTATCTCTCTTTTCCCAGACCAGGTGTCAGGGCTGAGGTTTGGAGTTGATGTTCATTGATGGTTATTATCTTTTGTGCATCTTCTGAGCTACTCCCAGTTTGTTGAGATGTTAACTTCATCAGGCCTCAAATGGCGAAATAATCCTTGGAGAGAAACTTCAATTTTCCTTCCTCTGGGCAAAGGTGAACAAAACCCTTGACTAAACTTACGTAAAAATTTTTAAACTTGGAGTAATTTCCAACAGGAGTAGTGAGATAATTTTAGAAGAGTTGACATCCAGTGAATCAAATTCTTTCCTTTAAACAGCTACCCTTATGAGAGGCTCATGATCTATCCTCAACCTAGTCTTTTGTCATAGTGGAATTCTTGCTCTGAGGAGAATCTGGACTTTTATATCATGGGATCTGAGCAGGGTAGTGTGCCAAGAGCAAGGCACAGTGGAGAATAAAACCTGCTTGTTGGTGGCTTGCTGGCTGGCCTGGCTGCTGTGTTTGGTGGGAGAATGCTGGAATGGCAGGGAAGGTCATTCTGGGAACAGGATTTCTTAAAAGAGGATGCAGACAGGTTGGAAAAATCTCATATCTGATGGCTGTCATCTTCTGGATATTGGGACAGCATCAAGATCTGCCAGTTGGAGCAAAAATTCTCGGTCAACTTTTGGTTCGAAACCAACTTCAGCTAAGAAAGATTGTTGTGTGGAGCAGTGTAGAGCCCTGTATTCAGTGTGCTGTTAGTGCCACTTCAGCCTGTGACATGACAGTGCCTCATCTCCCTTGAGAAGCCATAGCCAAGTGCAGAGCTCCCCAAAAACTGGCAAACTGAAGGTTAGCACAGGGGGAATGGGGAGATGCACTAACCCGTGCCAGAACAGGAGATGTTGAGACCTGGACAAATAGAAAGTAGAAAAAAAATAAAGCAAAGCTAAGATCTCAGACTTGTCCAATTTTAGGAAGTATTGAACCCTTCCTTCTTTCTTTGCTGGTAGCAGGGGGTTTATGACATTAATGCTGTCTCAAATTGGTGACTGCCTGCAATTGTCTTGTGCTTCTCTGTGACTGTTTGGATTCTACTGTACCCACAGGGATCAAAGAGCTGCAAGAAGAGAAGATCGTTAGCATGAAAGAGTCTGAGATGCCACTTTAAACAGTTCTGATTTCCTCTGCTCTAGAAGATAGTGGTATCGTTATGTTCTTGCTGATTCATTATACTTTCCTCAGAGGAATACAATTTTCCCAGTCTTTGATTTAGCTAGGGGTTTGGTTACTGAACACTGAGACTTCCAGGGTTATAAGATGTGATCTTAAAACGAGACCTGAGTAATTTAAAGAGTTACTGTTCCTTTAGCAGAGTCAAGGTAAAGGATTTTTGCTGGAGCAACCTTGCCTTAACTCAGCATGGAGTCAAACAGGTTCTTGTGCTGGCTAATTAACACCCGTGTAATATTTACCCAACTTTCCTTTGTGTTGTCCAAACTGATCTGTCAAACACTGGCAGCCTCCAAAGTACAGGAACTGCTTGTAGATTCCTGCTGAACTCATTGAAATGAATTTATCAGTTTGGTGTGGCGACTTCTTGGTAACTCAGGGTGGTAAGTTGAGAATGGTACTTTGACTTCAAGTTTGGAAAGTGGTTTATTAGCTGAACATTAGGTGTAGGGAAAAAGTCATGGGAGTGCTGTTTCCTCTGGAATGTGACAGCTGGTGCACTAGTGTCCTGTACTGCCTCTTCCTAGGGACTGCAACCTAAAACATGTTTGCAGAAAAATAAGAAAAGAAGAAATTAGTTTTGCTTGGGGAATTTGGTGACTGGGAATCCTAGAAGCAAGATTTTATTGTCTACTTTTATTACTGTTAAACTAACTGATGCTTTGAGGGAAGTTAGAAAACCTTAGTGTTTTAGGAAGCATTCTGTTGCCATCATGGGACTGTTCGATATTTCATCTTCTCTTTATTTTGGCTGTGAGGATGTCTGCATAAGAATGAGATATCTTGCTTATGAGTCTGTCTACTTGCTCCAACTACGGCCAGCTTAATCTCAGATGTAAACAGCCTGAAGACTTGCTTCTTCAGGCTTTGTGAGAATAAACATGATTAATAAAGGGGAGATGAACATGAGATTAAAAAAGCTTTCCAGGGAATGCACTGATATCCTTTATGGTACTGTTAATACTAATTTTGCAGAAGGGTTATCCTTGCATTACTGTGTGAAAGTCTGAGCTCTGGGGAAACCCTGCTTTTAAGCTGCATGAGGACTTGCTGTACATTCATTTCCCAGGTGGTACAGGGTTAGAGGTTGCACAGAGTTTGTGTGACTCTCTCATGGTTTGAACATGTTGGGTTTTGCAAAGTTCGTGGAGATCCTGCCTGGAGAGCTGTACATGTTGGAAGTCTAAGCAGTTCAAGCTCTGAGGACTCAGCTGCCTCGTGCACCCTGCATTGTGCCATATGACAGTTGAATTCTCCTGGCAGCTGGCCGAGCACCACGAGCTTACGTTTCAGCAGAAGGCTCGCTGAATGAATGTGCTTCTGCAAAACACATTCAGTTGGTGTCTTTTCTGGGGGAAATCTGTCAGAAACTTCTGAGCAGCTGTAGTTGCAGCTTGCACGTGGGGTAGGGATTGCCTGGTGGTAGGAGTGGGTGAAAAAGAGACAATTTTATCTCTTGCATGTTTCAATAATAGTGCTGGTTGAATCTCTAAGTATTGAATTCTTCTATGCCAAACCATTCATATTGACAGGACCCTTGTTAACCTTGACACTTGGTTGAATTAATGATTTGTAGAAACTTAACAAGATGGTTCTTTGATGATTATTCAGTCCTGTAGATTGCTTGAGATTGCAGTGATTCTACTGATTGCTACAGCAGCAGGTTCCCACTTGTCTGTTGTATCCAAGCATATCTGATCCCCCTTTGCAGAAAAAATGGCAGAAAATGAGATCCTTGCAAGAACAGCTCACTTTGTATTGTTGGTGAGTGCCTTTTTGAGGAGCTGATGACTCCCTACCCTGTCCCATTCTCCCACAGCTCTTCATGCACACTCCTGATTGCACACTCCAATCCTTAGGAAGATGGTAAGGCATGAGGGAAAGTGATTAATTTCCTGCTAGATGGGGAGGTTGTTTCTCCCAGAAAATTTTGTAAAGTCTTGCAGCCTCTGACTCTCCACATGGTATCCAAAGCTTTGAGGGAATGAATGCTTCTATTGGTGTGGATAGCAGTGTATGATGCCTTGTGCTCTGAACCTGGAACAGGAACAGCCAGGGACCCAAACTAGTTCATGAATGTTCATGAGCAATTGTTTCTCTTGCTGTTGTGCTGTTATGCAGTCAGGAGCGGGTCTTGCCTCCTACTTAGCTTCCTCCTTTGGAAAAAGAAGAATTGCAAATGGATTTTGTCTCCTTGCTGCTCAGGGAAGTTGAGTGTTGTGGTGATGAGACATCAGCCATGTATGATCTTGGGATTTCTGATTTTTAATCTGTGTCATTTCAAAAAAAGAAAGACACCTGTGGGAAACTTTATGGTTTGCAATCCTTCTTACAGTGAAGAGGTTATGACTTTTTTCCTCTTTGTGTTGTCCTGCAGTTGATTTTTGAGCCAGGTAGGGAGCATTTTCTGTGAGTTGTTTTTTTTTTTTTACTTCTCATTTTTTTTCTTCTCATTGAAAAGAAGCTCTTCTTCTACAAGGCAGGAGGGACTTTAAAAGACTGAATTGGTAAATATACACTGCTTTCACCAACCATTCATTATTCCCATGTGTTTATTTGCTGCTTCTTACATCTTTTTCTTAAATTCTTTGACCAATTATACTAAAATTATTTTGGGGAAGAAAGTGTGAAGAAATGAAAATTTCTTTGAAATGACATAGCTTTTCTAGTGTTTTTTTTTTTTTGTGTGTGTGATTTCTTTTTTTTCTCTTTTTGTGTGTGCTTTATTTATGGTTGTTTTCTTAAAAATAATATTTAGCAAAGGTGTTCTTTTGTATTCAGTTGTGGAGAACCACTTCAGTTTTTCAGGTCTGGAATAAGAACAAAATGTTTCGATCAAAAGGGCACAGAAATGTTTGCTTTTGGTCAAAGGAATATGCTATTAGAAAGATGTTTGGAAGCAAAATTATTGACAGAGCTCTAATATTTAGGTACTGAAAAGTTTCTAAGTGCTTCTTGTGCTTTATAACTCCTCCCATTTATTGATAACTTGAACTTTCTCTAACCTTAGCTCTTCCAGCAGCTTGTCTGGCTGTACATTCCATGTTGAATCCCTTTCAGAAATCCTTCACATATAACTTAGGTTTGGGCAAATACACGTGTAATGCATTACAGCAAAGAACCTGAAAGCAGAATGAATAGTGCTGTCCCATTTTCACTCCATTATACTTGGCAGTGTCTCCAAGCCATGTATTTACTAAGCTTCAGCAAAACTTGGATTCTTTGAATCCAGTGTTTATCTGGGAGTTTTTTTTTTTTTTGTCATGGGCTGGGTTTTTTGTCATGGGCTGGGTTTTACAGGGTGGTAACATGACAGTAATAGCATTTCCATCCTGCAGAAGAGTGCATTCAGGAATATTACAACCAATTTCGTAGAAGGCTCTGTGACAGGAACATTTCTTAAATGGAGGAGTTAAAAGACTGTAGCCACACTGTGGTTCCATCTGACTGTTTGTGTGCTGCCAGCTGAGGCTGTTGTGCTCGGCTGTGCTGCAGCCTGTTCCCATGGCCTCCCCTGGGCCAGCGCTGCCAAAGAGCTGATCCATCAGGTGGAGGACTCAAAGACTCCAGCTTGTCTGTGCAGTTTTCAGCTCTCTTTTCCTCCCCCAGAATTCATCACCCATTTTATCAGGGTTGGCACAAGGTTTGCTGTGGGAATGAACAGCTGGGGGTGGTCAAGTGGCATATGACTACTGTTTCTGGCAGCAGCTTGGGTCTGTGCTGCATCAGGGTGGTTGCATAACCAGCCCTTGGTTTATTTCTGCACTGACCAGCCATTTTGGCTGTCTAGTTATGGTGTAATTATATTTCAAAACTTATTCTTCCTGTCTGCCTTTATAGAGCTATATAGCCTATAGATGCAATGCTTTTTCAACTGGATGAGAGTGCCCTGGTGTTCCCCTGACTGGGGGCATGCTGTGTCACAAAAGGTAGCATTCTCCTAGTGCTTGGTGGCTAGGGGCTGATGGGAATGGAGAAATGAGAAAAAGGAAACCATTCCTGACGCTTCAGGTCTCATTGGAAGCTGGAAGGATTGGAGTCTTTCAGGCCAAAATGCTGCTGCATTGTGTTCTGTGTTTACTTGAAGCTTGGAGCACTCATGAAAATTGTTTACAAGTAATTTTGCGGTCATTACTTGAATTTCTGGTCACCACGGGTAGTTTTTTACATTACTCAGCCTGCCTGTCATGATCCAGCACAGACTGTAAGGAAAACTAGTAAAACACTCGGGAGTTTGATGGTAACAATTTAGCAGCTGTGCTGGTCAGAGCTGCTTAAGTCCAGATCAGGTCTTTAGATTTCACTGAGTGTTGCTCTGGGTTTATACAACGGCTTGGTGGCTGCAGATTTGCTTCTGCTTCTGCTTTTTTGACATGTTTGATAGGGCTGATGAGTTTCCTTTTGGGTTTTTTATGCCTTTTCAGGTATTTTTTAGCTTTCCAAACCTCCTGAGGATCTATTTCTCAACCTTTCTTGGGCAGGAGGGTTATATTACTGCTGTTATTTTAGCTGGACTTGGAACCATGTCCTAGTCCTACTTAGAGCTGTACGGCTGTCAGGTGGGAAAGCTTGGTCTGAAAAGGTGTAAATACTCTTCCCTCCTGTGTGTCAATAACTATAAAGTCCTTTTCAGACTGACTAAATGTTCTGTATTTCAAGCAGTGCTGTGGAAACAGATCCATTTGGCATTATGCATTAGTTGGGTTATTAACAGACGTGGGCTATTGAATGCTGACTACATTTCCTACCAGTGAATCATGGGAGCCTTCAGCTCACTGCTTCGTTACTCATTTGGGATTTAAGGGTTGGTTATAAATATGGGGTCCAATACTAGATGAATTGGTGAGTCTCCTAGGAGATGGGTGCCAGTGCTGGCATGCAGAGAGGGATTATTTGAAAAGCTTTATTTTACTTCATCCTGCAGGGAGATGTTGCCCTGATTCTGATGTGGCTGCATGTGCTCATAAAACCTAGGTGCTTTATCCTGAGACAGGTAATATTCTTGGCAGAACTGGGGTCAGTGACTGGAAGCTTTAGGAAATTAGTTAATTAAAACACTTCCTTTACAACTGTTTGACAGCAGACTGACTACCAATGAATGAACTGTATAGCACTAAACATGACTAAAAGTGAAATAAAAAACTGTACCTTCCTGCTCACATATCCATCCTTATATGTACAGGCTGATAAAAAACATACAAGAAAATAAAGGTCATAAGGGCACATTTGGAAGTCAGGCTTTATTTTGTTCAGCTGTGTTAACAAAACTGATTGAAATAATCTACTTCATGATTTGAGTTTGTGTTTCTTTTAAGAAGACTTGGGTTTCTTCTAAGAGGACATGGTTTAGGAAAGGTTAGATGTAAAAAGACTCAGAAACATGGAATGGGGAGTATGATGTTAAAATGCTTTGAGTGGCAAAGCTGTGTCAGGAGATTCCTGTGGATTTTGAAATCCCCATGTTTGGGTATTGTTCTTCTTCGTTGTGGTAATGTCACTGTTTGTGGGACTGTAGTTGTCAAGAATTGGTGACAATCAAAAGATCAAAATCAAAACTAAAAAGGAGGGGAGGGTGGGTGGAACCTAAATCTGAACTTGTCCCCAGGAATGTCTGTGCGGATGGTAAGTTACCTTGAAGAGGGTGGGAGTTAACACTGGGAATCTCTTGAGTGGTATTTGCAGCCAGAGAGATTTCAGGGTGAAATTGTGCCCTTATGCATCCCCAAAGCATTAGTGCTGCAGAGAAGCTGTACTTCTGTCAAGGGTCAGTTTTATTGTGTGACCTGGAAATAGGAAGAGAGAAACAGCAAATATTTACTAAATTGTAGAAGTTCCTGTCTTTGTTGAACCTTCTGAAATACTACTCCGTGCTCTGAGGGAGGTGCTTGGGGAAGTTTTGGGTTCAGGTAGGCAGGAGGCTTGCAGGTTTGATAGGAGGGCTGCAGGAGCCTCTGTGCTGCTGGGTCTGTCCTGGTACTTGCCTCTGGTAGGCATATGGAGGGATGTGATCTAAGAAACAGAAGTGGTGGTGTCACTTGGTGGCTGAGTGAGGTGTATGAACAAACTATTTTCTTAAATGGGCAGGAGATGAATTGTTTTTCATTTTTTTTTCCTCTGTGGAAAGGTGTTGGGGTTGATCTCCCGTAATCATTAGGGATGGATTGAGGATATGGGGTGTTTCAGCAGCTGCAGGAGCAAAGGAAGGACTGGCTGCGTTCTCTCAGCTGACCAAGTCCTTAGGCTTCCCCATCTCCTTTCTTATTTAATAGTGAGTCGAGGACCCTGGTCAATAGGAATCATCAATTCAGTTTTTCCAGTGTTGTGGAGCCCTGAGAAAGATATGGACCAGTGTGAGTTTTCCCTGAGAGGCCTGCAGTGGGGCTGGAACCTAGGAGTGCTCAGGAAAGCATCCTCTGTTGTTGAAGCTAAGGCAGCTTCATTTTTGTGGCAATAGATTTCTTTCTGGTATTGTCTTTCTGTGCACCTCCAGAGTGTGTTGTTGATATACATTGCAGTAACTCTTGTTAAAGTCAGAGACACCTTTAATAGAGATTCAAATTACTCGACTGTGACATATAAACTGCAACAGCATCCCACAATAGATATGTTTATGTGACTAGAGCCATCTGACTAATTCATAGCAATTAACTTATTTTGTAAATTGAACATGTTTTTCTACTTGCATATTGTTCTTTGGCAATTTGGGATTTTTTTCAGGTTTACTCATTCTTCAAAATTATCTCCTATGTATCTCCTATGACTCATTCTTTGTCCACGGCTGACTCATGAACTCCTTCATACAAGCATTTAGTGTGCCTGTTAATTTGAATTAGCTTCATAGGTCACTTGGTTGGGTGTCCAGTTGGAAAAGTCCAAATGTTGGGTTTGAAGTCCTGGAGTAGAGGTCAGATCAATGGGACGGAACTGTGCTCCAATATTTGTGTAAATTTTCTTTCTGTGAATCTTTAGATGGAAGTATGCTCATTGAAAGTGTTTTAAGAAAGGTTACACCAAAAGATGCTGGAGTGAGAGCAGGGCCAGATTGTAGGTTGTCTGGAGAGATAGGATAATGCTGCTGAAGTAAATCTTTAGCAGTCTCTTGTGGTAGGTTTTCTCATGGCTCATCAAGACTGGTAAAAACTGTTCTTCAGCAACAGCATATTCAACCTTCCCTTTTGCTGCCTGGGCACGTCTGAGTGTAGGTACAGGCATGGATGGGAAGCTGTCAAGTTATGCCCCTGTTTTTACTTGGTACCTCTCATGTGAGTTTTCAGTGCTGAATGATGTTCATCCTCCCTCTGTGCTGCTGCTGAACTCAGGAGAGACAATACCAGTGTTTGTCAGAGCCAGGAGCTCCTCTCTCATCCTTCCTTCAGGGTGGGGTTATGCCTGTAGCAGAGAGCAGGGTGTGTGAGATCTTCTCATTTGCTCCTCACTCAGCCTGGCAGTCTGCTCTGAAGGAGATGTGGCAGGTATGCTGTCATCTGCAAATCCAGCACTGGTTGGGTTTCACATCTTGGCGCGTTAATTTGAAAATTATTCTAATCTGTGGATATGTCTGTGGTTTTCAGGAACACTCTTTATTTTTGCTGTAATGAGCATGTCCTCTGGCAGAGGGGCAGAACAAACAGCTCAGAGAAAGGAATGTGTAAGAGCTGCAGAAATAGTTCCAGCTCTTCTCTCAGTGCATGTTTACTCATTTGTGATCTGTTTAACTGTTTCATAAACTGACTGTGGGACAGGTCACCCACACTTAGCAATTGCAGCATCCCAGCTAAAGATGGGATGTCAAGTCAATCCACTTGATTCTATTTGTGTCTGTATTGGCCAAAATGCTTCTTGGCCTCTGACCTGCTGAAGGTTCCTGCTGGTCCCACTGGGATTGTGCCTTGTCAGGACCCTGCCTGGCAGAGCCTTGCTGATGGATGTTTAGAAGGAATTGTGTCCTGTGAAGAGGAAGGTGGCTGATAATGGCTAAATCAACTGTGTTAGTGAAAATGAAATCCTCCCTGCTTGCAAACAGATCTGAAATGCTTTGTCAGTGTACTCTGGAATTGTAAGAGTGAGCCCCTTTCCAAAATGATGGGCAATGGAGATGGCTTAGCGTGGAGAAAAGGCTCATCCTTACCCTGTTTTACGGGCCGAGTTTGCCTGCATCTGCAGGTTGCTGCTGGTGGCTTGCATGTTTTCATTAATCTCATCTGTCATGGATTCCTAATGCTGTGGGGGCAGTCTGGCAGGCAGAGGTTGGTTAAGCTATGTCAGAGCTTTTTATTATTGAGAGCACGTTCAGTCTGTGGATGTTAGTCAAAGGTAAATTAGAATGCAATTCATATATGCATATAACATGCATATTAATTTTAAATGTGTTTATTGCAATTAGTACTATTAAAATGAATGCCACAGGAAACAGGGAATGATTAACCTCACATGAGCTTTGTTGTAATTTGTTTAAGAAGTTCAAATTTAAAATGAGACAATCAAAATGTTGCTGGTTGATAAGGGGGGAAGACAGAGGGGGATGTGTTTGAGCACAGTTTCCCAGTGTATTCATACAGAGCCTTTGCCACTCTCTTCTGGCTTTCCTGGGTGACTCCTCCTCTGTTGTCTCTCTTATTCCTGATAAAGGTTTTAGGTTTGGATCTGAAAGACTTGTGGTGCAGCAGCTCTTCTCCTTCTTTGTGGTACTTTCTGCCTCTGTCATTTGCTAAGTGTGTTGTCTTTGTTTTAGAGGGTCTTTGTGGGGCTAGTGGGAGAAGCATCAGGGGTGCCTCACCAAGCCAAGCAGGCCTTGTGCTCAGAAGAACCCCAGAGGATGAAGTCCTCCCTGGTCATAGATGAATTTAGGGTCTCTGCAGGCAATACATAGCTGTGATCTCATGTAGGAGGGCAAGAGGAGGCTGAAATGTTTGAAGCTTAGGCTGTGTCTATTGGAACTGGTGGTTGGAATATTCTGCTGGAAGTGAGAGAGTCACCTCTGGTATCCCAGTAATTATATATCCCAGACCTTGTGTTGATGATGTTAAAAACTTTGTTTTCTGTCATGCGACTGTTGTTCCCCAGTGGGTGCTGTTCTAGGAGAACAGATATGTGAGGCTTCCAGAGATAAGCTGAGCAGTGCTAGGGCTTAGCCAGTGGGTGAATCCTAGAAGAGGAGGAGCAGGAGACACTGGTGTGATTTCTGTCCCTGGGAATCTGTCTGGACTGTGATCTTAACTATGTCTTCTGTAAGGGCCAAAAGGGGTCGTTTCATCCCTTCTGTAGCCTGTGTGGTCTCACTTAACCCTAGGAATTAGGCAGAGAAAAGCCAAAGAGCTGATGTAGAGATCTAGCAGAAATTTGCCTCAAGACAAGTGCTGTGGGTGACTCACTGAATCCCTCCTCCTCTCTGCCAGCCTCTGCTGCCTACATAGATTCACTTCTGCTGATGTATTCTCATCCTGGTAAACTGAACTCATGGGGGAGATTTTTCTAGTCCACCTGGTTAATAATAAATACAATAATAAAGCTCGTCATCACTTCAGCATTATTATATAAGTAGAAATCTGTAAGTAGATCAGGCTTTGTTCCATGAACAAAGAACAGATACGAGAGCAGAAATGAAAGATGCTGCATATTAGAGCCTTGGCTGCTGTGCAAAAGTAGGGTTGCATTACAGCTGTGGCCCCTACTATTCAAGTGACATAACTTTGATGTTCCCTTCTCCTTTCATCATGAACTTCTGGTTTCTAAGAAGACTGATTCTGTGTTTCTGGGTGTGCATGTCCTGTGCAGAGACCTAGTTATGGGAGAATTGGGAGCTGCTTGTCTATGTTGATGCTGCTATAGAGAGATCATAGTGGAGTGATACAGAAAAGATTTCTTTTACACAGATACACACCTGACCTACTGCGCAGTGCATTTGGAATGAGCTTGTGCCTCTGCAAAGTGCTCTGCACATGTGTGGATTGAGCCAGCTGTAGGGCTTTCTCTGCTGAACCCTTTCAGATTATGCAGCCACATCCCAAATATAATGACGAGGCTTGTCCTCTTTCTGCTTCTCACCTCTGTAAAAGTGGTGCCAATCTCTGTGCAACTTTAGAAAGTTGAAATGATGGGTACTCTAAAAAAGAAATGATGGGTAAGCATGTGCTTGTTTTTTCTGATTAATTCTTCTGTCCGAAGGATGACTGAAAGACAGCTTGGAAGAAGGGTGTATTATCTTTCATTTACCTATTTGTTTTCATAAATAGAGCACAGCCCTTCAAAAACAATGGCAAAGTAGTGAAGAAATTGAGAGAAGCCCTAAGAAACCATCCATGGACTGTATCTTGGGTAAAGGGCCTTGGAATCCCTGCAGTTTAGTTAATCCAAGATCTTGGTGTTTGATATTAGTTGAAGCTTCAGAAATGCTCTTTGTCTTCTCTACAGACAGTTGAAAGGAAAAGGCTTATTCATGTTTGGAGAAGAAATGTTTCAACTAGCCTGTCTCTACAGATTTCAAAGGTAGACATGTTCTGCAGCATTTACCAGCCTGATATCTCTGTGATAGAGGCCGGAGGTTTACTCTGATTTCTGCCTCTACTGCAGAATGGTTAAGCTTTATTTGTAGTCTAAGAGGAGTGACAGCATGTGGCTTCATTAGAGCCTGCTGCTCCTGATTACATGACGGCATGTCCCTGTCTCTGTTTTGGTCACAAACTGTGATACCTTTGGTTTTGCTGGGGGCAGCTCATTGGGAATACATTTTGCTTCCCAGACAGTGTAAATAGTTTTGTGGCCAGCACTGTAGCTGTATGAACTTAATGGCTGTCCTAGTTTTAGAAGACATTCATGTATAATGGCCAACCTTCCAGACAGAGCCACTAATAACAAGTCATGTAGGAAAAACCAATGTGTAGGAAATCCACTTGATAATGACTGTATGATGCTGTTGCAAACAGTCACATTCCCAAATAACATTTGTCTGCTTCTTATCCATTATTTTTTTTCAGTATCCCAGGAGATTTGCTTTCTTCATCCTGGGCTTTCTTGGCATATTCATTTTCCAGAGGGAAAACAGAGGTCATTCAATATAAGACCCTTGAACCAAATTTTCTGAATCTGATGAAGACATTGCCTATGAGTCATGGATAAGCAGCTGTAAATCTGCTGGCTTTTGGAGATTTTTGGGGGAGAGGCAGTTGGGGGAGGCAGTTGTAGGTGTGTGCTGTTCCTTTGCTGCATTAAGATGCCTCAGCAGCTGTGGTTGCAGCTGTGGCACTTACACCTGTGTAAATAGATGCATGTGCCCAGTTTTGAGACCTGTGCTCTGGTGCTTGAGGTTAAGGCTCTGAGAGAGGCTTGACTGATTTGACTGGCAAGGTGTAACCTTCTGTGTGCTTCAAAATGGTCTGTGGCTGGATCAGGACATGAACTGTTGTCCACAGACTCTGAGTGCTACATAGAAGCCAGGGAAAGATCTGTTGTTTTTGAACATCTGCCTGTGTCTGCCATTTTCCCAGGGAGATAACTTATTTTTATATTTATAGGTATACTAATACTTTTTTTTTTTTTTCCTTTTTCAAATTTGGTCTGAATTCGCATAAGCTGATTTCAACCATGCTTGGTCATTGTACTTGGGATGTGGCTGCATAATCTGAAAGGGTACAGCAAAGAAAGCCCTACAGCTGGCTCAAAACTGTAGATGCCTTGATGTTAGAAAGCCTTTTAAGTTTCAGTTTCTAAGCTGTCCAGTGAAGGCAGAGACACCTTTGAACTGGGATGGCAGCTCCTGTCATGCTGAGGGAATCCACATGGGAACCTCAGTGTCTGAGGAACCACTCTGCCCTGGGCAGCTGAGAAACAGTGGGCAGTAGGGAGCAGATGTTTGCCCTGCCCTTGGCTTCATTCTTGGCACCTTGGGGTCAGTTCTTTGCTTTTACAACTGGATGGTGGGGGCTGGTTGTGTTGGGAGCCTGAAGTTTGCAGGTCTTTGCCTCATTCACAGGAGTATTTTGCAAATCTGGATAGAAGAGAACCCAAGGCTGTGGGTGGAAAGCAGGCAAAACACAGCTTTGTGCTCAGGGAGTGACTGGCACAGGGCAGAGGGTGGGTGGTGAGAATGCCAGAGAAGGGGTCTTCCAAGGAGCAGGCAGTGATGGCCCAGGCACACTTGCTGTGTGTCGTGGGTTAAGCCTGTGATGGAGGTGTTGGAACTGGGGTGTCTGCAGTGAAAGAATTCCTGCTGTGCAGGAGGTAGAGTGGCACAGCAGAGGGTGGAAGTGTTGGCTGCAGCCCCAGGAAGTGTCCATTGCTGGATAGCTTGGAATAGAGGACAAGGTGGTGAAGTGGGAGCTCTCTGTGCTTTGAGGAGCAACACCCATCAACTTCCAGCCAGCTGTGGGCTTTATCTCACTGATGATTCACTGTGCTGCCAAAGAGGAGCTTGAAGTTTTAATCTTAGAAACAGTGACAGTGTGTTGTGTGATTCCTAATGACCAGTTCTGAACCTGGAAGTAAATCCTGAGATCTGCTTTGGCCAGATTCTTCTGCTGGCATGGCTTGTAATTAGCTCAAAAATTACTGTTGGGGTGGCAGGAAAGGGAGAAAGGATAATGATGTGAGATCCAGATTCACAAAGGTTGTCTGTTTTTGTAGCCATCCAGACAACACAACAATTGTTAATGTTCACTTTGGAGATATAAACCCTGTTTTTTGCGGTTTAAAAGGGATATTGTCAGCTATTTATTTATTGCTTTTAATTTCTTTCTTGCTCTTTGCAACATACCCCAGAGGTTCTTGAATTACATTTCTTTCCCCACCAATTTTTTGTCCTATTCTATTTCACAAAAGACAGCAGGAATTTTTCTTCCTTATTTTGCTATTTTCTTTCTTTTTTTCTTTTCCCCTTTTTGTCAGTTCTCATGTATAGTTTCTATTGGCAATTTAACCACTTCATTGTGCTACCCCTGAGGTAGCTGCATAGGAAATAAATTTTGACTAACTGAAAGGAACTATAAGAGAATATAATATTTTCCTTTCAAAATGAAAATGTACCGGAAATTTCTGGATCCTTGAAAGTTGCAGAACATCAAGTCCTGTATATCTTTAATAACCTGGACTATAGGCAAAAGAAAAATACCCTGCAATTTGATCTGAAATTGTGTATTTTGCAAACAATGCCTTATATGATCTAAATAAGCAAGTGCTATGCAGTGGACTTAAAAATGCAGACTCTCCCTTGCTTTGTGATTTTCATCAGTTATCAAAAGCATCAGTCCACATTGTGAGCTTGCTGCTGGGTTCTTGTAATGAGAGCTGAGTATGAGCTATAGAAATGTAAATGGAGCAATCTGAACCTGCATCTTTGCTTTTCCTACTTCTGCAACTTCTGTAATGGGACTGAAGGGAAATAAATTGGCTTTAAAACCCCCACCAAATTTCCCATTTCATTGCTTTTCTGAAAGCTTGTATGCTTGGTTTTGGTAAAAGCTAATTTTTCCACCAAATTTTAAACTCTTGGAAAAGATGAAGATGAGGCTTTGCTGTGGGAAGAGTAGTAAGGGATCTTTATCTGTGACAGTGCTGATGGATGTTGCTATCTGTCTAGATGGTGAGTGCTGCCAGGGTGAGCAAATGATACACTGATTTTAATACTTTATCCCAGTAGTCCAAAGAATAATACTTCAGTCAGGAGGGTAAAGAGAGAGAGGGAGACCCAGATTGAAATGCAAATGTGTTCATTGAAGGAAAGAAAAAATTCTGTTCAGCCCTGAACAGCCCTCTAACCTTTATGGATTTGCTTCTCTAGGCCTGGGCTTGTACATGCAGACAGGCCATGGCAGGAGAAGCTGAGTTGGTTAGAATGGAGCTGCTTGGTGGTGACTGGACTCCAGGGCTGTCAGTCCTTTAGCTTTTTTATTAGTCATTGTATTTCTTTGGAAAAGGGGGAAAGAGATCCATGTGTAACCCTGGGGCTTTTTGTCGCAAGCAGGGTGCACTGGAGGGCAGGAGGTGGCCGTGGTGACAGTAGCTCCTGCCTCTTTATCTGGGCAAAGATGCAGATTGATACACTGCTCCTTAGCATGCAAAGGTGAGAGTGAAGGCAGCCTGGTGAGCACATCTTCTAATTGAATAAGGGTGGCGTGTAACAAACCCTGCTCCTTATTGATAGGAAGAAGGTTTTAGTCTCTTTAAACTTCATTAAACTCTCTCTAGTAATTAACCACTGTGCAAAGCAGCATTCTCTACAGTGCTCTTAGCACTGCCTGGCCATACCTTATTGATTAATCCAGCCCAAAGTCAGCCTGCTGGAGAGAAATGACTTGCAGAGAACATGCTTCTACTTTCTCTCTTGTTGGGAGGGGACCAGGTAATTTGTTTTTAAGGGAGCAGTGTCTGGTTGTTAGAGTTTCTTCCATGTTTTGCTTCTTGTCCTGCCAGGAGACTGAAGCCAAGGAGTTTTTCTCACTGCCATGAGTGACCAGGGCTAAATGTGACAATGGCTGTTTGGGAGCAGCCTAAAGAGTATCTAATTTAGCTTTATGGCTGCAGAGGTGATGGATAGGCAAGAGACAAGTGAAAGGAATGGGGCAAATTGGATTCTTTAGTTGGCTTTTGGCCATCCTTGTATTAATTTTTTTGTTGGAATCCATTTCTGTTCAAAAGACCTGAATAGTAAAAATGAGCATACTCTAGGGAAGGAAAGGGTAATATATGCACAAGAAGAACAGTGATGGGGCCAAAGGGTATTTAGCCCAAACACCTTGGTTCCTAGATGCCTTTTCCATTGGTTTATGTTAAATTTTGCTTTTCATCTATCTTTAGCATAGCCTCTCTACAGCCAAACATTAAAGTGAGCACAGCACCCTCTGGTTCTGCAGTTCCACTATTCCAGCTGTGCCCTTGAGCCTCTCCCTTTAGATGTGACAGCGTGCTGCTTGCTGCTGCGAGCCCTGCAGAGCTGATACAGCTGTAGGAAGAAGATGGGTTCTGCTCACCTCATCCATCACTGGCAGCGTTGTCACCCGAGTGCGTTTGTGTGGCTGAGCCCCTCACTGCACGTGTGGCCGGGAGGAGGCAGCTCTCTATCCTCGCCATCCTCATGCTGGTGAGGATACAGCGCTGGTGCCCTCTCCTGGAGGCAAAGCCGCGCTCTGCTGATCCCTGTAAGAGCATCCCCTGCCTCCTCTGAGTGAATCACGGCTTGGAAACTGTGGCATCACCATGGGGGACTGTGGTGGGGTATCAGCAGAATGAAGCGTGCAGTCCCATACCTTGTGGCAAATACCAGATGCTTCAGAAAAATGCTTGGCATCAGTGTGATAATGCACGCTGCAGGGAAGTTTCTTCTTTACTCTGGGTTTTTTACAGGGCCAGGAATGTGATGCTTGATGTATGTATGTCATGCTCTAACCTACCAGTGGCATTTTAATGCAATGGTAAGGGTTTGTGTGGCTTTCTGGGGCTGTGCTGTGCCAGGAGATGGCCCGTGTAGGGTGTGAGCTATGCTCTGTGCTCTGCCTTGGGGCCTGTAAAGCTGAAACGTTGTTTGCTTTGTTTTCTTCTCAGCAGCCAGAAAGATGGTGGGTATTTGGCTGCCCAAAATTCTCAAAGTCAAATGACACCACTGAAAGGTGAAACTGAGGGATAGTTTCCCCCCTTAGGAGCATACATCAAGGAAACACAACCCACTCTGGAAGCTGCTGCCTTAAACCCCAGGTCTGTGTTCTGGTTTTTGTGGCTCCCTTTAAAAGGCCCCTTTTGCACTATCTGTGAAGTCTTTACAAACCAAGGACATTTAGCTTAAGGCAGTACATGCTGCCACACATTGCCTCCTTGGCAGATAAATGCAGTGCATATGTTTATGAAGAGGGTATGGCAGCGTTTCCAGGTTTCTCCTGGTGCTATAGGAAAGGCTGTGAGAGAGGCAGGTAAGGTGCTACTGAGTGCTAGGAAAGAGCCAGCATTATGGAAAACAAACTAATGGCAGGTTGAGGGAAGCCATCAGCCACCTGGCAAGACCTATATTAATTTTGTCTATTGGGATGCTGAATTTTTAAAACTTAAAACTCCCCAATGATACGGAGTCTGTGTATTGCCAGCCAGCTGGCTGCAGTTGCTGTGATACTCCCCTTATTTGCAAGAAAACTGGGTTTCCAAGATCTGCTGAACTCTGAAACATCAGCAGAGGCCAAAAAAGTTCTGTCAGAGTGGAATTTGTGGTAAACCTGGGGCAATTTGACTATTGCACTTCAGATTCTGCAGGTCCCTTGTCAAATACTTAGTTTTGTTAAGAAGTTAGCTCCTTCCCCCCTTTTTTTTAAAGTTTCTTTCCTTATTTTTCATAATCATTTTAAACCCCCTTTTATCTCATCTGGAATTAGAACCTTTAATTTTAGCCAAGCTTTTGTGTGTATATTTGTAAGGGTATATTTTATACATCTTGGATATTTTCAGTTTCAGAATAAGTTTTATTCTTATCCTTTTGCTTTCAGGGGTGTCTGGAAAGGGAGAAAAAGTGGGAGGGACAGGGTTTCGAGGCATATTTTGTTTTAAATCACTGATTTCTAGAGAGATTTCCCATCCTAAACTATGTTGGTGGAAAATCATAGCAATCGTTTACTCTCGGAGTACTTCTGGGACAAATCTCTGGAGTACATCTGAACTTCCTATATATTGAATTCTCCTTGCAGAATATTGATCCTGTTTTCTGGGTTGCAAAAGAGAGATTTGGGTTTACATGCTGCATTTGTCCTTAATTATATCTTCTTAGTTTGCACTGTATTTCATTTGCTGCAGAAGGAGCTGAGGAACCTTAATTTGAGTTGTGAAGCCATGACAACACCCAGAGAAACAGGTTTTTCTCTTATTAGGACCAGGTTGTTGGAACCAGGGTGTAGAAGGTGGGGAGCAAACATGGTCTGCTCTAGCAATGAGGCAAAGCAGTACCTGGAAAGGGCCAGAGTTGTGCTGGAGCCCAGAATCTCCCAGAGGTCTCTGATGTGTGTGTGCAGGGAGAAGGAAATAACTTACAATGCCACCACTGCTTTTGATGATTTGTTTTCCTGTTTAGTGGTCTGTAGCCCAACTAATACAAACCTTTATGGCTTGGCCAGCCCAGTGCTGCTGTCAGTGTTTGCTTTCCAGCCTCATTCAAGCATCCTCCTGGTGTTATGTAATCCCCAGCACAGGTAAGGAGGTAGCTTCACTTCTGTTGAATGCTTGAGAGCTGGTGCTGAATACTTGAGCAAGTCTGTTCCCTTTTGCAAAACTAACCCCTGTCAATAATTTATAAGCACTAGAAGGATCTCATCTAGAAAATTATGTATAATTCTTGTCAGCCATGCTCAAGGAAGAAGAATTGAAAATGAAACAAGACAGGCAGAGATGGGCTAGTAAGATGACTGGGGAAAAGAGATCCCCTCTCATGAGTGGAGACTAAAAGCTTGTAAAACTGGTGGAAATGATGACAGAGATGGGAAGTGCCTGCTCTCTCTAAATGTGTTAAGGTCACAAATACTAGAGAGGAAGAAGGACTAATGAAAACAGAGGGCAGTGTTGGTTCAGGAACAATCAGCTATTAACTCAGTGAATGAACTGAAGGTAAAATGGAAAAAAAGGCTTCTGTGCAGAGGAATGAGGCTGGGTAATGGCCTTCTCAGAGGTACCAGGAAGGAAATAGAACATTTTATTAATGAGAGGTAGTTGCTGATGATACTTGGAAGGCTTTGACACACAGGAGTCCTTGCCATTTGTGTGTTTCTAGACAAAAGATGTGGGACACTGTTGCTTTCTAGGCACCATCTTTTTTTTAGGATAAATTTACCTGGCAGTAGTCCAGTCCTCCAACAGTTTTCAACTGAGCATGCTGCTGCTGTGTGTAAACAGTAGCTTCATTTCACTCTAGAACAGGTTGTATTTTAAGCTGTGGAAGGTGTAAATGGTGCTTTTGGATAATTCTGTATGTCAGCTTTGAAGGTATTTTTGGGTGAGCAGTATTCCTGGAAACTTAAGGAACAGGTGCTTGTTTCAGAAGATGGTGATGAAGATTGAAACAGTGCTACTTGTGGCAGAAAACTATCTCCCCTTCAGAAGAGAATGATAATTATAAAAACTTTCTTGGACATCCAGAAGGTGAGTTGGGATACTTGCCTTTTTACCCCAGCTCTTTCCGGAAGAACCTTTGTCTTTCAATGAATAGGGCACAGTGTTTGCACTGGCTTTGGATGGGAGTGCAGGAATGCAGGTATTCTTTTCTTCTTTTCTTTGCAAAGAGCAGGTGGAAGATGACAAGTAAATGATGACATTATTACGCTTGCACTTTAATAGTTTCCAAGGAACTTGTGAGTAAGCAAAGCAACACATGAAATATTAACGATTTCTCTTTGCTCTTATACAAAAGGTTGAAAGCTTCCAGAGCTGGAGTTCAGGGTACATGAAGCATATGGAAATAACACCTGCAGCTTTGCCTGAAGGGCTAACACTGACCTTTTTTTGAGTGATAAATAAGGTTGGTTTGGTTTGTTTTGTTTTTTTCTCTCAACTGGAAAAGAGAGATCTGGTTTCCACACAAAAGATTCAGTCCCTCTGTCTATAGCAGACTTCCTTCTAGATTCCTAGCTTCTCTCCTTTATGGCTGTCCCCTTGTTTGAGGTAAAATTAGTTTTTGAAGCAAAATATTTCCCTTGTTCATCCTTTCCCCCTGCCCCAGTTTATAGAAGGACGACAAATAAAAGCAGTTTTCTAGAAATGAATGGAAGAAAATAAACATTACAACAACTGTACTTTTACAATCGGTCATTTCCGTAAGGAAACTAGCTTTCAGTATAATGTTGTAGAACTGTAAGCAGGAGGAATGCCCACTTTGCTCCACAGATATTGTATACCTGTATTTTATGGACAGCCCCAAAGCTGTCCCAGAGTTGGAGGAGGGTGAGTGAGCTGGCTGCTGTTGTTGTACCTTGATGTCCTGCCTTCCTGACACCCCTTCTTGAATTCTCATGAAAAATCACAGAGGGATTTGCTTCCTGCCCTCCTGCTGTATTGCTGGATGGTGGATGGAGAGGAGTGACCTGCTCCCTTCATCCCTTGTGGTCTGCAGCTTTTACTGTATTTGTGTCACAGGCTGAGGTGGGCAGTGGCACTTCAGTGGATGAGGGAGCTGTCCAGCAGCTGAAAGGTGTCTGAGCACCAGGAAGCACAAGGAGTCCTTTCAATCAGCACTGCTGAGTTTTAGGCCTTTTGTAAGCTGAGAATTTGTTACGGGTATAGTTCAATGCCTTCCTGTTCAGAGGTTTTATCACAGGAAGATATTAGGAGAACTGGACTCTAAGATCAGGACAGTCTGGCCTTTCATGATAAGAGGGGCTACTTGCACAGATTTCTGGTATGAGAACAGCTGGTCCTTCCAGGACAAGAAATCTCTTTTGTGTCTAATCCTCCTGGTTGATTCAGCTTGGGTCTGTTTATAAAAGGTCAGCTAGAACCTGCTGGTGGTGTTGAGAGTTTTCCCACTTGCTGGTTACTATCTACATTTTCTTACCACTAAAGGCAAGTGCTCCAAGAAAGCCCTGTGACTGCTATATCTGTGTCTGTTGAGCTAATAGGGAAGATCCATCATTCCCTCCTTCCATCCCTCTTTGTTTGCATCTAAATATTTTTTCTGGGGGCAGAATGAATTTGTCATTGTTATTAAGCAATGGATATAATCTTAATTCAGACTCATGCCCTGAGGTGTTTTCTGTGCATAATTGGAAGTTCTCTGAGCTATGAATGTGTGGCTGTTTCTCTGTGGATATTAGCAGGCTGTGTGTGGTGAAGACTGGAGGGTGGAGGAGGTTGTGCAATGAATGAGTCTGATTGTCTTGATGGCAGTGAGCAAATAGAATCAGAATGTCTTTATTAAGGTGAGAGCAACCTCACACTGCCATTTTTTGTAGTCTGTCATGCCAACTGATTTAACTGCAGCATTCTTCTCTCCACCTTTTCAAGCTTCATTTTCTCATATTATTAGCATGGAAATGAGCAGCACAAGCCCCCATGTGCCCCAGCAGCCTGGTCATGGTGAAGGTGACAGTTCATTCCCCTTGTGACCACTACACAAATCTAGAAGCTTTTTGATTGGGGCCTGTCCATGTGCTGAGGCTGGCCTAGACTGGGGCATGCTTTCATTTATAGCCTGCCTGCAATGTATTACTCAAAGTGTTTTTCTGGATTTGTGGTTGCACAGTCCTGTGGTCATCTCACAGTGGGCTTTTACCCTTCCACTTTACCAGTGGGTCAAGAATGGATATCTCTGTTTTACCAGGAACCAGCTCATGTTTAGTGACTCTTTGGGGTCAGACTGAGAGTTTGGTCTGGAACTGAAAACTGGTTTCTCAAAAAGAGCAGGCTGAGAGTAATTAATTATTTTTCTCATATTCATGTCTAAACTCGCTTGAAAATGCCTTTCAATGTCTCCATTTCCCTAGTAGCACTAAAAATATTGTAGCCTGACTTTTGCCTTAAGCCTCCCATCTCTCTGCAGGTGTCCAAAACCAGCTGTTATGTCACTGGGTTATAGATGAGGAGACTCTGTGACAAAAATATTTTGTGTCATACTGGTATTTGCACAGATCACTGAAAAATCAGAAGTGGGGTGAGCTGCCAGGTTTCCTGATCTTAAAACTGTGGAAAAGAGCATCTAGGGAGCTGAGGTAGGGCAAAATTTCTTGCAACTCCCCCAGGTAAACTTCTCTAGCATTCTCTTAAGTTCTCCTAAAGGTTTTGTTGCAGGGAGAATTGTGTCAGTAATGCACCAGCTCTTTGCATGAAGACATCTCCATGGTGTCTGACTTAAGGGGGTTGGCATTGACCATTTTTCCTTGATCGCTGCTTTAAGCTTGAGGAAACAGCAAAGTGTGTCCTTGGGCTTCTGCTCTCAGCTGTCTTGCAACCTGTCCTCTGCTTTTTCTGCAGCTGGAAGCAGACTTTCCCCAACTGCATATTTGTCGCTAATTAACATGATACCAGGACAGCACAGGGTCCCTCCATCGAGGAAAACCAGCTGATTATGTATGACAGCTGTCTAATGTAGCCTGAGCTGATTTTGTGCCCAGGAAAAAGGAGTTTGTTGTTTGACTCCCTTGCTGCAGTGTGCAACTACTCCACAAATGAGCAATCCTTAGGAGCCTTGCAAGGCAGGGCAAGTATTTCAAAGTTTACCAATATCTTGGCAAATTAATCTAGGAAAACTGTGCCAGATTTTATCTCTTTTGCAGGTACATGAGAGAGGGATATGTACAGTCTTGGCTGAGCTGTGCTGCAGCTCAAGGCTGGCAATGAGTGAGGACAGAAGGACATGAGTGAGGAGCACTGACTGAGCTGTGTCAGGAACTGACCCAGAGAACAGCAGAGGGCAACACACAACTTCAGGAGGGAGGGGATGCTTCTTCTACTGTGCCTGTCTTTTGGCTACTATTATTAGTTTTCCAATGTACTAAATGATTTATCCAACTACTTTTTTTTTATCCCTTTACATTTTTTTTAAAGAACAAATTAATTGCCTAATTTTCCCTTTGCCTAGCTCTTCTGTTGCATTGGGGCACAGCAGGGAAGCTGGAAATGCCTGTCTATTGGCTATTCCTAGGGAATTAAAGACCTGAACAGCAGCTAATCAGTGTTTTAGCTGTCGTTTTCAGTATTCTCTCAGTGTTAATGTTGATAATAGATAGTTGGCCCAATTAAAACAAAAAATTATCAAAGTGTGTTTGAAGTGCCCTTAGGTAATTCTGCATGTGTTTGTTGGAGAGTAGCTAGGAAAACAAAATTTGACCTTCTGCAGAACAAAATCATGTTGCAGAGAAGGATGGAGACAGTGGGAGAGCAGCAAGTGAAAGTTGATGTTAATAAGTTGTGGCAGAGATTTGGCTGCACTGGATCATTTTACCTGTTAAATGCACTCTCCTGCTTATGACACTGAGCAATAAATGGGTGTTATGTTTGAGTCATATAATCCTCCATGGTAGTTCTTCAGTGATATCCAGAGGCAAAGAAGTAGATATCTTTTTGACCCTGAAGGCAGTTAGCTCTCATTCTGAGACATGCATTTGATTACTGTTATCTTAGCTGCTACAGTTATTGACAGTAAAATTAACCAGCTCTTTTTAAAGCCTAGACTTGTTCTGAATATACTGACCATTTAATGGGGTCAGTTTTCACTGATGTGTCAGGTATGTTTGCTGCAGTTACATGCACAGAACTGGCTGATTGCACATTACAGAAGACCATCAGATGAAAACATTTGCTCAAAACCATTTGCTTGTGCGCTTGGCGTGGTGTGTGCTGTGATACTGACTTGCCCAGGGGTGGTAAAGTTGCTTTGTAAAATCAAGCCCTCCCAATTTAGCATAGAAGTGTGGATATCAAAGTTGAGAAGCTCCTGCTTTGATTTTGTGTGTTAAACTGGGTTAAGACTAATTATTTTGTAACATGGTGCAGTGGAACTGCTACATTAAAACAGGAGAAAGTGGTGGCAATTACGAGAGGATGACTTCTGTTTTGAAGTCAACAGTGACTTTGAATGCTGAAGATTTCCTTTTTTGGATCCATTTTCTAGACTGTGGTTTACAGCATGTGTCCTTGCTGTGCTCTTAACACACAAACATCTACCTGAAATCCTGTGTATTATGAAGAACCCTGTGCTTACTGTATCTTGTGGCACTTATGTTTCAGTTCTTATTCTTTTAAATTCCAAATAAAAGGACTATGTGTTGCTTGGCTGGCCTTAATATCATGTCAGCAGACATGAAATGTGCCATGGTTGTTAGCAGTGGGTTCTTGGTACTGGTCAGGCTTCAGCAAGAACAATTGTTTGTGCCATATCAATCAGAAAAAGGAAGCCCCAGTTGGATGGCATGGCCATCTTTGCTCTAGCAAGTTTTTAGACTGAAAAGATTTCTAGAACTGCATCTTTCCAACTCAAGAGAAGGAGAAATAGGAGACAGAGAGATTCCTGATGTTAAAGTGGGTGGGTAAGGTTAAATATAGTGTCAAATTGTCTACAGAGTGCATCGGTTTGAGTTTACTGGTCTGTGAAGTTTGCTGAGGACTGTGAAGTCTGTGCTGTTAGGGTGCTTTTGGAGTGTAACACTAGTACCAGGTATCAGAATAACCTGCTTGTCTGCTCAGCTCTTACCATTCTTATAAATGGTAAGAGCTGCTCACTCCGAGTGCATTATTTGGAGAGGAACTGCAATACAAGTGATAAAGAGGAGGGATCAACTTTTTATTGGGTTTCAGGACTGGTTTCATTAAGCAGAGATAAAGAAGATTTTCCTCTAAAACCTGGTTTTTCTAAGACTTCCTCTGCACCACAGAGCAAGACACTAGGCTCACACCTTCAAGGGGAAGATTTAGGTGACTGATGCCAGCTTAATTTCAGTGGCTGCCAAGTGCTTGAATAGGAGTTGGGATGTGTGAACCGGATGTCTGGGCCCTCAGGAAAGTTGCTTAGGGTAAAGCAGAGGTGGCTTGCAAAGGAGCTGTAATTATTTCTGAAAACACCTTTGTTGAACACAATGATTCCAGAATAGGTTCTGTCCTTTGAGGTGCTGCCATCCTTATTTAAAATTGAATATCATGCACTGACTTTCCCTTACAGAGTCTGGGGTCTCTCATAAGCTTAGTTCTCAACTTGTAAAATAGAGATGGTCCATAATTTTTTTCAGGTTGTAGGATCTTCTGGGGGTAGTGTTTGGCAACGATCTTAACAAAAGACCTGACAATCCAGAAGTATTATCTTTCTGGGTCTGTAAGCGCTATTTTTGTGTGAGTAATTGCTCACCAAGATACAGCTCACAATCCATGCTCTTGTGCTGAGTTGCTTAGCTTTGATCACACAAGGGGAGGCCAATTGCTGCAAAGCACTTTCCTCCATTCCCTCTTGCTGTGTTCAGGAGCATCAGGCTGTAAGTTTGGTGTAGGCAAATCCAGCACTCAGAAGAAAGAAATGAAATGGCCTAGATACTGTGAGAGTCTTGAAACTTAATATCCAAAAGGGACTTGAAAGTCAAAGTCTCTGAAAACCCTTTGTAGCTAACTTTCTAGATCTTCTGCTCCTTAGCAAAAATGCTGCAGCTTGAACTGCCAAGACCAGCAAGTATTTTTCCTTGCATTAGCTTCTCTGGGGAAAATGGCTTGCTGGGCTCTGTTAAAGCTGGAGACTGGAGAGCAGCTGAGGTTTGCAAGTCTTGGATTCTGAGCTGTGTCTGTCTTTAGAGGTAGCATTATTGTTTAGGGTATAGAACATTAAAATGCATGGTGAAGAAGTAATGCTGCTGGACAATTCTGAGCTGCAGCTGATGTATTGGCTGTTAGTAGATGCTTACTCTGCTGGCAGAGTGCTTGGGGCCATATTTGTGGCATTGCGACAAAAGTCTCTGAGCATTATTAATGGGCAAAGTTTCTGGGGAGAGGAGTGAAGAAATGCCTTCTGCAGAGAACTGGGAAACACTCAGAACCTACTTGGCAGCTTGCAGAGTTGGGTCCTGGATTCAGAGGATGCTCTGCTCAGAAAATATTCTCTCTGTTTAATAAACAAAAGGGATGATTTGACAGTTCATAGCACAGAAATACATCTTTCACCTTAATCAGGAGCCCTGGACCAGCCTGTGCTGGTGGCTGGCACCAGCAAGTGTTGGTCAAATTAACTACAATGGATTTATCTGGGAAGCTGAATGGCTTGATGATTTGAAGATGTGTATTGATGAGGTACTGAGGGATGTGAGGTGAAACCCACTGAGTCCAAAAACCAGGCAACTATTTGAGAAGACTTCAGAAGTTATCCTGTGGGATGCAAGAGAAGTGAGTTCAGGTCCTGGCTTGGCTGCTGGTTTGAAACCACTTAATAATAAAAATCCCTTTGAAAATATTTTCCTTTTTCAACTCCATGCTTTGTCTCATATTTTGCCTACTAGCAGCCCACCACTGCCCCTCTGTTGACAAACCTGTGTAGAACCATCTGTGTTGAGACATAGCATGAAATACTTTATGTGGATTGTTCCATGGCCTGATGACTCAGGGCTGGAGGAGCTCTTTAGGCCAGCTCTTAAAATTGTTTTAGAGGATTATAGAAAAACCCCAAACCACTCCAACCCTCAAACCCACTCTGCAATATGACCTGTATAATATTTTGGTGGCTCCACATTTGAGAAAGTTGTTGTTCACCTTGGTGGTACAGAAATAGAGTTTCTTTTGGGAGCTGGTGACTTAGAGAAGATGTGTGCTCCTATCACAACAAACACACACACAAAAAAAAAGACAGATGCTTCTTCTGTTATCTTTCCACTGAACCCAAACAAAAATTTAGTCTGGGATAGTAGATTTAGGTCTGCATTTTGTCTGCTTTGTATAATCCCCTCTCCTTGTGCCTAATGGTGTTTAAAGTATTCCTTTGGCTCATCCCAGGTCTGATTATTATAATTTTTAATTATTGATGAAGTAATTATTATCATAGTGTAATTTACTTTGTTCTTCTTTGTAGCCCATCTCTTCAAGGTAGCTGAGTTTGTTTCTTCTGTGTTGTAAGAAGTAAGAACTTATTCCATCCAGCTACATAAACAGCTGTTTCTGGATTGGAAAACAGTGAGTGTTGTGTACCCCCACCACTGAACAGCCATCCATAGGGTCTGGAGAGCCCAGAAACAGTTTTATCTGTTTGCATTTTGTTTAGATCTAGTCAAACTTCCCATTTTGAGGATGGGAACCCTATCTACAGAGTTAAACAGCCTCATCTACGATCTTTGACTACAGACTTGCTGGGGACTTTGTGACTCAGTTCTCCTCCATTAACTAGAAGGGCAAAGGTGTCTAAAGACTGTGCTGAGGCTCTCTTGAGAATAGCTGGTATCTTTTTCTGACAGGATTTATTTTTCCAGTAAATGGGATGAAGCTGATGTTGTAGAACAACAAAAGCATGCTTACTGCAGGCTGTGGCTGTCTGGGATGTTTTGAGAGGGGTCACACAAAGAGTGTAGTTTCCAGAGGTGTTCTGTCTCACCCCTGCTGACCTGCTGCCACATTGAATCAGTGCTGCTGTTCCATGGGCACAACACTCTGCTTTATGGTCATCACTGGAAGGCAAAAATGTAAACAATCATAAGCCCTATGCAATCGTAATCCATGTATTAAAACCATGCTGAAGACCACTTTATAGTTTTCATCACAGCAGAATCAAGGCCCCTAATTCTCCCTTGGAGCAGAAGTAAACAACTTTAGGCTTCATGAGCATTGAATGTCTTTTGGACAGATGAGCTAATTTTTGTTGTGGCAGAGCAGTGCATGACCCAGTTTCAAGGGATGTAAATTGTTCATGTCTCCTGACACTAGCAAATAATGCAGAGTTGGGCTTCTTCTTGGGCTGGCTTTCTGATATTAATGAGACCCATTTGTTTTTTCCTGAGTGGAAATGGAATGAGAACACATGATTTAATTGTCTCTAGGTGTGAAAGATGCTACCTTGTTCTTTTACAAGCATGAAAGAAGTAAACCCCTTCCACTCTTCTTGCTGAAGACACCAGGCAGGATCCAGAATGGAAACTTACTGAGTTTTGGAAGTCACTTTTGAACAAGTGACTCCTATGGCACAGATTTTCCACAGCAGTCTTTCCTCTGGGACTACGTGCATGGATGATTTTACCAGGGATATGTGGGTAGAGAAAATGGCTGTGGCAGTGGCTCCTGCTCGTTGTGGAAAAAGGGATCTGGGTCTACAGAAGACACCTAATTTAGGAGGTTGAAGTGTGATGTGGTACAGCATAAGAGGAAGCTTGTCCACAGCTTAGAGCCTTTCCTTAGGGCTAAGGTTTTGCTCACTGAGACTTTCAGGGAAAATAAGCCTCTGTTTTGCTTAGTATTAGCCCCTCTTCTGGTTGCCAGCAGTGAGGGCTGTGAAGTCAGGAGGGAGCACCCCCCATTTTGGCTGTGCAAAATGTGTTTTATACATTTTTATGCATTTTGTAGTAAAGACAAATTGAATAGTGTGCTGCCCCAGGCCCTGTTTTTGGGTTGCAGAGAGATGTGTCACTTCCATGGTCACAGTCATTTTGGGCTTGTAATTCTGTTGGTAATGTGGGATTACCAATTGCTTGTTCCCTCAGATCAGCAAACTTTAGAAGATTGGCTGGCACAGATCTTTGGTAACCACCTGCAAGTCTCTTTGGTTTTATTTTGCTGAAGTAACTGGTTTATATCAGTTGACAGGTGACTGTATATGGGATGACAGGTTTGCTGGAGCAGCTGTTTTGTTTACATGTGTGTGTGAAACTCCAGTATTGCCACCCTTGAGGAATAAAATGGTAGAGGGTCCTAACCTTACCCCTTCATGAGCATTTACAAAGCTCTTCTTGCAGTGAAATATTTACTGGGAAATTATACATTCCTCTACCTCTTCCCTGGGCACACACACATCCACGCTTGACCTGGACAAGAGCATGTTCAGGAACAGCAAGTTCCTTCCATGAAAAGGAAAAATGAGTAGTTTAATAAGTGAGTCACCTTATTGTTTGGATACTGAATTGTTTAACTCCATGCACATCATTAACATATCATTGACCACAGCAGAGTTTGACAGGTAAATTAACTTCATTCTGTTTGCTTGTAAGAGAACAGATGGGGGCTGGTCAGCCTCATATGGCAGGATAAAAGGCCTCAGAAGCTCAGTAAGATATGAAACATTAAGGAGAACTGGACATTAAGGTAGAGTTCAGGCTGAGTTTTCTTACAAGTAGAAGTAATAAAATATACTTTTATTATTTTAATGACCATGGCATGGTTTGAATTGCAAAGGTCACTCTGAGATCTAGAGGAAGAATGAGAAGAGTACGATCAAGAGAACAACTCTTTTTATCTTCTTTGCCATTATCTACAACCAAGGATACATTCTTCTTGTGCCAAATGGCTATAGCAGCAGGCAGGTCTGCAGAGTGATTTAGCTGTACTACTTTGCATGTGCCTATGATTTTGTTTGTGAGACAGTTAAATGTGTGCTAAAAGATCTGGTTTTCAGGGTGGTGAATGTCCACAGTTCCAGCTGGCAACAACAGAGGGCACCTAACAGATCTGGTGTGGACTCTTCCATGCAGAAAGACTTTGTGTGCTCTGGTTCAGGATAGCATCTCTCCTTGCTGTTGTGTTGTGCAGAAGGATTAGGAGCCAGCAGTCTTTCCATAATGGTTGCGCCCTGTTTGTGGTGTCAGGAACACCTGCAACTAACCACGGTGTCCTCCTGCTTTAGAACTGCTTACAGCTCTTTTCTGACCGTTGTATCTTGGTGTTTTGGGTTCCTTGACACACAGGATGGCATCTCACCTGTCTTTCACAGGTTGAAGTACTAGAAAAAGGAAAGGGGGGCGACACCCAGTGCTGCAGGTAGATCCGGGTCTCTGGGATATTCTGGGGGATCTGAGATACATCTTTATAGTCATCCTTGGCAATATAATTGAGGAACAGCTGGAAATTTGACTTTTCTGTTTTTTCACCAGCTCCCATGGCCTTTAGTGTGTTAATAGCCGGAGCAGTCCTCTTTTGGCCTAGAGGATGTGAAATGTTGTCATTAGAGCAGGCTAGGAATTTGGTGGTGAGCTTTGTGTTGTTTTGTTGTGTTGTGTTGTTTCTGTTTCTGGTGCCTGGTCTGTTTATTCCTTCAGGGTTTTCAATCTACCTGTCAGCTCCTTATTCATTATTTGTAGCTTTCTGTTCTCCAAATGTTGACCTTTTCTAAAAGAAGAGTATAGGAAGAGAGCTGGCTTTCTTAAGAAATGAGTTGTACAAAAAAAAGTAAAATACAGTAAGGAAGGAAGTGAGAGAAAGAACGAAAGAAAGAAAGAAAAAGTGTGTGTGGCGGGGGAAGAGCAGAAATCCATTTTTGATCATGGGAGTGGGAGAAGTCAGGAAGCAATGCTGCAAGCCTGGATTAAGTGAGAACCCAGTCCATATTGTGTTTACAGAAGGCAAATACTAAGGTTATTACATTAGTTAAACTGGCAAGAGAGCTACCCTTGTTATTAGTCTAATATTACAGTGGCTGGAATTCAGGTAATTGTGCCTGTGGCAGATACTTCTAAAAGTTCATGCTTGACTAATACTTCTGGAGGACAAAACCTGACAAGAAATGAATTACCTTGGACACAACGTTCACTTCATAGTCAAGGTCCTCCACATCCATCATTTGACACAAAGCTCCTCTTCCTGCATCTGAGTACGTGCTTGAGCTCTTTCTCATTTTATGTGCATTTTTATTCACTTGCCCACGTACACAAATACACATCTTTCTAGCCTTTGTGATTATACAGAAAATGTCACAATGGGAACCGAAGCATTAGCTGTCTCCCCAGGAGTTCAGGCAGCCAGAATGAATAATTTTCAGAGGTTTGAACAAGCTTGTTCATTAAGTGAGGTGTTAACCCTGAAATTTGCAGATGACCAATTAAGCACCCATAATGACTCACAAGTGACAGTTTTAGCAAAAACACCCAGATAATTTGTTGAGTCATGAACTCATCCTGTTGGAAGCTCTGTGTAGCACACCATAGAAATATTTGGGTACTTCTTGCTCATCTATACATGTAGCTTTAGTAAAGCAAATGCAGAATAGTTAGGGAAAAATAAAGCCCATGCAGAACATTCTGTGAATATAAATCAAGATAAATGTTCATGGTCTCAATTTGCCTAGTTAGATGGGATATGGATTAACTGGATAATCTGTGACAGAATCCAGGATTTTTTTCACAGTGTTGGTCCATCTTGTGCTAGGATTTAAAATAATGTATTGCATGGAAACCTGTGCTCTAAATTGTCCATCTGTTAACAGACTTGACTTGAGTACATGTGTGTGATTGGTTTGGTGAATAAGCCTGGTCCCAGTCCCTGTACCCCACCTCTGTTGTAATTAACACTGGACTAGAACAATACATGTCTAACTCAAGCCTGGCTGCTCTAGAAGGATTTGCTATCATGTGGTCTGTTGATTGAAGGTTTTGTGTCTTCTTACACAAAGAGAAGTGTTAGTGGGTGAGTACCACCTCATATGGTGGGGGTAAATTCTTGCCTGGTATATGACAACCTTGTACTACCCTCCTGATGCCACCTATGCCCACATTAAGGTAAGAGCTGGCTAATTCCACTTTTGTCAAACTGGAAAGTGCAACCAAACACTGACAATGGAAGAGCCAGTAAGATTGTTTTAACTGCCAGGAAGAAAGTATAGCTCTGAATCTGTAATAAAACTGAAATTCTGGTGCAGATCATGTGAGTTAGGAAGGGCAGAAGCAACCATGAACTTGGGTGGCTCTGAGTCATATTTACTGGTAATCCCCTCCTTATTCTAGGCCTGCTTTTAAACAACTGACCGAAGACATCAAGTATCTTGGACACAGCTGATCATTTTAGCCAAGGAAGTAACCCTCTAACTCTGTTAGGATGGCATGTGTTTATCCTTTTGTACATGGATGGAGAGGGTTTACTCTGGTGGAGTGCTGTAAGTAGCAATTTGAAAGAGGAGTTTTCTTTTTCCTCTCTGGAGGCAAAAAGGAATGGCACATTTAAATGAAGTTTGACAACCCATTAGCCAAGAACTGGTAGTCCATTATATCAAAAAGTTAGGACAAAGCAGTCCAGGATAAAATGCTGTATCTAGCCCAAATATCAAAGCTTTGAGCAGAGATAAAAAGTAAAGAGAATCAGAAGGCTGGAAAGATCCAGTTTATCTCCTCTATTGCAAACACATCTGGTTGAGCAAGGGTGGCCAAAGACACTGTCACCTTGCATTCCGGGCCCCTGATAGTCAGGGGTTTGTCCTGGTTGTCAGTAGGACAGGATGACACCAAGTCTTGGTGTGGAGAGCTGAGGAACTTGTTTTCACCCCACAGTAGGCAGCTAAGCAATACTTGTTATTAACTGCTGGTAGAAACCTGACTGGTGAAGCTGCTGCATTAAATATATCACAGACCAGACTCAGCTTTGGTCAACAAGGACCCATTTTCTGCTGAAATTAATTAATTACAATCAAGGTAAAATTAAATTATCTGGAAGCAGTCAGAGCAATTAGTTCTGCAACTCATGCTTTCTTTGGCTTGTTGGAAGGCACAGGTTGTGCATGTGTGTGTAAAATGGGTTCATGTAACACCTGACACTGCTGTGGTGCAGGAGATGGATTTTCCCTTATTCCCTTGCTTACAACAAACTGTGGGTCACACCAGCACCTTCTTATCAGCTGTAATTGCACAGCCACAGCCACTCACAGTGCCAGGGCCTGGGAAGAAATTAGTTATAAAGCAACAGCCAAGTAAAGTTATAAAGCTGTGGCCAAGTAAATGAGGGGAAAAACAGCTTAGTGTGCCCACAGGGAACCTGCAGGACTTCCCACAGGCTGGCACTGCTGTTGCAAAGTTCCTGTTGTCCTGCTGCCTGTTGCCCATCAGCCTGTGCTGTTCTGAAAAAATGTTCTTGCTCTCAGCAGCTTTTGGGGGAACTCGCATAGTTAAATGAGGTATGATTTATCCCTTTCCATGATATGAAGCAAAGAAATTCATAAAGATGCAGGAAGGTTTCAGATGAACTCCCTTTATTATAAGCCATTTCTTTACAGCCAGGACACTAAATAAATGCCACATATACACTGAATTTAATGCACAGGTGCAGTCACCAACCTCACGGCTTTGAGCAGCCTGGTCTATTAGTAAATCTGTTCTGCATGCTCCATGCAGAGTCAGATGTTAAAAACAAGAACTTCAGTAACTGTTTTGTGTCCTCTATTTACTGTGGCCTTTTGCTGCTCAGAGATTGCAATTTCCTTTTGCTTGAAGCTACATACAGTGAAAATTGGAGTTTATCCCCAATGCTTTCAGATGTGATTGCCTTCTTTGTAGGTTAAAATTCAGCCAGCTGGTAAAGCAGGGGCTTTTGCTAAACCATCAGCTATGCTATTACATGCTTTTGGGAAAGTTGCAGCACAGGGCAAAAGAGGAGATTGCAAGTATCCTATGGATATATGCTCTTAAGTATGTATTGAGAATCAGTTACAATGATACCATTTCCCAGGCTTGTTACCATTACAGATTTATATGATGCCATCTTCTAGTTTCATATATATTTTATCATAAGAAAAAGCCCAACCAATAAACTGAGAATGGGCTTCCTCCCAAAAAAAACCCATCAAACCAACCCACATGCCACCAAACCTGCATTGGAACTTTAACTTCATAGAAACTGGAAAAACATAGCTATGAACTGTTCCTTTGGATTCCTCTCTTATATTGCTTTCCTTTTTTGTCCTTTTTTTGTCTAATAATATGGCTTTTTTGTTTTCTTCTGAACAGCCTTGTTTAGCGGATACATAAATAAATATGTATTCAAAACAACAATAAATACTGTTAGGCAGTTGTATATGCCCTTGGATCTTCCACCAGATGTGTGCATATTTGTAAAGCAATAACATAAATATTCTTGTATAAACCAAAACTTTAAAAAGCCCCAAAATATACATGGAAATCAAAGCATAAGTTATGAGTTCTTGTCTACCTCTCCTGTTGAAAGATT
This sequence comes from Melozone crissalis, assembly GCF_028551555.1. NCBI lineage: Eukaryota > Metazoa > Chordata > Aves > Passeriformes > Passerellidae > Melozone > Melozone crissalis. Next base: position 11,826,088 of record NW_026535797.1, on the reverse strand, counting down.
TCATCTTCTCTGTGTGTGTCTATCTTGTGTGTCCCTCCTGTGTGCCCTGAGTAGCTGCAGCCTGGGTGGTGAAAGAAGGGATCGAGCATCCATGTGGAAAGGAAAAAAAACAAAAAACAAACCAGCTTCAGATGTTTTCTGATAGAAACAAAGTTTCTGTGAAAATGGAAGTAAGGAGATGTCTCAGATCAGCTGATATGCATAGTTTGGGTTTCCCAGTGGACAGACATCCATGTGGCAGAACCTACACCATGCCAGCACAGCTGGTAGAAGCACATGGTGTCAGCAGAGAGGCTGACCCTGAATGGTCATGTAAAATTGATTTGTGCTCTTACTCTTGGAGATGGGTCCCCCCCTGAGCCAGGGCTGATGCACACTGGCAGGGAGTGATGCATAGGCAACTTGTTCTGTGCTGCATATCTGTTGTGACAGAAAATAAATGGCTTGTGCTCTACTCTTGTCAGGCTAATGCTTTCCGTGGGCACCAGAGAGAAGAGGGAAAAAAAAGGAGAACCTCAATTAAAAAAATGTGGCCAGATATGTGTCATTTCTGACACTGTCACAATAAGGTTAGTGTCTGAGTAGCTTAAGCTACCTAGAAATGAAAAGTCAGGTACAGAAACTTGGGCTAAATTTATCACGCCAAGTGATGGTAAGAACCAGAACCTGTCTAGCAAGTTACACTGTCTCCTTCCTTTATGGGGATAAATTAACTGCATTATAGGCCACATAAATTGCATTTATACCACACAGATTTGTAAGGGCTGTATATCAGGAAGAGCTGTCTTCTCTGCTAATGACAAAGTTGCTTTGGTCTTTTCAGAGCTTGAAATATTGAAGCATAATCCAGTTATTTCTTTGTTCTTTCTCCAGCATTGTCATCTTGTCCTTGATTATTTTGTTTGCCCAGTGACCGTGTTTTCCTCTTGCATCCTGTCTTCTTACTTCCTCTCTAAGTGAGGACAGAATGACAGTGAGTCTTGATGTGTGGCATATTTGACAGGGGCCCTTTTAATCCCATTGCTGAAATATCTGTACAACTATGTAGCACTGAATTTGTTCACTAAAATATTTCTCGAGGACTGGAAGGGAGTCAGGTTGGTCTAGAGGAGGGAGAAGAGGAAGGTGAGACTAGGCTGGGCTCTCATTTGCTTGCACGTGAACCTGTAAACTTCTCTGCTCTGTGCTCTGCATTCTTTTGGGCCACTTAGATCAGCAGACTTTATTGTATCATCTTTTACTTCTGAAACAAAGGTCAGACACTAATCCAACCTCACTGTACTTGAAAGGGGTTTCAGAACCCTACTTAATACCAGGAATGCTGAGAAGTGGGCTTCCTGCTTTGAGGCTTGGGGGTCAGGCCCTTTTGTACTGTGTGTGCAGTGTACTTGGCTCTGGTTTTCCTTAGGGCGCTGTCTCAGGATAGGTAATACTGAAATACTTGTTCCTGCCATATTCTTAGGGCACAAACCAAGACTGCATTTGATTCTCACTCATGCTATCTGACTGCTCTTGTCTTGCTTCATGCTCTCAGCTTGTACCAAACTGGTTCTATTCTTTGTCCCATCCCAGAGGTGCGTTCATCTTTTCTTCTAAGGGAAGCCATTATCTTCTAAAAGTCACTTTCCTTCTGCACAGCAATCCTGACATTATTACCTTCTCTGGCCTGGCTGAAAATACACAAACATTTACTCCAGCTTTCCCCTTGCCCTAACTTGTTCGCACTCCTGCCAATCTCTCCTTCAGTAACTCATCTCCACAGTGCTCTGAAAATGGGTCTTGCAGAGTGTTTCCAGAAAGAAAATCCTCTGCTGCTTCAATGAGCAGGATTATATGTAGCCTGCAAGATGCACAAAGTAATCCTTGCAGTGAACTCAGTGCAAGTAAGACCTCAGCAGTAGCTTTGTGGCCAGTCTAAGTTCACTTAAAGAAAGATAAAGATCATTTTAAGAGTCTCTCTCAGAGAAAAATGGAGATACTCAAGCATAGGGTAACCTGGTTTACAAGGAAAACTTGAAAGGATGGGAATTGTTCAGCTAAAGAAGACGAAACTGAAGAGGGATGATAAAATGAATGGAAAACACAGCTGTTTAAGGTAAATAGGTTTGGGGTTTTTTTTTTTACTTTTGTCTGTGAAGCATTGGATGAGCAATCATATGTTTAAAATACAGCAAAACAGAGAAAGTTAGTTCATATGAAAAAGCTTATTGTGAGAGTAAAGCCTGATATAGCTCCCTGGGAGTCCTTTCTTGTATCAGAGATCATTAAAAACAGACCAGGCAAATATCTCTTGGGAGTGATTCAGAGGAACTACATCCTGCCTGGGGAATGGAGGTTGGTTAGACAACATCTCCAGAGCTCACTAATTTAATTGTTCTACACTTCCAAACCTTAATGATTCTCCAGGTTTGTCATTTGTTACAGCAGTGGCAGCATGTTTTGGTTCTAGTTGCATCTCTGTGAGTGTCAATAAAATCTTGATTTGTGAGAATCATTGTGCAGCTTGACCTCTCCTTCAGTCCTGCTAAATAACAAGAACTCTGATACAACTGCATGCAGGCTTTTGAGACAGAAATACCATATAATTCTGTCAGATAAGGCCTGGCATCATTTTCATGGGTTTTCTTTAGGGAAGGGTACGAGTACTTTCTGATTGCTATACATATAGGTACAAGTTTTCAACCTTTTTGTGGAAAATAGGAAGCACGTCAAAACTGGGTCCCTCTAAGCCACTAGATCTAAAGCAAGTAATTGTATTTTTGCACTTTTCCCTGTGAAAAAGTAATTTTTGTGGGATAACACTGCAGCTGTGGTGATTACATCTTTACTCCAGACTGTGGGAAGAATGATAAGATAAACAAGTGTAAGTAGGCTGTGCAGGAAAAGCTGCAGTGAGGATTGGACCGAGCTCTATTTGGCAGGGGGAGAAATGGAGGCTGCCCTGTGTGGTGGTAAGAGAAGTGTGTGGGGGGCAGAGGCAAGAGTGAATTTCCAGCTGGGTAGGAGAGCTGAGCTGTGTCAGCACAGAAAGGGGTGGCAGAGCAGTGAGGGAGGTCAGCCTGACTGCAGATGGAGTCAGATAAGGCTCTGATTTTTGTCTTCCCAGTGGTGCTTGCTTCTCTGTAGCATTCCTAGATGTCCACTGCATCTCCTGGTATATCCAGTTTGTTGGGAGAGTAGTATCCTAGTCCAGGCTTGAAGGGCAACTCATCCTGTCACCATGTAGCTGGGGCAAGTAAAAGGTACTTAACTTGTGTGAGCTGTGACAGCTTGTGGCTGTTGCAGGTAACTCTCTAAGCTGCTTAACTCAGTTCTGCTCAGGTGTCTGTTGCCAAAGCTTGCTCCTGATGTCCAAATGTAATGGAGCTGGAACAGTGACAGTGCACTGTGAAATTCTCCCTTCTTTGTCAGCTCTGCTTGTTTTTGGCATACTCTGCCATCTCTCCTCCTTCTAAATCTGTAGTTGCACAATGTCCATGTTGTGTTACTGCTCTCTGATGTTCCTGTGAAGTCAGCCAGTCCCTGCAGCCCCAGTGGGCTTTGTGCAGGACGGCAGCACTAGCTGGCAGCAGACTGGGGCTGCACCTCAAGTGTTCATTTAAAAGATGACTGGAAACAGCTGTAAGAAATCAGATATGGACAAGACAGAGGGGACTTCACATTCCCCTTCTAGTAACAGCTTTTAGAAACTGCACTCAATTGTCAGTGCACCGTATTTTCTTTATACTTATGTTTGAAGTGTCAGACTGCACCTTTAGGTGCTACATTCCTTAGGAGAAGCCCCAGAAAAATCTTAAATTGTGTGCATCTTGATGACTTTTAAGTGCACAGTGACAAAGAAGCCTGACCTGGCTTTAAAGCAAACTCATCTTTTTCAGTCTGAGCACAGAACTCTCTCCTGACATGGTGCCTACTTCTTGGGCTCTGCAAATGCAAGGCACACAGAAAAATCTGTGTGTTCTCCAGATTGCAGGACTTCTATAGAGGAGCCAGAGTTGCAATAGAGGGAATGTGAAACCACTTTTATGTTCTAAAGAGGCAGTTTGTTGTATCCAATGTGTTTTGACAGGTAAGTGCTATCTCAGCCAGTCCTGGATGTTGCCAGGAGACATTTCAGGTATAATTAGGGATGTAGGCTGCAGTTCAAAGCTGGCTATTGTTCATTTGTTCTGCTGCTGTGGCAGATGGGCTTGGAGTCACAAAAGCATTGCCAAGGTCTGTACTGTCTGTCCATAGATCTCCAAAAGACATTGCTCATATGACCATGAAGCTTGCAATGGTTGGGCATCCATCTAGCTAAGGCTGGTTCTTGCCACATGATCCATGACTATTGCTCAGTCAATAGAGAAGAATATTATGCCCTTGTAATGAACAAGATGTTTGTATTTAAGAATGCCCTGAGGTGATAGATCTTTTCCACACCTTAATTGAGCAGCAGGTGCTCTTTACTATCTAGGCATGATGCAAAAACCACTTGTGTAGCAGTAAAAGAATGATGGTCTTGTGAGTGGAAAGATTTTTGATTCACAGTCTGGCTAAGTTTGTTGTCTGGCAGATTGGCTGCCAATAAACTGGTGAAAACGTGGCCTTGAAATAAGTAAGGATGAACCTTTTGTCTTACACACATCTCTCAGTGAATCATCCCTGTGCACAGATGTACAGATACTCCTGCTTACTCAACAAATGCACTCTGCAAAGCCTCATCTATTACACACCTTTAGCAGACTGAATTCCAGGAGCCTTTGAAATCTGTAGGATTAAATGTGATATGGGCCAGCAGAGAGAAAGAGGCACATACTATATGTGATAAGAGACAGTGTTTCCAAGGGTTTTTTTTCCCTTGCTTTTTAACAATTTGTTTGTTTACAGGAAAGCAAATTGAGTGATCTGAAATTAAATTTGCATCTGCTTGATGGAATGAGGAAGCTGCTTTATTTATGTTTTCCAGATTAAGTTAAATGAATGGGTTTTTTTGTTCACTTTGCTTTTATTTTTCAAAGACATGTTCCTGTTTTAATTTTTGTGAATTTTGTTCTGAAAGAAGATTCTGAAATAGAAAATTAAAGCTCCAGAAGAAACCATTGTGGAGGCCAGATAGCCTTATCAGCTACTCTTTAGCACTGACCTTATCAAACCTTTTGAAGCAGTCTTGCTCTCAGTCTTTCCAATAGGAGAGTTTATTAGGTTGGACTGAAAAAAGGACCATTTCTGTACCAGGCCTAGGAAGAGCATCAGAATCGGGGGGTTTGGGGTACAGGGCAGAATTTCTGCTGTATCTAACTTTGCAGAGGAAGTGGTCCCAGCATGACCTTGGCTGCTTTGGGTGGTGCTGCTGTGATGGTGCTGCTCTGCCCTGTGGGGTTGCCATACATGGAGATGATGTGTAGAGGTGGCTCCACATGGAGCTCTCTGGATTCTGACAGTTCATTTGCATCTGCCCCAAGCTGTGTTATGACCTATTAGCCTCTCTCCAGAAGGGGGTTTCCATAAACAGACTCTACATTTTGATTTACTGTGACTTCTCTTTTTTTTTTTCTTTTTATTTGAGAAATAGGGGCAGAAGATTTTTTTTATAGTGATGAACTATCTCAAGCAAGGTAGGAAGGTGTGTTACAGGACAGACATAGGGTCCTCTGGCTTTACTGTTGTGTGTGCTTCTCATGTTGATCAATCCTTTCTATCTGAAGGGAGCAAAACTGAGCTGTAGAGTCATTTAGATTGGGTTTGCAGGGGGAGGCTCTGCAGATCTTTTGGTCCAGCTCCTGCTCAGATCAGCTTCAAAGGTTGAAGCAGTGATGCTAGATAAAGCTGCTCCTATCCTCATCCAGTCAAGTTCTGAATTCCTCCAAGTAAAGCAATATCCCAATCTCCCTGGATTCTTGATTTAGTGGTGAATCAGCTTAATTATGGACTTTTTCTTCTCCTTTATACCTTGCTGGAAATTCCTTGCTGCCACTGCCTGCCAATAAGGTTGGTCCTTGTTCGAAAGACTTGATACCATTTTTTGTGATGATGACTCAGAAGTCTGGGGAGATCATAGATAAGGAAAGTAAAATAATGCATTCCTGAGCTATTACTGTTCTGAACAGGGCCAGCAGTTTTCAGTTTGAAGGCTGCACAGTGAAAGTAAGATTAATTTTCTGCTCATCTCCCTGTTTCATTAAATTCCTGGTCTCAGCAACAGATTCATTTTGGACTATTTTCTGTTCTTGTTGCCATCTTTGTCATTGGAATGGGATATCAGCATGTTAATGCCTCATATAACCTGTGAATGATGGTAGAGCACGGTCGCTCTTTGACATTTTCAATGCCCTGTAATTTCATTATCTGGTCATTCTTCCCTTCCCCTGCAGTGTAGTGTGTCTGACATGGTGATTGCCACTTCTAATGTCTTTTTCTGGTACTACTTCCAAAGATTTTCCTCTGTCATTATGGGTGCTTTGCCTTTCTTAAAAGCCAGGTAATTCTTCGGGTGAAAAAGAACTTTATCTTGCATCCTCAAACTATATTATTTTTCTTGTGGCAGAAATAATAAATTGCTGCTTCTTTGCAATTTTCATCCTGAAGGATTTTATAGAACCATGTCAGATACATAAGCATCACTCTTCACTGTAACATGGTCACTTTTCTGGGTGGAATAGGGGAAATCTATGTTTAAAAAGTGTTTTCTCATTCAGCTGTGGAGGAGAGAGATGTGGTGTGTCTGACATGCTCTCGGTGTTTCACTTCAGACAATCATCTTGGCATTTCTCAGATCCCTCATTACTGCAAGGCTGGAGGACAGTGGCAGTGCCCTTGACTTTTCTCTTCCTGTCTTCTTATGGTATGTTAAAAGAATTTTTTTTTGGTGGGATATTTCTTTGTTTTGACTTTTGTGGTTAAGGTCTGATGTTTATTCAGAGGAGTTGAGAAGTGTCTTGGGATTTGCATGATTTGGGGACACAAGGTACTGTGGATTGCTCCAGACAAAGTGTGTCTCATAATTCCACCTTCTTATGCAATGAGCTCATGTAGTGAGTGTATGCAGATGACTGGTTGAAATCCTGCTTGTAAATGTCTATATATAACAAAGGTATTAGAGGTTAGGGCTTGTTTTAGCAAAAAGGCTAGGGCACTCAATAAATGCTTATACTAAGCAGGAAGAATGTGATCACATTAGCAATGCCTCAGTTAACAGCAGGGAATGTTGTAGTGTGTAAGAGTGGGTCTCAGTCATGGACATGTTATATTTTACTAGAGGTTTTACCAGAGGAAGATTGTTAGAAGGCAGTTCAGAAGAAACCTCTCAGGGAAATAAAGTTAGAGATGCAAAACCCAAGAAGTTTGATTTGTGCATATTTTTTTTCCATTGTCTTTGGCGTGGAAAACTTCTCAAACTTTCTCAAAGTTTTTTAGGGGGTGTCATTACCCATTCACTAGTAACTGTTATTTGGAGTTTGCAAAGGCTTTTCTTGGAATGTTTGGGTGTTATGAGATACCTTTTCCTGAGTTCCAACTCTGTTTTGTCATGTGGAAAATTTCACCTTCTTCCTGATTCTTTTTAAAAATTGGTTGTTAATAATAATCAGATGACCTAACATGTGCAGGCTGAAGACTTTTGTTTCATCACTTGGGATCCATTGATGTTTAAATTAGTGCTAAATGCTGTTGTTTCCACCTTTTCACACAAATTCCTCTTGGTGACATTACTGACTCTCCGGGGCTCAAAGCAAGATGCTGTTTTGTTTGTTGCTGCAATGCTTTGGATTTAGTCTGAATTGTGGTAGACTTGCTATGATTCTTATGTTTGCAAATCTTTTAATTCCCTGCCTCTCAGGTGCATCTGAACTCTTCTGATACACATATTAATTCTCGGTTAAATGTGGACTTTTCATGGGACTGAAGCACTGCATGGAGACTTTGTGAGCAGTGGAAATACAGCCTGGTATTTAGAGCAAGGACTGACACTGCTTGCAACAAGGACATTTACCTAGACCCAGCCTTGTGTCAGAACCCCTGCTCTAGTACAGGACACAGTGAGGTTCTGCATTTTGCACTAGAACTGCCACATGTCCCTGCTGAGAGCTGACACAGAGGAGCTGGGTAGGAGGAGAGCTGTTTGTGAAGGCTGTTGGCCAGGGAAGGTCAGTCTCCCAACTCTTCCCTCTCTTTATTGACTAGAAGGGAATCCAAAGGAGACCAAGCTCCTTGGACTAGCTGTAAACCTTTTTAAAGAGGAAACATTTAAATTTATTGTCTAGAAGAAGTTTTATGGAACTGACTTTTCAGCCATGCTGAGTAATCTTGCTAAAGAGGCTACCTTGTTTTACAGCTTTAAATCTACTTTGGACTGAATATTAGCAATTATCCCATGGGGAACAATCCTGTTTTTTCTGGATGAGCAAATAGGCTCCTTGCGTCTCTAATTTCTATTGTGCTGTGAAGATGTGGATGATTGTTATTAAAGGCTGTGAGAAACAACTGGCCAGGTCATTGTCAGACTGCTATAATTCATGGGTGTTGTACCTGGGCTGCAGTTTGCCTAACATTGCAATCCATGTCTTCTAAATTGTTTTCATAGAGCTTGGCCAATAAAATGACAGGTTTATTATGTTCATGCAGATCTCTTGTTTAATCCAGAATGCCGCACGTGCTGTGAATGCAAAGCTGTTCTTGAGAAGTTTGTGAAACAAATTGGCTTTATTTTCCTTTATGTTTGAATGTAAATACACTATACTTATGGCATCTGCAAGTGCTTGCAATAGCTGTTCAGGAGTTCTCTGTGCTATTCTGACTGTGGCATTGCTAATCTGAGCCATCTAAAACAGCCTGAGGTAATTTATTGTCTTCTTTCTTGGTAGGGAGAGGAGGGAAAAGAACGCAATGGAAATAATTAAAAATCATTATATATATATATATATATATCTAAATTATATAATACATAAGTATATAATGTATGCATGTGTGCAAAAGGAAACGTAAAAATAAGAGAATATGAGGTTTTGTTGATTTGTCTTGAGGCATTTCTGGTCAATGGCTTAAAACAAAACAACAAAACCTCTGGCCTCCAAGAGCTAGGGCTTGTAGAAAACCAAAATGCAACAGTCCATGAGAGATAACTTGAGCTCTGTGATGCAGTGGAGGACGCTGGTGCTCTGACAGCTTGGTTTAAAGCTGAGCCCCTGGTGCCTGTTTTAGCGCATCAATTTTGTAATGAGAGCTGCTCTGGCTGCAGGAGGGTTGTGAGGAGCTTGGAGCTGTTGGAATCAGTCTTGTGCTGGTGCAGTTACTAAAGAGATCTGTATCAATTTCCATTTGAAAGGCTGGAGTGGGGATTATCTTCATTCTTCTGTGTTGTACATGTCAATTTACAACAGGTTACACTGTTCCAATAACTAGGTTTACTGAAGATTATCTTTGGAGCTCTTGCTGTCTGTCCTGATGTAAAAAGGATCCAGAGAAATATTTCTGTTTTGGGAGGTGTTTTATAAGAAATAGTTGGTAGATGATCATCTTAGTGAAAGGACAGTCATAAAACATCAGAGGCAAAAATGAGCCTTTGGATTTGTTCTTTAGTCTGCCACAGGTACTAAAAGATATGCACACATAGGAAAAGGTGAGCACCCTGCAAGGTAAGAGAGAGAACCTGTAAAGAGTTGATACACTGACACTGTCTCCTTGAATCAGCCCTCTGGTCCCCACTGTGCTTCAGCCTCTGGTGATGCTCAGAGCTCTCAGCTTTTGCCCGCTCAACCCTTTCTCATGAAAAGCATATTGCTCCCGTGACTTCATGGTGCTGATAAGGACAAGACCCTGTGGTGTGACTGGTGAGGGAGAAGAGATTATTCTGATAATCCAGGACTCTTGAGGCAGTAAAGGGGAGAAAAAAACTCTCACAGACCTTGCAGAGTGGCCATTACAGATCTTGTTTAGTCAGTTTGCATCGTACTTTGTTGTACTGCACAGCCATTCCCTCTTATGTTCCTCAAGGGGCAGAATGATTTTTGGAAGTTTTGATAAATTTCTGGCACACCACATAAAGCATTCCAATGCAGTAATAGTCAGTGGGACTATTGATGCTCTTTAGAGCCCTTCTGCAGTGATGGGTTTTGATATCTCAATGCAAGGTGCAAGATAACCCTACAGCCCATGGATGTGAAATTCCCTGAAGGTCAACTGGACACTCTGCAAAACTGCAAAGGATTTTCAGAGAACATGAGACTCTGTCTCTTCCCTCTTTTCTACCTCCAGATTTTGAGTCCTGGATATCCTTCTGATGGTGATGCAGGTGATAGAAGAGCAAAGCACTGAGCCTTCCTTGTCACACATGAGTAAAAAGGATCTATCTCTTAGGGTTTAGCATCCTAGATCTTGATCTTTAAAGTAGTCCCAGTTTAAATGCCAGCAGTCTCAGTTGTCATAACCATGATTCTTATAGGAGATTCTTATAAGACAGTGGCTTGATATGAAGAATGTGCTTCAATTTCTCTGTCTCCTGGAGGACAAGATTCTTTCAGGTCCATAGAAATAATTTTTAGGTCCCTAAGTAAGCAAAGGAGAGAGATCTCACAATGTCAAGCCTTCTGAAAGTTTTCTGTTGAAGTGAGGGCTGCAGACTGGAGCCAATAGGTGTCTGACCAACTGTCTCTGGGCCTCAACCAATTGTAAAAGGATTCCAAAAGTTGATAGAGCTTTGGATTTCTGCAAAGGTGATTTACCTCTTTTCTCTTATACAATCCATATACATAATGTAGAGTCTGAACTTCTAAGTTTTCTACTTTTACAGCTTGAAATTCTCAACCATAATGTTGCATTAAAGGAGATTGGAATTCAAGTTCCTCTATTTTTCTCAGTTTCTTTTTTATTTTTTTTATAAGTAACAGAACACTTAAGTCTGTAAGAAAAATTGCCCTTGACAGCTTCAACTGTGCTGCTCCACATCTCCCCATGCAGGCATTAGCACAAGGTATTTCTAAAGTGGGAAAAACCCATTTTCTTTCTTACTAAGGTCAAAACCAGATGAATGGATTTTTTTCTTAAACACATTCTACCCCCTCTTTGAGCTATTGGACTGACACTAAAAATTGCAATTGTATTGTGACTCCTCAAGATTCCTTCATTTTCTCCCACCCCACCATGAGCTGGTGCCTGTCTTTCACAGGAAAATTTTTTGAGAACAGGGTGGGGAGGAATATATTAAAAGTTTTAGTGCTGAGATAGAGGAGGATGTTATATCTGGCTGGCTCAATGTGGTGGATATACACAGAGGAATCATTCCCAGCTCACATTCTGGAAATACCTAGTGACAGAGATTTCATGTAAGTCCACTTCTTTAGGTCCTCCAAAGGAGATAACATCCTGGCTCCAGGGGTGCTTGGCATGAGCAAGAGCTGCTCTGCACAGGAGCAAAGAAAAGAAATTGCCCAGACAGAGTGTGTTTTCACAGCAACATATGAAAATTCACAGATGAAAATAATTTGGTTTACTATTTAATGATACAAGACTAATAATAATAGTAAAAAGCTACTTATGGTATAAGTAGTTCAGCCATTGTAATGATGATAAAATGTGTGCACCTGACAAACACAGAATAAAAATAATAAAGGTGATTAAAATAATGAGTAAAGATTATTTCAAAGGAATGTGAGTAGGAAAAGGAGCTGCTAAGGCAGAGTCTGACCTTACCAAAGTTGAGTCACTGAGTTTTAAAGTAGATTTTGTTGCCTGCAGATGAGGACTGCATAAACAGAAGTTCAAGGTCAGGAGAGTGCAGTTAATTGGACAGACCACGTTTTTATTACCTTAATATATAGGATAATCAGATAATTTAATTTTTTTAAAATCCATAATAATGTAAAAATATGTTAATTGGCTGTTTAGCACTCAAACTCTTGCTTCTGACCTTTTGTCTGTCAAGAGCCCTGACTTGTGCTTGTCTCTTACCTCAGGCACTGTCCTATTCTGTGTGTCCCACTCAGCCTGACTGACCCAAGCTGCCTGTGATACTTACTCATTTAATCTAAATGATCACTTTTATTTTTATCTTGTTCTTCTTGTGATGATTCTCATATTTCGCCTTCCCTGTTTAATTATAAGTACTCTAGGTATGCATATTTAAGACATTGTGATTACATAATGACTTTGTACAATGATGTTACAGTTGTTTAAAGTGGGTTCTCATGTGTGGTGGAAAATCTGATTATTGGGTGCTGATAGTTGCAGAACCGTAACTCAAACAATTTGTGCATTTTGCCCTTTTTCCCTCTGTGCTACACTTGACATTTGGCAAACCGCAGCAATCCTTCTTTCCCTGGGCTGCTGTGAGGAAGGAAACGAGCCAAAGTCTAAGGTGCTTGGATTTGCAGGAGTGGGAGGTATTTTAACTGGCCACTAAAAACAGATGGAAGGATTTATCTCCCAACAGGTACTTTGTTTTCTTCCATGGTAACATCTGTAAAACTCCAGCTCTTGGACTGGTCCCCCTGTGCTAGCAGTGAGGCTTTTTCACATGAAGTAAGCCTTTGTAGGCATGAGGCTGGAGTGGACTTTAACAGGATATCTACTCCATCTTCTGTCCCTGGGGAGAGAGGGAATCTCTTGCCCATGCACTGATCAATAACAACTGTTTGAGATGCTAATTGGAATCTGAAGAAGATCACTCATTTTTATATATGTACATATGCAGGGAAGAGGTGAGAGGGCATATGTGTGAGAGTTCCTGAGTAGAACCTGGAGTCCAAAACGGAACAGCTATAAGCTGCCTGAATTTTCTTGAAAAATTACCTTTATGAGAACTTTTTTTTATTCTCTTCCTTTTAGAAATGCCTCAGACACAAAATTCCCAACATAGTTTAGCTTCTTTTATAGAACCCGATACTCCTGTCTTCAAGAAAAACCCTTTTCTGTCCTGGCACTTGATATAATCTCAAAGGGCTATGTTCCCTTACTTTTTTTTTTTTTTTTAATTAAATTGGGAAATGTCCTCTGATGGTAGTGTACCCATACTTGGAGTTCAAGTCATTCCTTCTTTCCAGGTCTCCCCATGTCAGAAGCTTTAAATGGCCCTTCAGCAGAAAAGTGACTGACTCCACAGCGATAAATTGCTGCACAAAATCTGCTGCTTTGTGGATGGTATCAGGAGATAATTGGAATAAGAACTGAGCCAGCAAAGTATCTGGGGCCTTTTTTCATTTTCTTCTTGAACTTGGAGGTGTGCACACAGCAGCTTTAAAAGGAAGACAGAGAAGGGGAAAAAAGATAGAATTAAAGTTTCCAAGGCTTTAGAGGGGCGCTTCTTAGCAAGGGGGAAGAACTGGGATATGTGATCTAGTGTGGGTTGCTGAATCAATAGAAATAAATAATGAGTTCTTTGCTATCACCTCTTATAAGGTATGATAGGGGACCCTTAAATCATATCACTACCTGACAGGAGAGATTGTATTTATGTTAAACTGAGTTACACAGAGATAAAGCTCAGCCTTCTGTTATTTTAAGCAATCTAGATGTATTTTCTGGTGGGAATGTGTATTTATGTGTAGAAAAACCATTCTGAAAAGCTGGGGAAAATTCTGTAGGGCAAAACTGTGCCTTGTCACGGGGGTGGATCAGATACTCTGGGGAGTATTTTCTATCTCTGACTTCTCTGACTAATGCTACTCACAAGCTGCTGAGAGTGTTGGTTTGTCCACCCTCCCTTCCAGTGTGTTTATTCCTAATTACCACACCTTTTCCAGACACTCTCTCCTGATTCTGTGTGACTGATAATTGCTTTTATATTACACAGACATAGACACAGATGCACATGAGTGTGTGCACTCTCCTGCAGCCTCTGGGACAGGATTCAGCTGCTCTTTAAGGACTGCTGTAGGCATCTAATTTGTTTCTTTATTAAGGAGGTTTTGCACAAGTTTAATTAGAATTACAATTTTTATGTGTGTGTGCATGCACTAAAGGTTGGCATGTGGATATGCAGGAGATATACTTGCTGAAACTGAGGCAGGATTTACCAATTTTATTTCTCACTTTCTTGGAAAAAATGTAGCATGAGAGATATTGCCCAATTTTTAATGTGTAGTGGAGATGAAAGAGCCTTGTGGCTGACTTGCAGCTACCATACAGCTAGTGGCTGTGAAAACCCTCCCTTTGGTTGATAATTGGAATTTCTGCCTTGGGAGGAGGAAAATCAGACTTCTTTTCCCACATTGTTGTAAAACATTATAGTCCAATTCCTTTTCTGAGTCCTGGAGTCATTAGTCATTGCCTTGCTGGTGGGGTTATTCAGCTGCATTCACTGCCACAGCAAGGATTTGTATGTGCAAGGCATCTCTGAACATACCCTAAATTACAGTCCCTGTACAAAAATGCCTAAAACTAAAAGCATGAAAGACCCTGTCAGATTCAATTAAAAACACTTTCTAGATTTGTAGAGGCCAGTAAGGTAGATCCATGACTCTGGAAGAGGCGTCTCTCTGTGTTGATGCTGATGTGTGCTGTTTCTCTGACAGACTGGGCTTGCCCTTGAATTGCCAAGGCATCCAAGGGAACCAGCACACAAAATTCCTGCCCTGCTTTTGCTTTTTTGCTTGTAAAGGGACAGGAGGAGAGAGTTGGGCTTTCCAGATCTGGCTATTTCTGCAAGCCACTGTAGTGGTTTTAGTTCTGGGGTTTTTTGGTTTTTTTCTTTTTTTTTTTTTTTTTTTTTTTTTGCACCCTCAGATTCTGTTCATTCAGTGCAAGTCCTGTAAATGGGAATTTCACACTGCTGCTTACATCTGGAAGGTGCTTTTGTGAAGATAATGTGATCTGTCTCCAGCTGTGCCAGTGGGAAGGCTTCTGCTCTGGCTCCAGCCCGTTGTGGTGCCTGATTTATATTGAAAGGGAGGAGGGCAGGGGACAGAAGGAGCCTGCTGTGGCAGTTTTCCCACTGGAAAGTGATAAGCAACACAGGCAAAGGAGGATTAAAGGCGAATATCCTCCTTTTAGTTACTGGTTCTTGTTTTAAGGACAAATTTGACAGTCTCAGCTGTTTGGAGATCACAAGTTCACTGGAACACGTTTTGCTTCTGTGTGTGATCTTGGGATTTGTCTCTTTCAATTTCAGAGGGCTCTTTTGTCTGCACTGCCTGAAGCCACCCACAGATCATTTTTGTCTCTCCAGAGATTAAAAAAAAAGAAAAAAAAAAAGTAAGGAAAAGTCCTTTGCTGCAAGCTTAGTTGGCAAAGCTTTACTCTTACAGAACTGCTACTCTGATTTCCAGGGGCAGGATTTGGCCTGTGCTTGTTGTCAGCACCTCTGCTGGTTTTTTATTGTGTCTTAGGATGTGCTATTCATTAATTCCTACTATCTGGAGATAAGTTTTCTTCAGCTATGCTCACCAGACTGGGGAAAAAAGGGGACATTGGTGTTTAAGGTGTATGTATTCCTTTTTAGTTAATCATTCTCTTACTCTGGGTGAACTCAGATTGGTGTTTTATCTTCCAGATGATGCCTCTTTCCTTAAATTATCAAAATGTGCTGAATTGGATTATTTAAGCTATGCTGAATTCCTCAGTTGACTTTTTCAGAATAAAGTAGTCTTTGACTTTTCATATGTATTTGCAAAGTGGATTGAACCAAACTCTTAAAAGTTTATTTGGAATCTTCTTTCTGAGTGTTCCCACGTAGAGAAACACTTAAAATTTCACTTAACCTCTCTTTGCCTCCTCATCAGTAAAACAAAGGTGCTATTACTTGCCTTGTTTCATATTGGTGATGCTTGCAGAATCTGTTAACACCTGTGGAATTTAAATTCCTCTCCTGGGAGCTTTGTAATAGTTCTATATGCTTCTCACAACTGGAGATGGCACTCTTGGGTATTGGCAACTGCACTCAGGCCTCCAGTGGAAATGAGGATGGTGATGTTGCATAGTGGGATCACTCACATGCACACACAGATTTTTTGAGGCTGTATTTGTGTGAAGAGATTTGGATGAGACCACGATTATTTAGTGATTGTTTTTGAGAATCATGCTACCCTGACCCAGGAAAACACTTGTACTAGAATAATTTCCTCAGAGCAGCCTGTGCCACGCTGTGTTTGGAATTCTAGCTTAAAGCAGTGCTGATAGCACATCAATGTTTTAGGTGTAGCTGAACAGAGATTCACAGTGTCAGGTTTTCTGTTTCTCACTCTACCCACCCAAGGAGGAGGTCAGAAAGGTGTTGTGTTCCATGGAACATCATCCTCAGCAATAGTAACTGTGCTCTAAGACTGATTTTACATTGGTCTGCTGGGGAGGACAGTCAATGACTGCCCTTATATCACTTGTTTGTTTATTTATAGTTTCTTCCCTTTCCTTGACTAATGGCAATGTCTTTGTCAGGAATTAAAAGGGTTTTTTTCACTTTTGCTTTTCTGGTTTTCTCCTCCATCAACCTGGGGTGGGACAGAATCCGTATCTGGGTTGATGCTTAGCTCCTGCTTGGGGTCAGCCTACCACAGTTTCCACTTAAGCACAAATATAAATTGAACATGTAAATTTTCTTTTCTCCATCTTTTGAGTGTTTGTTTCAGAAAAATTAGGCTGGTATTGGTGGCTTTTGACAGAATTAGCTTTGAATGAAGTGATTGCATGAAAGAGTGCATTAGAAATTAATGAATGTGCATGTCCATGGGCTTGTCAGTCAGCCCAGCTTTAGTTAATAATCTTGTGCCTTGAAAACCACCCACCACCACCAAAAAAAAGAAACCCAAAACAAACAAACAAAATCCCAAAATAATCCCAAATAAGAAAACATCAAGGACCTATAAATATAAGTGCTGCTGGTGTTTAAGTCCCAGAGCATTTTAAGCCAATTTGTCTTTGGCTGTGAGCATTTTTACTGACACTGGTTCACACTATCCTGTGGTTGCTCACATTTGAAATTTACTTCTTGGGTGCTGTAGTTCTCATATGGATTGGGGAATGGCAGATGGACATTGCAGACAAGCTTCCTTTGGTTGGCTTGGAGGGTAGAAAATGTTGCAAGCATCATGGAAATATGTCTGTGGGCAGGAGACAGAGACCCCAGCATGCCA
Organism: Melozone crissalis; assembly: GCF_028551555.1. Lineage (NCBI taxonomy): Eukaryota > Metazoa > Chordata > Aves > Passeriformes > Passerellidae > Melozone > Melozone crissalis. The sequence continues at coordinate 11,809,052 of NW_026535797.1, read as the reverse complement.
GAGCAAGTGAGTGGAGAGCTCTCATTTTGCACATGTAAATTTGTCTGCCCTCTTTCTGCTGTGCTCTGTGCTGCCTATTGCTCATCCCTGTACTCTTTATTAATTACACTTGGCAAATATGTGCACAGGGCTACTGATGAGTTGTGTTAATCTCTGTGCTGATACAGCAGGATCACTCAGAGAAGAGATGTCTCATGAAGTGAATCAGAGCTGGCCTTTCACATGTCTGTCTGACACCTACTTTGGCTGCTGTGCTCTTCCCTTTCATGTCTCTAATGTCAGTGTCCCCTTACACAGGAGTGCAGGGTCTCCACACAGCCTTGGTGTGGTGCTTTTCACTTGTTCTGAAGTTCATTGTCAACTGCTGAAGGAGCTGCAGTGCCTTTGCACTCTTAATTTGTGGGAAACAGGCATTATATATTCCACTCTGGGGTATATGCAAAGCACTTTGCCAGTTTAGAATTGGCAAGATCTAGAGCTGGGTTTAATGAACTGAAGTAATTTTCCTTCGTAGTAAAATTTTATTGGCATGGAAGATTGTTACACCACCAAACACTCTGAAAAGCTTCTGAGTACTTTTGTGATTTGTGGGCTTGGAGATTCCTGATAATTGCCTGAACAATAGGGATCCCTTCAGGAATGTGTTTTTGAGATGGAATGAAATGTGGGCTAATATTCCTAGTTGTAATTTTTCTGCTTTCATACCAGCCAAGTTGTGTTAAGACTCAAGGCTGTTGAATTAGACAGTTTTGGACACTTGCTGTCTCTTAATTTAAAGAAGTGGTCCATCACATGAAATCTGGATTTAGTGGTTTAGTATGCTATGGAGCATTGTGTCAAGATTCCTCTGTGCCAGAGGCTGTTAATCTGTATTGAAGTATAGACCATTGAAGGTAAATGATTGACAAGTGTTGGCATTTTTTATAAAAGCCTTAAAGCAGGGTATTTAGTAGACAGTGAAAACAACCCCAACCTATATGCAATGTGGAGATGCATGTATGAAAAATAAAGCACATAAGAAAATTCTTGTAGAACTGGAACAGCACTTCTTTCCAAAGAAAATATATTTTTTCTGATTATCCTTTCTCCATTCCCATTTCTGTCTACAAAACCAAAACAATTTGTTAAATTATTCAGGTCATTAAGTTTCGTGTAAGCTCAGCTTGAAATTGCATTTTCTGGAGGGATTGTATTGCCTTAAGGGAGCTGTAATTCAGCCTCCCTATTTCCACATTCTGTCCTGCAGACTCTTTCCCTGTTTTTTCATTCTCAACCAGCTGAGCTGCTTGGTGTCCCAAGGGACACCTGCCCTGGGGTGTCCTGGGAAGCACAGTGTAGTGTGTGGAGCCTAGCCTGCAGGAGATGAGGAAATTTCATATCTGAGCTGCATTTCCTGACGTGAAAAGTATGATCCCATAGCAAAATGCAGTTTGACATTGAGCTGACTTGGAATTAATTGTAGAAAGATTGGTTTGATGAATAGAAACAGCTTAATTTGGCATTATAAAGGTGTTTTCTTTATTTTGATTAAATAATGCCTAAGTGTAAGTTTTTGCTGTTTCTGAATTGCTTGGAACTTAATACATTTGTATTTCTTTTCCTCAGAGCAAAATGTTTTAATTTATGTTGCAAAGTGGACATTTTCTATGGGGTGGCAATTCCAGATTTCTCTCAGTTCAAGGGAAGAAAATGTTTTTGTTTTGAAATAGTGCCTTAATTGTAAAATCTCCAGTTTTCAGTAGAATTCAGCTTTTAAAATGAAAAACATCAAGATTTTCATGCAAAATTACACTGTCATGGGAAAGAAAGTAATTTGTTAGTGTTCACAAAAACAAGCTGAGCTTCTTTGACTACAAAGCAGAAATTGGAATCAAGTGTCTCAGCCTGAGTCAAGGAAGGTCTTTCCCTTTTTAATTTTTCTTTTTCTTGTCAGAATTCAGTTTTGTAAAATGTGTCCAATTTTCCTTCTATTTTGTTCCATCCTTTTTCAACTAAAGCGTTCAAACAACACAATGTCAGAAAATCTGGTGCTTTCCCACATCTGCCCCTGCCTCATGCTCCTTCTTAGCCTGGCTGGGGCAACCTGATGGTGCCTCAGAAAATCCTCTGGAAGGGTTTGATGTTTCCTCTGCAGAACTGAGTCAAACACAGCCCATGGAACAGCTCAGGATCCAGCCCTGCCTCTCAGGCTCTTGTCTGTGTCTCAGCCCCATGGTGTTCCCTGAGCAGCTGAGTTTGCTGTGTGGCACTGTGTAGGGGGAAAGTGCTTTTGCAGCTTTTCTTGGGAAGCCTGTGTGTTCAGACTCTCAGATCCTCCCTGGTTTGCAGACTCCCAAACCATTGCAAGAGTTATATTTACTGAATCTGGGGTGTTTTTTCTCAAAAGCAATTGGGAGCAGAGTGGAAGCTGCCTGGGTTAGTGGTGTGGGAATGTTGCCTGTCCTGGGCTCCTGTGGTGAGTGATTTTAGAGTCAGGTTGCTGTAGGTGTTACCACTGCTCCAGGAAATTCCTTCTATTTCCTGGGACTGTGTGTAAGACACTGCTCAAGGGGTGCTTGTGCTTTCCATGCATCACCAAATAGAGATGGATGTTAGTCATCCCAGGCAAAAATCCAGAAAAGTCATACTAAGCAACATGTTTTTACTATGAATTTATACCCAGAAGCTGCGTAGCATTCAGCCCACTTCTGTAAAGCTGTTGTTATCCTGGGATTTGCAGGGTGGTAATAGATAAGAGATGTATGCAAAAATATGGGGCATGGGAGATCTGGGGAGAGACACAAAGAGCTGGGAGATTATGGATGCTGCCTTTAGTTGTAATTGCAATTTAGGGTAGAAATAAGGTAGAATCTGTTGAAATTTGATCAAGAGACAGAGATTTTATTTAGAATGTTTAGGAATAAATCCAGGATCCACTGAACTCAGCTGTCTTCAATGTGCTTAGACTTTGAAACTCAAAAGCTTTGTGAAACCTCATCCCAGCTGTGAGCAATAAGAGGGGTGTAATTCCAGGCAGGGCAGGGCAGGGCTTGTGCTATAGTGCATGACTTCCTAGACAGTCCTCAGAGGAGTGCTGGCTGAGTGCCTGTGGGATTGTTGGGAACATCCTAAAAATGTCATTCTCATTGGGTTTTAGCTGGGAGAAGGCTGCCCTGCTGGGTGTAAGGGGTGGAGGCACAGGAACCATCCAAACCTTGGTTGCTACAGCTTGCAGCTGGCTCTTCTCCCTGTGTATGGGAAGATGTGTGCAGGGTTTGGGCTGCATTAAAAAGGATGTTAGCCTTATTTCCCCATAGGATAGTGTTGGTTTCAGCTGACATGGACTTGCATATGCTGACTCAAATCTACCTGGCAGGTTTCTTTTCACACCCTGCTAGAAGCAGCTTGGCTATTATCTTCTTCCTAAAGGTCTCTGCATGGGGAAATAAAGGGAAAAATGCAATAAGGGGTGGTAAAAGTGAATCCAGGAGAGGAAGGAATGCTTGGAGCATCTATTCTAAAGTCATTAAGATGGGCACTGAGTGCATAGTCACGTACCAAGGTCCCTCACAATTTGAACAGGTTTTTTCCTGGTATTACGCTGACAGTAAACGAGTGCTGCAGCAGCTGTGATATTGATTAATCCTTTGGCATTTTTCTGCAAAGCTTTAAACTTTGCTCTCTCTCACAGCTGGAGCAGATGTGAGGGAAGCTGGTCTATGCTTGAATCCTGCAAGGAAGAAATGATGCTGAAATGTTAAAATGATGCAAAACAAAAATGAAGAGGTGCCCTGGAGCTCTTCCTTGAGGCTGGTCCTGTAGAATCCAAGGGAATGAGCTGTATGACATTAGTTATGCTAAAAAGGCAAGGAGCAGATTCTCAAATGCTCTTACCTTCCCTCTATTCCCTCATCCCACGTGAGCCTGGGAGCTTGCACAGAGGCTCCCAAGCTATCAGAATGCATAACTGCCTTTCTGGAGAGAAGGACATTGGGCAATGTAGCTTGTAGCTAGGAGGATTACATTTACCTGTGAAATCTGAGGTCACAGCACCAGGTAGATCAGAGAAAAGTATATTCCTCTATGATCCCCTGTGTACTGCTCAACTCCCTCTCCCCCAACCTCAGTTTTGCAGGGGCATGACTCAGGAGTGTTTTCTCCAGAAAGTCAGTGAGTCCTGAGGCCTCTGACTGTCCTTGGGCACTAAAGATCCATGTGAAGGTTTGTCTTGCTCAGTTCATAAGCAGAATGTCACACTCCGTGTCCCTCTTACCACTGTGGGAAGGTGATGGCATGTAGGAATTCCCGTGCTCTGGAGTCAATGACAGCAGATGGAGAAAAAAAAGCTGACTGTAGGCAAGATGGACTGTTTTGGTGGATGGGGATCTACATAAAAAAACTTGCCAGTGCTTTCTGTGGAGACTGAATAATTAATGATAGAATGTTGAGAGACAAAAGAAATTGACTGTAATTTTAGATTGAACTATTGAATTAACAAGGCTGCATTTTGATTCCATCCCTGAATTTGAATAATCATAGTTGCAGAGAGGTCAACTCACAAAGTCTGATTAATTCCTGGTGGCATGTTTTATTTCAAATGCAAAACATTTTGGGATTAAAATAAGTGTTACTGGTTATACAATGCACTAAGCTAATGATTTCCCATTTTGTTTTTTAAACCTACTTTATCCTATAATACTGCAACTTTAATGGATAAATGCTCAGCTCCCCTTTAGGTGGTTTCAGATGCCCTTTGTATTGTTATAAAATCTAACATCAACCTTTTTTTTCTCCTCTTTTCCCTTTTTCTCTCACTCCCTCCCTTTCCCCTCTCTAGGTGATTCTCATTCTGACCAAGCTCTACGACTTCAACCTGGGGAGTGTTACGGAGAGCTCACTGTGGAGGTAGGTGGAAATGACAGCTCTGTGTCTGGGCCTTACCTGGGCTGGGGGCATGGGGCAGTGTCTGAGCTCCTCACAGGAGGAGCTGGGAAACAATCTGAGACAAATGCAGCTGCTCTTTGGAAAAGGGGTGCAAGATTAGAACACATTCTTTAATGAAGCGGGGTCGGCAAACAAGAGGGTTTCATCCTGTGATGGCACTTCCCTGACACACAGAGGAGCTTGGCTTCCTTCTCACCTTTGAGTGTCCTTAAACAAGTCCCTTCCTTCCTCTCTCTGCTGTGAGACTGGCAATGAGAACAGGCTCTATAGATGGGCACACACTTGCTAGAACTGTGTCTGAGAAGGCAGAAAACAGTGTATGATATAATCTTAGCTGATCCTTGTTCCTCATCCCTGTGAGCTAAGATGGGCATCTTGGTAGTGACTTGAATGTGTTGGGCTGTAAGGAGAGTAGCTGCTGAAGGACTGGAGGTGCCACAGTGTCTTCTCCACTGTGGATGTACTTGGATGGTGTCCATAGCTGCCATGTTCCTAGTCTGGCATGGGAGATGGACTGTCCTGCCCTGGGGAAACGCTTCTGAACAGAGTGTGTGTTTGGAAGTGTGTGTCTGCATTTAAAATAAAGAAATAACTTAAAATCCCCTCAGTCCCCAAACTTAGCCCTATAAATAGGTCACTTCCTTGATATTTGAAATCACCAAATTGTTTTATCCTGCCTGTGGAGTGGTATGCCTTTAACAGAATTGCTATCAGGTGTTTTTTACCCTAGGTGCATTAAAAAAAAAAAAAAATAAGAGAAAAAGGCAGCCAGGGGTGGTGAGACCAAGTGCTTTGTGTTAGATTCACCTGGTGTATCACAGCTATTGTGAAACCTGCTCAAGGTGTAGTTGGTGGAATGGTCAGTGCATTGTAGCCTTTGCTTGGGTGTGAGCCCTTCCTGGCAGATGGTCTCCTGTACTTCTTTCTTCACAGGTGATTTAAAAGCCTCTGTTTGGAGCAGGCTTTGGCCATTTGCTGAAGGTTTATTCCTGTAAATGTATTTAAGGGTTAATTATTCAGTAGAGCTCTTGAAACTTCTCAATTTGAACAGTACTTAAGAAGCCTAATTGCAGTGCACCATGGTAATCTGCAAAAGTATAAATAACCATGGAGCTAATAAGAGAGAACAGTCATTTCCACTTACCCTGGTACTTTTCAAGGTATTAATGCCTTAAAAAACTTTTGCCTCTTTACATAGCAAGTACAGATGGCGCAGTGATTGTACTTTAAATGTAATTGCCAAACAATCTGCCCTGCATAAATAATGTAACAAACAGGCAAACCTTGTCTTTATCCTGAGCTTGCAGCATCACCTGAGCTCTGCAGAAAGGTAATAGCAGCACCCCTTTTGGAGGCTTCCCAAAGTGATAGAAATGTAATTAATCATCAATACAATTGAAAGCATCCAGCACTTGGTCAGCTGGGAAAACTCAGTGCTTTGTGGGAGTATGTTCTGGAACATTTCTGCAGCTGGTCTCAAGTGAAATAGGGGCCAGTGGGGGCCTGGAGATTCAGAGAGGTTGAGAAGTTAGAATTTCTCAGGTTCTGTCCTAAGTCTGTGAGGAAAGCTCAGGGTGAGAGCTAGTACGTAGATCTCCTGGGCTCTAAACCTTATTTTCTGCTTGGAAAATGAAGGAATAAGCCATGTTTTACTTGACAGGGGAGTGTGGAATCTTGGAGAGCATCTATGAATTTCTCTGCAAAGGACATTGTAGAAATGCAAATAGATACTAAGTGTATGAAATAAGCCAGAGAAATACTCCTTTTCTTGGGATTTCCTGTTCTATTTGCACATTCAGGCCCCTGAATCTTTCCATTATTTAAATTGGTGTTTTTCAATATTTTCTTTTTGTTTTCGAGACCCAGAAAATTTTTAAAGGAGGATTTGTCTTTGCAGAATGAATGTAAGCCTCCTGGTAAGAGGTTTGCTTTCTTTAGATATTTTTTGTAGACTCTTTGAGCCCCCAGATGGATCACAAACTGAATGCAACTTCAGCTGTGTATCAAAAGATGATCTGTACATTTCCAAGGGGTTTGGCTTTTTTTTCCTGTGTTATAGAAATATGACTAAGCCAGGAGCCCTGCCCATCTGAGCCGTGGTGCTGTTGATATCTATCCTGACCACTTGGCAAATACAGTTGCCTTCACAAGAGAGGAGTGTGGCTTTTGTGGCAGAGAGCAATGAATTACACAGCAGAGGATGCTGAGATAGAGCAGAGTGCAATGCAATCTCCAAATACCATCTTGCCTCCACCTGCTCCCTGCATCAAAATCTCCTCCTCAGTTCCCCCTGGGTTTATAGCATGAGAGGCTTCTTTTAATGGAAAACTGAATTGCCATATAAAAAGAATTTCTAATCCCTGCATCTAAATACAAAAACAAGTAAATCAATAGGAAAACATCCTGAATGTAATTAAAAAAGGGAGTGAGAGCAACAGAGGAAGAGAGGAGAATTAGAAGTTACATTTAAAAACTCCTCCTATATCAGGCTGGTATGAGCTTAGACAGGGGAAATTCTAGTCAGCATTTGAATGCAAGAACACAGACATTGCTCTAATATCCAAATTCATGCTTCTGGGGCTCCAACAATCACACAAAAGGTCTTTATTGCTACTGAAGGAGCCAGCCTTGAAGCAGCCAGCTTCAAGGAAAAAACACACACCCACACACCCCCTCTTCCTTGTGAATGCCACATCTCTTCTTCATCACAGGAGATACCTGTCAGTTGTGGTTTAGATTTTTGTTTTCCCCACTGAGTTGAGTGGAGGTGATAATTTTCCTCCTATGAAAGGAAGCTACTTTATTGCTACTTTACTATACTTGTGATGGTGTGAGTTGTTTATGAATTTCTGGAGAGATGTCTTTTTCATAGGTCAACAAATATAACTGTAAAAATTATTTAAGCTTTTAGACATGCAAACCCTTCATCAGTTCTCATTGCCTAGTGAATTATCTAACTGTGTAGTAAAGAATCCTGCCTGCCTTAAATAAAAAAATGAATTAAGGGATGGCCATATGTTTTCCATATAATTTTTTTTTCACCCCACTAACACCTCCATCAATGAAAGAAAAAAATCCCTTTAAATCTGTAAACTTACATGATTTTGATTTGAAGTTCTGTTGGAGCACCTCTAATTCCCAGACTCTCTGTAGGCCAGGATCCCTGCATCAAACTTCATTGTCCATGGGGAACTGTAAGCATACAGGAGTGATCTGTATGAAATACGACCTCTCTCGCTAAAGAGCAGGTGCCAGGCTCTTCACAGGAATTTTTAAACTGTACAGTATTGAGATAGGGTTTTGGGAACATTCTGGATAAGTATTTAAAGTTGATATTGTAGTATTTAAAATGTTTTCAACTGTTTCAGCCAGTGTGTATTGAGCAGTTTCTTTCTGCTAAGATAACTGGAATGAAAGGTTTTCCATTGTTGCCTGCTTTAGTATTCAGGAATGTATTCATTTATTTTATTTATTTGGATTCAGTAGCTAAAAAGACAGCTTCCATCTCAAGGGAGTTCTTAATCTCAGGTGAAGACAGAGAGACAATAGGGTGATGCAGAAGACAGGAGAGGCACAAGTGAGTGAGGAGCTATTTGTGATCAATGCCACAGCCATGACTGCAACACATCAGCTAATTGGGCAGTGGGGAGTAGTTTAGATTTTCTTCCAAAGTGCAAGCACTTGCATGTGTCAGCTCTGAGTCCCTGCTACCATTTTACCCACCTCAGATGGGTCCCCTGGAGTTCCCCTCCTCTGGCTGTTTTCCTGGCTAAATTACCTGATTGTACATAATGCTGGCCCATGCATTAACCCAAAATTGTGACTAACTATTTCTGTTTAAGAGGTTAAAATGCTGATGAAGAAATTTATATATTTTTTTTTTCTTGTTTATTAACCAAGAAATTATGTCTCCATGGCAGCAGTCAAAAATCCCCAAGCATTTTTTTTACTCTTGTGGCTGCTGTGCCTAAAGAGGTTAGTCTGTTGTCTCAGTCTCTTTGTTGAGTTAGAAAAAAACCCTTTCAGCTTTTTTAATAGAGGCAGCTGCAAAATGCAGCAGCTGCAGCCCTAGTTTGGAGCAGAGAAAAGCAAACCCCCCAGCTTGATTGCAGGCTGCCTCAAGTCATGTATTGCTGTTTCATTCAGCTCTGTTTGAAATACAGGAGGGCTTCACATTGTTTCCTCCCATGGAATTGCCTCTCAAGCCTCCCACAGTCCCCAGAGACCCTCAGCATGTGCCAGTGTACCTCTAGCACTGCAGAAATTTCCCAGCTCACGCTGATTTCTGTGTCCTAAGTTTGTTTGTGGCACGTAGAGCTGGCTTCATAGGGCTGCTCTAGGTCGGAAAGGGTGAGTGTGGTGTGATGGGAACCTTATCACTCTCTACAACTCCCTGAAAATGGGTTGCGGTCAGGTGGGGTTGGTCTCTTCCTCCAGGCAGCAGCTGACAGAACCAGAGGACACAGTCTCAAGCTGCACCAAGGGAAACATAGATTGGATATTAGGAAAACATTTTTCACGGAAAGAGTGATAAAGTTCTGGAATGGTCTGCCTGGGGAGGTGGTGGATTCACCATCCCTGGATGTGCTTAAAAACAGACTGGATGTGGCACTCAGTGCCATGGTTTAGTTGAGGTGTTAGGGTGCAGGTTGGACTTGATGATCTTTAAGGTCTCTTCCAGCTCAGTGATGCTGTGAATTCTGTGAAGTGCCCTTTGGGAACTGAGGTTTGGTCTGGTTGCTCCAGATGTAGCAGCTTCTAAGACTGGTGAGTAAAGAAGTCAGGGATCAGGAAATTCAAAAAGCTTGACTCAAATTTCCATATCATCCCCTGTGAAACAAGCTAAACCTGAAATAGGTCATGACAGAGCTTTCTTAAGAATGTTTCTATCCCAATGTCTATACATTATTTAGATTGCAATATGAATGGTAAATTCTGGTTTGTGCCACAACCTCTTGTTTAGTACTGGTTTGGCTCCACTGGGCCATTGCAGTTTTCCTGGAGTTTGCTGTATTGAAATGCAGTCTCCATGACCAGCAGCTGACATCTCCTCTCAGTATTGTCAAATTTGATTACATTTATAATTTTCCACTTTTATGCTGATGACATGCATCTTCGATATGTGCTATTTTCTGGATGATTGTATTCAGGCGTAAAATTAATGGAGCTGATTTTCAAAGTAGTAATGCTTCCCATTATTGCATCTTCTTTGGCACTTTTTAATAATGCTGCAAAGTGCAGAAATCCTTTGCTGATGAGGAGAAGGGTTTCTTGCATCTGCAGTAAGCCACCATCAGGGTGTTGAGGGAAGGAGCCGGCTGTGTGTGCAGGCACCCTGGTCTCTCTTGGATTTGAAAACCAGGGCAACCAAAAGTTTGGCATCTCTACTGTTGCTTTTGGCTAGAATGTATAAATAACTTACCTTAATGATGGTGAGATTTTTTAGGCCATGGGAGCCAGCTATGAAACTCTGTGGTTGAGAGCTGTTGGATGCAGACTGTGTTTGCTGAAGAGCCAAGGGAATGGGGAAGCACAGCAGATGACCACAGTGTGGGATGAGAGTTGTTCCTCGAGGCTCCCAGCTCCCTGAGTTGCAATCAGAGCACACCTTCAGCAAAATCTCAGAATTATGCAGTTCTTAAGCTCCAGTACTCTTGATGATTAGTTGTTTCCCCACAGTGGGTGGTCCAGGTCAGCCTGGTCCAGTTCATCCTGGCTGGCAGTCATAGATGCCATAGATGCCATCTTGGCAGGGGAGCCACACTGGAACCCTTTGGGACTTGCACAGTAACTGCATATTGGCCCAGCTGCTGCCAAATGAGAGTGGTGGCCCTTAGTTTAACAGTGTGATCTAAACAAATATTTAATTGCGGATGTCAGGAAATATACTGAAGGGATTGTTCAGATTTGCTTGGGCTATGTGTAGCTGAATGGGATGAGTCATGGTAATTAAAAAAAAAAAAGAATTTAAGGTGTTGAACAGAATTAACCACAGGTTTATTCTTCCTCAAATGCACCACAGCTCCATTGTCCAGAGCATACATTCTTTGCAGTTAATGCTAGAAGGAGATGCTGTCATTACAGCAAAGGGACAGTGTGAGTTAAAACTGTTTTAAACATCCAATAATAAAAATTATTAGGCTTATCTTAAATTCAGGGCTATGCTTTAGGATTAGGCAAAATCAGTAATAGCAATGAAGATAAGACTTCCTTTTTTAATACTTTATTTTTTAAGAATAAGCCTAACTTCTGTAGAGAAGTTTCATTTGTCTCCTTCCCAATGTTTCCCTAGCCCTGTTATATCCCACAGGATTTTCCAAAAAGAGAATAATAATGTTCACACCTTTGCTTTCTGGTGGTTCCTTGCTGTAATTGTGTTAATGTTGCCTCAGAGATGGTGGAGACCAAGGGGGCCACTGTAAAATCATGTGAAAAGTATTATCCCAGCAAATGAATCTAAAAGCCTTTGTATGTGTCTTGGGGTGGTGTGTGGTTTGAAATCCCACCTTTGCTTATTAAGATGTCTTAGTCCTCTTGTTTCCTGAAGCTCATTTGTCTTTTGTGAGCCAGCCTGCTGACTGGTCCATTTGTTGTGTCTCTTAATTGCTTCATTAGTGACCTTTCTGTGAGGGTGGGAATGTCATCAGACAGGGGGCCTTTTGGATTTATTAATTTTTTGTTTGCCAAGAAAGCTCTGAGACTAATTGCCAAGACTTCCCAGAAGATACTAGTTTACAAATTTTAATGACACTTTTGATTTATTAATGTGCTACCCCCTGCATCTGTTCATGCCTATTCCTTGGTGAAATTCCTACTGAATTGGAAAGAATGAATAAAAACAGAAGTGCAGATTTTAATGGTGTTTTGGATAGTCTGGTATTTTAAAAATAAATGCCCATGCTTTATTTATTTATACCTGTGAATGTATGAAGAGGTAAATCTTGGCTTTGTCTGCATTCTGCCCCAGAACCTCATTTTGGTGTTTCATGGTGGGAGCACAGGTGTTCACATTTTCATGTGCAGGTAACTCCTGTCCAACCTGTGCTACACATCCCCACTCTGTGCCCCATTCACACAGATTTGCAGCTTGAAAACACGGCTAAAGTTGTTGATGTTCAAACGTGTGGCTGTGAGAGGACTGGGCTGGTCACTGACAGTGGATGCTGCAGATGAGTTTGGGTGAGGAACGTGCACTTTGAATATAGCTAGAGAGGTTATGTGTTTGTACATATGTGTTGATCTCATAGCTAAAACTGGGCTACTGGAATGCTCCTTTTAATAAGTAGACCTGTGAACTTTTGGATACATCTTATTTTCTGGCTGAATACAGCGAAGCAAAAAGAAAAGGCAATTTATCCAATTCCTAACTTTTTGAGGAAATGTTCTTGGGATGAAAGTGGAATTCCAAACAAAATGTACAGAGAAAAAAACATGCTGTGTTTTGCTTTAATTTTCCACAATTCAGGTAAGAGCCCCAGCCATCTCTCCTGAATTATTTATATTCTACAAAAGAGCTGCAACAGGAGATACTGAGAATCTCTCCAGGGAGAGACTCATTCTAATCTTATGTGTGGAAGATCCAAGTTCAAGCCCTTGCTCTGAATAAGTATAAAGGGAAATGCTTTTTTATTCCTCAAGTAATTACATTGTGTAACTCATTGCTACAGGATGCTGTGAGGCAGAAATAATAAAAGCATAAATGGATTTCAAAAGGGGACTCAGTGAATTAATGGAGGATATTTCTGCTGGTAGCTGAATAACGTAATAGTGTTTTATAACAACGAAGGAACAGACAAGTCTACAGGTTTTGGATCAGAGTTGCAGAAACATCTTTTTTTTTGTTATCTGTTTGTCAGCAATGAGCTCTCATGCTTTAAGTATTCTAATGGAATTGCTGGGATTGTGCTGGAGATGTGATATTGCACAGTATTTTAGTGGGTTTAGGATCTGGAGATATCTAAATCCAGAGAACTGGATGACAGACCCTGGGAAGAAATCATGCTGTCTTTTATCTCTCTCATATACTTTCCCAAGAATATTCTGTGGCAGATTAACAGGTAACACAAATATTTGTAATTTGGTGTGTCTACTGTGACCATCCTATTCAAACAAGGGATTTGAGTCTTCTGCATCACAGGTGGGATCTCCATCACTTGGTATCTCTTGGATGTTACCACATTTTTTGAGTAAAGGTGTTTCATTGACCTGGAAGTACTCTTTGAAATTGTTGCTTAAAAAAACCCCGAAAAACACAACCCAAAAAAAAAAAAAAAAGCCCGATCAAAAATATCTTTGGTATAATTTAATTTTAACCTAGTCTTTTAGGTGCTCAGCTGGGTCAATGGACACTTAGACCAGTTCTGATCTCTAGTCATTCCATTCCAGAAAACTAGACAATAAAATAGGAAATTTAGGGAATTTAATGCCAAAAGATATTTCATGTGTAGATTTATAAGCATTAGGAGCTTGTGAACTAATGCAATTTGTTGTGGAAAAAAGTGTTCTAGGAAGCTGGAAGAATATGCTTGTCTCTGTGTTCTCAACTAATATATGCTATAATTATTATAGCTTTTCTGTCCTTATTGGTGAATTTCTTTGATTATGGCTCCTGAAGAAAGGAGACATCCTCTCTCATCAGCAATGAATTTCGAGCTCATGTTTCCAGGCATTCAGTTCTGGGGCTTTGGTGGAGCAGGTCAGAGGAAGCTTTGCCAAGAGCAAATGTGGTTTTGAAGCCTCACTGTCCCTATGAAGTCATCTTGTCAGGGCTGGCAGGTAAAGTGTGTTTGTGATGCTTTGCCTACTTGTTTAGAGGCAGCAAGGCAGCACTCAGGAGGGAGTCTGTAGCCAAGAACCTGCTGTTGCAGATCCTGTGGGTGTTGTGACTGTTGCTGCATCAGCAGAGCCGCACCTGTTAACAGGAATTGGCTCCTCCATCGCTTCTTTTATCGTTTGGAGCAGCAATTCCACTGCTCTCCTTAAAGAGCTGCTCCTTTTGTTGAGTTATCTAATCTTACATTCTAATGAGATCTGGATGTCGACTGCAAAACTTTTTGCAGGAAGCCACACGTAAAGATGAATTTGTTTTGACCTTACTAATGTCTTTTTCTGATCACTCTTTGCTGTGCAGAGGAGTTTCGTTGGCACAGATTAGTAGGGAATGCATTCAATGGGAATCTGTGCCAGTAGTAATGAAAACCACACATTAAATTTGCTTATAAATATGCAAATAGATAAGTGAAAAATAAAACTTTCCTAATAAATTACGTAAGAGTTTTCGTACTAAGGTCTCATCTACTAGGATTTGGAGAGGAGGGGGCCAGAAAAGAGTATGTTAAAAATCTTACAATGTTACGTGGTATGGACAGGGTCACACTAAAGTGAGTGGGTAGAACATCTCATAGGAGGAAAGGCTGGGAGAGCTCTTTAGTCTGGAGAAGGGAAGGCTGGAGTGGGACTGGTGGATTGCATCAGTGTGTGAAAATTCCTCAAAGCAAGGGGAAACGATGATGGAGCCACGCTCTTTTAAGTGTCTGCCCACTGACAGGACAAGAGACAATGAACGGGCACAAACTGAAACTCAGGATGTTCCCTCTGAATGTGATGGAAAACATTTTTTACAGTGTAAGTGACTGAACACCGGCTGAGGTTGTCTAAGTAGGTTGTGGTGCGTCCATCCTTGGACATATTCAAAAGCCATCTGGACTGACCATGGGCAAATGTCTTCGAGGTGGCCCTGCTTGAGCAGGAGGTTGGATTAGATGAGATCCAAAGAGTCCTTCCAACCTCAGCAATTCTTTGGTGCCAAGAAGGATAAAGAAGCATTGACCTAAGGTTCAGAGCCAGTTGAAGAATGTGGTTCTTAGGACAATATGTAGTTAATCTGTGCATCTCCTTGCTGGAGCCTGGTTTTGTTCATGTTTGAGGTGGGTTCCTAGAATCAGACACAAAACCTTTCAAGGATTGTAGTACATGCACAGACTTCATCTGTGGCTCAGAAATTCCCTGGCCTCTGATGAGTCAGACAGAGATTGATACTGCCACATACTGTCCAGGCTGTCAGGCCTGCATAAGGAGCCCCAGGTTCTTGCACAGAACATTTCTGTGTTTGTGCCACCTCGTGCTTGCTCCAGTGCTGCAGTGCCCCTATCCACACTGAAGGTAGGCTTTGCATCGCCTTACAAAATTTCTCTTGAACCAAGCTGTTCTTTTCCTTTCTCATCCCATCTCCTTCCTCCCTTGGCTTTCCTGTTCTTTCTAATTAGGCTTCAGATCAAGCCATAAATCTTGGATGCTTTGTACAGCAACTTGTAGAATTTAGCACTTTAGTATTTCAACATGGTTGTGTCTGTTTATATTGATGTTTTATTATGTTGTGGTTGTTTCTTTTTTTTTTTTTCCCCAAATGCACTGCCATTTTATAATGGCTATAAATAATCATAAGGATGGAGAAAAGCTGTTAAAAAACTTGCAAGAAATCCTTCCATCTTTCTTTTAGTCTGGTCTGTCTCTCTCATTATGTCCATGGTAGATTCATTAGGCTTCTAATGAAGTTAAAAGTGCCCATATGAAGTGGTCACTTCTCCAAATAATATTTACAAAGGGCTATATTTCCCCAGCCTGGAAGGCAGCCTTTGATTTATTTTCTTTCCACATGTACTTCATCTGTAAAATCTGTCAGCCAGTTCTTTTACAGTATATGCCTGACCAAATGAAAATGAAAGCTCTTGTAAACTACTGGATCATGGGAAGGTAGTCCATTTTTACATTTAGGATTTCCACCTCTGAATAAAAACTGTAGAAGACTAGTGAGGATTTTCTGTAACCAGATTGCCAGGCCTTGTTTCTGGGTCTTTGAAGGCTAGTTACTTTAGAAAATTGACTCCATAAATATTAGTAGTCAGTTATATCCAGTTTTCCCTGAAGGTTGCTGTCCAGATGCCTGAATCTGGAAGCAGGCTAGCAACTGGGCATTCAGCATCCTGCAGGTCTAGTCAGGCATGCAAAAATCTGGTGGTGTATTGGAAAGGTTGAGTTGATGATAAATCCAAAAATATCCTTTGGCTTCTGTAACAGGACTGTTACACGTTGTTTTCTGGGCCTTGCAATCTAGCTCAGAGTATCTGTGAGGAAGGTGTTAATAGGAGACAGGTAACAAGAAGATGGCTGGGCTGCTAATACAGCTGTTACTGCCAAGCCTTACCCCAAAATCAGGTAGTTTGTGCGGGGTTGAGGGATGCACTGTGAACTGACCTGGGTGAGTTCTGGTACATTCAAAATGCAACAATCTCCAGCTATCTGTAACTACTGCCAGGAGTGCAGGGCCCTCTTTTTACAAAAAGTCCTGGAAGTTCCAAAGGTGCCTGGGGAGAAGTATGCAGAAAGAAAGAGCAACCCATCACTGGGGCCTGGCTTCTGGCTTTTGGGAATCTGAGCTCAAAAAGAGTAATCAGCCCCATGGAAAGAAAAATGCACATTGGTCCTCTTGCACCTCTTTCTCTGAAATGTTAGAAATTGTAGGAATCATTTGTTTTAAGAATGAAGGCTGGTTGTGATTTTTGGTCCTGGGGGTGATGGTCCTAGGCAGCAGGTTCAGAGCACAAGGACAGCTTGGAAAAGAGTAGTTCACACACAGGTAATATGTCCCAGGTCTTGGTGTGGAAACAGGAGGATCACACAACATCCATCACCACACAGGGGTGTATGAGTTGCCTTGAAAAATCATAAGTATGATCCCTCTGGGTCCTGTGTAATTACTTCAGGGATCACAGAAAAGCTTGACCATGAGGTGCCGCAGACACAAGTCTCTGTAAAGCCATTCTGTGGGAAACCTTGTCCTTTCTTTGGATTACTTGCAGCTGTAAGTGTGGCTGAGGAGAACCAGGGGAGTAAGATCATCTGTTCAAATGTCAGGTTTCAGATATAATTTTATATTGCCATGGAGTAGTTAAGCTACAGAGTAAGCAGTAGACCATGGTACATCATTCAGCATGCCTTTAGCAAAGTAAAGAGTAAATGTCCCCTGGAAGATTAAAATCCCATTGGTTCTATTATGTGTAACCAATAAAGATAAAAGGGATGTCTATGAGGAATACAGAGTTACCACAGAACATTTAGCATTTTACCCCCAAGTTTGCATTTTCTATTTCGTACAAGGCATAGGGAACAAAAAAAGAAGAGCTCAGGGGTTTCTTTTCTGGAAGAGTCTATCGTAGGGGGGACTAGTGGACCATTTGCCTTGCTGAGGATTGGAGAGTGGTCTGCACCAACGCTGCCTAATTGTAGGGGCTGAGGGGTTTTAGTCATACCACCTGAAGAGCTTGTATGCGTTTGTTGTCCTATGGCTTTTTAACAGTGATGGGCACAAGAACATGGCCCATCTGTGGTGGGAGACTTACAAAGAGCCCATTTTTCCTTTTTGCAAGTGCTCCTTTTAAATAGTGACAGTGCAAATGCTTTGTTTAGGTGACAGATAAGGGTGAAGTTAAGGAGGCTGAGGTCTAACTCAGTTGTTTAGCTGAATCTGATCCAAGAAGGGTGCATGGTGTGGTTTGTCATGAAATGTCCTCTGTCACATAACATATCAGAAGAATCACTGCTGTGACTGTGCAGACATGGGAATGGTGCTTTTACTCAGTATGCAATAGCAAATTTCTTCTGATGTCTGTCTGGTTCCAGGGCATCACATGGCACTTTGCCATGTCCCTCTGGCACATTTGGAATTGGTTTGCAGTGCTTGCAAACCAAAGTTTCCTTGCACTGCTAGGAAGCTTTGGAGGCATGCCTTTTTGAGGAGCTCAGATCATGTGGAAAAGTGGGTTCTTGAATTCCTTAGCCCAGATATTCCAGATATTGTTAATGTCCCTGTATCACTTGCAGAAAGCCAAGTCAGAATCCTTTGTTCTTAGGACTCCTTTCTTGTGTTTTATCTCAGCTTCATTGGTCACTGTGCTCCTTCTCATCCCATGTGACAAAAACCATTACAAATGCTGCAGTAAGCTGTGTTGCAAACTGTTATCTTCAAAAATGACATTCATAAAGGTTAATAATTGGAATGAGCTCTGGCAGTTACTAATTAGCACCATTACACAATCAGCTCACATTCTGGCAGCATTAGGCATACTTAATCAGTCAATTATCATTGATCTTGGGAAGTGGTGCTCTAAAGTTAGCATAAGGTGCCTTTGTAAGTGAAGAGAAGGAATTTGACAGTGCCACAGTGGTCAGGCTGCTGGGAACATGTGGTTTGAGGGACCAGTGTGGTGTACCTGATTGTGGTGGATAGATTGGAATTAAAAATCAGACAGTATAGCCTCACCTTCAAACAGGCATAAATAGGTCCTATCACTGTCTCTCTTTGCCATTTCAAACAGTAGAGGGTGTTCAGAGAGAGAGCTGGCTTTGGGGGAAAATGGATTTAATGACTTCAATGAATTTCAGTTAACGTGTAATGACTTACAAGCTTTTCGAAGAACAGCTGGAGCATAAGGAACAATTTTCCTTGGTTTTATTTTTCTTCACGTGAATTATAGTTCTCAGGGTAAGGAAGTTGTAAACAAGATGGGGAGGCACCAAAGGATTCTAAATTCTAAAGGATTTCCCTTTAGAAGTATTTCATAAAGTGACCTTAATCTTATGAATCTAAATGTTATGATTGCTCTGTGCTCTCTCAGACACTCAGGTGCAGAGCCTTTGCTGCTTGTGCTGGCTCAGAGTGCAGAGGGAGCAGGGCTGGTGCTGCATACAATGGCTGTGGTTTTCTAGCAGTGTTTGGCTGTTCCCAACTTGAGTGTCTGAACAAGCACCTCTTGTAAAACCATCTGTTACTGTGCCTGGTCAGGAAGGTGTGCAGCTATGCGTGGCCCACGCAAGCAAGGATGGTGGCTTCAGTCCAGTGTGTGAAGGAGATTTTCCAGATCTCTGTATGGAAAATGAACGTGTGGAGTGATGAGGGCTGACGGGCTGGTTTCTGCACTTGCTTCCCTTTTATAATTCTGTGTTTTGACCGTTTAAGATATGGTCTGCAATGTGTGCAAATTCACAAGGAGTGGAATGGGCAAGTTGTCAACAACATGTTGGAATGTAAGGGGAATCCAGGATACTGTGAAAGTAAAGCAACTTGTGTAGGTGAAAGGGCCAGGAAAAACATAAGTTGTACTTGACCCTCCTTTGAAATTTGGCCCAGGGCCTCTGCCTGTTCAGCAGAAGGAAAATGCATTGTTGTTATTATTTTGGAATGCATTTGTAATCTATCTCTCTCCTGCTGCTTGTTCTCAGAGAGTTTTCATTGTGGGCAAATGATCCAGAAAAAAATCTGGTTAGAGTCTTACAGGCTGGATGTTTTGTCTAAACCATTTTGTGCAGCAGAAATCTGAGAATACACTTCAGGGCTGACTGAAGTCAGAACAACATTGATTATTTTTCTCTACATGTGAACATGTAGAGAAATTCGCTCTTGGAAAAATCTGCAAGGGGTCTTGGGAGTAGGGACAAGGAGAAAACATGTCAGAAATTCAGCTCTGGTTCCAGCTTTTGCAAAAAGTTGGCCCAATGTGAAGGGAAATGTTTAAAAAGTACTCGATCATACATCTGATTCCAGAAGTAGTAGAAAGTGAGTGCAAGAGCAAACAATCATGACCCTCAGAATTTCCTTGACTGCTCTCTGAGATGCAGATCCTTCCCAGAAGTTTCAAGGGAACTTGGTTGTAGAAATATTAAAAATCTCAGCATGGCTATGGATTGTACAATGATTATTTAATCTTGGAGAGAGGAAATATGCACAGGAAATCTATTTTAGATGTAGGTCACTAATGTAGTATCCAAATTTGGAGGAGATTTGACTAGATGACCTTTAAAGGTCACTTCCAACCCAAACTATTCTATGATTCTAAGGAAGTCAGAGTGTTTCCAGGCATTTTTCCAGAGACTTTGGGTCAGGTCTTGTAAAAGTAATGAAGAGAAACATGTCTTCATATATCAGGTACTTAGCCTGAGAAAATCCCCTGAGCTAACCCTGGGGCAGCCCTGTGGGAATCATCTGCCTCAGGAGAAGCTGGCAAGAGCTGGGTGTCAGGGCAGGGCTCTGGCTCCTGGGTGCAGAGGCTGAACTGCAGAGCTCAGGCAGGATTTCCCCTCAAAACCTCCAATAATCCATAGCCTGTGCAGGTAATTCTGGAGGTGACAGATTTGCTTTAAGAAATGAGCAAGGCTCAGAACTGGTAAACAGCTCTGGCATTCTGCTGTATGACAAATGACATCACCTATGAAGTGTGCCTTGGTATGGCAACAAATACTATGGCAACATCTGTAAGTGGAGCTAATTTTAGAAAAGAGGTGCCAGGCTACAGTAGCTCAGTGAAGGAAAAACAGTTGGACACTTTGTTCTTACAGCAGTCCTGTAAGTATGCAAATATATACAGCATAATCATTCCCTCCCCCGCCTGGCCTCCCAATACCTGTTCTCCAGTTACTGAGTATTTTGCAGCAGTGCAGAGGCAGGTTTTAGGAAAAACACCCTTAAAGCAGAGCATGGATTTCTTGGGAAGGTGAGGAGTGTCCATTTTAAAGGACTTAAGGTACATGTTAGCTTTTGAGGTAGATCTCTGCTTCTGGTTAGTTGTGCCTTTGGGAGGGAGGGCAGACATTGGTGTATTTTTCTTAACCCTATGTCTGTATTCCAGTGATAGGAGAGCCTCTCACCCACATCCCTTGGGGAAAGCAGCACAACAGGCTTCATATTAGAAGCTGACTATGGAAGGAGCTGAGAGGTAAAATTATTTATCCTTGAGTGCATTCAGCACACTTTTGACCTATCAGCATCTTATGACCTATCCTACCTTGTCTTGAAATGTGTCTATTAGAATATTATGTAAATGGGGTAGTGAAGCCAACATGGAAATTGGACAACATGGAATAAAAAGTGTTAACTTGACACTGAGGCCATGCTCTTTGCAGAGCATCTGTTCTGATTTCAGTCCCATCAACAAACAAAATATTGCAGTGCAGATAAGCAGTTTGATAGGATCTTGGGTCTGATGGCTCGAGAACATGAAAAATTCTCATCTCACCTCTTTGATGCCCTCTCCAACTGATTACAGAGTGGAGACGACAGAGTGCAAAAATCAGCTGGCTGATGCTGGAGCAATGCTGGAAATGTGAGTGCTGTCAAAGCAGCTGTGTTCAAGCCAGCAGTGCTGGCTGAATGGCTGGTGGAAGAGCAAAAGGATGTCTTTGAAATGTGAGGGATCTTGAGCAGCTCAGTATCTCACTTCTTTTTCTTAAACAGGCGTGGAGCTGAGGCAAATGCTGTTGTGTTTGTAAAGTGAGGCAGTGGATGATTTTTTAGATACAGTATGAGGGGAATTGGTGAATATAGGCAAGGACTCCTTGATAGTGATTTTTTTTAGCTCATGGTGGTCAGGTAGGAGAGATCTAAACATAAAGAGAGTTTTAGGACCTTGTTCAGTGGTACAGACTGTTGCTTTTCATTCTGAGAGTCACCCTCCTTCATGGAGCAAAATTACCAAGTGATTAGTTACTTGTACGTAGAGTGGGATTTTATCATGGGAAGGGGCATTTTAGAGAAGGAATCTTGACACTAGAGTCTTCCTCAGAAATACTGGCTGTAATCCTAAATAAAATATCCTAAAAAATTGTCTAGAAGCAACTATGAGGATAAGGTGTAAAGTATAAACTGTGTTACTGGTGACTTATGGATGTGGAACTATTAAGAAATTTCTAGGTTATAAAGGCAGAAGGAGCATTGTACTCAAACACTGTGCAAGATCATGCAGGAAAAAAAAATCAGTTGTAGGCATTAAGCAGAGATTATTTCCTCATCTAACATCTGCTTGATCAAGAGCAAAACTCGTGGGACAACATCTTATCTTGACTGTAAAATCAGCAGTAATGAAGAATTTACTTTATCCATTAGTACAGTCTGCTGGAACAGTTTCCCTCCCTGTTTTTAAAAAAACCCACCCAAAATAGAACAAAATACCTTCTTACCCATCTTGCCTAGCTTGAGTTTTTCAGGTTTTAGCTCTTTGTTCTTCTGTGGACTGAATGGAAAAGCCCTCTACTTCCCCAAGCAGGTACTCATATTCTGTTTAAAGACCAGTTGTTTTCATAATGCAGCAGGTTATTCTACTCTAATCATTCCTGTTTGGGCAACTCTTCTCTTGACAAATGGCAACAAATCCAATGTCCTCAGATTTATCATGTTCCAATTTATAATGTGGGAATAAATTCTTGGAAAGGTGCTTTTTGTAGAAGTGTAGCTCTGCACATCCTCAGATTCATAGATGTAAAGCACAGGGAAGAAGTAATGGTAATAATCTAATTGTATAGTGCAGTCCAGAGAATCTTACTCAATAATTTCTACATTGAGTCCCCAGTGCAGTTTGAAGTATTGCTTCTTGGCTGGAAACATACTCAGTCTTTACTAATACTTATAGTCTGTCAATTATGTGATCTGATTTGCATTGCTGCTAGAACTGCATTTCATTTCTGATGCTGCAGCAAATGGACTCTGGGCTGAGTCGGCCAAATTCAGTGATGCTGAAAGACAGGCTGATTTGCTATATATCTGAGAGCCTCAGCACCTGTGACATTTCAAATTGCAGCCATGACTCCTGGATGATGAAACCCAGGCATTGGAGCTCTTTGTTCCTCACTTTGCCTTTCATGGCGTTATAATTATTAGCAAAAAGAGTTGAGGGCAAAAAAATTCAGGGGGATGAAATAAAGCACTGGCTCATTCATGTGGATGACTTTTTTTTTTTTAGTCTCTTAAAAGACCCTTGAAAGGGAATTTTTCTTCTTGAGACTGAGGATTGAGAAGGTATTCTTCCTTTTCAACTCTGCCAAAGGCTTCATGGCTGATGAGTGTATCCCTGGAGGGGGCAGGCAGAGACTCTGTTCTCTGTGGATCTTGGATATAGCTGGTGCTTGAGTGAAAGGAGAATCTTTACTTTAGCTTGGTGCTGCTGTAAGACAGATTATTAAGACTCCATGTTGGAGGCATCTTGGATGCAGCCAGCCCCAAGGCTGGACAGAGGGGACAAGGCTGACCCACCAGCAGAGGTGCATCCCTTTGTTGGATGTGTTGTTGAATCCATTCCTGCTTGGGTGCCTGTTGGCTCCTGTGCTCTGTGGGTGCCTCTGCAGCCTGGGTGCAGCCCCCATCAGGTGGGAGCATCACCTGGGAGCTGTTATCAAACAGTAAATGGTGCCTAGTGGCCCCAGCTCCTCATCACCAGCTGGGAATGCAGGTGCTCAGTACACTGAATAGCAGGTGCAATCAGGAGGCCCCTGCAGATGAAGGTCCTGTGTGCCTTGGCTGGAATAAGGGCAGCATGAAAATTGGGTGAGGTGTTCAGCTCCTTCTTGATTGCTTCCCCTGCAAAAGTTCCTCTTGGCTCAAAAGAAAAAAAAGTCATAATTCCATGGCTTTGTTCTTCTGAAATAGGAGGTGGTGAACAGCAGAATAATGTTGGATTTTATTTGCTGTGGCTATAAGATCAGGAGAGTACAGACAAAGCATGCAGCTTTTCTACTGCAGGAACTGATGCAGTATTTTCTAAAGATATGATCTTGTGACTGTTCTGCCACAAAAAAATGACTCCACATTTTGGAACAACTGGCTTGTGTTTCTTCATGTAATTAGTTACCTGAAAATAGCTTTTTTTATGTGGGTTTTAGTTTATCTTCCTGGACTGGACTATTTTTTTTAGCCTTTCAACTGTAGTATTTACTTCTCTCATGTATTTTCAGGTGCAGGGAAAAGATGCTCACTGCACAAAATGAAGCACAGTTTCTATTTGTATGAGATTGCAGATCCCTCTGTATTAAGGAGAAAAAGCTGTCTTTGATTCCCTGCCATTAAATACTTGTTATGTTGTTTATAGTGTTTTAAAATTAAAACCTCATCTGGTCATTTCAGCATTTGTCACCTTCTACTTTTCTGCCTCTCAATAGACCATTTACAAGTGTTTCTATTGGCTTTTTCTGCCTAGCAACATTTGTTGCAAGTAGTTTAGGAAAATAAATGGTTTTCCATCATAAATCCAAAGCTGCAGCAGGACTTAACAACCTTTAGTTATCTTTCCTCAGAGTTCTCTTTAGAAAGAAAGAGCTATCTGATGTGATAAAAATGAAGACTCGGCGCTATGAAATCTCTGTTTACATTCTGCAAACATGACATTTTTCCATTAGAGTCCCCTTTTTTATGAAGGATATTGTGGGATGTCCCTCACTTCCATTGTCTTTGCTGAAATAACACAGTGGGGCTGGGCTGTTTGTGGCTGATTGCTGTGGCATGGAAGAGAATTCTGGGGCTGGTGTCTCAGGTACTGCCTGCTGAGGGAGGGCCCAGATGAGAGCCCAGCTTGACAAATTGCTCTGCAGAGAACAATCTCTGTCCTGCAAGTTTGTGCTCTCTTTCTGCTGCACAGGTCTAGCATGACCAATTACATTTTGTTGTCTTTAAGCAGTGACATTTCTGTCACTTTGTTTGGCAGCCAGTTCCATATTTTAAGTGCCAGAGCTGTCCTCAAACTTGGATTTTCTATCTGAAAAGGCAGAGATGTTTCAATTTCTTAGTCCATCTAGACATTTTGATGAAGTATCTCCAACAGGCACTACTGATGATTCTGCAAGTTACAGGATTTTATTTGGTCTAATATTTCGGGTTTTTTAGTTTCAATTTTAGCATCCATTTTGAAGTAGTAAATAGGATTATTTTTTTTCTGGCTGAATCCAACACGAATTGGATAAAGCTTCTAGACCTTTCACATTCTGATGATTACTAATAGCTCTCCATCCTTTCTTTGCCAAATTGCATGTCTAATTATTTTTATCTCACCCACAAAGAGTAGGCTTCACCATGGAACACTTAATTCTATTTACTCTATGAATTTTGTCCAAATTCTTGTTATTCATTTCACAATATGATTAAAAACTGATTTTTAATTGAGAATAAATCTGCTGGATTCATTGGAAAATCCCTAACACAGCATAGCTAAGATCTCACTCAGATTTGTTTGAGTAAATACAGTTTTCTCAGTGCTATATATAGATGGATTTTAGGAAGAAAGTGTTTTAATAGTTTCTTTCTTAAAAGCCATTGGTTCTACAACAGTCAGGGTGATGGTGGTTTTTATTAAACAGAAGCTTGCTTTCAATGGTTTTGGATTTCTTTGTGTTGAAGTACCAACAGTCTAGAAGAAGAAATGTGTCGTAGGGTAGAGATGGTTTCAGATGCATTTTGCAGACAAAATGTGGACAGTGTTCTTCACACAATGTCATTTAACCAGAGCTCATGTAGGAAAGAAAGTGAGTCCAATGGAGTGTTTTATTAAATTGTGCTGATGCTTTTCTTTCTGCCAAAAACCAACATTGCAAATATGCTTATTTTTTTCTTCTTTTGTGGCATCAATGTTTTGTAACAGACTTGAGCCATGTTTGAATTTTTAAGATGTTATGACTGTTCTCCTGCCTTGTGGTTGAATTGAAAGGTCAATTCTTCTTTGGGGTACACTAGCTCAGAACTCTTTACAGATGCTTTCAAAGTCCTCTATGAGGGAGATTTGGAGGCTTTCCCACAAGCTGAAGATCTTCCTTTAGCATGGAAAGCTTTACATTTCAGTGCACATTTATTTGCACTGGTTATTCAAGTTCAAAGCAAATTCACTGGAAATGGTGTCTGAATGCCTCATCTCTGGCATTCAGATTATTCCAATTCTTGCAGTTGGTATAGAACGATGAAACTCTTGAGGTAGGACCAAGTTCAGGAATGAAACGGAAGTTTCGGTATTTTTCACATTGGCAATATGGAGATGGTTGTGTTCATTTACTCGAGAAATGTTTAAGTAATTGCGTTAAGATATTGTGGAAATGGAAACTGTTGAATTATTAGAATAGATGTCATAGGAATCTTAAGGACCAAGTTTGTCTGTACCAGCATTTTTTTCTATACAAAGTTAAATGTGGACTTACCAAAAGCATTTGTTGTACACAGCCCCCAGAGTCTCACCTCTGTGTCCAAACCTCAGGCTGGATGCATGAAAAGCATATTTTTCAGCTATTGTCTGCAAGAATTCAATGCTGTCACACTTCCTTGATTATTGACAGTTTTCAAAGGACAGCCTCTGCTTCTTTTACTGGTTGTCAATGGTAAAAACTTTTTGCAAGTTTAGTGTTCAGTGTTTATTGCTCAAGTTGTTTGGTTGGCTAGAGGTTCACATGCAAGATCAGAGGGTTCTAGGGAAGGTGCTGCTGAGAAAATTAATCTCTCAGGGACAAAGTAAAATGGATTTTAAGAAGGAAGATGTTTCAGAAGATAGATGTAGGAAAATTTAGTATGTTTTGATTAGGTCGTCAATGCTGCATACTTAAGCTGAAGATCAACTCTCATTAAGTTTAATTGGACATCTGTATTAGGTAGGTGTCTTTGAAAGTCTTTCCCTTTATACATTCCTCTTTTTCTGCACAGGCAATACTACCCACAGAAATTCATCTGGCTTCCAAATTGTAAAGCTTTTTTTTTGCTTCTTTTCCACTAAGGGAAAAGTTAGATGAATATTTTATTTATGGGATGAAGTAGATACTTGTCCTGTTCAGCTACTAATAGTATTTGTATAAATAAAGTTTTCCATGGAGAGAAGAGCAGGGGCATAATTAGCTTTGGGTGACACATGTCACGGGAAGAGCTTGGTGCCATGCTTTGGGAGCTGGGCTGGCAGGGCTTTATGGAGCCTGGCACATGATGGGGGTCACTTGTCAGCTGTCCCTTGGCTGAGTGGACAGGGGAAGGTTGGTGCCATGTGAGAAATGTTGGAATGAGGTGACTGGTTGCCTTTGTTGCCTTTCTCCAGTCCACAGACCCTGCAGAGAGCATCTTGAGAAAGCCCCACCTGGCAGTGTGCCCTCTTTTGCTTCTGCATCTGGAAACAAATTTTTTTTTTGGACCAAGTGTAAGCTGACATCAAAGACGTTTTCACTTCTCTCAAAGGTTATTATTTTAAAGGGCAAATAATGCCCAGAGCAGGATTTTACTGTTCCCTCTGCATTTTTTTTTCTGGTGACAAGCTGATTACTTTTCCTGCTGTTTTATTTTCCTGTTTTTGCTTTTCCCTGAACTTCCAACTGCCATGAAAACTCCCAAGTGGTTTTTGCCCAAGTGCATGCAGGTGAGCTTTTAAATGTGAATTGCTCGGTAGATAAATGAGGATCAGTTGCTATATTTAATTATGCATCTTCTGTAATGTGTCTCCAACAAGCATTCATCTTATGGATAGTAATTATTCTTAGCATGCCCATCTGAGCAAGATTATGCTTTGGTAATTGGTTTTGAATCCTATATCCATTTTATTTTAAGCAGCACTCACTTTAATCCTTTCTATCAATGTTTGGGGATTGAAAGTGAGGTGACCATGTGGCAGGAGCGAGGAAGGGATTTCTCTTTTTCTTTGCTAGGATGCTGCCAAGCTGACATGGTAGAAGTGGAGGGTGGTTGGTGATGGTTGATGGTGACAAATAGGCTGCTAGCTTGTCTGTGCTCACACTGAAACTCTGCACAATGAGGATGCCCAGGCAGCTTGTGCAGACCTTCCTGCTGCGGCTGGTCCTGGAGCTGCAGTGCAAGTGTGAGACTCTTCTGCCACACTGATGATTCCACTGTTACTCACCTGCAGTGGAAGTGTGATGATTTCTTTGTGGCTTATGTATAGACCAATGTCCTGGCAACCCTGGGCAGCAGATGGTCAAATAGCTCTTTTTATGCTTTTGAAAAGGAAGTCATGATTCTGCAGCTAAGTACCTGTATCTGACAGATCTGAATGTAACCTAGGGAAGTGGTTGTTTTGTGGCTTTATTTTCTTTTTTCTATGCTTGTTTGGTCTTGCTGGTCACACTGGCTATTTCGTTTATGAAAATAAGTTCCGACAATTCTTTCTGCAAAGATGAACTGGATATCTCCATGATCCTCTCTTCATTTCTGTTTAGTGGGAAACTGAAGCAGAGGAGTTGACATGATGCTTTCATGATCCTAGTGTGTGTTTCCAGAGGAAAAAGAAAAAAGGAGGAAATGTTTTATGGCTGCTGACAAAACCACATGTGGAAGATCTTTGTATTGCCCTGATGTTTTAATAGATCCCCTCAAATTCAGCATGGTGTAGCCCTTTGCCATGGATTGTCTCAAATATTTCTGGTGCCTCCAGAGATCTCTCTTTGAAAGCCTGTCTGGTAACCTGTTTATTCTTCCCCACTCAGCACAATCCATCTGCAGAGCTGTGTGGAAGGACATGGAACAGAGAGCTTTTCATTCTCCCAAACTCCCTGCCCTCTGACCTGTGCAGTGTTTATATGGCACTAGACTTGCAGAGTTCTTGTCCCAGGGAAACATGGCATCCTCTGGTAGGTCGTTCCCTTGAGCAAAGGCCATTGTATTTACACAGCACAGGCTATAAACACAGCTGTTGGGAGAAACTGAAATCTCTGTTCAAAGGCTGGTTGCAAAAATTTCAATTCCTCATGAAAAAACAGTCTGGTATACCAGAATAACCCCTTAGTTCTCTGGAGGCAGAAGAGCTGCTTGCTGAGTACCCACACCATTTCCTACTTCCCTTTGCACTCTGCTCATATCTGCTGCCAGTAACTAGGATGTGTTTGGTCCAAGACAGGTGTTCCCTGAACTAGTTTGGTCAAACCAGACAGATCCAAGTGACTAGTTTGAGTTCCCTAGTTCTATTTGGGGTTTTAAAAAAATGGCAGCTGTCACGTGTTATTACCGATGAGCGTTAAGGTGGTGGTAATTTTGAGTGGCATTATGCATCTAACTCTTGGTGGGAAAAATAGCATTGTGGCAGTAAACTTTGCCATGCATGAAAGGGTATTTTTACAAGGATTGATATTCCATTTGCAGGAAGGAATTCATAATTGTTCTTCCTCATACATAAGCAACAACAATGTTCCTATAAAAGGAGTGAAAAGGAGATTAAGAATTGATGTTTTCTGCTCAGGAGAGACAAGATAGATACACAATTGAGAACATGGGTTTAGCTGTCTGTCCACTGTAAGAAATGATGTCAGGAAACCAAACTTTCATTCAGGGATTCCTGCCTATCCCATATTTCTGACTTTGGCAAAAGTTGGGTGGGCTTAGGAAGTTATTTCTTGCTGAGGTCTGCCCTCCATTGCACTTGAAAAACAAACAAAGAACATCCTTCCATCCTTTTTATTCTTGTTCCTTGGGGTTAAAACAAACTCCACAAAAGAGAAGATGAGTTTGGGAGGCTGCTAACAGGCAGGGGGGTAACTCTGTCATGCAAGTCTATCTCCACTGAGGGCTGAACACTTCATGAATGTAGATACTAGGATTAGGAATAATTATTAATATCCTGGGGAGGTAAAGATGGGCAAACCAGCATGCCTTGTCAAACCAGCATGTCATCAGCACTAGAGCCAGACAATCTTTCATTTTTATTATATTTGTGACATCTCTAATTTCCTTGGCATAATCCGCTTAATCCATAATTATAAAATATGCAACTAGTCCTTGGCTTTGCTCTGTTCTTGTAACATGAGAGTGATTCTATGTTTTTATTAATTTAACTTTCTATAAGCTAACAGATTGCCATTAAAAAATCCCAGAATTTCTCAACCAGTACAGCTAATAGCTGTATTTCAACAAAGGTCCCATGGTACATGTTGAACAATAACTAGCACTTCTGTGCCACTTGCAGTTTTTAATTGAATTTCTATCCCATGGATATCATGTCAGAGCCATTCATCTGCTCCAATAAGTCTTCTGATATTAAACAAGTTCTTCCAAGTTATTATTGTAGTCCAAATGCTGCTCAAAAGTTGATTTGCATTGCATATACACTGGTCTGGGGAAGGTAATGCAGTGCAGAAAATATTAGCTTGTGTTGGCACAAAGCAATTATTTTTGCTGAAATTATCGTACTGTACCTTTCCGCTTCTTTTCATGTTGGAATGACAAGATCTGCTTTTTCTGTCTTGCTTAGAGTGAGACATTGACATTGGAAAAAAATTTACATCTCTCAGTGTGGAGCAAATCACTCCTTGTTTCTGAGATGGTGCTCTTGCTCGGAGGCTCCGACTCCTGCAGCTGACTGCACTGGCATGAACTTGGACCAGTCTGTTGTGTGGTGGGGTCTAAACAGCTCCAGAATTATAAACTCTGCTGAAACTGTGCTCTGGGGTTTAGTGCATGGAACTGATGGGTTCCATGGTATAGACTTTGCTGTCACCTTAACTCTGCCATTTTCTGTAATCTTCTAACCTTTTTCAAAAGGTGAACCAAATCATTGTATTTCATGGAAAGAAAACATTTAAACTCCAATTTCCCTCTGTCAGATTCAGAGACTTCTTATGTCTGACAGTGTGTTTATGATACTGAAGCACCTCAGTCTATGACTAATGACTCATTTTTGGACTCTTCTTACTGAATGGTGTATTTGGCTGATGGCATAGAGTAAACAAAAGCAGGGTGAGGTTTTTAACCAAATTGGGGAGAAGATCTGCATCATTAGACTATTCAGGAGGGAAGGTCTGAACTGTGTTTGCTGGCCAGCTCTAAGAAAAAGCAGAGGGAATGTCTCCATTGCTGAAATAGAAACTAAACACTGTCTGGCAAAGCTCTTGATGGGAGTTTTCTCAGGGATTGCAACAAAAAGTGCAAGCATGTCATACTAAGTATTAATTACATGGAGATTCCAGTGTGCAAAGTTAATGGTGATTTCCCCCTCTCCTCTGTTTTCTATTGATTCGTATACTAAAATCTATTTGGAAATTAATAATTCAGTCACCTGAGAAGTCATAGTGACTGCAAATATCTGAGCTTTGGAGTTGCTACCTCCCAGCTGGAGTTCAGTCTGACAGCTGTAATCCTGTCTCCCTCTCTGCTCCAGTCTGAGGAACATGCTTGGATGCACTTAGAGTGTAGAGAATCACTCAAATTACTGGTCTGTTCTTGGTTTGATTTGCCAGTGTTTGCCCTTCAGCATTTTCACAAGAAGTCCACAGGAAACTGCTCCTCTGCAGATTGCTGGTGTGAGGCAGGTCTGGGTGGGGTGCAGGTTGTGTCAAGGCCCCCAGGATGCCCATATTGAGGAGACATTGCTCAGCCCACCAGCAAGAGGTTTCAACTAGGAGGTGTTCCATTTTTTATTTTTTTAAAGCATCTTGGAGATTAAATTCTCTTAATGGTGTGCCTATTGTGATGACAAGGTGTTACCTGCACTGTGGCACAGGGACCTAAGGACATCTGGGTACTGCTGGATGGGCATCACTGGAATCTGTTTCATGCATGAAGAAGCATCTGCCTGAGGGCATCCTGGTGCCCAAAGGTGTAAGCCTTGCTGTAAGGACAGCATTTGCTGTATTTATTTACATCCTGTTTTCTAGATCCATCATCATTCTGGGATGTTCATGGGACCAACCATAGGTTTAGCACTCCCTTGTCTGGATTGAACCTGTTTTCAGCTCCCACTGAGCTATCCAGGAGGCATTTCAAAGCATGCAGCAAAATCCCATTTAGAGCCTGTCTAGAAACCTCGGTGTGAAAAACCCTGCCTCTTTATCTTCCTTGTAAGGTTGCAACTATAATATTAGCTTGTGACAGCAATTATTGATGGTGTCATTAAGGATGAGATAGAATTCCTGGAAATGCATTTAATATTTTCCCTTTTTTTGCTACGGGGGCACTGATAAGTGGTGACAGAATGAGATGTAAAAAAAATAGAAAGAGAGAGAAGGTGGGGGTTAAAGAAACCGATGTTTATCATTTGCCCTCATCCATGAGAAAGGGAAAATTCATGAAAAGCTTTGTGTACTAGAGCTATTATAGTACAATCTTTGCAAAATAATTACTTGTAGCAAAACCTCATTATTATTTATTTTCTCTATTTTCAGTATCAGTTGTATAAAGCATGGACAAAGAAATAACCCCTTTAGAAAGCACTCCCAATATCCTGTTATACAGTTGGCTTGAAAGGACAACTGCTATTTCACCACACTGCTTTGATTATTGCAAACACATTGTTTTAAAGCTTAGCAGCTGTGTAACAGTACATGATGCATATGTACATGGTGTTATATCTCTTTCTCTGTTCTCTTTTAGTAATCACTGCACTTAAAGCTCAGTATGAACTTTATTGATCCATGATTGTGGCTCGTTAACACAGACCTATTCTCTTGTATCTGAGTCAAGGACAAATAAATATTTGTGTCTAAAATGGACTCTGGGGGAAGGCTTTTTTGTCTGCATAGATTGTGATTAATATGGGCACACACTAGAGGGGTTAAAGAGGTATAGGGAGAGGGAGGGATGAGGGGAAATGAACTGGGGGAAACTTGGTTAAGATTAGTAGATTTCCTGTAGTGGGAGATCCTCTCACCAGTTTCTATTTCCAACTGCCTAAGTGATGCAGGTTCACTGTGGTGCTCATTTAAAAGTGGATGATGCAAGATGTTCTGAGGAACATGCTGTACTTTATTGAGGCTTCCAGTTTTGGATGGGATGAGTAGTTGCTTTTGGACATATAATAGCTGAGGGCCTAATGTTAGAAAATGAGCAATCTGCAGCATACCCAAGGCAGTGCTATGAATCCAGAAGCCTTCTTGTCCAGATGCCCTTACAGGAACCCTTTGAAGGGACAAAGGTGGGGTAAGAAAATTCATCTGTTCTGAGCCACTGGCCACTCATCACTGCTGTAGTTCTGTGGAATAAACTGCAGAGATGAACCACTTTTCCTGCATGTTCTTATGCTCAGGGTGTCCATGCACTGCTCACTGACCTATCAGCCATGACCAAATGCTTATGCTAGAAATCATGGCAACATGTGAATCTCCCTCTTTTGTACCCATGTTTCATTTTCTCCACTGTCCTCAGAGTAAAACCTGCAGAGGTGTGCACAGACAAGTCTGCAGAGCTGCCTCTGCACCAGGTGGTTGATCAGACAACTGTTTACTGCAGGGGGTTTATTATCAGAGCATTCCCGTTCAGCCTGCAGGAAGATTCATTTCCAGAATGTTAAAGCTGATGTTAAAACAAACCACGTGCCTTCTGGTAAGACAGCTAAAAGGGATAAGGAAATGGGCAATGATGAGTTGCCACTATTTCCTAATTAATCATAGGCTATTGCAATTTACCTGCTAAAAGACGGGCAACCCTTTATGCTGACATTATCCGTGGGGGACTTAATGGTACCTTCCAGGAGTGTAAAATCATGCTTCATTTTGTCATTGGCTTTTGAAGTACCAGGTTGAGTAGAATGAAGAAAAAAAAATAAAAAAAGTCCATTTCTTTTTTGGTCTAAATAACATCACTGGAAGAATTTAGGTGCCACTGCTTTAAAACCTTCCAGGAGTTCTAGTCCTGCTGGGTTAGAGCACAACTAAAGATATGCTTCACAGTTTTTTGAGATTGGGTCTTATTTTTTGGTTTTTTAGACATAGATCTGTGGACAGTGCTGTCAGTAACACGAAGAACAACAGTTGGTTGATCCTGAGTTTGATGGAACCCAGGTGTGAGTGGCAAGCATGGCTAAAGGCCTAAAATATACATTCACAGACTTGAATGCTTGGATAGACATCTGCATGGATGGACTCTGAGCTCTGTCATGGCAAGGACACAGGACCTCACACAGCCCAATCCATCTGCCATAGACAGGAAAATGCGGATCTCAGTTTACAGTTTGAAATGTCTTCCTCTGTGTGAATCTTTGGGAGGTGCCATACTTCAACCTAGGTGGCTGGAAGAGCAGCAAAACGTGCCCTCCTGTGTAAAAACCACATAGGGAGCCTGTGGCAGAGTAGGAACCCTGCAGGTCTCCCAAGATACCTTTAGTACAATAGAATTATTTCTTCAGTGAACCTTGGAGACTGCAAGTTGACTGTTTGTGTTTGGGCCTTTCTATGATTACATCCAAAGACATAAAGTAAATCCATGGAGTGTTTATGAAAAGGACTTGGATCATGGACAGCTTTCTCCTTTTATTTGCATTGATTATATGCAGGGTACTTAGCCCTTCATAAAATTCATTTAGATAAAAGTCAAGCCTTTCTGGATAAAAATGTTCTTCGCACACTACTTAGGAGTAAGGGCATAGGGATATTTATCCTTGTGTTTCGGGTTCTAAACAAAATTATTCCTCCTTCAACGCCTAGAGGAAATATCTGCAATGTAGTACTGGAGCCAATTCTCAGTTTGAGCAATTTGAAGTTGGGTCTTTCTCACTATTTCTTGAGTCAGCCTATCAAACTGGAGAGATGACTGGTCT
Organism: Melozone crissalis; assembly: GCF_028551555.1. Taxonomy (NCBI): domain Eukaryota; kingdom Metazoa; phylum Chordata; class Aves; order Passeriformes; family Passerellidae; genus Melozone; species Melozone crissalis. Next base: position 11,774,823 of record NW_026535797.1, on the reverse strand, counting down.
CTTCCAGTGCTTCCTTTTCTGTCCTTGTGTCTCAGCCTCAGATATCTTCCCCTGTGAGTTTGAAGGGATGTGCATTTTCTTGTGCTCTGTTTACTATGCCTTCGCTAAAAAGATAATCACTCAGCTATCACCTGGGGGACTTGCTGATGCTGATTGACTTTTCAAGCTGCTCCCACTTTATTGATCTTCTGTCTGAAAAGATTCCAACAGGTTTATTCTCCCAAAGGCAAAGTGTTTTGTGTTAGATGAGCTTCTGTGGGCTGAGTGCAAAAGATGACAGGAAAAGGAGGCTTTTCTGGGGTGAAATTATGCCTGTGTGGTGGTTTGAAAGATATCAGGCAGTGATGGTCTTAGGGCATTGGCAGAGTGGGAGTGATCAGCTGTGTGCTTTCTGAGCTGCCCACAACTGGCAAACGTTTGGTGGGGAAAAGGGGACCCCTGCCCTATGGATCACAGGAATTTATTAAACTCAATGTAAACTGCAAGCTCGCCTTTTTGGAGAGTCTGTATTGATGCAAGCTTAGACCCCAGAGTCTGCATTTTGAAAATGTGGTAACTGGAGTCAAGGCTGTTAATGCTCATGCTCAGGGAATGAATAAAACTCACATTCAACCAGTGCTGCTGTGAAATACCTGCAGTGTAACACTGGATTTAGGAGAGGTGTAATGCAGCTGCTGATCTGACTATTGCACAAACCAAGAATCTGGGTGACAGCTGTCTTTCACTTTTGCACTTATATCCCTGTCCCTATATTTCTCATGCAAAATTCTTCACTTTGAGGAACTAGGAGAGAATATAATGTCATGTAACTGTCTGGATGAGAATGGCCAGAGTCATTTGGGAGCATTCAGAACTATCTTCTTGCCTAGGGATCCACTTGTATAACCAGGTCACCCTGCAAAGCAAGTGGTGCAGCCTACAGAAGAGCATTGTCAGCTGCATAATCTGGCCTGGAAGCTCCTTCTGTCTAGTGAATTATCATGTGTCTGCTATGTGATGCTCAAAAATGTTATTCCAAAAGGCTGGGAGGGTTTGCAGACCTGTCATGGGTATTGCAATGGTAATTGGAATGGATAAGCTTTGAAGGATTCAGGAATGTGCTGATTTTATATTTTATATATTTATTTCTCATATTGAAAGACAACTTGTGCCGAAGTCTGTTCTGGTGGGAATATGAACACCACAAAATACCCTTCAAGAGTAATGTAATATTAGCCTGAGAATTGTGTTTTTATGGCTCAAAATTCTGTTTTCTTCTTTAGAAAACTAAATTTGCACTATTGCTTTGTCTTAGTTACTCAAGTTTAATCTTTGAGGATTTTCAGCAATGCAGAATCCTCACAAATGCAAAATTGTGAAATTCTTGCAAAATGCATTATATCCTCTTAGTAATGTTGTTATGAATTTTTATGTTTAAAGATATACACAGATATTGTGGGTCCTGACCTTTATTGTGTGAATTTGTGTAAATCTGCCAATATCAATCATTCACTTGTACATGATAGGGCCATATTGATTTCAACTAATTGGGGATCTGGTGCTGTCCTCTTAGTACTGGAAAAGTAGCATGTAGAGGCTCTTAGTCATGTTGTGACTGATAGTAAAGATGTGTTCCTAAGTCTAGAAGGTTCTTTCATTGCCAGTCCCCAGCCGTCTCAGGTGGCTGCATCTCATGAGCTTCAGATTTTTTATTTTTGGGAACAGTAAGAGTCAGTTCTTCCCCAGGAAGCTCAGTTAATGTGAAACTGAGTGCTGAGGAGCCTTGCCTGAGGTCAGGCAGGATTCTGTGGTATTTATGTTCAGATTGTGTGGGTGTGCTGCTGGGGACAGTAGCCTCTGTGGGTCACAAGTCGGGGTAGACATAAGGCTTGTGGGAGAGGGGTCAGCTGAGGTAGGGGCTGGAAGGAGCTGCAGGCTGAATGTAAAAGTTGGTTTGGGAATTGTCTGCAATTTTTAATATCTGTGTCTAAAGAACTGGACTAAGCTATCTTTATACTGTCCTCTTTTTTTAATTACATCAGTTTTGCAAAGATTTGCTGATGGTTTGAAAAAATTAACATGCCTTGTGATATTTTAGAGATGACTCAGGTTCATCTAAATGTCCCCACAGTACTGCCTACCACTGATGCCAAAAGAAGCAGACAGTGTCAGAAGCAAGTTTTGGTAAATCACCTTCCCAGAGGGCATGAGAGGACACACATGTGCATCCCCAGATGCGAAACTGAGATTTGAGTCACCTGTCCCCCTCTTTAAGGAGGGTATGGTGAGCTCCTCTCAGGGCAGTTTGTATAACCCAGAGTGTGCTTATTCTCTAAGTGGTTGGAAGGAATTTTGTTGTCATCCACATCTACCACAAAAATAGAGAGTTGAGAGAGGGGGCAGTTCCATAGTCTCCCCTTGACATTTTGTTCAAGACACATTTAAGGGAAGTTCCAGTTTAAATATGCACAGAATGGCAGAGATGTTAAATGGAACTTCTAGAACTGCTTCACAAAATCTTACATTCAAAGCACTCCCTTTTGCTATAAAATAATGCAAATTAAAATGATTAGCTACTTCAGAGAATCGTTAGAGAAGCATTTTTAGCTATAGTAATAAAAGTAGAAAAGGGCCTGGGAAGGGCCTTGTTTCTAATTAATTATCTAATTAATATCTGATTAATTAATGAGGCTTTGTCATCAAAGCTGTCTTTTATCTTTGAAGCTATTAAAGTGTCCTCTAGACGAAATTTCTTGAATATGTGTTGATAAGGCCATCTTTGCTGAGTCAGTCAAGTGCTTGGAATCAAATCAATATGCTGCCTTATCAGGGATGCATAAAACACCTCTTTGGAAAATTAGAATACATCAGAATCAAGAACATGATAAATATGTCAGATCTTATAGACAGTATGAATGGAAAATGAGTAATGATGAAGTGTAGTTCTTCAGAGCTGTAAAGTAATGCTTTTACATAGACTTACAGTAGTGAAACAACGAGAGCAGCAAAAGCAGAGGCCCCTGGAAAGCCAGACTCACTAAACTGCAGGTTGCCCCTGAGTCAAGGTGGCTAAACTGTGTCTTGGGGTGTGTCTGCATCTCATCTGATGAGGTTCTGTGAGGTACCATTTTTACCAGCAGGCATCAGCTTTCCTGGCCACAGAAGGATTGCCAGTTCATCAGTGGTGTAACAGGAACAAGCATGCAATGAAGGAAAGGGCTTATCCCAGCTTTTGAGGGGAAGCCATTTCACATTTTATCAGGTCTCTGTTTATATTCTTTATGCTGCCAGCAACTGTTGGGAAATCCATATCATACTTCTCTGCTTATCTCTGCTCTCTTCATTTTGTAATGTGATAAATTGTGTAAGTCACAGTGGAATCCTGATACCATTTGGCACCTGCTTCTAGTAGTAATTCTCATACAGATCCAGAATAATAACATTTAAAATGTAGAGCACTAGAACATTATAATAAATCATGAACTTTTGTTCTCAGTCAGGATGGCTGAGGTCCTTCCCTGTCATTTGTACTGCCAGCTCAGTGCATGCAATTTTCTAACCCATTTATGGTGAGACACACTTTGCTTTGTGCTACTTGTGCCTTGGTTGCTCTGGTCTCTTTTTACACTGAAGGATGGAAAACACCTTAAAAAGGCAATATATCCTCATCTATTTTAAGGTGAATAAAACATCCTCTTAGTTTACAGTTTTTGTCTATAGGTACAAAAAGAAAATGTGGACAGGCTTGTGAGCTAGAGATACCTAGTTTGTAGGTGGCTGAATTTAAGATGAAATAAATGGCCATGGTACAGAGAAGATGGAATCTTACAAATGGAGGAGTAGAATTACTTCAGTTTCACAGTAGGAGGCACCAACCTTTGTTGCTTTTGTGTCTGCTTATTGTGGGCTTATTATTCAGCAGCAGAGTATAAAACAAGGCTGAGTAACCACTACACCTGCAGCCTGCTTGCTCTTATTGGGTTCCCAGGTTCTCAGAAAGGATTCTTTATTATGGGCTTTTGTAGTACAGGCTCTAGCCTGCCCTCAGGTCATAGGATCCAACAGCTTGGCTACTGGATCCTAAAGCTCCCACACTTCTGCTTCAGAGCAGAGCTTGCCATTCTTTGGTAGAAGCAAAATGTTGAGACAGCTTCAGAGCTGCCTTTAGCCTAATCTGTGTCACACAGTGGCTGAGGTATAGTGCCTCTAAATGTCCCAGAGCAGGGAATGCCACTCTGGTGCTCAAGGTGGTTTTTTTTGGTTGATCTGGTTCTGCTTTGCCAAGCACGCCTTTCTTTTTCTGCCATTCTACCCATTTCCTGCAATCCCCTTGCCCTCCCTCTTCATGTCTCAAAAGAGGGTCTTGCTTCTTCAGGTGGTTCTACAGAATATTTTAGATCTGAAACTACAGATTTTCCACAGAAATTGTGTATCTGAAGGTAAGGGTGCAGAGAAGAGCAGGGATTGGGGAAGAACACCCTGTTTTCTGATGGTGAATGCTATTTAGGCACCCTGTGTCATGATCTGGGTAGTCAGTGATTGCTGGGGATATCTAAAGCATCACTGTGTTCCTACAGGACAGGTGCAAGCACCATGCAAACATGTGGCTTTCAAGTTAGTCCCCACCATCCCTGTAGGGTTAATACACAAAAACTGCATCTCTACAGACTGTTCATGCCCATCTGAGTTGTGATCTCTGCCAGGAAATGACTGGTGTGAACAGTCCCCCTGCCCTGTGTGATGGTGATCAAATGAAATGCTGATAAGCAATTAGCCACTAGTAAATGTGACTGATATTTGCAGCTCCTGTGTTTTATTTGCCATAGATCCAGAGGTGGAATATTCTGTATCCTTTTGTTAAACCTTGGAGACATCCAGTGTCCTCCCAAAGGCTCAAATGGAATAAAAAAAGATGATACCTTTCCTGTAAAAATATAAAGGGAATAATCTAAAAAAATGGAGAAAAATGAAGAGGAAGCCAGTGTTCCCAGTTATCTTTTCTCACCTTCATTTTGAACTGTGAATCACAATGACTACTGCATCATGGCAGCTCATTTTTCCTTGCCAGTCTCCACTCTATGTTGTAGATGGAAATTTATCAGCAAAGGTCATCTTCAAGTCTTTTGGATGTTTGGTGATGGAAATCACCATTAATCAAAAAAGAAAGGGGTGGAGGGAGGCTGCTGGGATCATGATAGTAAATGAGGTGGATATTCTGCTGTTTACATGACATGAAAACTAAAAGTAAAAATAAGGATTTTTTTCAAGAGACATTATCAAAACCAGGATAATCAAAAATGCTTGAGCATCTTTTTCCCCAGTGGGATCTCTGGTTTTAGATACTTTTGAAACTTTATGGAACTGAAAGTCCACTAGAACTGATGGATTTTGGTTCCAGAAGCATTGAGAATGTAAAGCCTTGTGTATGATGGCAGAAAGTGGTTTTATTTGGATTGTGTTAAATACTCTGGGTCTATGCTGATATACTTGGATAGCTGGGTTTTTATTGCAGGAAGATTGCTAAAGATTGGTCCCTGAGGCATCCATGACAAAAGATGTAATTGGACTAGTAAAACTAGTCATAGAATGATCAGAGGCATGAACAGCTTGTGCAAGGTGTGCCTGAATAAACAGGGAGTCTTCAGAGAGGAAAAAAAATCTGGGGAGAATATCACAACAATCAGTGAAATCACAAATGGCAGCATGGGGCTTCATGGTTTTGTACTTGTTAAGTGGCAGCAGTTAAAACAAAAGGGAACCTCTCCATACAGCACAGAGCTGTGGTGTGTACTACCATGTAATAGAGAAGTTGCCAGAAGCTTCCCTGTGGGATTAGACAGATTTATGGAACTAAAAGCCCACTGATGACTCTTGCATGCAAAGGCATCATCTTCAATTTAGAGAGCCTGTGATATTCCTGTAGGTTGGGACATTACACCAGGAAGCAGTACCACTTGCTTGAATTCTGTTCACTTCCCCAGGCTTTCATTGTGGTCCTTAGTTTCCTTTAGTAGGATGGAGACAAAGGGAGGCAGTTCTTTCTGCTTGTAATTGTAAAATATTCTGGTTTTACATTTATTGCAGTCACTAAACTCATGGTTGGGTAAAAAAAAGCTCTCAGCAAATGTTTTTCTGTCTTAACTGGCTGATTCAGACTACACTGGAACTTCCTTGGTTAGTGAGTAGATTTAGGTCCACAGGGCTTCTGTGGACACTTCTGTTATAAAATGTCCACATCCAGACCTTTGTCAGCTCCAGACAGGGAAGGACTAAGAATTAAATTTTTTTTGTTACCTCCATTGATATAATTTTTGATGCTATCAGATAACAGTACCTGTGGTGTCCTGGCTGTGGGGTTAAAAGCTCCCCTGCCATGATCTAGTTAAATGTTTTTGGGGTGTTTTTTTCTGTGGTTTTTTTTTTAAGGCTTTTTTCTTTGTTTGTTCTTATTTTCCCCATTGTTTTTTTCTGTTGTTTTTGTTTTGTTTGAGGTTTAAATTAGTGAGGTGTTTGTTTGTTTGTGGGTTTTGTTGTGGTTGTGTGTGGGTTTTTTGTTGGTTTTGTTTTGAATTTTATTTTATTTTGTCAGCAAAAGTGTCTGTGTGTGTGCCCAGGTCAAGCAGACAGCCTTGCAGTGGTAACAGTGGGTCTTTCTGGCCACTGCCTCACTGGACTCTGACATAGGAGGGGCTTTTTCTCAGTGTGTCACAGCTTCAGAAGGGCCTTTATCTCAGGGAGGGGAGGGAGGAGAAGGGAAAGAAGGAAACATGTTTCACAAGTGATGGAAGACTGGCTGCCTGAGTTCATGTGTTGTGCACTTGAGCTCTTTGTAGTGTATTAATATGTGAGCTGCGTTTGAATGTTTTCCTGCTGCTGGATGTCCAGAGAGATGTGCATCCTCTTGTGTTTCATGGGATTTACTTTTATGCTGCTGCTCTTCTCAGAGCCCTCACAATTGCTCTCCTTTTGCTGGCTCTTGATTTTCATGAAACTTGTAGAAACTTTGCTCCTCTTGGGTTTTTGCTTTTCTGCCAAACTGGGAGAAAATTGGCCAATGAGTAAAAGCAAGAAGTTGTTTGGGGGGTATGGAGAGACAAGCACACTGCACGCAGACAGTGAGTGTTCACTTCACCATCAGAAGTGAAGCAAATATTAATCTGGTATGTTCCTGTTGCTTTCTGAAGTGCACAGAGAGCTGGGATATTCTTTTGCTCATTGAAGCAGATCTGTGCCTCCATAGGGTTTTCAGTGTGGGGCTGCAGGTATGTGTAGTGGGACTGTGCTGAAGATGAATGCATCAGCTTTAGAAAAAGCTGAGAAAATGGCTGAAAATCTAAAATCAAAAGCATGATGGCTGCCTCTCCACACAGACGAGAAACCCTCTGACAGGAGAGTTGGTGGAAGAGGTTGATTTTTCATCCCAGTCATTCAGTGCCAGCATTTGCAGCTCTTTTTTTCCTGAGAGACTGATACATGTTTTATAGCCTATCTCCATAGTTGAATAGCTGAGACTTCAAACAAACAAACCTGTCTTTCTCTGTCTGACAGAGCCCTGACATGGAAAGTGTCACAGAGGAGGAGAACCCAAAAGCCATTCACATGGCATTCTTTCTGCCTCTCCACACCTCTACTTCATATCTCTGTCACTGAGAAGGTCTTACCACAGTATGAAGTCTGCTGGCTCAGCCAGTTTGTTGGATTCACAGAGAAGCTCAGGCTCAGATTCAGAGGAACAAGATGGATTTTGTTAGCTTGTGGTGCTCTGACTTTGACAAGGTTTTGTATAGACAAGTTTCTTTGCCTGGGTGTATCCCTTGCACCTTGCTCTGCCAGACTGGAGGAGGCTGCAGTGATGGTTTAAACACATCGTAGCCTGTCACAGGAGGGCAATGGAATCAAGCAGATGGTTTTTTCCCCCCACTGTTTAAAACAGAATATCATTATGGGAGAACTTGCAGTATCCCAATAAAGCACTAAATTATGAACCTTTCTTTTCCAAATGGAATATGCAGAATTTGGTGAGGAGCAAAAGTCTGATGCAGCCTAGACCCTCAAGGTCATCATCAGAAACAGGGACAAACCCATATTATTACAGAAATGTGGGACAAAACACATGGGCTGAGTTTATACAGGATTGTTATATATGACCAGAGTCCATTCCATGTCACAAAATCAATTAGGTTGGAACAGACCTTTGAGAGCATTCAACCTGTGACCCAACACCACCTTGCCAACTATGCCATGACACCAAGTCCCAGCCTCTTTTAGAGCACCTCCAGGGATGCTGGCTCCACCATCCCCCTAGGCAGTCTGTTCCAGTGTATAATCAGCCTTTCTGTGAAGAAATTCCTCCTGATGTCCAGCCTGAACTTCCCATGACACAGCATGAGGCCATGTCCTCTTTTTCTATCACTTGGGAGAAGAGGCTGACCCCCAGCTCACTACATCCTCCTTTCAGGCACTTGCAGAGAGTGATAAGGTCACCCGTGAGCCTCCTTTTCTCCAGGCTGAATAACCCCAGCTCCCTCAGCCACTCCTCCCAGGGCTTGTGCTCCAGACCCTTCCCCAGCTCCTCTGCCCTTCTCTGGACTCGCTCCAGCACCTCAATGACTCTTGACTGAGAGGCCCAGAACTGGGCACAGCACTCGAAGTGTGACCTCACCAGTGCTGAGGTCAGGGGAAGAACCACTGTAACATTCCTAGTCCTGTATTGAAAGAGTTTCTGTGCTACCAGCACTGTATTGAGGAAAATTTTATGAAAGCCTTGTTAAATACAGTTTCACGTGTGTGGGGTTAGAAGCAATATGCAAATATCAGCTGAGACTGAAGGCAGAAACAACTTTCCAAGATGATGAGATTCCAGGGATGGCTTCAGTGGAGTGGATCCCTCCTTCAGGTAGGGAGGATCAGTTTGCTATTAAAGGCCTAAAGAAAGTTAAAGCTGGATTTTTGGGTGTGACTCGTGGAAACCGTGTTTTATATCACTGAGTCTTTTGTCATTTTGATATAACCACAACATTTCCTCCCCTCCACTGCTTTAGTAATGTGCTTGGAAGGGGATCAAATAGTGACCAAAGGAATGGGAGAGAATATGGTATCCAGTCTGCTTGTATTGTCAAACAACTGTAAGGATGTATGGCTAGTTAATTTGGAATTAGAAGTAATTAGTAAAGAGAAGGGTTCATGTTAAGATTAAAAGCTGACTCAAAACTTTTCTCTTTTCTGTTCTACCTGTGGGTCACATCTCTTTAAATGTTCAGGCTTGGGTAACTAAAATTAGTGGACAACTTTTTTTTTTTTTTATGCTTGTTTTCTAAATAGGCAATTTGGTGGTAGAGTTGAGCCCTACACTATATGATTGCAGAAGCTGAAATGCCTAATTGTAGATACCTGCTTTTGAAAAAAAATAAATCATTACCTATGCAAGCTTTCAGCTTCTTCATCTCTAGAATAGAGATAGTATTTCCCAGTATGGCTTTTGGGACTTTGTTAGTTTGAATGGATTGGCACAAGACACAAGCTTTAGATTTTTTGGCCAGAAAAAGTGCTATGGAAATACAGTATATTATTGTGATATCCTTTGAGATGTTTCTGTGAAGCCAGTGGAGACTGTCAGGATAATAAAGAAAGCCTCAGAGAAGCTAACGAAATAATGATCCTACTTCCTTTCTAGCTCTTCTTTGAAAGGGCAAATGCAATGAGTGAAAATGGTTTAATTAGAAAGAGTCATTAGGGCACCCAGCCTGCATCTTCAGAAGTGTGAAAGCATTTTGGGAGATCTTAAAATTACTCAGAGAACAAACGCAAAGTAGCTCTGTCAGAATATTAAACTGTTATTTGTGTTCTCCTTTAATGCTGATTGAAACCAGTGATCTCTTTCACTGCCTGGTGGCTGGTACATGTGTAGTCACAAAAGTGGCTTGTTCATTGCTGCAGTGCTGTTGGAAGGGTAAGATCAAGGAATTACCTCTGCTTGCCTCTGTCTGTTATCCTCTGCTTAGAGCTTACTGTTTCCTGAGGATTCCTGACCTGTTGAATTTGCATTTATAGGAGGCCTCATGTACTGGAATTAATTGTCCTGGATTATTCAGTTTCATTAAGTAGGCTGCTTCAGTTTTGAGGTTGGCTGGAGAGGGAAGGCTGTAATTATTTCTTTGTTTGTTTGATATTGATACATTGTGAAACAAGGGCTTCAGATACTTTGGGTGGGAAAATTCTATGAAAATAGAATTATTGTCATATTCTTTGGGGTACCTGTGTGAAGCCCAGCGGGTGATACTACTGTGCATTAGTACACAGGAGTGGTAAGTGCAAATGGAGCTAGTATTAGCTCTATTTTTAAATTAAAGTGTTAACCAAAACACAAGGAAGTTGTTTGAGACTTGAAGCACCTTGTCTGGTGACTATTCAAAGGTGAAAGGCTGGTTAAACATACTTAAGGAAAGAAGGACTTTACAAGGTATTTAGAAATTGTCCTTGAAGGATGCACTGAAGGAAATGTGTTGCAGCCACATCAGTAACAAAGCAAGCTTTTGACTTCATGATTCCTACTACTTGGAAGCCTGAAATCAGCTGTCTGGTTTTGGCCACTCTTGGTGTCATTCTGGGCTCCACTAGCAGCAAGGAAAGCAGCAGAGCTGGGTGCAGGCTCTGGCATGGCTCAGTTTCTCCAGTTCATTGTGATGCCAGAAGTGGCTTGGGCCATTTCTCTGCCAGACAGAAAAGGAGCAGAGGATTGGTCTCAAGCAGAACCATAAAGCTGCAAATTCTAGAGGCTTATTGAACTTACAAAAACAAATTACTGGAGATCAGTACTGAGAAAGGCGCAGAATTGCTGCATGTTCTCTGATCATCTTTCCAGTAAAAAGCATTATTAGAGAGGAGGGCAGGGGGCATGGATTCTCATCCTAATAAAATTGTAGATATGTCCAGGTAGGTTTTTTTAATGAGTACCTTTTTTTGTCCATCTGCTGAGGGCTGTTTGCTCTGTCCCTATGACAGAAGCTGGGTTGGGCTGGGAGCCAGGCTCTCCCCACATGGGTTGGGAGGGCTTTTCCAGCAGGGTCTGACACCCCTCTTTCTCCTAAAGTCAGCTTGTGCTGAGCACTCTTCAGGTGTGGGATCCTGTACAATGCAGCTGTTGGGTTGTTCTGGTAGGAAAGATCTTGTTTGTTAGGAAAACAAAGTATGAAAGCAGTAGAGAAACAAGCAGGGCAGTGAGGTTTCAAGCATGCCCACAAACGAGGAGGAGGACACCACAGAAAACCCTCTGTGACGAAGCAGCCCTTTTCCCCAGTCACGAATGGGTAATGCCACCCCCAGATCATCTGCTCCTCTGGGTGGGATTTACTGGTGTAGGGGCCTGAATCTGTCTCTGTAACTCAGAAAAATTAAATGCCTGGCACAAAGTAGGATGGGGGTGACTGAGGACTCAAGATGCCAGTTTAGGCACATTTTTATCTAGACATGAGTTCAGCTGTTACAATTCTGAGCCACATTTGGATCCTCATCTTCAAGTCAAAAATCAACCTACCTAAAAAAAACCTGTTGTTGTGGGGTTTAATTTGGATTCTTATGTTGGATTTGTCTGAAGAGAGAATTTGTACTAAGGGTGCTGCTGATATCAGTGTCCTTTTATGTGTAGATACCATTTGCAGTCCCACACTGGCACATGAGGGCAGAGCCTACCCCCAAAGTCCACCTGCATGGAAGCACCACAGCTCCCCAAATATGTACAATTAATGAATGCAGAGACAGACACTGCCCCTAAGGACTCCTCTTTTCTGCTGACCACCCTTAATGAAACGTAAAATCTTGTGTTTTAAGCATAATAATGCTCAAACTGTGACTTGGAGCATCTGTGCACACAGTCATTCCCTTCCTCTGAGCTCTAATAACCACATAAACTCTTTTTGTCTCCTCTTTTCTCCAGGTCAACAGACTATGGCACTACCTATGAAAAGCTAAATGACAAAGTAGGCCTGAAGACTGTGCTGAGCTACCTATATGTCAGTCCCACTAACAAGAGGAAGGTAAGGGAGAGCCATTGCACTGGTAGCTATAGAAACAAAATGACAGCATTCTGAGAGGAATTATGATCCTGAAGTGAACTCTGTTGGCAATTCACAAGTGCTTGAATTTGCTGTCTAAGTTGCACTGGTGCAATTCCATGGAATCCCACAGAACTGATCCTGCTTTATTTGTGATGATGATGAAGGACTTAATTCCCTTCTGAATTTGCTGGAGAAGTAAAAAGGTTGCTTTTATTTGCTTCTGACTGTTACAACTTTAAAGAGCTCACTCAAATATTTCTGGGTTTCTTGCTTACAGCAGCTTTGCTATTACGCATCTCCCTGCCTTATATCTCATTATTAGAAATACTGAGTAAGAGGCATTTATTTCTGCATTTGACTCTTTTTTCCCCACATTTGGAGGTAAAGATGTAAATGACATTTTCTTTGGTTGCATCATGTAAGGGGGCTGAAAGCAGAATATGCCTGTGAGAGTGGGTGGAAGCCCTACAATTTGATTTGGCTGTGTAGGAGAGAAGATGAGGTCACAGCTTTCCAACCCCCTGCTCACTCTTCCCACGTGATGCAATTAGGGCTGCAGCTGGCTCACACAAGCACAGCCCAGGAACTGCTGCTCAGTGCCTTCTTGCTTTAAAATTATTGCCTGTGTTGATTCAGGGGAACTAGTGGGACAAAGATGCTTTCAGCTACCCACAGAAATCAGTGTGGGAGGGCTGCAGCACGAAGCTAATTGCTGACAGTGAAGTGGTGCTTGGCCAGTGTAGGGGCCCAGTGCAGCATGTTTGGCTTGATCACTTCCAAACTGGCCATATCCTGTCTCCATCAAAAGATTTCCAAACTAGTAACTCGCTCCTGGTACTGTTCTTATTATGGCTATTGTGTTTTCCATCACTGGTCAATCTACAGATGTTTTGGGACTGATATTTGTTTCAGTGTATACAACAATAGGGCAGACATAGCTGTGGTTACTAAGTCTGTTTGTAAATACAGGGAGGAGGAAGAATGCAGCGGCCACAGTTTGGCTTATGTTTTTCCTGATGCAGGAGCTGAGCTATTATGACAACTACCTTGACTTTTTTTTTTTTTTTCCCTCTGAGTAAAACAGATTAAAGTGTTTTGTAGTGAATTTTCCTGACCTTTACACGCATCCTATATCCAATGTGGGGGGCACTGAAGAGTTAATTCTTTTTCATACTGTTTCCAAAGCAACTCTGCCCACCCAAAAGCACAGGCAATATGCTCAGTTACAAATCCTACGTCACTGGTGTAAAGACTCCCTCACAAATCAGAGTACAAGGATATATTATTATCTTCCAGCAATTTCTCAGGCTACTGAGCTTTACAGATTAGCAGTCTTTTTTTTTTTTTTTTTTTTTTTATTAAAACACCTACATTTCATCATATAGTGGCATACAGGCCTATCTTTACCTGCTGTTTACTTATTTGAGATTAGAAATTTAAAAGAATTTTTTTGGTTTTCTGTCTCTAGGAAATGATTTTTGAGCCTATCTGTGCCCTTCTTATCCCTTCTGAAAAATCTTTTGAAATGTAGAGACAAGCTATAAGGAAAACTCAAAGGAAACCAGCTGTCAGTGCTGGCTGCTGCTTGCTTCCATTCTTTCTACCTCTTCTAAATATATAAGCACTGTTACTGTGCATGCTTAAACAGCTGGTCTGTCTGAACTCTGCTTTGTTAACCATCAAAGCAGTTCCAGACATTCATGTAGCACTTGAGAAATGTCTGAACAAGGTCTCACTGGACCAGAACATCTGAAATTTGTCAAATTCAGCTTTGGGTTTATTGTCCCCTCACTCCTCTTACAGATTCTTGAGGTTATGCACTGCAAACAATGCACTAGGGTTGTAGTCTTCTCCCAGTCTCTCTGGGTGAATATTGTTCCTGTGGCATGGGGAGTGTGACGGTGTTCACAAGGGTCCGAGGATGAGGGAAGAGAAAAGGATCTGACTCCATGTTTCAGAAGGCTTGATTTATTATTTTATGATATATATTATATTAAAACTATACTTAAAGAATAGAAGAAAGGATTTCCTCCGAAGGCTAGCTAAGACTAGAAAAAGGAATGGAATGAGACCAATCACAGATTCACCTGTTGCATTCCACAGCAGCAGATAATCATTGTTTACATTTTGTTCCTGAGGCCTCTCAGCTTCTCAGGAGGAAAAATCCTAAGGAAAGGATTTTTCATAAAAGATGTCTGTGACAGGGGAGTAAGCAGAATGGTTTTGCTGAGCTCCTGAGGACAGCTGCCAGTACTGAATCCCAAAGCAATAGGTGGGTCCTAGCAGGAAGAGCCCAGGTCCTTTATAGTTCACCTCCAGCAGCAGAAGTGCTGCCTTGTTGAGCATGATGCAGGGATCTCTTGTGAGCTGCAGGAGAGGTCTTTGCTTGAGGCAGTGAGTGGCAGGGACGGACCAGCGCTAACTCACATGCAAGGAGCCAGTGTCACTCATGAGCCATGCAGACCTCTCCAGGAAAGGTCTGCAAATCACCAGTTCCTCTCCAGGAAAGGTCTGCAGGTGTCCAGTTCCTCTCCAGGCAAGGTGTTTCTCCTGAGGCACTCACTCCCAGGCACTGGCTGGAGCCTGCCTGCCTGGAGCTCCTGTGGATTTCTGATGGGTTTGCGCATTGCTGCTGGCCCTGTCTGCTCATTAGCGCTCAGAGGATTAGCGCTTACTTGGAGGAGGAGAAAAGCTTTCCATACATTCGTTCCTAATTGATTTACTAGTGAGAAGGATAATTACTGCTCAGCTACCCTGCAGAACTACAGTGGGAATTACCTGTCAGATTTCTTTGAAGACCCAAAATGCCTCTTTTCAGCTGTTAAATAGGAATTGTGTTCAGCCAAACGCCAGTTATATAAACATCATTTACCTGAATTGTGGCATAACCCTGGGCTCAATTATGAGGCACAGGGATATAAAAGCTGGCATTTTGCTTTCTGCTTTGAAAAGAAAAGCCTTTTGTTTCTGATTTCTCTTTTTGAAAAACTTTGGTGGGCATATTTTAATTTTTTTGGCAACTTGTGCTTTATTTCTTGGAGGTCAGATTTAGTCTGTAGCTGTTTCTGGCTTTTACAAGTTGCTGCTGGGTGATATCCACCCCACCCTCCTCATGCACAGAGTTAACCAAGGCAGAGGGCAAAGACTGAGCAGAATTGGCTTTGGCTGTGGTGCAGATCTGGCTCCCAGAGCTCCTGCCTGCTCCAGGTGCTCCCGAACCTGCTGATGGCTGCTCTTGGAGCTGGGACAGGGTGTGTGCATTTCCTTGAAATCACAGAAGGTTCTGGGAAAATGCACTTTGCCCTTGTGCAATTTGACATTTGCAGCTATATTAAATCAATATAACACCATGCACATACCAAAGGAAGCTGCTGGGAATTCTTTTTCCCATCTGTGATACCTGAGAGGTGTCCTTCCAAGTGGTCAGGGCCAGCTTGGTGATCTGACACCCCTTTGGGTGCTGACATAAGGGAGCTGCCACACATTCTGCAGCCCACTGTGAATGTGCAGACTCTGGCTGCATGGCAGCCAAAACACTCCCTGCAGTGAGCCAGGACTGCTTCATTTTCCCTGGAGCTGTCACACTGCTAGTTCCCTTCCCCTAAGCAGTAACAAGTTCAGGGTTTCACAAGGCTTTGCAAGTGTATGGAAAGCCTCTGCTGCTGGGAGCTGAAGCTGCCAGACTCGGATCTGCTCTCCTGCAGGTGGCTGGGCTGTTTCTCCTCTCGCTTGCACAACAGGCACTTGTGTTTGGATCAGGAAATCCTGCATTGAGCTCTCCTTACTGCTGTGAAATTCCAGGTGATCTTTGCCCTTAGCAGTCAGACAGCTCTGAAGTCCTGGGGACTGGCTTTCTGAGAGCTCCTGTTTTGGGCTCTGGTGAGAAGCCAAGTGCCTGCAGTGTTGACACTTCCAAACCCATGATAGGTACACCCATGAAGGTGCTCCAGTGGGCAGAGTGTATTCTGGGGCACATCTTCCCCTTCAGTGTACCTGCCCACCCAGCTGTTGGCCTGAGAGAAAGACCTCATGTGAAGCATCTGCTTTGTCAGGTTGCCAAACAGCTTGCAACAAGCAGGTAACTTGTGGTAAACTTCAGAATGGAGAAATTTTTATATTTGTTTAGCAGTAACCCTTCCTTACAGATGAATGGGATTTAAAAAAGCAGATGTTTGAGTGCTCTGAAAAGCTGAAATTAGCAAAATGCTTAGCTTTGGCTTTTCTACCCTGTAGCCTGTTTTCTTTGGGGATATGACAAAAAGCCGCTTACTCTCTGCTGGGCTGAGATCTAAGCTCCCTGCTGACCTTTAATTTAAAGCTCTGTTTTGGGTGTTAGTTACATTTTACTAGAGGCAGATTTTCACAGTGGTCTGGGAATTAAAAGTGTTTATTTCTTCCAAAACACTAAGGGAAAAAATCTCTTCTATTTTAGTAGAAACATTTCTCTTGACTTTTTAAATTTCCAGTTTCTTTTCATCCCAAGTCTCTTCTTTCTTTATGGTTGCTGAAAAAATTCTGTTAGAAAATTGAATAATTTCCACAAAAATTTAAGATTGTGATTCTTTGCTTAACTGGCTGCACTTCAAAATGTCACTGCTTGGAGCTGAAATGCTGTGATTCCATATTTTCTAGCATGAGTTAGTCTGCTGGGTAAGATCCCCTATGGTGAGAACATTTGCTTTCTTCTTGGTTGTCAATAACAGGGTTCATTTTACAATTGATGCCTCACAGAGGGATGTAAAGCCCTTCCAAAAGGGTGCAGAAAGAAGATGAGAATTGAAGTCCCGTATATATCTGAAGCACTGCTCCTTTCAGGCACAGAGGTACCACTTTGAATCTCAAGGAATTGTTGAACCATAGATTTTAGGTATTACTTTTTCCTGTGAAATATTCTGTAAAGAGTGCTTATTCTTGGTGAAGATGTTGTTTAGTTGAAAATCCATTTCTCACTAAGAAACTTTTAATCTCTACCCTTGAGAATACTGTGGAGGTGGAGACGATGGAGTTAAAAAGAATGCAGAAGAAAGAGAGGGAAGAGGAAGAGAATAACAACTCTGACAAATCAGCCCCATTTTTCTGTATAGAGTATTGCTCAGATAAGGTGTGGATAAACTGGAGGCCCTGATTGCATTTAAGATCTGAGGTGACAGTTCTGATGTCTTAGAAATACCTTCCTTCATGAATTTTCTTTGCAATTCAGTTGGCTGCAGTTGTTTTTAGCTTTTCCCCTGAGGTATTACAATCATTGTTACAGGTGATGACTTGAAGAATTAAAAGGTCTGTAGCCTTTTATGCTGAACAGAAGCATCACCCAGGTGCAGTGAATGAAATGAGGACTCCCCCCATTTTTCCCTTCTACCAGAATTGAAGTATTTTAGGTTTTATTTAAAGGTAGACCTTCCAGCTAAGCTATTTGAACAGTAGTTGCAAACAGAATAAAGCAGGAATAAAGTTATGGTGCTCAGTTGAAGAGCTTTGGGAAAATGGCTTTTCAGACTAGTTTCTTAGTTGTCACAGAACCAAAATAGAGGGGCAGCACAAATCACTGAAGCTGTAAAAGCCAAAGTCATGCTGCACCTCTCATACCTCACCAAGCCTCTGAATTTGGCCTGTCAGGAGAAATGTTCAGAGGTATTTAGAGAGTAAGAATTTCTGAAAGATAAATCTAATTACATTTGTTTGTGTCTGTGCAGTTTCTTGGGGGCTGAAGTGCAGCAACTGTTTATGAGCTGGCAGGGAGCAATACTGTGTTGCTGTTTGTGTTAATGAAGGAAGAAATTAATTGTCTGTAATACTGTAATTGCAGAGGAATGCATTTACTTGACTGGTGACTAGCTAGAATATTGGGAGTGACACCTTCCCTTACAGAAACTGGAGATCCCAAAATGAGCACAAGTCACTTTGACATCCCCTTTATTTCTTCTTGCTCACTTGGAGAGGTCACTGAGAGCAAAACGTGTCCTGGCCTCCTGTATCTCCAAAGGGAATTCCTCAGCTGTGGTTGGAGCCTCAGGGCAGAACCATGATTCAAACTTATTTTTGTTTTGCCTTCATTTCTTAGTTCACATGCTCCCAAGGGGAATTCTGTAGCATTTTGTTTTCTCCTTACTCATCAAACCTGTGATAGGTTGATGAGGCAGAGATTCCAGCACGTACCTGAGGCTTGCTAGCCCAACCTGAACTGAGCTGCTGTGCTTAGCCACAGCTCCCATTCATCATCTGCAGCTTTTTCCCTAGACTGCATCCCAAGCTATTGGTGAGGAACTGAGCTCTGGAATATCCTAAAGCCATTTGGGCTTTAGGAAGACGGAAGGTTTCCTTGGACCCTTTTTCCTCATTGTGCTGACACTGGGATCAAGGGTGTGTGCTGCAAACTGGCACTTGGTGATGTGATCTGAGAACGTATTTATAACTGAAAGGCAGTGGGGCAGAGTTAGAGCCACAGGGCAGGAGTGATGGAAGAAGCCCTTTCTACTGTCTTTTATCCCTAATCCTTCCCTTCAGCCTAATGGAATACAGTCACTAAACAGCTCTTGGTTTTTCCACTGCCATTAACAGGGACTAAACTACCTGACCTGCAAACGCTGCTGTAAAATTCTCTGAGCACTCCTTCTCTGTACCCACTGAGCTGTATATGATGTTCCTGTGTTTCTCAGAGCTCCAAAATCCATGTCACCCAGTCCAGGGTTGCTGTGGGCAGAGAGGAAAGCTGTGAAACACAGTGCCTGGCTTAGCTGAGCTCAGGTTTGCCTACTCTGCTTGTACCAGTGGGTTGTACAAATGTGGCTGTGATGGGGATAACACCTCAGTGTATCCATCTTGTAAATACAATTCAGGGACAGTCACGCTGTCTTCAGAACTGAAAATCTAAATAGAGGAATAAAATGTGAATGAAGAAGTAATATTTTTCTTCACTTACTGGTGTTTCAAAGATGATTTCCTCAAGGTCACCCACAACATCTATGGAAGAGTGAGAGGATGTGTGACATGATGTGTTTTATTTACAAGGTGCAGTCTTGTGAGCTGTTGTACATGGGATTCTCTCTACTCGTCCAATTAATTCAGCTTGAATTTGGCACCTGAGAAAAGAGATCATTTTTGTAAATGTTTGCAGAACTGTGGCCTGCAGCTGTGTGAAAGAAATCCTGGATTACAGACATTTTGTAGTATTTCAGAAAGAGGACTTTAGGAATTTCTTGTTTTGGAGTGTTTTCTGTTTTCTAGTTTGAATTCAGCAAAGTCAGAGTAAGTTCAGTAAGTTCTGCCATTTTCAGAGTAGGTTTCTCTGACCTTTCCCAAGGTATATAGTTTCCTGATGCTGGATGACTTGGTTTATTAGTGTTTTGAACATGGTTCAAGATCAATGTCTGGAAAACATTGAGATATAAAGGCACAAATACTCTTAAATCTTTTCAGTATGTTCAAGTTGGTGTTTTAGTCATTGTTGTTGTTCTTTTGGGTCTTTTGTGTGTGAGGTTGTTTGTTTGTTTTTTTTTTTTTTTTAATTATTAGTACTGATATATTTGGAGATTGTGCCTTCTTGTGAATCTTTGTATTCAAGATGCTCCTGTGAGAATTTTCTGCCCTCCTGCAGTCAGGGGCTGATGCCAGATGCCCCACTGGAACCTGACCTGACTTGTAGGATCCTGTCCCCTGAAGTAAGAACAAAGTCTGTTGGCTTGCAGGTTTTAACTGTACCATTTCTGGCTCCACATAAATCATAGAGAAAAACAGAGGTTGTGCAACATCTGTGGTCTGGGATATGACCATTTTCCAGCACAGACAACACAGAATTGGAACACAAAATTATGAGAGACCCCCAGTGAAAGTTTTCCCCTTTCTTAAACAGGTGCAATGTGTTTGTTGCCCTCCAGAGAAGACTGTCCCTTGGAATTCATGAATGTGAAAACTGGGGATTCCTGGTGTTTTTTTCAGTTAGTTAGTTCTCTGAAGAAGCAAATACATTTAAAAACAAACAGAAAAAAAAAATCCTCATACCCACTGAACCACACACACTGCTCATCAGCTGTTTCTAAAAAGAAATGCAATTGAGATAATTAACAAAATACTCCCATATGGCATTATTTAATGGGGCTGAAGGGAAGAGGGTTAGAAAATAGGTATAAATAGAAACTGCCATTTACAATGAAAGCCATTCTTTCAGTGTTTGTGAAGGAAAAGAAGTTCATATATCACAAAGCTTGAGTTAGGGTTGTCTTTGTGTACCATTACTCATCTGTATTTTGCACCTTTGTACCTCTATATTCCAAATTGCAAACAATTTTTGGAGCAAAAGGACAGTTACCAGGCAAGAGTGATAAGCTTGGCAGCACCCTGGTGCGTGTCTGTGACAAGGCTGCTTTGTCTGCCTTCCTAAAATTCAGTCCCTCTCTCCTGTTGCACTCTCTGCCTGCTTCACCTTGTATTGCTCCAGTCATGGAGACATAGGGATGTTACAAGGTCATAAAGACCAGAAATGGGGTAAAACTGCAGGGGTGCCATCAACATTCAGATGTAGAGTTCCCAGAGCTGGCTGTCAGAAGAACAGAGATGGTTTGCTCCAGTTTAGACAGGGGGGGTTAAGGAC
Source organism: Melozone crissalis (assembly GCF_028551555.1). Taxonomy (NCBI): domain Eukaryota; kingdom Metazoa; phylum Chordata; class Aves; order Passeriformes; family Passerellidae; genus Melozone; species Melozone crissalis. The sequence continues at coordinate 11,754,204 of NW_026535797.1, read as the reverse complement.
GGATCAGGAGTTACGATATCGACTGAAATAAAGCTGCAATTTTGTCACCTAGCATGAGTATTGCTTTTATGAAGTGGCAGAGTGGACCTGTATGAGCTTTCAGAGTGCCTTGCCTTGGTTAGAGGGAGGAGAGGGTCTGTCAGGAGGCAGCACCTTGTACAGGGCTGTCCGTATTAACCACATTGCCTGTCAGCAGGGTGAACACAGCTGCAGGTTCTGGTATAGGGCAATTTTATGACACTTTTTTCCCTTCTCCATTCTCCTTACCACACTCTGAAACATGGCTATCTCATTTACTGCTGCAGCTTTAATAATATATTAATTTATGAAGTATGAAAAATAAGGTAGTTCTGAATTAACGAGGAGGGGCATGGTGCTTCACAGACAGCAGGATAATCAATCAATAACAGTGAGTCACTATATCCTGTTATTAAAAAGGAGGGAAAAATAATAGAATGGGTGGAGAGCAGCTCTCAGAGAAGGGGAAGGTGGGTCCTTTTGAAGACCATATAATGATCTGACCTTGATCTTTAGTGATAGGAGTTGGTTCACCAAGTCTTATTTATTTCTCTTTGAGGAAAATCCTTCCCCCATCCCCTGCCAACCCCAATCCAAATAATAAGTGGCAAGATATCTTTTTATTTCATTCTTTTATAAAGTGAAGAATAGAGAAGCTCAGCATTGCTGTGTGAATTCTCATTTTAATAGCCTAGATTAGCAGAGTCTGCAGGGCGCCTGGCCACAGTCTCAGTTTGTGATGCATACACACATCTGCCTCTTACAGTGTAACTTTCAGCTCTGGTGTTATCAATTCTGTGTAAAATATTTTATCTCAAGCAGCACTGGGAAACCTGGAGACACTTCTGTGACTGTTAAAATCCTTTTTCTTCAGCATGGAGCTTGGCAGGGCTAAATCTTAGAGTTATTTCACTATGTTGTGGAGTGCTTGAGGCTTCTGTGTTCATTAGTGGGAGTTCATTGCCCTTCACCTCTCAGTTCTAAGATGTCTTTTTTTCATTGTATACAGTCAGATGTTGCTGGACTCCAAAAGTAATGACAGGGGTTTTCTAAGTGGTCCACAGATGCAGTTAGGGAAAACTCAGGCTGTTGTTTTCTTATAAATCTAGGCAATCAACTCTTAGAGCAGTCCTTCTGTCTCTCAGGAGAGATTGGTTCTGCCTTTTACAGTGAGCCCTCTAATATTTTAATTCTCTGTTGCTGACAAAACAAGCTCATAATGTTCCTCCCTTGGATCCTTCCCATGGTAGAGCAACACAATCCTTAAAAATGCCTGCAAGAAAGCAGCAAAACTCCTGGAGCAGGTGTGCTCAGAGATTGAGAGGCGGTGGGGTTCACACAAGGAATGCAGTGCTCAAGACCTGGAAATGCGTGGAAGAATGGAGTAAGCTTGGTAATTTTCTGATGTTTGCCTATTGAATCTAAAAACAAAGTGTCAGGGTTGTGTTGGAGATAAAACTTTTATCCCCTCTTCCAGTTCTGTTTCATCTTTCACTGCTTCTTCAGAAACGTACAGAGCTCACATATGTGCATGAAGGGATACAGAAAGGAAAGTGCACAATTTTCCCTCGGCTGTGAAGTACCTGTGACCCTGATGGAATAGTTGGAACAGGATGTAGCAGCCACTGGGTTCTGTCACTGGGGCAGCCACTCCCCTGCTCAGACAAGACTACTGCCATAAACCTGCAAGGACTGTTTCATTGGGAGCTAGTTATTAAATGTAATGGGAAATGTCAAAGCCAGGGAGGTGCTGGTTGGGAATCCTCTACCTAGGTCCTGAACCTTCCCATATCTGGCACCTGAATCTTTGGCAGCCAAGTTAGCATGCAGAGCTTGCAGCCTCAGTGGATAGCTCAGAGCTGAGCACTGCCATGCCATCATGTTTTGTAACTCGGGCCTCAGCCTTGCATCCAGAAATTGGATAGACCTTCTCCTGTCATCTTAGCTTCCTCCAGTGGGGGGATGTTAGGAAGAGAAGCACACTGGGGACAGTGAGGGACATGAGTAATAGATGCCAAGTAAGTAAATTGAGATAGATTATAAGCATCTGGATGTGAACAGTGATAAAGCTGACTGTTGTCTATGTTCACTCTGCAATCTGACTAAAAAAGCAGAAAAATAAAGTGGGTAAGCAAAGGAGAAGCAATGATGCATTTAAAATTGTATTCAGATTTAATGGCCTCAAGGGAGATACATAACACGATTTTTATTTTTCTATAGAGTCATGAAACACTCCACTGTCCTCAAATGAAATAGATTGCTGAATACAGGCTGCAAAAGTTTACCCCCATGAGTAACTATCCATGCACATCTTTTTGTTTTCTGTAATGGGGCAACTACTGTGAGTAAACTCATACCCACATATAAAGTGTTCTCCCAAGTGAGACCTATAATCAGAGGAGTGTTTTTATATAAATTGTGTTCTCAGTTCCAGCAGCTGTGGTGCACACAGCCTCTCCTTACTGATAACATTATTTTCTGTAACTATTTCTGCTTACATGGGAAGTTACCATAATGGTGAAAATTACTTTGTAGTTGTATGGAGAATAGCACAACCATGCATTTACTCAAATAACATATAATTATAACAGTGAATGCTGCTTTTCCCTTTCTGTGAAGACAGTTTGGGATTAGAGCTGTTCCCTGTCATCAGAAAAAAAGCTGATGACCACAAAACAATGTGTCAGATATTGTAATAACTGGGGCTTTCCTGTCTAGAGTCCAGAAGAGTAAAAAGGAATCATGCAGAGCTATGCTATGCACAAATACCAGACTCTGGAGCAATATAATAATATAGCTCAGAAGCTTTGTATTTGTGAGGAAGCTCTGGCTGGTGCCTAAGATCTCCAGTGGGGGTTTCTTCTACTGGAAGGTTCAGACCCATTAGTAGAAGTGCTGGTCAAACTGGATGTAGAGATCCAGTGGTGATGCTTGTCACCCATTTGGCAGTTTGTGGAGCAGAACTCTGCATGAACGTGCTGTGACACAGAAAAGCCTTTAGCAGATGAGCTGGACAGCCCTGCAGTGGCCCCAGGCAGGTGGGAATACCGTGGCAGAGGACTTTGCTCCCCTGATCTGTGGGGAGCTGGAGAATGTGCAGCTGTAACAAGAATATAATGGGCCGGAGTAACCTTGGATAAAGGGTGCCTTGCTGTGACAATGAAAAGGTTTTACAGCCAAGCATGTGGCTGGCTGTTGCCAGTCAGTCACTCTTTGCCAGGTCAAGCACATGCTTTTTGGATGGCTTCCATCCCCACTGGCACCTGAAATTTAACAAGCAAATGCTTGCTGTGCCTTGTAATTAAAAGTGAAAAGTACATGTGTCCAGTGCCAAAAAGGCGAGAGAAAAAGGGGAGACATGTTGTTCTGACCTGCTCAGCAGCAAAACAAAGATAAGATGCTCTGCTTTGTTAGTTGTTATCATGGTTTATTTCACTCTTGTGCATGCAAATTGGATCCAGCCTGGGATTTGGCATTGCGGGCAGGTTCAGATGGCAGCCTTGGAGTATCTATGTTCTTTTCCCAGCTCAGAGTTTTGCCTAAGTCTTACAGCCATGATAGATTTTCATTTCCCACCTGCCAGTGAGGATGGCAGAGCGGTTTTCCTTGAAGAGCTTTTACTTTATATGCAATTTAACCTTAATTTGCTCCTGATCCTCAGGGCTTCTTGCATGGTGCATCTGTGCTCTTGCACAGGTGCTGGAGGTGGTGATTAAAATGGAGTGCCCTCTCCATAGGGAAGGGATTGTGTGAGCTTGGAACTCTCTGAAGTGTTTTGTTTTGGTATTGCAATTTATGGCAGGTATGGCTGAAGTGCCAAAAGCCTCTTGCAATTTTGTACCAATATGAACAGTTAATTGTAATTTAATCTGGGTATAATTGGATATAAGAGACAATAGAAGGCAACAAAAGATTAACCAGGATTATTGCCTGTAAGCAAGTGGGGTAGGCTGATGTGCATCTCCTCAGAGAAGGCAAGGTAATGCTGGTACTCATTTGATGCACTCCAGCACTGCTCATTTTTGTTTCAAAAACCCTGCTGTTTTATGTTAAAGAAATTTTTTCATGTTACAGTTTATTATTTTATTTCTGATAATGTTTCTCTTCTTTTATGTACCCTCTACGAAAGACAAAACATTCTGCAGAGACAATGAGTCTGTGTGTCACGTGAACAACATCATGTTCTCTGACCATTCTGTCTCAGTGCTGCAAAGATGGGGAACCCATGTGTGGGTAATTGCAGATTTCATGAGGTTTCTCTCTTCTCAAACCAGTTTGGTGGATTAGAGAGCTCTCAGTTTCTGGCACAGCTGCAGCAGTCCATGGAACATGTCCTCCAGAGGGGCTGAATCCTTACAGAAACAGCTATTGATGTCTGAAAAGTTCTGTGGCAAGCAATGTGATTCTGCAGACTAGAAGTTGTTTTGTAATTACAAAGAATTCCTGATGGGAAGGAAGTTCTGGAGGGAGGTTAGTGTGAAGCGTCTAAAATGTCTTGAGAGAGCCATTGGGTTCTTTGGTCATGGTACATATAATGCAGACCCAATGCAAAAGTCTCAGGAAACTCTTATTTCATTGCTGAGTTTCTATGGGTGTCTGAGTCATTTTTCATTATCCAATAATAAATACAGTAGTGAAAGTCACCTTTAACACTTAAAGATTGCTTGGGTTTTATGGGATTGTATTGAAGTGAGTGCCAAGGTATAAAAGCCTTATGGTTGAGGTACTTTTATAACACATGCTTCATAAACCCCTATAAAGTCAGTGCAGTGCACTTCATCCTTTAAGATTACAGCACTATGGTTCTGAGAGTTGGTGATCTGGTGCTATATTCATTAATTAGATCTGCCATTAATGTTAAATTTCGGGCAATAAGAAGTGAAGTTACAAGAAACTGAAATGGGGTAGGTCCAGACAATTTGTCTCTTATGAAAGCTCAATGCCCCTTTACTGCTTGATTCATGCCCATGGGTTATCCTTAACATTAAGGAAGTTTTTGAGGCATGTGAAGGAAGAAGGAGTCCCAGATCTGGGCTACTCTGTAACACAAAAGTTTGCAATGAGCATTTTCCTTTTGGCACACAAAGTAAGTAATTATATAAAAGCTGTTGCCCTCTTCATGGATGTCTTGTTTGGCTTCCCAGAGAGCAGATGTCCCTCTTGTCACAGCTGCTGATCCCTGAATGATGGAGTGAATATCTTTGCTTGTATGTAAATACATGGGATTTCTCTCTAGAGCAGATTTTTATCAGTGACATGTCCCATTTTTTCCTGTCTGACTGAGATGTTTGGTGACTAGAAAACAGAGATTGCTTTCATTTCCCCCTGATTATTGTGGAGATCAACATATCTACAGGGCAGTGATCAGGTACTTAGCCATCTCTGAACATCAATGGAAGTTTGTATAAAGTTAAGGTGTGCTTTCTAGAAACCCTCTTTCTAAACTAGTGCAAATCATTCAAAGACAGCTTTAGCTCAGCTGATTTATATGGATGTTACTTTTGCTGGTAAGCAGACAGTTACTTGTGGTACCTTAGCACTTTTTAGTTTCAGAGGGAATTGGGCTGATTTAATTTAACCAAAATTTTTTTTAGTTGAAATGGCATGTAGTGATGAAAGAGGGGGAAAATGGATGAGATTTTATTTGCAATGAGTTGCACTTGTCCTCCATGGGAATGGCAGGGAAGGGCCTTAGATAGACTGTGTAGATGTGTTCTAGGAGATTTGGGTTGTGATCAGACCTCTGAGGGCATCTTCTAGCTTGCAGGGCAAGTAATTGCAGTAATAATGTTGGAGAGAGAAGGAATGTGAGGGAAATAAATAATCAAGTATTTGCCAGTGAGAAATTTCAGGTGGTCAAACATGTAATCTAAAATGCTTCAATGTAGAAAATTTCTCTTCCCAAAAGAGAGTTCCAAACTGTTCATATTTAACTTGTGATGGACTGGTGTTTTGAAGGAAGAAAACAACTTTTGCATCTTTAAGCCTTTAAATGTCACTGAATTTTGATTTCTCAAAATTTTTGAAAGGAGGAAAGGACATAAAACATCTAAACAAAGAAAAAATCCTCTACTTGAATTGGCCTTTCAGTGTAAATTGTTGAGACGTTTTGGCTTTTTAAACTCAAAGCTACTGTGAAGCTTTTTGGGAAGGAGACATGGGACAATACAACCCATCAGATGTTTTAAATCAAATTAAACATTTTTCTTTTTTTAGAATCTGATTTGTTTTTTTGTTGATGTTGTAGGTGTGGCCAGGCTTTAGGAAGGATCTGAAGTGTTTCTGAGTTGAGGGCCTAGTGGAAGGAGGCCTAAAAAACCCCAAAAAAGCCTTTTCACTTTTAAGCTGAGCACATTCAATATGGAAATCCCCATGAACCTCTAAACACTAAACTTCAACTTTCTGTATTTGCAGAAGTGTTTGTGGCAAGACTGTCTTTTCAGTTGTAGGAGAGGATAATCCAGTGCTGCAGAGTAAATTCTAATATTTTGCTAAGGAACCGGGTTTCTTTTGAAGCTGTGGAGGCTTGCATGGTTTGTAGGTGTCCTGTTGGTTTTGTTTATTTTTTAACTGCTTTGTTTATTTGTTTATGTTTTTTTTAGAATAGCCTTTTACATAGGTGAATGTGACAAGGACCTCTGAAAAGAACAGTGTATGAAAAGTGCATTAAAGTGGAGCATCAGGGGCAGTACACAAAAGTTTAATGCTGTCTATCTATTTCTCAGAACAAAAGACATTTATTTGAACCTGTCTTCTTTATTCATTTGACAACTCTCTGGTGTTTCTTTGCTAATGTAGCTCAGTGGTACTATTGCTACAGATTATTGCACCTATAAAACTGGTCTGTGCTGATTTAGGGAGATGCGCTTTGGTAATTTACAGTGAAAATTTATGTTCGTTGAGAAAAATAAAAGGCTTCATTGAAAGCTAATATTAATAAAAATGCCACTTATGTGGCATGTTGTTTTGGGTTTTTTTTGGTCCAGTGGCTGTTTATTAACTAATTCAGCTGCATACAAAACGCATTCCATTGTGATTTCTGTGCTCATGTGTATCCCCATGCCTGTCTGGGCATGTTGTAGCATTGTGCCTGTGAGAGGTGTGCTGCCCCATTACTGTACAGTTCTGTATTCCACATCATGGCTCTCTTTGTGCCTGGCTACAGAAAAAGAGAAATGTGGCACCACCTTAACTCATCCACCTGCCCATAACCCATATGAAAACAGTACCATGGAAGGTGTGTGCATTAACCCAGTGACCTACCTGGTATTTTGATCTGGCTAGTGGGAACTCACATTCTCAGTTACAAGTCTTACCCAAGTTTTTATTGTATTAGCCCCATCAGAGGGCATGACTTTTTTAGAGGACTTGTGCTGCAATATGGTGCCACTTTCCTTCCTACCTACTTCTGCATTTGAGCTCCTTTAAGGGTCTTACACACTCTCCAACAAATCTGAGTGACTCTTAACTACTGCTGTGGTTTCTGTACCAAACACAGTATGGCAGGCACAGGTGTAATATGCATCATACCCTCCTTGTTCTTCTGCCTGCAGCTTGTGCTGTTTATTCCCTGGGGTGAATCCCCTTGAAGTGCTCAGAGCTGGATATGTTTCCTGCTCATGTACTGAAGATCTCAGTCCATACAGTGTAGGTAATCTTGCAAGGTGATCTCTCCATACCATCATTTTTCCATGTGCTGCCTCACTGGTGTTTGGTGTTCTGCCCACCTGGAGTTCATTTTAGAACAGCTCTGTATGTGTCCTCTGTCCCCAAAGCTCCTGCTTTAAAGGAGATGCAGCATGTCCCAGACACCTCTCTTCCTCTGCATCCATTCCTAAGGAACTCTCTGAATTTTAGTCTGATTTTCAGCCTGTTTTGTTTGTCTGGTGCTTGCCATTCATTGTTCACTGGATTTTGAAGGTCAGGGAAAGTATATTTTCAAGGATATACCCTTGACAGTAACCAGTCCTGCCTGCCTTTCCCCTCTCCACCTAAACTAGAGAAAAAAGCAACATTTTATACATGGATGTATATATAAATAATCTAGAATGTAGAAAGACCAAATGTAATTTTCATTTAAATAAAGGCTGCCATTTAATTTAATATTATAGAAAATGATTAGATCTTAAACCCTTATAAATTACATTTGACAACTCTCTGGTTCTCCTTTGCTATTCCTTATGGCAATTATAAATGGCAACACAGGATGCTGGCAGAAATGCTCATTCTGACTGGAGTTTGTTTATTGTCTCTCAATGAAAAGTAATTAATCTAAATCACTGGTGGGGTAGATGCTTCCTCCTGGTCCCATAATGAGAAGGCTGAAAGTTCCCTCCCCCTATAGCTTCCAGAAGAAAAAGTAGAAACAATAAAAAAAGAAAAGCCAGAGTCTGTCACTTTTCTTTCTCTGTGTGCTATGTAACAAACGTGTGCTGGTCCAAGCTGCATGGGTGGTGGTGAGCTTTTGTTTTTCACTCTGATTGAGCCTCCTGCCTTTCCATCCTGCTCTGTGTAGGACCAGCCTTTCCTGGGAGGATGGATGGCAGCAGAGATGTTGGGTGGTGTTCATTTCTCCATTTGAAGAATGGAGAGTGGATGTGGAAATTGGGTGAAGGCACAGGGCATGATTTATGTGATGTCATCTCCAGATGTGACTGTTGTTAGGTTCTTCCACCTTTCCTAGCTTGGTGGTTTTATTATCTGATCTTCTAACACTGTTACACACCCAGAAGAACAAATTGGCCAGATTTGTCAGCCATCTGGTGGAAATACTGCCTTTGTTGTCTCATATGACCATTTCTTGCACTATCCACTGAAGTGCTGCAGATCATGTGTGAAAGGGCAGAGAGAATGTTTTGTGTGCGTACCACTTCAGGTCCATGCAGTCTTGTGCTCCTTATTTGAGGACAGAACTCCAGCAGTAACCTTTTAATATACAGCTTTATTAACTGTGTAATCCTCTATTACATCAGGTGGAAAATGTTTTTATTCCTGAAGTAGCCTTTATTTTAAATATAAAATCTCTCTGGATTGTCTTCTTAAACGGCCAGGCCTACATCCTTTTTCCATTCCATATAAGCAAGTGATTTTTACTAAACTATGTTATAGTTCTCTGGCATAGGCAATATGCTTTAGGTGAACAGGGGTAAAAAATATCTTTGCACTCTAAGAAAGGAATATCTTCAAATACTTGTAAAATTATTACTGTTTGGGGCATAATGAAATTGATATTTTGATCAGATTAGAAAGAATGAATGTACCAAAACATCCCTTAGAGTGGATATCTTGGAGCTCTCTTCTCAGGCTAATTCCCAGGAAATCATTTGCATGTGGGGAATGCTTCTCGTTCCCCACACCGGGCACCAGAGCACAATGCAAGTGCATTTCTTCAGGATTTATCCCATGGCTTCCTGTGGGAATGGCTAGGGATTGATTTTGGGGCGGGTAAGTGATGGATGTGAGGGATGTTGAAGGTCCTTTGACATCAAACTGGATTCATACAGGTGGCTTCACTCTGGGAAAATGTTCACTTCTAGTTCAGCTTTTCATTCCTTAATGGAAAGGATCAGAAGCCATTTACATTGTATTCCCTTTCCCTTGGTGACTTCATGGAGCTAATGAGGTACTTAAGATTAAACAAGCACTGAAATTTTTTGCTTGATGAAGGCCTAACATACCAAGGGTTTAACCATTCTTTGAAACCGATTTTTGCTGTCAAAATTAATGTATTTCCCTCTTGTAGTCTTGAAGTTGGAGCTCTGTGAAGTTGGATAAGAGAAGTCAATGTGGACAAAACCCAAAACTGCAGTGGATCTCAGCTAGCTGATCATTCTGCAGTGAGCTAGAAAAGGCCATTCCTAGATCTGTTTTCCTGCTGAAAGACAGTTTCTATATTTGATTCAGCTGCTGTATCAACAACCTGCTGTGTTTAGAACAGCTCTAATTTATTTCCCACTGTTTGCCTTTATTTTATGGTACTGGTATTTGCTTTAATGTGAAGTCGTTTTCTCCAGATGTTAATAAGATGGTATTAATGTTTCCACAACATTTTTCCTGCTAACGTTTATGTAGAGCTTGCCATCTGATAGTGTGGAATCAACCCATTTTAAAATATTGATAATAATTTTCTAATTAAAATTAGAGACTCAGAAGTGTTTTCCTCCCTGTAAAAATTGAGGTCGTGCACTTTCCTGTGCTTGGGGAAAATTATGTTTTCACTGACTGAATGAATGTCTCTTACTGTGCAAATTGGGAGTGTGATATATGAAATGGTGTCAGTGTTTGCCCATGTGCATGTGAACTATACCCAGCTGCCAGCAGTTGATCCAGGAAGGCATTCTGTGTTTCCATGGAGGTGATGCTCTCATTCATAGCACTGCAAGCTGCCAGGTAATGAGCCTTAAATCTCAGGAATGCTCTGTTGCTTACTTTTGGAGAGAGAATTCCACATGGGGTGAGAGAAGTGGTAGACAGATATGGTCCAGGAAAGCCTGGTGTCGCTGCCTGAAGTTCCTATATGCAAGCAAAATCAACGTTGATACATAAATTTTTTCTTTCTTACTGATCTTTCTGAATTTATCTGGATTAAATGAAAAAAAAAATGAATCAAATCAGCAAATGAGTTGCCAAAGGAAATGAAACTGAAATAATAAAAACCCATCCTAATTCTATGGGATGTTATACTCTTGAGTGATGTTCTGAATACATCTGATAGGAGTCAGTGCTGTGTGACCTCACTCTTAAATTATGTTCACTTTCACTTTTCCATTAACACTTTCCCTCCATTTTTCTATTTAGATCATGCTTCTTAGTGATCCAGAGGTTGAGAGCAGCATCCTCATCAGCTCTGATGAAGGAGCTACTTATCAGAAGTATCGTTTGAACTTCTATATCCAGAGCTTGCTCTTCCACCCCAAGCAGGAGGAGTGGATCTTGGCCTACAGTCTGGATCAAAAGGTAAGCAATTGATTTAATGTTTCAATGATTTTGAGCCAGGAGTTGAAGGGGATATTGTCTAGAACTGCTCCCTCTCAGAGATGATGAAGAATTTATAGTGTGCTTTGCTGTTCTCACTTTGCAGGTTTAAATGTGCTCAAAAGCCATGCAGTGACTCCAAAGCCAGTTTGCTAAAAGCAGCTGAGTATTAGACTGATCGTGATGGGTGTGGAAACTTTAGTAGTGGTGTTACTATGAAAGATGAAAAGAATTAGAGATTTGACATGACAAAACAAGCTGTTCTAAAAATCTATTGATTGGTAGGCACTGATTTCTGTGCTGTCCCTGAGGATGGAGCACTCAGGCTGAGCTGGTCTGTAACAGCTGGATGTTGAGCCTCGAGGGATGCTCATTCTGCTTGCAAACTGGAGGTCAGGGAGCAGCAACAGATGACAAACTCCTCTGTGCCACTTTTAAGCCTCTTTGCAGTGCCTTCTGTGAGTGAAAAATCTCCAGTCTGTTACTTTGTCCTTAGCAGGTTTGCTCTCAAACAGATGAGTGCTATGTGAAAGGTGCTGAGCGGAGCAGGTGCAGTGTTGTAGCAAAGTGCTGTGGTGAGGAGATGTGAGCTTCAGGTCTGGAGCAGCAGTCCCCACTACTGCCCAAAGCTGAGACATAGACAGGATGGTCAAGTTACCAATTCTACAAAGTTTTAAACTTGCCAAGCTTTTATCTTTCCCTTCTTATGTTTCTGTCATCCCAAGACTCTGAAAAGCAAAAACATGCTGAATAACCACTAAGTTTTCCTCACTGTGGTGGGCTGACCCTGGCTAGATGCCAGGTGTTCATCAAGGCCACTTGGTCACTCCTCTCCTCAGCTGGACAGGGGCAGAAAATATAATGAAAGGTCTGTGGGTCGAAATAAAGGCAGGGAGAGCTCACTCAGCAATTACCATCATGGGAAAATCACATTCAACTGGGGAAATTAATTGAATTTATTACCTATCAATACTCTACTGTACTTTATCCCTTTATACCCTACTCTACCAAATAAGAATAATGAGAAATAAGAACTAAATCTTAAAATAGCTTTCTACCACCCCTCCCTTCCTAGGCTCAGCTTTGCTCACAATTTTCTCTTTTTTCTGCATCCCAGCAGCAAAGTGGGACAGGACATGAGGGCTGTGGTCAGTTGTCTCTGCCTCTTCTTCCTCCTCAGGGGAGGACTCCTCACACCCTTTCCCTGCTCCAGCATGGTGCCCCTCCCACAGGAGGAGCTCTCCACAAACCTTTCCAGTGTGAGTCCTTTCCACAGGCTGCAGTTCTTCATTAATTGCCCCACTGTGGATCTTTTCATAGGATGAAGGCTTCAGGAACAGATTCTTCCAATATGGGTCTCCTGTGGGCTCACCTTCACCTGTCCTGCCATGGCTCAAGGGGTCAGCCTGACTCACCATGGCTTTCACTGTGGGCTGCAGGGGAATCCCTGCTCCAGCACCTGGGACACTCCTCCCCTCCTTTTTCACCGACCTTGGTGTTTGCAGTGCTTTTTCTCTCATAGATTCTCACTCCTCTCTGGCTGAAGCTTTCAGAATTTGTTTCTGTGAAGCTGAATTTGCTTCTTCCCCTCACTTCATGACTAAGTTATCTCAGAGGTGCTACCACTGTCACTGATGGGTGTCACCTGGGCCAGCAGTGGGTCCATCTCAGAGCTGGCTGCTATGAAAACCTTTCCACACAAACCAAACACATGTGTTAACCTGTCAGATGTGAGGGTGTGTTCTGGGTGGGATTTTCAATTTTTGCAGTTATTCTGGAAGATTTCTAAACTAGTCAGTCTCACATCCCAGCTACAGGAACAATATAGCTAAAATGCTGTGCCTCTCTATTTGAGAATTTCTTTTGGAAGGCTAGTGCAAGATTTTACCAAATCAGTTACTGAGAATATAATCAAATAATTTCCTATTGCTCTGCTTCCCACTTGCTAAAAGAATGCTGTGGCAGGCACCAGGTGTTTTGCTGCTGTGCTACTAATGATTCTTGAGTGACATTTGCAAGAACAAAGCTATTGTAAACACACTCCTTTCATAGTATCAAGTCTTTACTGTACGAAGGAGTTAGTCAAATGTCAAATATTTTCCTGCAATCAGAGGATCAGTGTAACAGGGATTTTGAAAGAGGCTGGAAAGACCAATCTATTTATTTGATGTCACAAAATGTCTTGATGCTACTTTTAAACTGGAGGTAATAATTTGCATGATCCTGGAGTTTATTTAGACAGGTTTGGAAGAAACAGGCATCTGATGAGGTAGTCATGTATGTGAGAAGCCAGATCAGACATCCTGAGCATGCCTTTGCAAAGAGATCCATCTGCAGTGAGTGCTGAGCATCTGCTGTTGGGATGAAGCACTGTATTTCTACTTGCAAAGCTTTGTAATCTTTTTGTGATGTTAGTCATTGGAGGGAGAAATAAAAATACAAGGGAGGCATATGATTGACTGTGAGCTGCTACTAATGCTCCCCTGATCCAGTGCAGCAATAGCAGGCCAGGAGCATTTTTGCTTCTGCTCTTTCAAACAAATACATCTGTGTGCACACCTCAGCTGCTGTCTTCTGCCCAGGAAAAAGACAAGAAAAATGAACTGAACTAGAAACACCCTTAATTTCATCCCAGAAACTGAATAAAATTTTTCTAAGTGTAAGAGCAAAGATGAGTTGGTCTGTGGCTTGTTGGTCAAGTGGAAATGGAGCAAAGCCAAGTTCAGGCTTTTCCTTTATGTCTGCCTTTGCATTCAAGGCCACTCATGCTTTCCTTCACTGGTCAGAAGGATGGCCTGAAGTGCTGGTTCAATGTGGGTCCTAGAATGGAGCCATGGAGCAGTGCTTTTCCCAGCTGAAATGTTTGCTTAACACGACTGAGGTATAGATTGTGCTGAGCCATGTCTTGGGTTAGTAAGAGCTGTGAAAGAGCTGTCACTGTGAGTCAGGATCACCAGCTTCACTGCAGTCATGGCTGATGCTGAGGTAATGGGCAGTGCTCGTGGAGTGTGACAGCAGTGCCATGGGAAATCCCCAGCTGGAGTCTCTGAGAGGCCAGTGTGATGCATTCCTGCAGGTCTGGAAACAGCGGCACTGCCACAGTCGAGTGGGAACCAGAGTCAGCCCTATCCTTTTCTCAGGTTAGGCCAATGCAAGAATAAAGAGGCTTTTAGGATTTAAGTCCCATATACTTGAGAATATTCATCATATCTTTTGCATCTTTGTAAGATTGTTGTGGTTGTTCTCCTTTTTCTCTAGAAGCCAGATCTGGATCTCACAGCTTCCCGCTCTACTGTGCCATGCCTTCTCTCCTGGGTGTGGTTATGGGATTGTGCCAATGGCAATGACCATTTCATCTCTCTGCTGCTCACCAGAAAAGAGAGACCAAGAGCTTCTAAAATAAGTGTCTAGAGAGGCTGCAGTGGTGCTCACAGCTGTGAGGAGGCTATCCAAAGGGATGCCATGCTGGCAGGGGCTAATTGTCCAACTCCAGCCTAGTTCTGCTCCTGTGCCCTTTGTTTTTGTGCTCATTTTCCTGCAAAGCAGCATGAAGTTGCCTGGTACAAAACAGGTGGAGCTGTATCAAATAGTTCTTGCTTTCTCGGTTCATATGTCCATTTTTTGGGGATAAAACTGCTCTGAAATACTTCTGACTTGATGCATGAGAGGGCAATAAAATAGAAAGTTTATCATTAGCCTGCAACCTGCGGGTAATATTCATCCACTGATACTGTGACAAGGAAGGTGACTTGCTCTTTGCTCTGTAGTGCAGACACTGCTACAGTGGGACACCATATTTTCCCACCTCTCTAAGTTTTAGAAGTGTGTTTGACCCTTAAATTCTATTTTAATGACTTCTTTAGGGACAGATTTAAAAATGCAGATGTTATTCTGAAAACAAATCAAGTACATATAATTTGACTCCCAGTAGCAGAAACTATTAAGGGAAGATCTAATCCATCCTCTTGTAACTGTAAATGTGTAAACAAGTTGGAAAAATTAATTTCATATCTTAGATTAAAATAAGTATTTCAGATTAATATTTTTCTTATTAGTTTTCTTTCAATTAAAAAAATAATAATGTACTGTTTTAAGCAAGCTGTAGTCAACTTGGAAATTAATGAGAATGATGAACCTGAAAATCCATTTTGCTTAGTATGTTGCTCCTCACAGTAAAATGAAATTAAATAGGGACAGTTCAAATCCCTACAAATAATGAAGTTGGTAACTGCCTAGATCAAAAGATTTTTGAATTGTTTTGTTTATAAAAATAGAAAACAATAGTAACATTTCGGAATGAAATACAAATAGTCAGTGTTTTGGATCTTCCCAATCAATAGTTTTCGTCTAATGTCTTCTGACCTTCAGTTCCATGGCTGTGATTCAAGCCTTTGTTTAATGACTGTTTTAACCTAAACATACCTCCTTGTTTTTAGCTAATTACTCCACAGTTGATAACAATGTTAGAGTATTTATCTAGTTGAATAAAGAAATGGCCAACCAACTAAAAAAACCCAACACATTTTGAATGTCCTCTTAATAGGATTATTGTCCCTTCCAAGATGGTGTTTTAAAAAGTCCATTCCATATTCTACAACTTTCTTTAAAGAGGATGAGCCCATCTCTTCTCCACAGAACTGTTCCTTGAAATATGGCTTCATACTGAGAAAGCCAAAGACTTTGTGGTATTACCACTTCCATCAAGTGAAATAATTGAATATAAAAACAGTTCAGTCACCAATTCTTTTATTATCACTCCCACATAGGTATTGTCCCGATTTTTCCTGGTTAGGGCAATTCCCAGAAGACGACTGAGTGAGATGGAGTTCAGCAGGCTTTCTGAAAGATGCATTGCTGTGTGGCTGCTGGTTACGTTGTTGATTTAAGGACAAATCACAGTCCACCACCATTTGTTTTCTCTTAGTAGTATCCAAGGAGTTATTGAGGATACTTCCTTGGTATGAGTCAACACACCATATAGTTCCTGTTCTTAATTTTTATAGCCAATTAGGACCCTCCTCTGCTTTGCTAACTCTCCTGTATCATCTCATAAATGCAGCAGGGCTGAGCCAAGAAATCTCTCTGTGTGGGCATGAACATGTAGCAAGTTCACAGACCCTGATGTCTTCTCAGAGAGTATAAAGCACAGGCTGGAGGAATTTTTACAGGGCTTTAAGCAAACCTGTGTGGGTTTGCTATTCCCCCCTGAGCTGCCATGTGATATTGTATAACTATCAGGTCCTGGGATATTAAATGCATCTTGTGAGTTGAAAATCTTGGATCTCTTCCCAGTAGCTTTGTGTGTATGTGTCAAATTTATTGATAAAATTGCACAGTCTGATGTGTGCACGTGTTGGTTCTGTTAATGGCCCCCTTAAGTGGCCTTTGGCAGAAGGTGGACACTGTGTAAATGTTACAGACAATTTGCTGCAGGTCAGACTGGGTCTCACAGGGAGTGTCCATGTTGACACTTGGATATATCACCCAGTACAAAATGGAAAATGGGCCTGCAGCCTTCAGTTTTTGGGGGTACTTGCAGAAAATACATAGGAAACTATTTTAAACAATCCTTGGATAAAAATGTGGTGGGAAGGGGAATATATGAAAAAGGTGAATATTGCCTGTTGCAAAGTGTGGGGAGCTGCTCTGTGGAATGCTGCGAAAGCTTCAAGCCTTCCAACATAAGCTTAAGGTACAGATTTCATTGCTGCCATTCACAGTGACTGGGGAGGAATATCTTGAGTTTATCTTACATTCCTGATGCTAATATGCTGAATGTCTGATTATTTGTCTCATTTATCCAAGAAACCAACTAATTCTCAATAGGCAAAACTTCCTCTGTGGGGAGTGGATGAGTCTGGAGGTAGAAATGGAAGGGACTTTCCAGCTGCATGAAGTTTCTCTCAGAATGACGTTGAAACTTTCATAGAAATATGCAAAAACTCTCTTGCATAAATATTTGTTTAAAAGATAATTAAAAAGGATAATTTGTTTAAAAGAGAAAATATCAATTAATAGGGAGAGAGATATTTAAAATATTAGAAATTACCATTGTTAAGAGAAGAAACCCCAGGTATACAACATGGTAGAATCCCACTTTTTCCTTACAGACCAAACTGTGATTTGAAGCCTGCTGGGAATAGGTAAGAGGCAGAATGATTCAGTAATACACCAATTTAAATTCCCCAGCTACCCATTACAAATTTGAGAACATTGGATAAACAAGAAGTTTGGCAATCAGTGGCTTCTCCCTCCATGGAGCTTAATCTTCAGCAGAAAGTGAACAAAAGAAAGTGGGTGTCTCATTATCTCTTCGAATGAGGTGATAAATAAGAGGTGCAAGATAACATTCTGCTGTATCACCAAGTTGCACCTGGCAGACAGTATCAGGTCTGACTGGAGAGATTCCTTTGGTGTGGGAGATGTGGCAAGTTATCATCTGAAAATTGGATGCAGTGCATGTCACAGCCTTGACTATCTTGACTAGACACTACTGAATTTATCAAAAAACTCACAAATAAGACTGGGACTATGGGGGAAAGTTTTTCAGGGGATTTTTAAAATGTTTTTTTCTAATTTTTTCTAATGTGCTAGACACAGAACCAGAGCCATGGAGGCAGTGTCTCTGCTCCAGGTAAAATGCTGCCCTGGAATTTAGGCCCAGTCTCCCAGTATGACATGGGGCAGTAAGGCAGCTGAGGGTGAGGTTGTTTGATTGGGGCTTTTTTTGACAATGTGCAGTTGGGCAGGGTGCTGCCGGAGAAATCCAGGAGGAGTTGATTCTAGGAATATGGGCACCTTGTTCCAAGCAGTCATTCATCTCTGGGATTCTTTGTGATGAGCTGTTTTCACGGACACACGGAACAATCCAATTTGAAAGGGATCTCCAAAGATCCATCTGTCCAGCCCTCATGGGAAAGGGAGCCTAGATGTGATTGTCTAGCACCCAGTCCAGTTCTGTCTTGAATGCCTCCAAAAGGGCTCCTTGGTCTCAGATTTTGTGTCCACTAAGGAAACTTAGGCACACGGGTGCTTCAGGGTTGTGTTTGGGTCAGGCTATTGTACTTTGAGTTGGAACTCCTAATGCTGGAAATGTGATTCCAGGATAGCAGCTGCTCCTGCAGATGTGCTGAAATCAAGCAGTGAGAGTTGCTGCATGTCTGAAGTGAGATGTGACTCTGGCCCAGGCCTGTAGGTTTTCTTTCCTTAGGAACTGAGGTATGGGGCTGATGAGGAGAGGCAGGCTGGTGTCTGCCTCACATCTCGTTTTGATATAAATCAGCAGGCACCCAGACCTGTTACCTGCTCCTCAGCAGCACTTCTGCTCCTGGAATTTAAATGTAATTGTAGTTGTCAGAAGTTGTTAGAAGTGTGAGTAACTACTCCTTTTATCAACAACAGCTCAAGACTGCACTTCTTGGATAAAACACAGCTTTTCTTAGCAAGATGTGAACATTACTTTTAACGAGGAAAGTAAGTTCTTTCTGCTCCTGCATGGATCCTCATGGTAGGATTACCATTTCATTCTATGATGTGGAGAACACGCCAGGGCTAGTTTCTCATCATAGTTCAGTGATATCTGAAGAGCACACTGCCTGTGATTCCAGTCCTGTGGATACAATGCTCAGCTTTCAGATCTTGCCCCAGTCACTTGACATTTGAGCACCCCATGGAGTAAAGCTGGAGGCGCACCTACTGCATTCTTTTCTTCACCCCAAAGGGAAAGAGACTGAGGAAGCTGCCATAATGACAGTTAATCCCACAGGCCTACCATACTGAGGAAGGAAATAATGTGAGTATATTGCCCACCTGTAAAGGAGCACACAGTGTTTCATGTTTGATACAAGCCATATTATACTAACTGCTCACAGAAATCTCTACCATACTGACTGGTCCATTGTATTGCACACTCATTTTAAGAATCAATCCCTGCCTGAGAGTACTTGCAATTAAACATGAGGCTGACAGAGAAAGTGGTGTCCCCTGAGCATCTCTAGTGTATTCAGGCACAGGTCATTAAAGTGTTTCACTGCCTAACTACCACTGAGAACTATAACAAAGTCAGAAACTGAACGCAGATAGAGTCCTGTTCCCATGACTTAGCCACAAATAAGCCTTTCATCTTTTTGCCTTTTGAATACTCTTCTGAGAACATCAGGTTCTACAAACATATCATGTGTCTGTGTTGCTGGACAAGCCACCTGCCAGCAGCTCTCCCAGGCAGGCAGGGTTCCATCAAACAGATAAACTGAAATGTTAGTAAAGTTAGAAAAACACAAACCAAACATAAAGGACCAAATCCTTGAGATTGGGAATGCTTAAAAGCAATTTACAGAAGTCTCCTCTTCAATATGATAATGAACTGAAGAATTGAAATCACTTAACTTCATTTACAAATCATGAATATGTATCAGTGCCTTTAAATGAAAGGACGACTAAAACAGATATAGTGTTTGTTCAATTCATTAAAAGGAAGACAATTTATCAGGAGGTTTTTTCCACTCCTAAACTAAAGCTATATGCAAATGTCAGTAAATCAAGACCTTGCGCTAATTCTGCAGCATGATGAATATTTTTATAATCCTAATTAGAACCAGTCATTTAGTTCAGCAATTTCCCCCAATCTAGCCAATTTGAAATTAAAATAGATGCCTTGATTACAAAACTCATTAGCAAAGAAGCACCCTTTTTGCTAACCAGTTCATTTGGAATGCACAAGCTGAATGAAGTGAGGAGCACTTGTGTTGTCAATTGCCGTAAGTGAAGTGAGCCTTAATTGTTGGCATTGTGAAGTATTTGTATTGCTGCATGTTTCATTGCAGTATAATATATCATTCATTAAATGTAACAAAAGCATTTTTAAAATTTAATTAAGTGCTGTTGGTGCACCAGGTAATTTTTATAAAGTCAGATGTCACAATTGTTTGCATTTGAAGTATTGATGGGCATTACCGTCAGAAAGAAGACGTATGACTCTACATTTATCATTCTGATTATGGTAGGCCTGGCAGTTTTAATAGGAGATGGGAAATTAAATTATGCAACTTTGGCTGTACTTCAGAAATGCCCAATGAATTTTGTCCTGGCAAAATACTGAACTTTGGGCTTGTGATGATTTGTGGTGGCAAAGAGAAAGTAACGGCTTGTGAAACTTGATTTAGCCAGAACAGACTTTCCTATTGCTTGTTATTTATGTTATAGACACTTTATGAGCAGGTTTTACTTTGAAAAGGGAAATATAGAGATAAATGGAGCGAGACACATTTGATGCTTAAATGTGCTCTTCTGCTGGAGCAACCTAGTTTATTGTGTAACAGAGCAAGGATCCTGTGGCTTATTCCTGGCCATGCTAAATCATGGCTGTATATTGATTTTATCTGGAGCCTAAGTGGGGTGAAGAGTGGTTATAAATATAGCAGATGGAAATAAAAATGAAGGAGTGAAGAAGGCTGCAGAATAAGAACACCAGGGGCATGATTTATTTTGCCTGACTGTAGAGATCTAAAATGTTGCAATGTAAGCCTACACTGGGTGTCATGGCTTCACATGGTAGTTGATGGGGATCTACTGAATGGTGTTGATTGATTTCTGGAAGCAAATGGAGGTGACTCTTTTAGGATGAGGTAACTTGTACCTTGGACTCATTTGTATTGACGAGGCCTCTGCTGAGTGTCAAGGAAGTAATTTCCTTTGCTGAGATGTAACTATTTGCTATATTACCTGACATTAGGAGACTTGAAACCAACCCTGCTGTCTGGATGTGTGCAAAATGGATTACAGGGGATACGATTCCAATATGATCAAAACAGCAAAAAGCATTTAGTTTCCTAGTTCCTGTTATCATGCCTACAGATTCTAATGACCCTCACCCTGGAGAAGAGAGCAAACATGATGTGCAAGCAAAGAAGGAGTTGGCAACCTTTTGTTTTTCTTTTCCTTGAGGCAGCCAGCCGGATGGCCGATGCTGAGGGGTGAAGGCACAGTCCTGTCCCCCTCATCCCCCCAAACAAGCCCCTGCACGTGTCTGTCTGTCACATCACCAGCACCCAAGGAGAGGGGCAGTCTGGGAGGGTGCTTCCTGGGATGCATTTCTATGTGCTGGATTGGGAGCTTGCGTTCAGGAGTAGGAATGGCAGGCTGGCCCTTGCTCTCTGTTCTGCCCCTCAGGATTCAGGGGCGTTTTCAGCTTCCTGAAATCAAAGTCTTTTTATGCAGTTGAGAGATGCATATCTGAGAGACAGAGAAGCTCCAGAAGGCAGCAGGCAGGAGCTGATATGTCCTGGCAGAACTTGCAGTGTGCATGGGGTACCCTGTGTGAGAATTTACAGCAGGTGCTGTAGTAGTAACTGGGCCACAAGGCAGAGAGGGTCCTTCTTTTATGTTTTAGCATGCAGTCTATTAAAAAGTTCATACATTTAATTACGAATCAGTTTGTGTCTATTAGGTGAAACAGGTTTATGTAATGGTAGAAGCGTCTGTGTTTTTTTTTGGATTGCCCTTTGCAAGCAGGCTTCTCTCTGTTGCTCTTGCCTCTCCTTTTTGAGTCACAGCAAACCATCCCTGTCTCCAGTGCTTGTTTTCAGTGGGGAAATGGACCATATTCTGATCTGATAGCATACCTGAGGTGCTTTACAAAAGATGTGTGCAGTCACACATGTAGCAGCTGATATTCAGTGTGAGTCCATTGATTTTAGCAGGGAAATGCTGATTAACATCACTGGAGGATCTGACCTGAAAACATGTACAGTTTTCTTTTCTCACATAAAACAAGACAGATGTAGTTTATGCCTCCCAGGGCACAGGGATTCCCCCCCCCCCCAAAAATGTGCCTGGTGAGAGATACAGAGTCCCTGGGCAGAGAGCCTGTGTGCAAGCTCTTTCTTGTGTTAAGGCAACTACTTATTTCTGTTCAACCTTGACATATGAAAATTCACTTTTTAAAAAAAAAATTCTTATTTTTTCTATATTTTTTTTTCCCCTTCAGATAGAAGCTTCATGTAATCAATTTTTCTGGGGAATAAAGGTGCCAGAGGAATCACTGCAACTCCTCTGTCCCCTTACTAGGCATGGATGATCAGCTTTTCATGCCTGTTGTGTCAGTGGTGAAAGAGAAGGCCAGTTCCTGGATTTTTGGTCTAGCACGTCAGGAAGTTCAATCCTAAGTGTTTAGAAATAATGAATTGGTTCTTTAAAAGTAATGGTTTTGTAGAGAAAAAGTCAGAGAGGTGTGTGAATAATTTCAGTTGTCCTCTCTTATATGTCTCGTGTGCTTCTGGGACTGAGGAAGCATTGAAAACCATGTTTTTCAAATGCCTCCTCACAGTTAATAGAATTAGAAATTTTACCATAAAAAAAATGGAACAAAACCCTCAAGATTTTCATAGTGTCCTGATTCCAGTACTGTTCTTCTGCAGGGCATTTATGGTTTTAAGACACATATCTTTATTTATGCTTGCAAATGCTGCACATCTTCAGTTGTGTTTGGGTGCATATTTCAGCTGGCTGTCCACATTGGTTGTCTGGGGGAAGAATGGTGACCTGTTTGTGTAGGGTGTGCACACACCTGTGTGCAGGTTTGAAGTTTTGCAGTAGAAGCCCCACATAAGTTTTGTGACAGTTACAAGAAGTTCTTCCAGAGTAATAAAATTCTTTAGTTTTGTGTTCAGTTGATTTTTATAGGACTATGGTGGCTGTAGAATGAAAGTTAGGGCATGATGCAGTAAAATTTTGGTTCATTGGGAGTATTGTGGGTATGATAAAAGGAGGAGCTGAGGCACCAAAATGAAGGGTGATATTTTTGAGAGGAGGACAATTGATCAAAGAAACAACAAAGCTTAAAGCTTTATAGAAAATCCTTGTGATTCTGTAGTACAAAAGGAGGAAAATGGGATCCTTCCCACAGCCTCCTACCTTGGGCAACTCATTTCTGCCAGAGGTTCAGTGATCATAAACTGTCTGAATATAGATTTTGTAGCATTTTATACTTGTAGTGTTCAAGAGATAAAAGCACGTACAAATAACATGTTAGCAGAATATACTGGACCCAAGGGGACTTTCCTGCCATACAGTAAGAGTACAATAATGTCATCAAAAGTTTTGCTGCCAAAACAGGACTCCAGTTTTGTCCTCTAACATAGCACTTGCTTCAGGCCAGTTGATTTTCTCAGATCTTGGTGCAAGTCCGTGAGAGTTATGCACACATACCCAGCGGCAGAAATGTCGCGAGTCTGAAAGTTCTGCTGCAAAATTAAGTCTGATATTCCCTAGCTAGATGAGTTGTACTTTTCTCTTGTGACAGCATGGAAAAAGCTGCTTTATTTTTCCTTTGCAGCCTTCCACTATGAGTTATACTATACCATCACTGTGAACCTAGATTAATACCAGAAATTATAGTTACATTAAATCAAGTTTGGTGAGTTGTTGTTGACTCTACTTGTTGCCTTGAATTGAGTTTGTGTAGTTCTGGGGCTTTGTAGAGGCTTTTTCTTCACCCTACTTCGTCAGATGGTAGGAAGGTACCTAGAGTTTCAATTAAATGGGATAAATGGCTTAAATATAGACACCATAGAATATTTACAAACCTAGAGAGCTGCTGAGAGAGGCTAGATAAGAGCTTTCTTTTTCTTGTGAGATCTGCAGTTGCTGATTCATTTATTCCAAAGGTACGCAGCTTGATTGCAGGAGCTGGGTGATAGATGAATCAAAGATGACAGTGTAAACAGTGTCTGCCCAGCAGCCTGGAGGGATCCCTGCAACATGTGAGTTTCTCATTTGGTGATTTTTCTGGCAGTGATGCCTCAGTGCAGTGACAGCTTCTGCTCCAGCTGTCAAGCTAAATTGTTCCTGATGGTTGCTGGTATTTACAGTGATGCTGTTCATTTGGGTTCCTCCAGTAAACAGTCTTGGATTGGGATGAACTGAATCTCTGTGAGGTGCAGGGAGGAATTTCTCGTTTTCCATGAGACCTCTTACTCTTCCCTCCCTGCATGTGAGCTCTGGCTTGGCTGTGTATGTGTGGAGATGGATGCCTGTAAAATCAGGCTCTGCCTTTCCCTTCAGCTGTTGCCTATTATCAATGCATGCATTGCCAGGGAATTTGGTCAAAAAGAAATTTGGCTGGCTAGAGGTGAACTGAATTACTCCACTGGATTTTAAGAGTTATAGTAAGAGTATTACTGGAGAATGTCTTCAAGATATCAGAGGCCTTCATGGAGACCAAAGCTGGCTGTTGAGTAGGAGAGTGAGGCTGAAAGGAATCTAACTTTCTTTATTATATATTCAAGCTTGCAGAAGCCTCTTCATTCATTATAGGACAGGATATGAAAAGTGCGTGGTAAGGGAGATGGCCAAAAAGAATGTATTGTACAAGATCTGGGATGTTTGAGCAGGAGATAATATTTGCTGAAGCTACATCTTCAATGCTATCAGAAATAAAAGTTTTCTACCTTTTTTATTTATAAAATTTTTGCTCACAGAATTTATTTCATAGCAAGAGTCGTCCATGACCAGCTTCTGTGTTCTCTTTTGGGGGACATAAGAGTCCCATGAACTAAGGTGGGCTTTTCTCTGGGCTGGTTTGGTGCAGTATTTGCCCTTTGTCCCAGGCAGCATAGAGCACAGGCTGTATGTGTGGACCAGAGCTGTCCAGAGAGGGATTTCTCTCAGTGCAGAACGTGTACATGTCCTAAGCAGTGTCCATTCATCTACTGTAGTTCCCCAGAAGACTTTCAGGATGGCATTTGGGGCACATCCATGACCAAAGGAGATGTGTGGTGGCAGCCTATAAATGCCTGCTCTGCCCCATAAATCCCTGACAGAACCCATGGCCTCAGATTGAGGGGGCACAGTGCCCTCATGGGGGGAATGGAGTAGAAGAGTAAGGACAGTTTGTGACACAGCTCTGACTTTGTGAAGAAACACAGCACTCTGAGAAGTGGGGGGCAGCTCCTGAGGACCTGTGATGTTTGCTGCTCTTCAGCTGGTGAGGGGAGAACTGAGTGGAATGGGCAAGTGCACTCTGTCAGGGCTGATCCCAAGTGAGAGCAGCATTTTCACCTGGGTGGGATGAGTTCAGGTGTGTGTCTGCTCAGTGTCTGAGGGTGGTGGGTCACAAAAACTGTGTAACCATCCCTGTCTGGGAAAATGCTGATGAATGGCAAACTGCATTGGGTGGCAGGTGTGTGTGTGTTCAATAACATACAATTTAAACTGGGGCAGAGTACATTGCTTTAATTTGGCTAAATGGCACATACTGCTTGAAACCAGACTAATATTTCTTTCAAGCTGTGTGAAGTTTTTTTTTTACATGAACAATGACTACATCTCCAAAAAAATGCTGTTCTAAATGCAGTTTTAAAACCTATTCATTAATGCCTATGTACACAATTTCAGAAATGTTTTTTTTCCACATGAATAAATAAATCAGAAAAATCTTATGTAAGTTTAGAAGGTGGTTTGGTGGTGTGAAATCTATTTCTTCCACTAATCTGAAAATATCCCTTTGCCATTAAATCCTGGTCTGTATAATATAGAGGTTAACCTACAAATAGTGCCACAGGGTTTGTAAAGGAAGGAGGAGAGGAACAGCCAAGCATGTGATTGTAGCTTTATGTCCCACTTTGGCTAATGCCTCAGCCTCTGCTGCTTTGTCCCTTGTAGTCTTATGCTCAATAAACATGAAAGATTGGTCTGTAATAGCAATGAATGTACCCAGATGCTTGCACTGTAATTAAAGGCATATATCACACAATAAAGCACATTTGAATGAAAAATCTTCCCATTAGACGTGTGGTTCACATTTATTTCCCCTTATTGTTAAACTTCTGGAGTATAACCATTGATGGAGTGTAGGGAGGGACTTCTGAAGGGCTGCAATGTGAAGCCCCCAGGAGCACAGAACATTTTCCTGTTGGGCTGGGAGGGCACAGAGCTCCTCAGTGCAGGCTGACCTGCACAGCAGCATTGGCTTCATCCACGTGGTTGGTGGATCCAATTAGCA
This sequence comes from Melozone crissalis, assembly GCF_028551555.1. Classification (NCBI taxonomy): domain Eukaryota; kingdom Metazoa; phylum Chordata; class Aves; order Passeriformes; family Passerellidae; genus Melozone; species Melozone crissalis. Next base: position 11,728,214 of record NW_026535797.1, on the reverse strand, counting down.
CAGACCTCAGACCCAACGCTGCCTAATGATTTTTAAGTTGAAGAAACTGGACTAAGGGATCAGCCTGGCTTTGAGGCAGAAAAATCAGCAGCCATTAGAGGTGATTCACTCTTTTGTGAATGTTAAAGAGCTGATCTAAGGGGAAAAAGGAGTGAAGCACCCTCTGTGGACAGGAGCAACCTGAAATCTCCCTCTGCCTCTGGCTGAGTCTATTAGATGCCAAAGGAAGAAATTCTGGTAAAGATTACTTTTGGTGCACCTTGTAGCCTCTGGTAGCAGAAGGCAGCTCTGCCATCTCCATCCCATTCTGATCTCTTCATGGTCCCAGTATTGTTCCCTTGTTCCTGTTCTCTGCTTTAGTCCTCCCTCAAACTCTATAGGTGATTTTGAAATGGTTAAAAGATCATGGAGAAAGAAATAAATAAGCAATCAGCAAAGTTAGCCTTCCCTTAAAATGGCGTTTCTATTTATAGTACCTTTTGTGGGTTGCTAAATTCTTTAGCAGTGATTGAAATGTGTTTTGATTGACCACATTGAACATATTTTTTCTCCAGATTTTCAGTTTAGCTAAAAAATATGGCAGCAATATTTTTCATCTTGTTTCTTCACCACTCTAGCATTTCTGGAGGTAGAGGAAAAGCACAAAAAAAAGAGAGCCTGTTTTTCACCCAGGGCTAAAACATGCCTTAAGCTCTTTGTGATACTCATTTGTGACACTGCTCCTGCTGCAGCTGTATCTGGATTTCTTGTTCCACTGGAAACCAGTCATGGAGTAGAAAAGCAAAAGATGGTCTGCTCTTAGCAGAAATCCCAAATTTTTGGCTAAGTGTGCTTGGTGCCAGTGAGGCTTACAAAAAATTGAATTGTGAAGGTTTTTAATTGAAGTCTTTTTTTTTTTCCACTAGTTTAATCTACTTTTGTCTTTTTTTGGCAATGAAGTGGCAAAGCAGAAAGAGCCGAGCCTTGCTTTCAGCATCAGGTTTAAAGTGGACCATTAAGTGAAAGCATTTTTTTACTACGAAATCATGAAACGTGACATCAGTGCGTTGTTGTAACCTGAAAGACTTAATTAGAAACCAGGCTGAGCTGTACAATTACATCCTGAAATCAGACATTTCCAAAGCATTTGGTCCTTGTTCAAAAGATCCCTGACCAGTGTCTTACTGTGGTGGGATAGAGACTGACTTTCTTTTGCCTGAAGACCTAGTCTTACTGATTACCTTGTGTAATATTTTTCTTAAAATGCAAAAAACCCCAACTTCCCAGCTTCAGAAACCTTTACTATTTTTTTCCTCTCTGTATGGAACAGATGACAAAAATTTAATTAGTATTTAATTTCTGTCTTGACCAGTTTTCAGAATAGCCTATTTTCAGTGTCCCATCTATGGTACAACATCTGTAGGGAACTGAGTAGCTCTGGGGGGTATCAGACATGAATCAGTCTGGGCATATTCTCTCTCCATATCTAAGATAATCTGGCTGTACAATGCTAGAGAAGAACCTTGGGCTGCAGAGAGGTCTCTTGATGCAGCTTTTAATCACCTGGAAAGGAAATCAAAATAAAGGGATAAACTGGTCCATTTGTTTTCATTACAATTACTAGTTTTTACTACTCCGTGTAAACAAAGACCATAAATTTGGTGCTGGTAGACTTCTTTCTACTAAGTTCAGCCCCACAAGCTGTTGCACAAATCTTTTTGGCTCGAGACAGAAGATTTATTTTTAGCTTCTTTAGTGTGGAGCTGTCAAGGGTGCCTTACCTGAATTGTGGTTTCCAGGCAGCTTGTGACAAGAGAAGAAAAGGATAAGCTCTTTTTTCCGTTATTTAGGGCTCCAGAAGCACTTCCAAGTTTCAGATCTCAGTACCACTGGAACCTTGCCTTGCAAGGTGGCAAGGATAGGCAGCTCCCTTGGAGGAGTTGGAAAGAACAAGCACAGACAGTCCTTGAGGTGGTTATCAGCTTGAAGGTGACATTAGCCTTTGTGTCCCTAATGGTGACTCTTGACACTCCAGGGGTGTTTCACTGATGCCCAGGCTGAGGGGAATAGTGGAATAGAAGAAAGAGAGGAATACCCCAATTTTTTCTTCCAATGCAGCCTTTTCTGATGTCGGTAATAAAGCCAATTCCATGGCAAGAGTTGCTTCTGCCCTGGTTTCAACCAAACAACTAAAGTATTTTAGACCTGAGTCCTGTACCTACAGTGCTGCAAGTAACACGTCCTGCCTACCTGAGAAAGGGGTTTCCATAGACCCCACATTTTAAACATGACACTGATGCAGCGAAAGGGAGAGGTATCCATCTGTCCTTAAAAAAGCAGGGATGGAAGAAGTGATAAAGAAGTAGGATATGTTCCTGGGGTACCAATAGCTGTCTTCATGGCTGTACTGAATCTGTTCTGTGTTCAAGTGGCTGCTGTCAGACATGGCTTATGTGTTCTGTACGCTAGAGACTGAAAAGTATTGTGAATTTTTCCTCCAGTTCATTTTCTTTCTAGGAATGACCTTTCTGAAATATTAATGATGACACCCTTCTTCTTTTGCAATTTCATTTGTAACACAGAAATGTAGAGAAAAAGATACACCTTGAGTTTTCTGAGAATTTGCAACTTTTTCTGAGCCTTTAATTTAGCCTTTAATTTTTTACTAGTGCTAATGGTTTTTGTCCTTCTGTAAAGAAAATTTAAGACCCTGCAACAGACTTTCTTTTCTGAGTTATCCTTTGCGTGCAGTCCAATTTCCTACAGAAATGTTGACCTAATTTTAATTTTCTTCTGCCCTGGTTTGAGTTTTTGGCAGGAACCCTCCACACATCTTGTAGATTTTTCCCACCAGCTCTGGCTGAGAAGGTGCTAGCTTGCTTTGTGCTTTTCTGGGATCAGAGCCATCTTTTCATGTAAGCAATCTGAGCTACTGCTTGGGATTGTGCTCTTCTGAGGCCAAGCAGGCCAGGCTAATCTGACCCTCCTCTCCCATAATGTGTCAGCTGCTGCCAAGTTATTCCCACTAGACCCACTCTCACCCTGATGCATTTATTTTTAATGCATCTTTCCATCATCAGCTGCATATATTGTCTGAAGGAAGTATGGTTTCTTGTGTAATAAATGAATTGTTCCTCTAAATGCATGTAGTTCAGCTGATCTTTCTCACTTCATATGACATCATTTGCCCGTTTAGATGACTGGCAGGAAGAAAAATATGGAGTGTCTCACCAGATGTTTTCTCAGGTCAATCGACCTGATTTCATAGCAAGAAATAATATTTGATTTTATTTGCTTACTGGCTTTCATGTATGTATGTTCCTTTTATGTATTTTCCTTCTTACATGTGTATACATGAAAGTCTATAAATATCAAAGCTCTGTGAATTTCTTTAGTCTGTTTTCTTTTGCTTTTCAGTCTGTTAGTGACATCTATACATGCTTCTTGCAGTGATGGAGTGTACCCAGGGTATTGTATGCTTGGTCTTTCTTGGGCTTGCCTTCAAACTTCATTCTTCTGTGTGCTTCCCCCATGAAGACCAAGCAGGTCATGAAATCCATCTCAACCAGATCATGTGTCTGGTGGGGTCAATTCTTTCTGCACTAGTCACTGTGAGCTTTTTTAGTGTCAGTAGAGGCAGAAGATTCTAAGGCTTGAACAATGAGCAGTTTTAGATGTGTATTGCCTGTTTAAAAATGAGTCTTGGTGACTAGCTCATGGTCATGGATAACTAACATCAGGGGATTCATTCTCTCCCTGTGTTTCCTTCATTGCTCATTCTTCTCTACTCTCTCTTTAACTGGAATTGAAGCAGACCAATTTTTTAATCTGTTCTGAAAAGCTTTACCAGAAAACTTAAAACCTTTTTTTTCTTTTTGCTAGCTCTCCTTGGCAAAATAAACAAAGCACCCAAACCAAATTACCCACAACCCTGAGCAAGATCTTCCAAGCCAAGCCAGCCAATGTGATGTGTCATCCTTAGAGTTTGTACTGGAGAATTGCAACAGCATTTTTCACTTGCAACACTGTGTGTCTATAGCTCCTTTCTTTACAGTTCTGTAGTTCTGAATGTGTTTCTGGCATGTGGCTTGTGTTTGTGGCACAGAATCTGACGCCAGGGATAAAGCTCCTTCTTTAAGGGCCTTGCCAATTTGCTTGGAAACAATGCTGGTGTGAAATAAAATGTTGCCACTGTTCTTAGAGTTTGAAGAAGAAGCATTCTGCCTGTGGTACATAAAATCCTTATGATTCAGATTTGTGCTGAGCAAAACAAGCAGGAGTTAAGGTCTGGCCTGTAGTGAAACAAAGTTGGGTATCACTGGGGCTGCCAACGTCTTTCCTTGCACAGATTGTGTTCTTGGTGAGCTGCAGGGCTGTGTTGGTGGATGTGATATGTTTGGTGCTAGCTGTGTTTGCTAGTCCTTGAGTGGGGAGTATCGTGATGCTGTTTGGATAAATATTTGCCATTTACCTTTTTGGTGGTGCAGCCTTTCCTGTTGTAAGTGGTAGATCTGACTATAGACTACTGAGTGGAGGCAGAGTCAGATCCTCTGCATGCCGCTCTTTAGCTGCATCAAGAGACAAGACCAGCCCAGACAAACGTAAAGACTCATAATGGCCTTAATTTTTCAGTCACCAAAGTCAGATAACAGAGGAGGTTGCAGAAGGGCCATTCCCTCACAATACCATCCCCATGGTACTGGAGTCCACCCCTCTTGAACCACTGTGTTGAAGTGCTCCAGGAGGTGGAAATGCCAGAGATTACTTGTCACTAAAGAGCCAGAGCAGAGCTTTAAAATGGGAAAATCTTGGCACCAACCCTACATCATTTTTTTTCCCTTTGCTTAGTATTCAGCCTTAGGACAAATTCATTTATATTGAATTCTGCTGTACTTGCCACTAAATTTGTTGTCTTTTCTAAAGTTTGTCTACTCCCGTGAAGGGAGATAAACAAAAAGTATATGTATATATTCAATTTTAATGCACACTAGAAATCACTTTATGTTTTATTTATTTATTCAACACTAACCTTTGCATTAGCATCTGTAAATAATATTATAAAACTGAACTGGGCCAGAGAGGCCTTTTAGGGATTTGTTCTGTCATACAGCTTTAAGACTCAGTCATCAGGTTAAAATTTGAAGTGGATGCCCAGAATAAGTAGGTGAATAATAAATAAAAATTATTGAAATGAATAATATCCTCTTTATCTGAAATCACATAAAGGCTGCAAGTTCAGTTCAATCCTTCTGACATCAGTCAGTCTGAGCTTTAAAAGAGAAAAGAAAGAAAAAAACCCAGACCCGTAGCTGGTCTCTGGTTTTTAACTTGATACAGAGTGGGATTCTCCCTGAAGGAGACACTGGGAGACATGAGTGGTTGAAAGAGATTGTGCTGCATGTCACTGAGCTTTCAGTAGCTACTGTTATGCTGCTGCAGAAGAAAAGGAAATGCCAGGGGCAAAAGATAAAAGGGAATCAAAGGAAATGTCTGTATGTAGTTAATCCTTTCCTCTCATGGTGAAAATGGTTAATCCATTGCAGAATACAATCAGGGTGCTAGACCCACTTGTGAGCATGACTTAACTGGGACTGAGTTGCCTGAAGCTTGGCTAACTTGCACCTGGAGTCAAAACATGCAAAGGATAACCAAGGTGTTTGACACAACTGATGCAACTCAGTCCGTGCTGAGGTCCTTGTATGTGTAAATCACGTCCAGTGACTCAAGGAATATTCCTGGCAGGAACTGTGCTGAAGTCTGGGCAGAGTCATAGCACTGTAGAATTTTGACTTTGGAGTGTGGATTCTCAGTTATTGTTTGTAAAAACCTGTGTGTTCTGAGAATTAGTTATCTTAATATTGATGCTGACTTCATAAGCCTAATCTTGAATTTGGACAAGGAATTTTCTTTTCTGGCTCCTTTAATTAATAAAGGCAAGTGATGCTTTGTTGCTTTATTTTATATCTACACAGAATTCCTTTTGGGGCAGAGGACTCTATCATATTTTTTTAGACAATCACCTAAAAAGCAGAGGAAATCTGGATGTTGTGGACTTGTAATGCAGTATGTTACCCTATCTAGAGACAGTGCTAAAGAAATACGGCCAAATTAGAATATTCAGATAATATTTGATCTCCTGAAAAACATGGGGTAGAAAATCTTTCTTAATATTTCTTACAGGCTTAGTGGTGTTGGCTGAAGTTTACATAATTGGAGCCCTTTTTGACATGAAGATTGAAGGATGCCTGTTTCCATATCTTTCCTCCATATGTGTTTTACTGGCAGCTTGAGCTGTTCCTGGCCAGACTGGCATTCCTGTTGGCAAAAATGCAAAGGCCGGATTCTTTTGTCTGTACACATATCAGTTGCATTAGGTACTTGATGGAGTCTGAATTTCAGTTTCTGACTTTCCTTTGCTGACTATACAGTGATTTGGTTGTGTAGTTGAGTACAAACATAGCAAGAATTAATTAACTGCCTGAGGCTTTGGACACTGCTCAAACAGCCCTTTCCAATCATCTTTCTGAATTGATCTATGGTCCAGCTCTGATTTGGCTGCTGCCTGTTCACGAAATGTTAATATTCAGTGTGAGCACATGTAGTTTATTTTCCCAGTGACTCTTAGCCATCCATCACAGCGGTGCCACAGGACATATCACTAGGTTGTGAACCCTTCCAATCTGAACATGGACCTGCCTCCAATTTGCAAATTCCGTTACTCAAATCAAATGCAATGCAGAATCTTGTGCTCAAATGATATCATTTTCCCATTAGGGACTTAAATTTGACTATTACAAGCATTGAAATTTTTTCAGTTCCCTTATCTACCTCCTTAGCTGGCAATCAACCCTTGTTTTGTTAAGCCAGAATATATATCAGATGAAATTTATTTGAAATCCTGATCAAAATGCTGCCTGATATTTAGTTCTCTGTGATCTAGTGGTAAAGCATAGTAGTTATTTCTCAAAGCGTATTTTTTTCTCCAAAGAACCAAATTTGCTCATAGTTGGAGAAAAGGAGCTTACATATGTTTTGATTGTGAGAGGATGCATTGTGGGTAAGAAAATAATTACATGGGGAATGGTGTTTGTGGTATTAAGTAGAATATATATGAAGCAACATATGTCTGAAACTCAGTGTGGAGTTGCATGGAAATTTGGTTACATTACAACCGTGTCATTTCTTAACCAGAAAGACTCAAAAAAACCATGATATTGAAAATTTGGCTTCCAAGAAGAGTCATGTCACTATCTTTGGTGTTTAACTAATGAACAGGTTGATTTCTAACTTATCTAAAAATTTAGACCTCGTTCTCAATATTAGAAAATATAAATTAGGAGCAATTTACTTTCAATACAGAAGAGATCTGATTCATTCCACAAAAACAAGTAATGGCATGACCTTGAGGATAGAGTCACTACCTCATCAGAGTCATGTTGACTAATCTGATTTGACTCTCATTCTATTTGATACTAGGAACTCACATGTCACCTGCTTCCTATTAAGCAAAAAAAGCCAGGAGAACAGCCAGCTTTGTTATATGGCAGTCAAAGTGAATGTGTTGACAGCTGAAATTTGGAAGGACAAAGTTGTTTGACAAGGTTTGGAAAGAGACAACCTGCTTTTGATTCTCTCGAGCCCAATGTGGTTTAAGAGTAAAGGGAAGACATTAGCCTCCCCTGGCAGTGAGGGTGATCAATAATTGTGTATAATTATTGTGAGCAATCCATTCATGTTCTTTAATCTGAGTTGATTTTAATACTTTATCCAGCAAGTCTTCCTTCTTTTTCCTCAAAGTTTATACTTTCTCTCTCTCTCTGTCTTCCAGCTGTACAGCTCCATGGACTTTGGAAGAAAATGGCAGCTCATGCACGAGCGAGTCACACCAAACAGGTTTTACTGGTGAGTTAGGGCCACTGGCTTGGCTTTCTTTGGGTGGGTTGTGGAGGGGAGAAGGGCATCTAACTTGAAGGGATTGGTTATTTTATCTGAATAAATTCAGTCCATAGAACATACCTTGCAGTGCCATAGTCTCCGTGTTTGCACCTCTTGTCTGATAAAATGTGGTGTCTTTTAAAGAGAAGTACAAGTCTTTTGATAATTGCAGAACTCCTACTTCTTCGTTGTACACCTGCCTAGAGTAACACAGAGGAGCTGTCCAGTGCCTCAGTGACAAACCTGTGACCATTAAACTTCCTATTTTTCAGCCTTTCAAAGAGTTACTTTAGCCTAGACACAGTCTTTGTGCAGAGCCAGCCACTCTGACCAGTCTCCTTATGCAATCTTGGTGAGAAGAGATGATTCACTCTGCTTTAAATCACTCTCTGAGAAGCCAGTTTTATTATAGTGACTAGTGAAAGCCCAAGATCTGCAGTTTGCTAAAAATCTGCTTTGTGACTCAATTCCTTCTCAATTCCCAAGTGTCAACCTCTCAAATTGGAAGACTGTCTTAAAATCAGATGATGAAACAAATTTAGTTCCTATCTCCAGGCTCAGCCATCTCTGATGCATCTTTTCCAAACTTCTCTTCACCATGTGAAGACTCAAGAATTGACTTTTAGAGAGAAAAAGAAAAGTGTTGTTCTTCTGTAGTTGAATTTAGGATTTGGGGCTCGAATCAGATTCTTAATGCTGTACTTACTATATGCCAGATGATGGGGTGTGTGTGAATATGTAGAAGTGCTGATTTATGGAATCTGTGCATAGCTAAAAAAGTATCTGGTCCTTAAGATCCAAAACGATTGTAATATTAAGGAACCAGAGGGTCACATTTTGGATGGTTAAAAATAAAAAGGACTTGGAAAACTTAAAAATGTACTCCCAATTACAAAGCATGATGCATATTTATGTCTGTATCTATATATCTTAGAGTCAAATTTTCATAGAAATTTTTGCACCTCATGGAAAACCTCTGGAATCCAGGCACAAAATAGCTATAGATTGTATTTTCAGTATTTCCACACCTTGAAGTGCAGATAGACTCCTCATTTCAAATTATCTACATTCTTCTGGAAATCTCTCTAAACATCTTTAGACTCCAACATTTAAAACATTTACTTTTGGCATTAGGTCTAGAGATTTCCCTTAGTGTCCATGAGGAATCTGGACAGTGTGAGAAGGTTTTTAAACACTGAGGAAAGGAAGTTTTAAGGTTCCTAAGTCACACAGACCTGCAAAATATATCAAAGGCCTAGAACCTTGTCTGTCCATGTTACAGACAGACTGACAGACTGGCTTAATTCTTCAAATACAGAGTTTCTCAAGGGGATCTGTGTTTTCTGTCCAATCAGCTAAACAGCTGTGAATATCCCCTGTCCATCTGTCTTTGGAGGTCCTGCCTATGTTTGCTGAGCTGACACGAGGATCACCATCCTGAGCAGGGGACAGAGGACAACTCCATAATGTAGGAAAGGAAGTTGTTTTTCTCTCCTGGTTCTGGTGGCAGGTGGATGATTGACCTAACTATCAAAAATCCTTTGATCTCACTATTCATGCTGGCTGCACTGACAAAGGCAAGTGTAGATCCTCTCCAGGTGTATCCCTCTGTTGAGCAGAGAATAGCTGGTCCTTGCAATAATTGTAACCTATCCTTCAAATAGCACAAATAAGCTTAGGGGAGAGGCTTTCTTAGAAGATAAGGTGCAAGGGCTAAGCTGACTTGGGAAGGAAAGCAGAACCTCTTTTTAAAGGACAGGTTGTGATGTTGTGCCTTAATTTCTGCTTCCATATATTAATGGTTAATGGAAATTGCTTGTTTGTCCATTTGACACCCAAATGTGTATTGTTTTACACAGTCTACCTCATTTTTCATTGTCTTTTGCTGCATGGTTTGAACACTGTTTTTCAGCAGTGCATTATGTAATGTGTGTGTTTCAGGTGCTTTTTTCTCTTAGGAAATGTACAAGTCTTCTATAGTTAAAACTCATAAGACGTAGACTTAGAAGTCTTTATTCCACTCAGAAACAGCAGAGTCCCACAGAGAATAAGCTTCCCATTTTAGGGAATTAGGTTTTTCCCAGAGTGGGAGGGATTTGAAACAATCCATAGTGCAGGTATAAGAGATATTGAAATTGTGGAACATAATAACTCCCCTTAGCTGATTTATTTCTCTTTTTCCTTTCTTTCCCTTTAAAGCTTCAAACTGTGATGACTTGCAAGTTCTGGCATGTAAGATCTTTACAGAAAAAAAATGCAAAAAACATTTTAGCCTCCAAAATTTGTTGATTTCTTTTTAGTGCACTACAAAAGAGAGAGAAAAGTGGGTATAGCTGTAAGTTTCAGAGCGACGTAAGCCACTACTCTGTGAAGCTCAGAGAATCATAAAATAGTACAGGTTGGAAAGGACCTTAAAAACCGTCTAATTCCTATTTCCCTGCCAGGGCTAAGGGCACCTTCCAGTAGACCATTTTGCTCAAAGCCCCATCCAGCCTGGCCTTGAGCACTGCCAGAAATGAGACATCTGTGACTCCTCTGGGCAACCTGCTCTAATGCCTCATCAGTCTCACAATAAAGAAGTTATTCCCATTATCTATTCTAAAACTACCATCTTTAAATTGAAAGCCACTACTCTTGTCCTATTACTACATGTTCTTGTAAAAGCTCCCTCTCTTTAGCTACTGAGAGGTGCTGTAAGTTCTCCTGGAGCCATGTGGTTCACACAGACCCACCTCTCATGTCTGTCAGTCTCTCTCTGGATGCCCTCCCTTCCCTCTGGTGTGTCAACTGCAGCTCTCAGCTTGCCTGTGGCAAGGTTGCCTTTCCATGTCACCAGATTATCACTGTCCCTGTCATAAGTCTATCAAATACTACATTATTGAACCTCTGAATTAAAACTTCCATGAAAGTTGAAATAGTAATGATAGGGAGATGCCAAAATGAGATAAGCTGCTCTTTTGTGCTGCTCTGCATTGTTCAGTAGCAGAGGCTCAGGTAAGCATCCTTCATAGAATGGGATGGTTTCCATCTGATTGGAATGCAGCTGGCTTTATCTGGGGCAGGCTTTGCTGAATGTGTTTGCCTTCAAAACATGACTTTCATCTCTCAGGCTGCTTTGAATGGGCTTGTGAAGACTATAAACTTCACCCAGTTCATGTGATCAGTCAACCTGACAAGAAGAGGTCCTTTTTTTCTCTCTGAGATCTTTCTGAATAATTATACCTTCCCTGCGAGACCTCACACACAGAGACCTTAAGGCCAGGAGAGAATCATGATTGCTTCAGAGCTTGTGAGACTGGGATGAATTTTCCCTCAGCAAAGCACAACCTCTCTGCTAGTCACGGACACACAAGTCACTCTGTGCATTTTTTGGTGTAGCTCTAGCAAGCAGCATCTGTGATGGCTCTCTGGTCAAAACCAAAGCCCTAAGCTCCAATCCCAACTTGTGGCATTGTATCCTGGCTCTTGCTTTCATCTTCCTTCCTTAGTCATAGATGTTGGTGCTAGTTACTGGTTTGTAGTTTTGTGTTCTCATTCATTATGGATGCCACATGTCCAACTGTTCATGGGACATCTCTCATGGGTTCCTGAGCCCACTCAAAGTTTGTGCATGAGCTGAGATTCACCCCTGGGCCACTCACAGCTATAAAAAACCCCTAGGATTTGAGTTCTCTACTTTGGTAGTAGTGATTCATTTGTTAACTACACCCACTGATGACAGTGGCAGAGCTTGAACAGAATGTGTTACTTGATGTGTGTACAGGCATCCAGATTTGGCTCCCACGTGCCTTGGCCTCAGATTTTAATAACTTAGGATCCTGTAAGACTGGAAATAGAGAGTTTACGCTAATGTGATGCAGAAATTCCAAGATCAATCAAGATAACTGAAACCAGCATGGGTGCAAAGTTTGTTAAAATCCTACTCAATGTTCTTTTCTTTCAGAACACATTTCTGCAGCTCCCTCTGGGCCCTGTTCATTTTATATTACTATAACTTAGACACCTGTGCTGCCATGTGGAGGATATGAAAAAATAAAGCATGTATTTTGTACCGTGGAAATGCTGGGGAAGCTTCCTCGCCTGTACAGCACATGCTCTGTTCTGCTGACTAAATACTGTTGCTCTCCTGGTAAAGATTCGTAGGACTTGAGTTGTCCTTAAGTATTTTTTTTACTACCTCTGCCTTTTCCTGTGGCAGCACAATGGGATCAAGCAGGTGGGCAGGATGGGTTGGTTACTGGAGGGTTCACCAAGCACTTTGCTGGACCACAGCTTTTCCCTGTCACCTTGGGTGACTCCAGCTGACTCTGCTTTGTTACCCTGTAGGTGAGACTGGGATAGGAGAGCACCTTGATGACTCTAGTGGGTGAAGTACTCAAATAGAGTAATATGAAGTGCTACAGCAGTAGATTAAGAGCACCAGAGGGTACAAGAGAATGACAAGATGCTTTAGTGGCATATGAAGTCCTTTTATCATCTTATCGTTTAATTCTTTCAAATACAGAGTTTCTCAAGGGGACCTCTGTTTTCTGCCTAATCAGCCTAACAGCTGTGAATATCCTCTGTCCACCTGTCTTTGGAGGCCCTGCTGTGTTTGCTGAGCAGACACAAGGATCCCCATCCTGAACAGAGGACAGCACTATATTCCTTTGGACACCAACACCCTTTCTTAGAGTCTCCCCACCAGGCTTTTCTTTTTTGGAGAACACATTCCTGTTTCCTACCTTATGCCATCACTGAGGAATATGAAGTGGTGGATGTGGACCCACTTTCCTTGGTGGTTTTTTTTTTGGTTGGATTTTTTTTGCTTGTTTGTTTTAAGTTTTTTGTTTGGTTGTTTTTTAGTTTTGTTTTTTTATTTTTTTTTTTTTTTTGCCTGTCAGCTAGATATTCCCCTTCTCATTTCTTTTTTTTACTCATGCTCTCTGGGACTGTGGGTGATTCTCTCAAAGCCTGGGAGCAGGAAAGTGGGGAATACCCATTTTCATGGAAGAGAGAGAGAAATCTGTGCAGAATTTCTGATGCCTATGGCACTTCTGGTACTTGGAGCCCTGAAGTCAGTGTGCAGCATGAGTCTAGTCAGTAAAAGCCACTGAAATATACAGTATTGATGAAAGTTGGACAGATAAGACCAACAAGGCAGGAAAGGAGACAGGAGGAAAATAGGACATGCACTAGCATGGCTTCAAGAAGTAGCATTTTTATTTGCAAGTAGAAAAATTAGTTGTATCAAGCACTTCTCAAATATATTACTGATTCCCTCAACAAATCTCCCCAGAATTTTATTTTTTTTCCCTTCTTTTCCATGATGATCAACCAGATTTGTGTTTTATTTTGGAATGGGTCTTTTTTGCATCTGTGAATGCCAGCCACACTCACTTTGATCTCTGAGAGTTAAAAATTGTGACAAGGGAACACTTTCACTGAAAGAAGGAAAGAGGCTGTGTGTCCACTAACTTAGGCTTTGCTTTGGAGTTACAGGTTTTCTGTCACAGTTGTTTGAGGAATGAGACAACAAGTTTTGTCATTTAAGGGCAAGGTTTTCAGTCTTTTTTGTGATTTTGGGTAAGAAAAGGTGATAAAATGTATCAGCCAGTGTATTTGTTTTTAGTTGCAGCCTGAATTTCAGGATGACTTTAGTGAAGGCTGGTTTGGATATCTGAGAGTAGTCTGGCAGAAGTTAAGGGATTTGCCTCAGTTTTTCTAAAGGCTTTTGTCTGGGTTTGTATCTACCTTCACACAGATGTTTGTGTCTGTTTTTATTTCTTTATTGTGACAGCACTGCTATTTCCCAATTCCAGTGCCAATTTTGGTCCATGCAGACTGTTTCAGCAGCAGTTCCAGTAGTGACCTTTGGATACAGCTGACATTACCTTTACTTGCCTAGTTTGTCAGCAAAGAGATGGTTAGTCAAACATGTGCCTGCCTCTCCTGTAAATCCCACTAATCATTAACTGCCAGATGGTGTCATTGCACAGTGCTGGGGAAACATCGCCTGGTTTTTTTACAGCCAAGTTTAGTGTTAGGAAAACATAGTCTTGTAAATGTCAAATTGGCTCTTAAATAATCCTACAGTAGAGTTTTTCAGAATTAAAACCATACCATACATGGAGCTATGGATAAAGGAATGACTCCAGTTTGGCCACCTACGAGCATCACCAAGGCACTTACCCAGTGCCTATTACTGGAGCCTCCCTTGGGCTAGTGACTCATTTGGCTCTGGAAAGGGACTTGCTTCCCATGCCCCGTGGGCAAAAACACCCAGGGAAGGTTTTTCTCCTGGAGTGTAAAGCTGACATAAATATGGAATGTGTTACTCAAGCCACCATGACCATGAATTGTACTAAGCTGAGGACAACATTTTCAAACTCTAGCCTCAAGCTCTGTAGTAAGAGTTTAGGACAGATGAGACTTTCTCATAAATTCTTGGCATATATTGGAAGATTTCCTTGCGAGGTCACTTTAGTTAATTAAAGACCACAACACCATGGTGATAATAAACCTAATTTTTTTTTCCTTTTCAGTAAAAAATGGGCAAAGTGAAACTATGAGGCTAGGTACTTTATTTTATTTTGTGTGCCTACAATCAATGCCATTGGCACTATAGATATTTATTGTTTCCAAATGTTAGGTTGTGGGTGACTAACTTGTGATTACACAGTAACTCAGTGACAGAGATATAAATGGAACCTGGATATAAAGGTGAATACTTTTCATTGGCTGAAATAGTGTTTGTTTTTGTCGATAAAGTTCCAAGTCAATAAAGGTATTTTGGAATTCATGGCAACATTATCAAAATATTTCTCTCAGAAATTAAAGGAAGGAATATTGTGAAATATTTGACAGTTTTTGGATGGTCTTTTTAAGTAATCTTAAAATTTGACTAAAACTTCATTTTGCAATATATGATTTTAAAATTAAAGCAGGGAAAGAATGCAGTCTGAAACAAAGTGTGTGATAATTTTTCCTAATTATAACCCTATCCTGATTTTGAACTATAGATTGGTAAGTGTTCTTCCAGGGACATTGTGATAGACTTTCTGGGTATCTACGAGAATAAAACCCTAAATGACCCTAAGAACAGTAAAATCCTTCACTTTCTATCTCTAGGAAATGCTGCAGGACTGTTTTATAGAGACTGCACAGACCCCACGAGTTCCATTAGTGCCTCTGGTCAGTGTAATGTTCAGACTACTGTTCCCCTTTCTGAGCACAGTCTATGTTCCTTTTTGAACAAATTGGTGAGAGATCGACAGAAATAGTTGGATGTAGAAAAGCATCTTTGTAGAAGGTGGAAAAAAACCCATAGTACAATACTGGAGAAGTATTACAGACTATTTTCTAGTTTACCTGGGACTAAAACCAAAGATATTTGGAGGTTTGGTGTATGTTTATGCTCACTGATGACTTTATCTCACAAAGGAAATTTGTTAGAACTAATCTCTTGTACTATGAATGTAAGCTCTAAGTTGTAACTGATGGATGCTTTAGTATTGTGTGGTGCCCCTCTCCTTACTGCCTGCTTTACTGGGAAAATAAGTGTTTGACATTTTTATGAGGTCCTGTAGATGTCATGCTAATCAGGCTGCCTAGGCTCAAAGCTCTTTTAATGAGGAAAAAAAAAAGAAAAACATACTAAAAGCATTCTGACTAGAAGGATTGTGTGTGATTGTGTGATTTTGAAGGGAAATAATTTTAAGTACTTTAAATTCTCCTTTAAAACCCATGAACTACATAATAAGTGAACCCTAAGTAAAGAGCTGCATGATAAAATGTCACATTATGTATACACCTCTGTAATTCTGGCTGCTATCACAGCAAAACCAAGTTCTTTCAATGAAAGGTATATTCTTTGGAAGGGCAATTTTGGAATAAGTTGTCTTTGGAGGATTTCTTTTTCTAACCACCTTCTTTTACTCTCTGACCTCTTTTTGCTTGAGAAACACAACATATCTTGCAGAAGGAAGAGCTATGCCTCTCCACTAATGTAATGGTGGATGTCCTTACATAAATACCAGCAAGCTTTTAGAATTTGTGATTTGTTGTGATTTTAGTACAATTTGTGATGTTTGCCACACTTATGTCTTTAATGTTCTGTGGCTGGAAGTTATTTTTTTTCCTTAAGGCCTTAGAAAGTAAGGACTAAAATATTTCTGCTCTTTTGGCTTAAATCTAATGCCTACCACTACATGTCACCTGTTGCACTGCAGTTAGTGTTTTCAGCCATCAAAAATCCTTTGGCTTTGGTCTCTCAGCTGCCAGGTTTCTTTATCTCCCAGGAGCCAGTCTCTTCTCTTACCTCTCCCATTGCTGATCTTGGATAATTTTATAACCCCATCTCCCCCACACTCTCTTTGGCTGAGTGTCTGAGACTGAAGTAGACTAGATGAACCACTAGTAAGGAAGAGCAGGAATGCTTTAAGGAAGAGTTTGTTGAATATTTCTCCCAGTTTCTATTGATCACTGGAGTGGGTCCCAGTACTGTGTCTGTCTGAAGAGCACAGGGTGGGAGGATCTGTGTTCTTCTCCTGCAAGAAGGTAACAAATAAGATCAAAACCCATCAAAACAAATAAGTCCAAAGCCCATCACTGTATTTCAAAGGCCAGTGTTGGAAGCTGAAATGCTGTACTGCTGACTCATGTAGTCTGCCTGGCCTGACTTCATCGTGGCTCTCCTGATGCACGTGAACTCAGACACAAATTAATTCCAGCCTGTCAGGAACAGTCCCAGAGTAATTCTTTGTGACTCTTTGTAGGAAGCATTGATGAAAGCCAGCCCTCTAATTAATATATTGAATAATGCATCCCTCTGAGGCATATGGGGATCTCCCATACTGTCATAGCTTGGCAAAGCTAATCAAAAGCCGGGCTGCCAGGCTGAAAGTAGCATCATATTTTGTGCATTCTGGCTAACAAGGAATAGTCTCCCACTTTCTTTTTTTTTTTTTTTTTGTGGGGAATTTGGGTTAGGTTTTGATCTTTGTTCCATATCATACTCATCTCTCAATTTCTGGGAAAATGGATGCATTCTCAGTGTGGGAGAGAATCCCTCTTGTTTTCAGATGACTGATAAACATTTGGAAATTCTTTTAAAACCACTACTGTTCTGAGACATTTAGGAATTACCTTTTCAAAACCACTACTGTTCTGAGATGTTTAGGAATTACCTTTTCATATACTCTGATTACAGACATAATTTTCTGGCTATTTCATTCAATGGCAAAAAACCTACAGGCATCAGGAGTGAGCATCTTTTCTGGATCCATCCTCCCTTTGCCCCAGACCTCCTCTCCAATGGCCCAATTGATTTTGAGAAATGCACCTTTACAGCTCTTGTTTCTTTACAGCAGCTGGGGCTGGAAGCATCCTTGCAGTAGAGGAAGATGCAATCTGAGAGAGGATTTATCCTCAGTGAGTACATCAGCACTAGCAGGGACCATTTTTACTTGAAACTAGATAGCTCAAAATTCTTCAGAGAGATTTTCTCAAAAAGAATCAGGCAGGACCCAGGTAAATTCAAGTTCGTATCCCTGAAGGACCCAGGTAAATTCCAGTTCATTTCCCTGAACTGACTTCAGCTGCTGAACCTTTGGAAATTTGCCTGGCATTAAGCTGAACAAAACCAGTTGTTTTATTTAACAGAAGAAGTTGAGCCCATGCTGTGCAAAAAGAACAGTCTTATCATGGCAAAACAGACAAGATATTTCTGCATTAATTTAAATGTGAACCATTTGTGTTGCTCAATAACATCCATTCAAGATAAGGAGGTCCGTTTTTATGCCCTCTGCTGCTTGTAAATTAACAAACCCTCTTAAAATGACAATTCATCAGCAGTTATATGAGGCAGAATTCATTCTCTGCAAGAGAAGAAAATGAAACTCCCATCCTTTCATTCCCTGGCATTCCCCTGAGTCTCCTCTGTAGAATGAGATGAGTTTAATTTTGCTATTGTTAAGCACAGTGAGCATGAAGCTACATCAGAATGTAAGAGCAGGAAGGAGCATCTTATTAGCTGCATTACAGGTTCTTTTAAATAATGTTGATTCAGTAACTTGTGTCTTGCTGATCATATAGAGAACAAGGATGAAAAGCCAGTGAGTGATGCTGTTTCACTTGCATATTTGTAGTGAGTTAATTGGAATAGGACATAGCCGTGGTTGTCGTAGCTCTGTAATTATCTTGCAAGATAATTTTTGTCCATTGGGCAGAAGGCAATAAAAATGAGAGGTAGAAACATTTCCATGTTTTGTGGAATATCTGAAGTTCTGTAGCTGAGTCTGAGAGAGAAACATACTCACCTGTGTCTGCCAGCAAGTACTTCGGAAATAATAAGTACCTGTAGACTTCAGAGCTGATTTCAGTAGATCTGGGTTTTCTCACATAGGAGAAAATCCTGCTTTTATTGAAAAAATAGAGAAAACCAAGCCAAAAACTCTGTCACATTTTTGGCCAAAAGGTACAGACAGATTCTTAGGTTTTGCCCACAGTATTTTTGGTTTTCGGGTTTTGATTGAAAATCTTTGAGTGAAGGAGACATGTTCTACTACAATATTGATTTTAGGGGCAATCTGTAATAGTGACTCCCTAAAGCCATTTCTAGATCTGCAGTAGTTTCTCCAGGATTCTTTTTTTTTTCTTTCTATAAATCATTAGATTTGAACAGTGTGCTGGCACTTTGGAATTTGCCTTGAGGATAGAAACCAGCCGAGTATTACTTTCCATTTGGCCTTGTACTTCTCTTTCCTTTTATTGCTCCTCTGTAACAACAGATTAGGAACCCAGCAAAGAGAAGCTCTTGATTTACCTACAGCTTGACCATGCACCTTTGCATCTTGACATGACTCCCACTGCAGCATTCTGCCCTGAGCATTCTCACTTGACCAGGGCAATGATTTTGGGATGAGGATGCTTTGGGATGCTGCTGTTGTGAAGAGCTGGGAGTGTGTCTAGTGCTCAGCCCCCTGGGTTGTCTCCTTATTGTTTGTTCACCTGCCTACATTAGAGCAAAAGACCCATAAAAGATCTCTGGTTTCTCTGGTCTCTCCTGCTGCACTGTTGCTCTCTCACTGACAGAGACCTGCATGTGACTGTGTCTCTTTTATTCATCTCCATTCTGCCTGTGAGGATGCTTCTGTCTCGGATGCAAACTTGTCTTGTCATGAGACGCTTGGTGATCTGCTGACCTCATGCTACTGTTGCTTTTACAAATCATAGCCACACAGACTTGCTGTTTCTACAGGCAGAGCCTGTCTTTAGATATCTGTCTGCTGCCAGAATCCCTTTTGTTGCCTGCTTCTTTGTCTTTTCCTCCTGTGGTATTGAGACAAATGAGCATCTCACTCTCAGCAGCTAATTGAGTGTGATTTTTTGGGGGCAAGGAGACACATTGATGCATTTATGCTTGCTGGTCCAGAACAGAGTAGTTCATTCTACTCTCTATTTCTTCTCCTTACCTTTGTTCTTCATTCCTTTCTTTCCCTATTCCTTTTCTGGCTGATGGCTAAAAGTCAAAGAAGGAAATAAGCCATTTGTTCTCTTCAGGTTAGTGTTAGTCAGTTAATGCAGAGAAACAACTGTCACAAAAGGTTTGTGAAACAAATCTATTTTTTCATATTGTTTTTCCCCAAAATGCATGAAATGAACCACAAATTCATTTCCAGAATATTAGATGTTATCCCAGGGTGATTCTTCACAATATCCTGCAACAGGGAATGTAGAGACTCATTCTTCCTTAATTAATACAATGTACAATGCTCATAGGCATGTGGGGCTCATCAGCAAATCCTATACATATTGTCTGTGCCAAGTTTCATACTGGCATCCCCTCTTTGGACAATTTAGGCTTTATTTTTATCCATCAACTGCTGCATTCATTTATAAATGATGCTGTTGCTCTGAAGCTTTTTGGAGGTCTTTTATTGTGCCTAGGCCTCTGTTAATAGCTGAATCACTGAGCCTTAGCATTTCAGGCATGTCATATTTACAGCTGGAAAACATTTGTACAAATGAGGCCAGTTAAACACACAGTATCTGATAATTCTTATTTTGGTGTAAAATATTTCTTGAATGGGTCATATTTAAGATACTTCTGCTAGGAAACAAACCTGGAAGAATATTAGAAGTCTTACAAACATTTCCTTTGAAGGAGAGGAGTAACTCCAGTGAAATCTTT
Source organism: Melozone crissalis (assembly GCF_028551555.1). Classification (NCBI taxonomy): domain Eukaryota; kingdom Metazoa; phylum Chordata; class Aves; order Passeriformes; family Passerellidae; genus Melozone; species Melozone crissalis. The sequence goes on along the minus strand of NW_026535797.1, from coordinate 11,708,128 downwards.
GGTTACAAGACTGCCAGGCTGAGCTGAGGGGTCTTTGAGCATGTACTTTGCTTTTCTAAAGTGATCCAAAACAGGCCTGATTTATGTTTCATGAAAAAGCACAGCAATAATCTATAGCAATTCCCCATGTACATGACTTTCAAAGGAGGGTAGCCAAGCACTGGGAAAACATTAATTAACTGGGCTTCATAATATAGTAGGCACTAAACTAATTTTAAGCAAATGCAAAAATCCAAAAATATACTCTTATTCTTATTTCAAGTATATTTCATGAGAATGTGGTTATATTTTTTGGGATTTATGGTATAGGTTTGGGAAAAATGCCACAGGACTTTAAAGGACTAAGACTTATGACCTGGGTGAGAACTAGACGCAGCCTTATTTGTGCATAGATTTTGGTGGTAGCATAAAGGGAAAAGAAAAAAATATTTAGCAACAGCAGTTTTGCTGTTGCTAAATATACTTTAAAGGTATTCCCTGTTAATTTCTGTGATAAAAAAGTACCTTCTTTTATGTACTGAGAAGAGAAAAAGAAATTATGCTCTGTGCAGCAGAGCCTGCTGCCTTTAATGGATTCTCTGGTGGTGATTGACATGGTTGAGCCAAAATGCCAGTTTTCCCCTCAAGGAAAGGATTGCTTTGGACCTCTTAACTCTTCTTGGTCTGGTTTATGCATAACAGAACTGTGTGTAGCAACTTTTTGGTTCAGGGGCCTGTGATCCCCTGAGCTTACAGGGAAGGCACAGGTTTATGTATTTGGTATTAGTGGGGATGAGATGCAGGGAGGCACATGCACGAATGCACATATGGAAAGACACGTAGATGCCATAAACACCTTCTTTTTGAGATACTGTGCAGAAAACCTCCTTAAAATTCATTGGGACCATTTTAAAAAGGATTGGCTTTGCTGAAAAGAAATTAGCTGAGAATAAACACTTGGCAATTTTTTTCCCTTATCTTGCAAGCTAAGTCTCACAACAATTACTTCTGCTGATGTCCAGGACTACAGCATCCCGGAAATTAGCACTGGAAAAGATGTAGAAAGCTCCAGGGACCTAGCTAAGACAGTTCCTTACAGTATCTTCCTGCCCAGCTTTTTTCCCAAGCTTCATTTGAAATATGCTGTGCAAGGAGGTTTTGCCCGTAACTCTTCAGAGACCTCATCACATCCTAACACATCCAGCAGCGTCTCCCCTGGCTCAGCCACACAGAATGATGCTGTATTTATGTGTTTAATAAACACATTCTTTGCCCCAACAGTTCAACATTTGTGTAGCTCTTAACTATGGTAGTTTATGGTGGCTGGCCCAGGGTTGTGTGCAGGTTGGGTGTGGGCTGGTAGGTGCCCAGAGTTAATGTCTGCTGGAGGTGATTTCAGACCAACTCATACATGAATCACCTTGTAGTGATTCCATCTGAAGCCAACTGCAGTTATTGATACCTAGACAAATGTGATGCAGTGTCAGAGAGAGGAGAAGCCTGTTGGAAAGGTATGTGTCATTGAGCAAGGGTTCCATGTGGAAAACTCCAGGTCAGTTGAGTGGGAATTGAATGAATTAGTTCCTGCTTCCATATATGCACATAGGCATGGCTCTTGTGTTGCTTGGATGAGTTAGAAGTATGCACTGCTTGCCTGGTATGACACAAAAGTGTTTACTCACTTCTGGAGCAGGATAGAATTAAAATTACATCAGACTAATTGGCAACATCCACTAATTTAACTGCTGTTTCCTGCAGCAAGAGGAGGAGTTTTTCCTCCTTTACATGTTATTGTACAATAAATATGCCTTTTTCCTTGATGTTTCTAGCCCTTATTTAGTGCACAACATCCTGCTAGGTAGTATCCATCTGTTTCCTCTGTCTTTTTACATGGACATTGGCAATTGCCTTCAGTCTGACATCTTAACCTGCAAAACTGAGTTTTCAAGTCAGCATCTTGGAAGTCAAATTTGTTGTAAAAGTTTTGACTTTGTTTTCAAAGCAGGGGAATTCTACTTTGACTGGTCAGAAACTAGACACACCCCTGGCAAAAAGCTCAGTCCAGCAGGTTCCAGATCAAGTTTGAAAGGCAGACTCCTGTAACCTGAATTTTTGCTTGTATCTTGTTGTAAATCCTAAATAAAAATGTTGCTCACATTCAGTGATACTCACTCAAACCTCCTGAACTCTTGGGTCCAATAGACAGAGGAATAGAGCATCTCTTACTCTCAGTTGATGGTTTAGGGAGCAAGGATCAACAGAGGCAGTTGGAATTGCTCAGCTGTTTTCATTTAAAATGGTAGAGCAGACAAATGTCAATCCTTTTTACCTTTAAATGCCTGGTGGGTAGGGCAAAATGGGTAGAAAGAATGCAAGAATTGTTTATTCCATGGAAAGGCATTAGAGTTGGCAGAAAAAGGGAGCCGGGGTGCAGTAGGCAGGTAACCTGAAGAGTCTCTGTTTTTCTTTTTTCCTTTCTTTGCATGCATTGGCATTCTTTATTTTGAAGTCTATAACACCTTGTAGTTGGAAACTACAAGGAAACACTTCAGGAATAGTTAAAGTGCAGATATTGTGTTTTCCTTGCCCTTATTGTCTGCTCTCGCTCCCAGTCAGAGATTAAAATATTAGCATAGTGGCCTAGTAAATGTGCATCCATGCACAATGCTCTTCCCTCAGGATAGAGATAAGGATCTTGCCAGGATCATGTCCATCCTTCAAGAGCACACAATTCTCTTCTGAAAAGAAGGGAGGAAGGATCTTGAGCTAACATTAAAAAAAAAAGGAAAAGCAGCACCAGAAGATACTAAAAACGTAACAATTCTTCCTTTTAATGGAATTCAGAGGTAGTTTGAATTCTTAATTGGAAAATTATCCTGTGCCTGCTGCAATTCTGGCTGCAGGCTCCACATTTTAAAAACTGCTTTTGCAGCAAGCAGTTGGGGAAAGTGTCAGCAGGAAAAACTGACCTTTCCTGTCACTACTGCCTGCATGCTCTCAGCATTTTGTCATGCCAGGGGTGATTAATGAATAGGGATGGTGGATGATGTTGATTTAGCTCAGTTCCTCACAGCGAGGGTGCCTTATTTTACTCCCTATGGCCATCACAGCAGCACACACAGGTGCTTTTGTGAACCTTGGTTTAAATTTTGCTGTCTGGAGTTCATATGCACAGATCTGTGTGACCATGGGTCAGGACCTCAGGCTCCTGAGTGTTAAATTCTCTTGTCTTTATAAGCCTCTGGACAGGGTTTTTAGCTAGGGCACCATGAAAGCCTTTCCCAGCCACCACACTCTGTGGGCTACACTTGGATGTGTAAGTCAGGGGATGCTGACATCTCCCCTCAATGTGCTTTAGTTGCTAAAATAATGCTGGGCAGTACATTCTCCAAATGTTCTTCAGAGTGTAAGAAAATACAAGGCTGTGAATGTGTCTCTTCTTGTTGCTGCTCCTGTATTGCCACACCTGTGAGGTTGCTGTAGTGAGTTCTCAAAGGTGGAGAATTACAACAGGATAAAGGAATAGATTTAGAGTCTGTGCATGTGTTGTTGCAGCTGTGCTTCAGGATCTGGCTCTTTCCACTGCTGACTTTTTTGCATTCTTCATGTAAAGCTCCTCTAGACAAATGATGAGAGACCATTTACTAAAAATACCTGAATTCAAGAGTCAGAGCAATGCAAAACAAAGCTCTGTTCCTTGCCAGTGGGAACAGATGTGAGGTGAGGCATGAAGAAGCAGCATTGATTTGGGATCTGTTTTGCAATCAGTCATTGGTAAACGAAAGCAGCTTGGTTTGGGTGGAGGAAGGAAGACCAGTGCATCACTTTCCAGCCTTATCTGCCTGCAGATAGAGCAGCCTGTCTTGCTTTTGTGTTGCAGAACACTTTGTGAGCTTTTCAACTTGTAGAGCACTATTTGGTGAACAGAGGAGTACTGGAGTACTAGGAGTGTGCTGTGTGCCTATCCTTTTTTGTCATCATTGTTATTCTGAAAAGAACCATTAGGCTTGTCAAAACTAATTAAGGGAACAAGTAGATGGCACTGGAAAAGAACTTCAAGCTAGAATGACAAGTTTCAGGAGATCCCTCTCATTCCCTGGTGCACACTTGAAAGGCATTATGAGTAGATCCACAGAGCTCATGCATGCAAATGCACAATGGTAATGAGTTATTCTGGATTTTGTTAGGATATACTTAGGTTCTTCTAATTGCAGTCCCTTTTAAAATGAATAGTACTGTGGCAGACTGATGTCTTTTATTACCTGGGCCAGTTTTGCCCCATTGCTGTAGGGGAGATACAGTGGTCCCTCCATCTGGAGGGGAGGGACCCAGAGGATGTCAGGGGGCCAGGTGAAGCCATCTGAAACTGTCAGATGTGTGTCAGGATGCTGCAAATGGCTCTGAGCAGGAGCCGGGTGTCTGGCTTCCAGAAGGATGGATGCCAGGAGAGTGCATTTAAGGCTGAATTTAAGTAGGAAACCTGTTGGTAAGAGCTGCAGGGCAAGTGCCCAAAGTGTTCCCAACCTTTACCTCAAAGTGTTGGAATTACTGCCCTGTTTCATTAAGTTGTGATGAATAGATATGACGGTAAGCATGTACATCTGTCTCTATTGGCAGGTCATAGACCAGGGTGATGGTTACTGAATGACTGAAATTACAGCAGTTAGTGCTACTCATTTGAAAAAGGCAGGAAACCTCTGCTATGGACTAGAAAGAGTGCTTTCTATATACATTGGGGACTAACACTGCAGCACACTGTAATGTTTTTCACTGACATTTAAAGGGATTTCTGTGTATCCTACTGTCACTTTTAACCATGTCCATATATTGGGAAGCTTTGATCCCAATAATTGTGTGATCACAGGAATTCTGGCTCATTCTGGCATCCTTGCCAATAACAGACAGCCTTTCTTGCTTGTGGGATCACCCTGAAACTGATGGTAGCGATTAAGGAGCAGACTGTTTCTCACTGTGAGAGGAATGATGAAAGCCCTGCCTGTGCTGCTCTGTTTTGTGGTGTTGGTATCTTCTGGCCACAATTCAGGGTGTTGTGAATGGACTTCCTATCGATGTGGTGCTCTCGTTAACAAGCAGTGCCAGATTCAGTTACCTGCACAGTGGGTCATAATGTAGTTATTTTGACATTTGCAGCACTGCCTGATCTGAGCTGAACTCCAGCACATTTATATGTTTGTCATTGCTTCACTTGCTTTTTTTTTTGTGGGATTCACAAAAATGTATCAGAGCATCTGTATTTTTAAAATTATTTTTATTATTATTTTTACTGTTTTTGCTGTTGATGCCTCAAGGATGAAAATGGACAAAGAATGTGATAAAAATGTTTTCAGAACATTAGGCAGTTCTGAATGTAGGCTGGCTCAGAGGGAATCTATTATTTACAATCTACTGTATCAAATTCAACTCCCACCGAATTAGAAACTGATTTTTGTCATTGTCCCTTTTTAATCTAACCCTTTGGTTAACTCAGGAGAAGCAGCACCATAAATCACGTGGACATCTATGGATTTTTTTTTTCCCCTGCCAGCCATTGCTAGGACTAAATGTTCATCTCTCAGTGATTCTTATCAGCCAGGACACTAATAATAACATTTCTGTTCTGGGCTTGACTTTCCCTCTTCCAGGAGGAAAAGTATCTTTTTAATGTCCTTTGAAAAATATTTTTAGAGAGTAAATAACAATGCATGGGAAGATTTGACTTGAGGTGCTTGAGTTCCAGCTAGTGAGATTAAAGAAACTCCTTGTGCCTCTTTTCATAATTGTCAAGGACCATGGATGTCATGGGATCATGGTGTGAATAATGAATACTTTCTCACCTTTTTAAAATCAGAAATTCACCATATGTGCAACACTGTTGTTCTTCTGAAGATGGGAAAAAGGAGGTAAAGAATAACAAGATTGCCCAGCAAACCAGGGGCAAATCAGGAGACTTAGTCTTTCGTGTCTCTAATCAGCCAAATGAAACCTCCTTTTAATTTGCTTTCTGAAGGCATGAGGCATCTGTGCCCTTGTTTTTCCTTCAGCATTAAGCCAGAACTCTGATTTTACTGGGTCTTGGGATCAGCTTTCTGTGCTATCACTAGAACAGTCATAGTAGCCTTGATCTTGTAGACAAGGGACAGGCAGGATCACTCTGCTGTGCCTGGGAAGGTTGGTGTAGGGCCCCTGAGCATGGTCTGTGTGGAAATACAAAGGAGATGAGTTGTTAAAAGGTGGAGACCTACATACCAGGTGCCCCAAGGTAGGTTTAAACTGGCTTTGTGCTCCTTCACCAGCTCTGTCTGATTGCAGCCTTTCAGCTGACTGACTGCCTTCTCTCTCTGTGTCTCTCCTCCCAGGTCAGTGGCTGGTTTGGATAAAGAACCTGACCTTGTGCACATGGAAGCCCGGACAGCTGATGGACGTGAGTGCCTGCAGCCAGTGCTGAAAACTGGGCTTTGGGCCAAGAATGGAGTGGGAATGAGAATCCACTTCATCCATTTTACCTCTCCATTTACATTTTAATTGGAAGGGGAGATGTGGGTCATGGGGATTGATGTGATGTTCTTATCCTGAACTTGCAGGGGAAAGTTGTGGCTGTAGGGCTTGTGTCTGTGGAGGGGGTGGACAGAAGCACAGTCTGTTGGGCTAAGAACCCATCCACTCTGTTCCATGTTTAGCAGTTTCAGTATCACATAGTTTACATCAATCATAAAGAGCTGGGCTACCAGCACTGTACCATGGAACCTCTGTGCATTTCCAGAGGTGCTCAGAACAGCTAGGTGGTACCTGAGAATCTGAGAAATTACCTGCAGTCAGACTTGCCCTCCAGCCAGAATGTCTCTATACCTCTTTGTCTTGTATTGAAAGTATTTTGTAGTTTTGCTCATAATGTATGAATAAGTGTTCCATACCAACATATTACAGGCTTGAAAATGTGCCTGGATCTGAAGCAGGAAATAGGAAAAAAAAATCTTAACTCCTCACTGAAATAAATCTAGTCACATTTGCAGTGGAATGAATTCCTACAGTCAATTTCCAGCAAAGACATGGTATTAGAAGTAAGTTGACTTACTCTCTCTGAAGTGTTTTAGGTATTTCTCACAGGAACTGCAGCATAGTAATGCATCTGCTCCTTGTGTGGAATTTTACTCCAGTGTGAGGAAATGGAACAAGTGTCCTATTTTGGTGCAGGGATAGTATAGAAAAACAGCATAGGATGAAGGAGTTAAAGGATTTCTGGGGGAAAAAAAAAGCCTCATTTTTGTTGGTTGCAAACTTTTCTCTGTTTTAGTCAAGTGCTGCATAGGCCAGATGTGTGAACAAACTTCTGTCTGTCAAGATGGCTTCTCTGAGGTTGTGGATGTTCTAATATCACTCACTGGCCTCCCACTGCTATTTAGTGATGGCAGCTGAATAAATAACCAGGCAATAACAGCTCAGGGGTGACAGCTGTTTGTTGAATATGTGGAAAAAGCAAAACAGGCCGACAGGTGGGTGGACAAGGTAGGGAGGCATCTTCAGTGCCTTTGCTGCTGTGTGTACTGTCACAGGTATGATGGAAGAAGTGGTCAAATGCAAATAAAAAAATCCCAAGCAAGCAAGCAAAGTGCTGATGGAGTCTGTTTTCAAACTAAGTTTAAACTTGCTCACCCAGCTATTTGAATATTGGATATGTCAAGGATGTAAATGTTTGAAAGATGTATCCCCAGCTTAAAGACAGCTCTCTTCCTTCAGGTCTTGTTTGCTCAGGGGTTTGCTCTTTGTTCTTGTTTTAATATATAAATTCAGCATTTTGAAATTGGCAGCTGATGGTGTTGAGGGTTTCACTGGAAGCCAGGCTTGGCCAGTGGTGTCAGCAAAACAGCCCCAGTGCAGCTGCCCTCCCAGATCTGTGCTGGCCCTGCTGGCCTGTACCAAGGACTCCTCTCCCAGCACAGCACAGAAGAACAGTGCTGCTCCAGTCAGAGTTCTAAGGCCTGAAACAATATTAGTTTGTGTTACAAAGAGATGACAGCCTCACAGCTGTAGACTTCCCCAGTGTGATATTGTTCAGCTCTGGGTGCTCAGGAATGGGGCACTGAACTTTTCTCACAGTTAGTTCTGCAACCAAATTGGGCCTTCCTGTGCTCAGTGAAACAGCTGAGGCACTTACACCTGCTGGAAAATGGGGCCCTGCAGTTACTTCCTCTTGATCAGAAAGCTTCTGGTGAAAGTTTTCCTCAGTATTATGCAGAAGGAAGAAAAGGCTTCTCTAATGCTTCTTTTAGGTCAGTCTGGTGGCTCAGTCACTTATTTGATGCATTAACAGACATAGATTTAAGTATTCCCATTGCTTAGTTTAATTCTAATGGAAGAATTCATGCCTTCAATGTCACTGGCTACTTGAAAACTACATGATTCTTCTAGGCTGGGCATTTTTCTTTCTTCTTCTTCTGTTTGCCTCCATGTTTTCAAGGAAAAAAAAAATAGTGAGTAAAAGCAGTGGAGAAGGGAGGGGAAGGAATGGAAGTGCTATTTAGGACTAGACTCCTGAATTTGATGATTTTTTAATTTTTAATTTTTTTTTCCTTTTGGCATTAATGGGACTCAAGAACCCATCTAATACCAATTCAGACAGAGGAGCCTAAGAGGAGCTCTGGAGCTGGGAACAGGTGGTGGGGCATGCTGGAATCTCATTCATCCATAGATGAGTCAGGGCTATCAATAAGCTTATGGGTCTGGGAGCTGGCAGTCCTGTTCACCTCTCTGGTGACTGTCCTTCAAGATATCTTGCCACATGGTTTGTCTGTCCAGTCATGGTTGTGTCTCTGAAAAACCCATCTGCCCCTGTGCCTGGTCTCCTTAAATACTGCAAGATGCTGATAATTCCAGTGCCTATCTTATCTCAAGCTGTTCCCATCTTTTGAGGCAGATGAAGTTTTTCACATTTTTTCGACATCTTGGCAGAGTCATTGTAGCAGAATAATAATCGAGGCATGCATTTTTAAATTGTAAAAACATGTAGGAGCCTTGGGCATTGTGCCTTCTGCCAGAGTGTAATAGGCAGCAGCAAGGACAGGGCTGGATGCAAGGGGACTGTTATGATCACACTGACACAAGCACCCACCAGCATTCCTGGGAAGGATATATTGAACTTCCTGATGTTCAATGAGTTAATCTTCACCCCACTCACAGATACACTGCAATAAACAGGGTTTGAATTATAGGAAAAAGAGGAGGAGAAAAGCTAACCAAAAGGATAAAACAGGGTAACTAATTCCTGGAGAGTCTACACGTCTTTCTCTTTGGGGGAAAAATTATTGAGGCCAGTGAGTTTTTCTCCTTCTCATGGAAACCTTTAAGATTTTATGATTTTAAGTCTTGCCTGATACCAGGGCCTGATTTAAGCTGAGCCAATCTGCCAATGCAGCTTGTCACTGTCAGCTGCCCTTTTCCCTGTTAGCCATGCTGGCCAACCATCCCAGGAGGAAGGCAGGACTTTCTGTTCCATGTCTAAGTCACAGCCACCTGCATACAGGTTGGCCCTTTGCAGCCTGCAGCGCAACAGCTTTGTCTGTTCCACTGCCTCCCTTCAGGAACCCACGTCTTTGGGGAGAGAGCCTCTTGTGCTCCTGCTTCCTGCCAAAGCTGGCATGGCTGGCAGGAAAAGATGAAACTTGGTAGCTTGGTTTATTTCACCAGTTTGTCCCTTCCAGTCTCAAGAAATTGTTTCCGTTTTGTCACTTCAAAAAGGGTAAAAATACACTCCAGAATCTCAAGATGGAAGACTGTGTTAAATAGCAATGAGGAGGTGGTTCAGGCTCCTCAGCTGGAAAATGGCTGTGCATCTGTGAAAGCCATTCCCTAATCCTGAGGGAGGTGGGAAGGGTTTGTGTGGAGGCATGGATGCTGGGATTGGAGCTGCAGGAAGCCCTCCAGGCTGCTTGATGCCCATATTGCCACATTCACAGATGTGTTGGGGAAGTGGATGGGGTTGCTCATAAGCATGAGAAATTTTTAATGCTGCCTGGAAAGTAGGGAGCCCTTCTCAACTCCTTTTGCAATGGAACATTATAAAAATCCCAAAAGTAACAAAAAATCCAGCCCGCTAAAAGAACCCTGAAAACCAAAACACCCAAACCCTTTAATTCTGGTGTTGTATAGGACAATATATAAATGGGAAGAAGTGCCCAGATAGAAACAACCTTCCTTACACAATACAACTGCCAGTGAAAGATAAACAAGGCTTTGGAGGCATGGCTTAGTCTCATGTCACCTGCCCCTCTGGGTGAATGTCCTTTTACCTTGTGGTTGCCCAAAAAGGCAAAATTACCTCATTCTGGAGGAGAGGCTGATAATAGCCTGGAAGTTAGGGTGGCCTCTTCTCTCTTAATGGAGGCTTTTGTTGAGAGACCCTGTTCTTCCTATGTGAGAAGATGTGCTCTGTGAATGAGCACATTTTAGAAGCTTGAACAGGGACTTGAGATTGTTTCTTGCTTCGAGTTACACACAAATGGGAGCAGAACTGGATGCTGCTATATTTTTTACCTGATTTTTAATAGATTTAAAAAAAAATTTTGGAGAAAAAAGCAAGACAACTTTATCTGGTATCCTAAAGCAGAGAGGTTTAAAGATATATTATTTGTGTCTGTGTTTGTTTTTTTTTTTTTTTATAGGTTTGTATTGTAAAATATATGAAAATAAATAAAACAAGAGACTAAATGGAAAGTGGGTAGTGAGCTACCCCCCTTCTCCACCACCATCTCCTTGTGAATATTAATCAGGTGCCATTCTTTGAGTATATTTGATTGCTGGTGTAACACACTCAAAATGACACATTTCCCAATAGGCAGGAAGCTCGTTGTCATGTCAACACTTGTGATTTATCTGCATTTATTTGTGACAGGTTTTTATTCCTCTTCCCATTCTGTCACTCAGCAGCAGCAAATTATCCCCTTTTTGGAAGGATAAGAATATCCAGGCGACTGTGTGGGAGAACGTACTGGAGGGAATGAGCTTCTAAAAATACAACTCCTGACCTCTCCTCCTTGTTCTGCCTAATTTTAGAACTACCTCAAAGAGCAAGTCACCGCTGTTGATCTCTTTGGATGGCATGGCAGCACATAAGACCCTCTTGTTTTCTGAGAAGTTGCTTTTATCCACTGCAAGGTTGGCTTAGGCTCCACACTGAGGAGCTAAATAACAGCTCTGGGCCAAGTGTGTGTATATCAGTTGATGAAGAACTTTAATTTATGCCAGCTGAAAGTCTGACCTCTCTGCTGCTGCTGCTGCTGGAATTTTATGCTGGGAGAAAGCACAGCTCTGATACTCTGGTTATTGGCACCGTCTCTATGTCAGGTGTTTGTCACCATTCACTTTAATCACTGCCCAGTACTCTGAGCTGGCACCAGCAACATTTTCTGCTGCTTTAGCATCCTCAGTGGGACTGCGATTTCATTATTGCACCAGACCTGTGTGACTGCTCTGACTCAGCCCTTATTAACCTGGAATCCCTGGTGCATCAACCCAGAACCAGGTCTGCAGCCTTTAAACAGGGGCCTTCACTCACTGGGTGGTTGGGCATGGACATTCATTAGATTAAAGCTTGGCTGTGGTTTCTGACTCCTTTAGAAAAACTATTTTAGTAATTATTAGTCTAATTATTAATGACTCTGACTTGCATTCTTTTTGCGTTTTTAAGAGTGTTGCTGGGACAAGACTATAAAAGAGGAAACTATCAGTCTATGAATCTTGTTTTAGAATTTGGGAAGGCAGTTGGCTGAATCTCAGAGGATTTCAATTGTGCTCCCCAAAGCTTTCCACTGCCCAACATATTGCTGTAACTGGAAGGACACAGACCAAGGACACGGCAGGCTATTTTTGTGATGGAGAATCCTGTAAGCAGCTTTTCTGGGCTAGTGATTGTCTTTTTAAACTTCTCTTTTTTCATTTTGAGCTCAGTTTGACAAGGTCCATGTCAGAAAGTTCTGTTGTGAGCTAAAATCACTGCACCAGGCTCACCCCAGCCCTTACAAACTTGCTGTTTACTTCATTGATGTTCTGTCCTAACCCTTTGCAGAAAAGCAAAGAAGCATTTGAATCTAGGAGGCCTGTAAAGTGCCAGAGTGCAAAAGATATGACCCTTTTATCACTCCAGCTGTCATCTTAGTAGTATTTTTATTTTCTTCCTAATTTGCAGTTTTCAGAAGAGCAGTTGAAAAGCAGAGATGGCGTATTTAGATTACACACATCCAGAAACACAATGCATTCATTGTTCTGTTTCGTGAGGCCTTTTCTTAGCCTGAGTGAAATAATGCTTAACCCCTATAACCTCTCTCAACTTACTAGAGGTGAGCACGTCTCTTCTTGTTCTAACTTTCTGTATATCTACCTTTTCCTTCTGTTGTTTTCTTCTTCTTCTCCCAGTCCTGTTCCTCCTCTCAAGCAATGTCAAGGCCTGACAGGATCCCATTAGTGTGATGGTCTTCTGTTCTTCTCTCCAGACAGAAGCATTTGATGCTTCTTGCAGAGCATATAACTGCTGTTGGGAATCTTCAGCTAATCAGGCTATTTCATGGCCATGGCATTTTCATTCCTAGCCCATGTTTGCTATAAATATTTAATTTTGAGAGATGCTTCTCATTTTCACAGAAAAATTAGTTAAATTTAATAGTGTTGATTTAGGCTTTTTTTTTTCCTTTTTGTGTTTTACTACCACAATTAAAACCAGTCAACAAGGCTAGGGCGTTTCAGAGGGAAGACAGGGGTATGATTTCCAGAAGGATGTAGGAATTGGTGAATTCTACCTGGGTGGCTTCTGCTCTATTTGGTCTCATCAGCAGTTTTCTGATGCATTTATAGTTGGTACCCTCCATTGATGGGGGGTTTTGAACTTCAGTCTCCTGAGGGATGTCTGCACAACAGAAAAGGGAATGGCCAATGTCAAAGTGTGGTGAACTCCTAACTTCAGAGAGCAATTGCCGTGTCAAAGGCTGGAGGCAGATTCTGAAAAAACATCTCCCTAGTTGGAGATAAAACATTCTTTGGAGCTGCTGATGGTGTTTACAGACAAGTGGCTCCTCCCTGGGCATTTCTGATGTTTCCCCTGCTCCCCTTGCAGACACCCACTATTTGACCTGTCGGATCCAGGAGTGCTCCGAGACCAAGAGGAGCGGGCCCTTCTCGCGCTCCATCGACGTCAGCTCCCTGGTTGTTCAGGATGAGTACATCTTCATCCAGGTACGTTGCCTTCCTGCAAATGGGACATGAATTCTGCCTGCACAAGGGATTTTTTCTTTGGCTATATTCTTAGGATAAGCATGTGGGACCCCAGTTCTTAACAGTCCATCCCGTATTGGCTCTGCAGTCTGGGATACAGCACTTGATCTCCCTGCTTATCACTTGCCTTGAATCATATATTTTAAAGTTTGTTTATTAAGGGTCCATGAATTTCACAACTTGCTATTGGTGTGGCTAATTGTAACATACAAAGGAACTAGAAATGAACTGGGGAGAACAGAGAAGAGCAAAGGAAAGGTGTGAATGATTATTTTTAGCAATTGGAAAGGTTTATGCTGATTTGACAGTCAAGTAATGCTAATAGGGTGAACCAAAATTTGTTGTAGGAGGTAAAATAGCAGAAAAATTGAGGAAAGTTGTTACAGGACAACTTCAAAGTGAAAGATGTCTATAAATTTGTCAGTTGGTGATGATTCTGGAGATGAGGAGAAAGTGTCAGAAATTGAGTAAGACGCTACGTGGTTTTGAGATTTTTTGAGAATACATGGGCTGGATGGAACAGGGCCATCTCTCTAAATTTTGTGTCTGTGGAAGCCCGAGAATGAATAGTACTGTCTGGAAGAACACTTCCTGAAGATGTACCATTTGGTAGAAAACTGAGGGCCAGGCTGTGGTGATTCCAGATTGCAGGAAGCTCAGGAGACACAGAAATTACAGACATGGTGATGTTAAATGCTTGCCTCCAGTGCTGAACCAGGGGGAACAAAATGAGATGAAGACTGGATTCAGGTGGTACAAAAAAGACACGTTTCCCTTTTTGAATAAGACTGGGTTATATTAAGCTCCTACTTTATTTCCTAGAGTATTTTTCTTGACTATATCCAAATTATGAGAAAGATTTTCTGTGTTTATTGTCAGACTTTCTTATAAGAGGGAAGACTGATAAGTATGTGCTGGGATTATGTGGAAGACTGGATCCCTGTGGCCTGGGAGGACTGCAGGATGAAAACTGCATGTGTTTGAGCAAGGTTGGCAGACTTCTTCTGAAAGTAGGGGAGTGTGCTGCTCTGGAGATGACCTACTGCTGTGGGAGCTATAGCTCCCCTCAATCCCCTGTGAAACCCAGTCTGCTACTGCTTCCTTTGGTCTCAGTGGAGATCCACTGCTAGAAAACACTGTGAATTCAGTTTTTGCTACTTAGTAAGTCATGATTTGACTAAAAGCAATGGCTTTCCAATCCATAAATGCTCTGCTCTCCAAGGAGTATTTTAGAGAGACTCCGTTAGTGTAGTGGTTTATGTCTGTGGCTAAGGATGTTGTGGAACATCCAACTCTTTAAGCGTGAGGCCTTATAGATGTTTCTCACTCCACAACTCTCATCTGTGTTAAAACAAGGCCAGTCTGTTTAGAATCTTGATTTTACAGTGAGGACGTGGGCCTGGTGTGCATATTCCTCTGCCTCAAATCAGCAGTAAGCAGCTCAGGCTATTAGCTTCTAAAAACTTCAAGTTAAAAAAAAATATCTGTGTGTGTGTACAAACACATGCATGTATGTGTATGTAATACTCAAGTGTCTTTGACTATTCTTAGCAAGGTTTTATTATAGCTTAATGGGTGTTTGAATTGAAAATCACATCCCCACACTTTAAAAAGCTGTTATATACACACAGAACATTGCTGCTGCTTTGGAAGACTCTTTTTGAGAGTCTCCATTCCCAGGCTGTTTATCCCTTTCCCTGTGTTTTGTGTCACACTGGCAGGGTTTCTGCCTGTCCAGCAGCCTGCTGTCAGTGGCTGCAGATGCTGGGCAGGGATTGAGCCCATGCAGAGCTCGAGTGACACCAGGCACTTCAGATTCCCAGCACACTCTGAGCTGAAGGTGTTCTAAATCCAGGATATGGTCAATGGGATATGCAGAGTGTTTGCTTGGTACATATGTAGCTAATATGTCCTGGATGTATTAGTCTCACAAACAATGTGGTATTGCTGCCTATTATGGGATGTGTCAGATTGACTGCTTGCAATGTCTCATGCGTGTTGTTCAGTCTGGGTAATCTTGGACAGAAGTGTAGGAGCCAGGTCTTTAGAATTTTAAATATTAGACAGAGATGAATAAATAAATATCAAAATAAATGTTAAGAACTTGGTGAGGTTTAATAGCTGCATAAAGCATTGGTGCATGAGTTCTGATATGTCTGTTCTGGAGCAAATCAGAATTAATGTCTTGGAGTGGAGAGAGGAACTTGGTTTTTTTTTAAACTTTTGTCATTAAATCAGTATATTTTTATTCTAAAACTGTAGTCAGTGTTCCTCTAAAGTTAGAGCAATTGAAACCTTCACGGGCAATTTATCTCTTATTTCACCTATTTCAACATGAGCTAGATCTCTCTTTGAGTATGCCTTTGTCATTAATATTGGAAGGAACCTAAGTAGAGCTTAGTGAAAACCCCAAAATTTTTGATAGTTAAAATTGGGGTAGATGAATTCCAGCTATTGATATCAATGTCTTAGATTATCTGCATAGAGTTATTTACTTGTGAATATCCATTCTAACCAAGATGATAACCAGGCCAGCACTGTAAGATTCCTGAGCAGCATTAAGTTGTTTAACTGCACTCAAAGCAAACATGATACTATGATCTGTAATGGATAGGGGAAAGAAGAAAACAGAAGGCATTATAATGCCATTATAAATCAACAATTCCTGTTGTGCAGCACTTCTGAAAGATCTTTCAGAATTACAGTACAAAGAAAGAAAATTAGAATGGTCTTATGCTTGAAAATTTTATCTGTTGAAGAGAGTTTGAAAAGACTGGCACTTGTTTCCAGGCAAAAGAGATAAATAACATAGCCCTTGAGGAAAGATGTAAAAGGTAATGTGGAGGGACAAAAGATATAGCTACTAAGAGAGACTAGGAAGAATTATTATGAATAAAACAGTAGGTGATCACTCTGAATTTATTGGCTGACTTTCTATTTGATTGATCAATATTTATTTAAGGATCCCTGTCATGTCAGTAGGATTGGATTGGATAATTCTGCATAAATTGATATATTAAGAACAACTCTTACCCTCTCTTGCATGTATAAATTTTCATTCACTTCACAGTATTGCTCTGGTGTAACCAGGAGCCAAAACCATAATCTTCTTTCATGAATAATACTTAAAATTCATACAACTTGCAAAACAAGTCATTTATTAGTGAGAAAACCTTGGAATATGTCTGGACTTATGTACTATAGCAGAAAGAGCTAATTTGATGATCAACTTTGCCATTTAATGTCCATCTCTGTGGTGTTCAATTACATAGCTGTGCTCCAGTGAGTACTTGTTACTGAAGCAATATCGCTTTCCAAACTTAGGTCCAAACATAAGCTACAACTGCCTAAAAAATGTGATTTCCTGGCAATTACCTAAACTGCTGTGGTACTCTCATCTGCAGAGCCTACATTATAAGACACGGGGATCAGAGATGGTCATTTGGTTTGAATCTAGAGTACTGATACTTTGGAGAATTTATTTGTTAAAAAATAAATTACAGAGGGAATTCTGGGAAAGGCATTTTTCAAGCAAGTCTTGTATCAGAGTTTCTAATGGAATTGCTCAGGCAGCTGAAAAGTGTTGAAAATTAAATAGGATTTAATGAAAATGGTGATTATTTTTCAGGAAACTCTATTTTGAGTGAGATGGCGTTGTTTGGAGAGAACCTTTTTATTTTCCTACAAGTAAACAAATAATATCAGTGGTGCTTGGCTCAATAAAGAGAGGATCAGGAATGATCTGTGTGTTTCCTTGTCAACAGATCAAAAATTTCCACTGAAAATGAGGGAAAGCATGAGCAAATGTCACCACTTATTTCAGGCAGTGAGGACAGTCTGGGCCATAGAATTCCCAATTGCTTATTTTGGGGGGTCTGAGGGGTCCCAAGGGACATGAACAGGGCAGTGCATTCCCTGGGAATCAGCTTTGCTGAGGGGCAGTGCTTTTTGCAGAGAGCATCATTCCTGTGGACAGACCCATAGCTGCCATAGAGAGCTAAGTTCTGCTGAATTAAAGGAGCTGTTCTGGCTGCACAAAGGTTCTGTGCAGGGTGCAGTGGCTCAGTGGTTCTTCTGGGGAGCTGGACTCCCACCTTGGATGAGCCTGGCTGCTAGTGGAGAGAGGGATGACATTCCCAGTGCTGGCCCGTGTGAGGACTGTCTTTACACAGAAGCCTGGGTATCAGGAGATGGACAGAAATTGTGATGGAACTCTTCAGAATGTGTGACATGACGACTGATGGCACTACTGCTGTTATAGTGCTGGTGACCTAAGGATTTCAGTGGGACAAAATTTACAGGGAGGCAATATTTTTTTGTGAGTTGAAACTGATAGAGTTAGAAAAGGACAGATAATATTTTAGGCATATTCACAAGATCCTGAGGGACATGAGAAAGGATTTGGTTTCTCAAAACTGTTTTTTCTCTTTTTTTCCACAGATGTAGATCTAGGTCTCACAAATATGTTTCCATTCCCCTATTAATCTTGCTGTGTTGTGTAAACCCTTCTGCTTGTGGCTTTCCCCCTGAGATCATACCAGCCTAGTCTGGCATGCAGTTATCACTGTCCCCGTTCCTCTCTTACGCTTCTGCCTCTGTCAGCACTTGGAGACCCTCAGGGCTACTTTGGCCTTTTTGATTTGAGCTGGCTGTAAGTGCAGAGGTGTGTGGATGGGTGATCAATACCTGTCTTGGTAGTTTTTTATGTCTTTATTTTTCTCCAGGATGCTGCAGACTCTGCTATCCCAGTGGAGAGGAGCTGAAGTTGATCTGAGTTGTAGCTCAGACATTCAGCACTTTCCATAGCAGTGACAACACCACTGGGTATAGAAGACTCCTCAGACTTAGCAGATGATACCTGGTTTGGGTTTGGGGGTGATACAGGCCAGACAAATGCCTTTGGAGATGAACCCTCTCAGATCTATCTTTGACTGGTGGTCCCTTAAAGACAAGGAATGATCCCTGTGCAAAGTTTAATTGAAAAGGATTGGTGTTTTGCTTCATATCCTGGCCCATTTCCATTTTAAAAGGGAAGTGCTTTGCACCACTAATCAGAGAGGCATGCTGAGGGGCACTGCCATATCACTTTCCAAAGCCTTTAAAGATTGGAAGCATGGGTACCACTTCCCCATTTCCATCCCATGGCATAATTTGTCAAGGTGTTTAGCTGCAGGCTGAAACTCAAGTGTCTTGTCTCTCATTGGCCCCTGCTTCTACTTCTCCTTCTTGTCTTCTTTCTATGCCATTTCATTTGTAATTCAGTCTCTTGGGAACCCTGGGAACCGCTCATTTTTCTCTTGAGTCCACATTCCTTCAGGTTGTCCTGGGACATATGATGATCCCATGTTCAAAAAGCCAAGTTGCTCTCTTGGTAGCCCTTTGTTTTGAGGTTGATGTGATGAAGGAAGGAAAGAGTTTGAGGGCAGCTGGGAAGAGAGACAGGGTCTTGGCTGTGATGGGGTCTGTGGTGTTGCCATTTAGGAGCAAGGGATGGTGGTTACTCACATCCTGTGCATGCAGCAGTGTAGATGCAGCTGCAGTTCTTGTAGGAATTGTAGGAATTGCATATGGAAAGTGAAAAGTTCAAGTGAAAATGCTCTTCTGTGATTCTGATCTTTTATATGGTTCTTCTTCACCTTCTGAAGTAAGTTTGAACTTGGAAGACTTTTGCCTAATTCAGGGAGTTGCACAGCAGGGCAGCCTCTCAGCCTGCTCACTGGCAGGAGTGAAAAGGAGCGAGTCCAGAATTTCTCCAGAGGTTGTTGTGTGGTGCAGCTGAGTGGGAGTCTTAGAGTGCACATCTGAATAACTCCTCTGGCTCAGAGGAACAAACACTTCTGCCAAAATCTGTTGAACCATTTCAGTCTTCTTTTGCATCAGAAAAGTTTCCTTAAAACATATGCAGATGTCAGTATTCACCCACAATCGCTGATAACGTCTTACAAAACCAATGGATAATATTTCCTTTTTTGGATGCCTGGTGGCTCATCAGAGTCCAGGCAAAAATTTCAGCTGAAGTAATTTGATGCAAAATGGCATTTATATACTTTCTTTTTATTTGAATCAATTTCTGGTTTATCAGGGTGGATATATTTATAATAACCTTTTTTTCCCCAGCCTCAGTAGAAATAAAAATACTTACTGTTTATAATATTAGAATTCAGGTGGAGGGACGTTTCTCTTTGAGGTGTTATAGAGGGGGAAAAATTTCCTGATTCTAGAAGCTACATATATCTAAGCCCAGCTCAGATAAGTAGTTTAATATTATTACTGGTTATAACTGTGCTTGTTTAGGAGCACTTGAAAGTGCTTATGGAGGACATGAGTGTATGTTTCAAGTTTATTGAGTATTTAAGAATAGGCTAAATGAGCATATTTGCTGAATTGAAGTAATTTATCAGGTGAATAGACTTCAACCAGCAGCCACAGCTGAGCTGATGCTAATTCATAGGGATTCCTGACCTTGGTTATCAAATGATCAATTAAAAAACTTAAATAAGTGGCAAATTTCCCCAGGAATAAACAAAGTGGTTGTTATTTTTTGGGGGTTTTTTTGATTGTTGGTTTTTTTTCATTAATGTGAGACTTCTCAGCAGTGAAACAGGAGAGCGGGGAGAAATTAAATGTTCATTTCCCAGTTTAGAACCGTCTCTCTATTTTCATAGAAACTAAATACACCATGTTCAAATATAAATTTCTTTCCTCCATTTTTTCCTCCATTAACTAGGAGCCAAAGGTCTTAACAGAAATCAATCCGTGCAATTTATTTTTAACTTCACCCTGCTTAGCTACGATTGATTTTTATCTTTGCGATCGATGGTAGAGAAAACGGTTTGGCGGGACAATGGAGCACTCTCCAGCTTGTAGGGGCTGGTCTTTGAGTCTTTTATTGAAGGAATCATTAAAAGCTTATTATGAAACTAATAGGATGAAGACGTTTAAATGATGAACACGATTACACCTGTTTTACTGGTGAATAATGCCTGCTAGAGCTGATCTCCTCTCACTCCTATTTAAAATGCTGGACAGCACTCCAGTGGGGGAAATTAATCCATACAGATGAAAGAAAGTGCATCCCACGTGCTAGTTAAAAGCTCTTGTTAAAGCAAGACAGGCAGTAAGTAGTTAGCTACTTTCCTATTCACTGCTGGGTGCTTTTCATCCATTTCTAGCACAGTTTCATTTTTTCTGTGCCAAATATCACATTTGGAACTTGAGCCTAACCATCTCTTGATAAAAAAAAAAAATTAACATTTTCCTTTATTTATTTATTTTTTATTGATTTTCCTTCTAGGGCTTTTTGTGATGTACTTTCTTTTATCACTCTCTCCCCTCCCATCATGCTGTCTGATTGATCATCTGAAGATGTAAAGTATTGCTTTGGCAAACTCATATGTTTCCTCTGAAATCAAAAGGAGGGTTAATGTGTACAATTATGCTCTTCTCATAAGTTGATTTCTGTGTGGGTGATGTGCACCTGCAGCTCGGATGTGGCTTGTGTTTTGGTGTAACTGCACATTTTCTGCAGGAGTTGCTTTTAAAACAAATGCAATACTTGAGATTACTCTGTCCTTTAGCTGTGTCATCTTTGCTCTGAGGGGAGAGGAAGCTGAACAGGGACTGGGCCAGTATAATAAATGCTGCTTTGTCACAGCAGTTTTTCTCTGATGGGTGTGGTGCTCTAAAGAGTGTCATGTTTTCTAAGCCTGCTGAATTTACCAGGCAACTTGAGGGTGCTTTATGCACAGACACTCAGGTAATTGCATATTGTTCAATTACTGTGCAGAAGGCATGATGTTAATGAAAATCACAGGCAGATAATTCAGACTAGATGGTACCTGTCATGATGGGATTTATGCTAAGGCAGTGGAGAACCTCACTACACAAAAATATCTGGAAGATTGCTTTTCCTGGTCATGGTGGGTAATCAAGAAGGAAGGGCATTACACTACGTTCATGTTCTTCCTCATCCTCTGAACCTCGTGTGACTGGAATTGTGGTTAGGCTTGGGAGAGGAGGCACAGCTTTTCAATCCTCATACCAACAAACCTGTGCAGGGCCTAGGCAGGGCTGTCTCTGTAGAACCCCAAAATCCCGTGGTAAGTGGAGCAGCCTGCCTGCTGAACTTGCCATGACTCTTCTGTGCTTTAATCCACAGTTTGATTTGGGGGATTTTATGCTCGCAAGAAGGAGAAAGGGAACCTAAAGTTAAAGCAATGTAAAGGGATGCCAGGGCTCCCTATGGAGGTGGAGAACAGGATGCTGCTACAACACTGATACCAGCTCATTTGATGTTATTGGAAAGGAGGGGAACTCCACAAGCAGGGCAATCACCTTGGAGAACAAGGGAGAGGTTTATTGAAAATAACATCAACTATATACTAGTAAGAACTTAGTATCAACAAGAAGTGTAAAATTTGTTTCTGTGAAATTTTTGCTCGCTTTCCTGCAAATTCTTTGAGCAGTAGGAGGCAGATGGGGTCCTCCTTAGCCCAGGAGCCTTTCTGAGATTTACTAATTTCCTCTCTGTTCCATCAATATCTGCCTTACATTGGAAATTATGAGTCTCAGCATTAGCCAGCCAGGAAGATGATAAAGAAGCCTCATACAGAGTGATCTACAATTCCTCACATCATCTAGGGCTTCTTTACAGTCTGAGACCTTTTAACTCATTCTGCTTGCCTTCCAAACTCTTTTAGATAAACAGATGTTTTTGCCTAAAATGAACTTCAATCTAAAGAAAAAAAAAATAAAAGGACGCAAGCTGAAAAGCTTGTTCTTAAACAATCTTATTCAATCATTAACATGAGAAATGGCTTTGTGTGTTCCTAGACATGTCACAGAACTTACTGAGATAAACAGATTCCATGAGAAATTTTATGTAATTTTCTGCAGTCTTATGAGCGTGTTTGTTTTCTTCTATGTTTGATGCAATTGATGCACTCTGTCTCATTACAGGTCAGGAAGGGGAATGAGCCAGCATATCCAGACTTTCAGGGCTTTGAAAGAGAAATTTCTCATGTTTTCTTCTTAAGTGCCAGCTGATATAAATTAGATGAGACTTTTGTCATGAATGTGGAAACATTAAAGAAAAGTAGTAGCTCATGAGTGGAGGGAGGAAAAAAGAACACAGATTAGGAAAGACAGATGTGTTTAATGACAAACACATTTGTCCATGGGAATAATTTCTACTGGCCAGAAGCCCAATTAAACACATAAAGTAGAAATCCAGAAAAACAGATTAATGATCCAGTCATTACGATGGAAGAAGAAAAAGACAAACCCAGCTAATTCTGTACTGAGCATGACAGATGAGCTCACAGCAAATAATTGGGTGACATTCATCAAATGTGAACTGAAAGGAGGCATTGGAGGGCAAAACACTGCCATAATCTCTGGGATTTACAGTGTTGGAGCATTTGCTCATAGGAAAAGGAAAATTTCATCAAAATAAATTAAGTTGGGCCTTCCAAAATTCATTCTGTACCACGGTGCTTGCCAAAACTTTATTGGAGGCTTGATCATTTTTTTGGAACTGTTATAACTGTGCATGTAAATCATGCAAAGATGAGACCCTGGCTGGGAAAAGCTTACACAGCTCCTGCCAACAGAATTGTGGGTGGCTTCATATTAACTGGCTCAGGAAGACCACAAACCTCAAATATTTCTATTTCTAAACCTTGTCAAGGTGACCTAGTCCAGGTGGAAGCCTGGAAGGGAGTTTAACTATTGCATACTGAACTTTAACAGTGTTTTAATCCTAACTTTCTGCATTTAAACGCCAACGAAACAAACAAGTAATTCAAACAAACCCCCTCCAGGTACCAGTTTTCAGTGAGATAAAGCGAAAATAATGGTTTAAAACCTTTTGAGTGTGGCAGACTTGCAGTAGAACCTGTTGTGGCACAGAAAGTGGAAGTTGATCACCCCTTGATATTTTTGCCACTTTGTTTTCACTGGATTAACTGGAAGGTTGTTGGACTGTTCCCAATCTTAATTGGTCATCACAGCATTTACAAAGTGTGCAAATATTCATGTCCTCATCTACAAGTTGAAGACCATGTCTCAGCCCATCAGAAAATGTGGATATTGAATGCAGGGTTCTTAGCAAGTAGTCACTGGACATATTCAGTTCATGTGAGAATTGAGAATTTCAGTTTTCCAATGGAGGCCATAAATATTAAAAGTGAAGAGGGGATATTTAAATATTCCCTGTGCTATTTAGACAATATCTAGAAGTGTGGGAATCCTTTGAGTAGTGCTTGTGGAGTTGAGAGATATAAAATTACTGCAAACATGAATTTTGCCTTTCAGCTGGACTCAGTATGAATCAACTGCACAGTCTGTTCTCTCCTGTGAAAATTTTATTTTGATGTGAAAGTAATAAATGGGAAATATATCTGTCAGAAGTAGCACTCACTGACCTTATTCAGCCTGCAGAAGAGGAGGCTGCAGGGAGATATTAGGGCACCTTCCAGTACCTAAAGTGGCTGTAAGAGAGCTGGAGAGGGACTTTGGACAAGGGCATGGAGTGTCAGGACAAGGAGGAATGGCTTTGAACTGAAAGAGCGTAGAATTAGATTAGATACATGGAAGAACTGGATGATCTTTAGGGCCCAACCAAGACCATTGTGTGATTCAACTCAGAGCAGGACCCTGAAATGGTCACTGCTCTGTGAGTACACAGTGCACTTTCCATGAAGTGAGAGTCCAGTGACTGCTGTTTTCTCCCTGTCTCTGCTATTGGCCTATTCTGGGTCCTCAGACAAGTTGCTTTAGATTTTCCTGTTTGTGTTTACCCTTGGCTTTAGCTAAATGTTATCTGTATAGAGTTTATTTGCTGTCACATAGGCCATTCTTATGACCTTATGCCGTGTGTGCTATAATAGTGGCTGGTTTTGTTTTTTTCTCTGGAGGGTGCTAAGTACAGTTTTTTTGACATTACAAGTAAAAATGGGAAAAAATCTGAAGGGGAAATCTTAGTGTAGAAGCTGATCCTACTTCTAAAGCTCCCTTTTTTTCCAGTTTTTCAAACTGTCAATGGAAAAGCCTTGAGTTTATTAGATATCAAATTTCATGACCAATGATAGCGTGTCCTTCAAATGACAGCTCCTCCAGGGAAGAAAGCCACTATCTAGAGGTGATATCATTGCTGAGAATACAATCGATGCTGTAGCAATGTTCTATGTAAACTCATTCTCAAATATCACTGTCAGATAAAGGAAGTATATCTAGGAGAGAATCTAGGACCTTTCTCTTAGCTTCATTGGAAGCCAACAAGTGATATTCTGTACAATAGACAAGTGCTTTGTGCATTATTTTATCTTAAGACCTGCAAGACTGCCAAACCATCAAAATGTAGGAAATTCACTGATGTAAGCCTTGTGTTAGCCAGGTCTGAGGTGGTGCCAGAAAGAACACCTACAGCAAGAGTAAGTGACTCCTGACAGGTTTTAGAGCCCATATTTTACAAATTATCGTGTTAGATCTCATTGATGCATGGCATTTTTGCATAGGCTTTAGTTCATTCAGTCCATAAAACTGCAGATTTGGATGTCTATCAGTTCCCCCCCACGCACATCCATTTTCAGAGAGTATAATTTCAGAGAAACCAGTTTCATAGTGACAAAGGGCATCTCAGAGCTTAGCTCCAGCTTTCCAAGAGCACATTTGCAGTTAGCAGTGAATGGTGCTAGTGTGGATCTCTGCTGCTAGTCACTGTAAAAGGTTGTTGGAAAATCCTGGCCTCAAGGGACTTACAGTGCAGACAAGGCTGAGAAGCAGCAAAGAGGGATTATCTCCTACTTACAGGGGAAGAACAGAAGCACAGAGACTTTAAATTACTTGCCCAAGGTAACTGAGCTGGACCACGTGATGAAACCAGATCCTCCTTGTCCTCCCACTCAGCACTTTTTTTTCTGAGATTTTAAAATCACACTGGATTTGAATCATAAGAGACAAAATGGAAAGTTCAATAGCACAGCTTAAATAATTCATCCCTCTCAGATTTGTGATTTCTTTGGCATTACCCAGATGCCTTTAGGGACAGCTGTGCCTGTCATAGAAAATACACCTGAAAGAAAGCTTGTCAAGCACTTTTAGAGGTGTCATCACAGGGTGTCTCAGAAGGGTCATCACTGACTTTCTTTGGTGTTTCCATAGGTGACAACTGGTGGAAGAGCAACTTACTATGTGTCATACAGACGGGAACCCTTTGCACAGATCAAATTACCCAAATACTCCCTTCCTAAGGTGAGTCCACCATTTGTGAACATAGACATGTGATATCTTTGGAAGCCAAATATGTGAGGTTCCATAAAGTCAAGTGCCAGGTCCTTCACTTGGATCACAACAACCCCACGCAGTGCTACAGGCTGGGGACAGAGTGGCTGGAAAGTGGCTCAGAGGAAAAGGACCTGGGGGTGTTGCTTGACAGCAGCTGAACGTGAGCCAGCAGCTCCTGAGGTAGCTAAGAAGGCAAATGATGTCTTTGTATCAAAAATATTGTTGCCACCAGGACTAGGAAAATGACCTGTTATAACACAGATTTGTTGGTGGCCCTGATTTAGAATTGGTGCATGCTGTAAAATCAGGGGTACTTTTGTAATTTAAAGATCAGAAGTACTTTAAGGCTAGGTGTCATGGAAAAGTCTTTGAGCCATGTAAAGGAGGATTGTTTATGTTGCCCTTGGTTACTAGAATATTTTTGCTGTACAGTAATAACTATCTGTCATGTGCAGATTAATGAACTCTGCTGGAGTTGTACGTGTGTGGGGCTGGCACCAGGGTAATGCAATATTTCCACTGCAACTGGCAAAAACAGATGGAAGTCATTGGGCATTTTGCTTTATTTTCACACTGTTGGAATAGATTGGGTACCTCCTTAATCTTTAAGGAATTACAGCTCCTGGGCAAGAACAAACCTCCTGATTTAGTCTTCCTTTGTTGAGGGAAATGGCAAATCTCCTACTGATTTTACTCACTGGGATAGAATTAGGCTCTCAAATGGTTTTTCTCCCCATCTCATGCCGATAGGATATGTTAGGTCTATTAGAAATAACCCCATTTAATCAATCCTAACTTTTCATCTAGATACCTCACACAAAAGATTAAGATGCCTCCTAGGCAGGATGAGGATATTGAGCTGATCTTCCTCCAGATATTCTTTCCTGAAATCAGGTCACTCCATCCTTTGGGACACTTCCAGAATTATGATTTCTTGATGCAGAAAGAGTGCAAGGAATTAATCAAGGCCTCTTGGCCTCTAGAGAAAATTTAAATAGGTACAAATAGATAAATGGAGTCTCATATAACCACAGTCATTTTGCTTCTAGCTGAACCTGTGTCAGTTTTTTCAACAATGGTAGCAAGGATGAAGTGCTCCAATACTCATCACCACCCTGAAAGCAATTTCCATGAACCTGTTTTAAAATAATACCAAGGAAATACATGATCAAATCTCTTTGATATAAAAACTAAAGGGAGAAACCCTTGTTAGACTTTTTTTATCTTGGTCAGCAGTAGAAATCCAACAAAGGTTAGTGGGTGGAATATTTGATAGCCCCTATATTGTGGGATAATTATCTCAGATAAACTCTCAATAGGAAAATATGTTATTAAAAATCACTGTCAGCAGTAGCTCAAACTGATACCTATACCTCACCTTCAAATAAATGTGAACTCCAAGGTTTTTTTTATACCATCCCTTGTCAGTTGGAAGCACAAGCCCATTATTTCAGCATGAGAATGAAAATTATCACTGCTTTTAGCCTGGTGCCATATGATGCTTAGTGACTATGAAGACTCCAGGCTCCAAGGCTGTGAATCTTCCATGAGTAATAAAACTGACTTACCAATTTATAAATAAAAAATGAAACTGGATGAAATTCCTTGAAGGTACCAAAAATGAAGAAAGCAAAAACCCTTCGCCCAGCTGGTGATTATTTAAAAAGTGAAATGCAGAAAAGTCACAATGCTGGTAATTTATTGGCTTGCTCTAACAGAAAGTTGTTAAACATACCTATAATTCATGCTCCATCTCCATTCTTTCATAATTCATGGTAATTACTACATGTCCCGAAGGGCAGAGAAATACAGAGATCCTCAGTAACAGGCCTTTTGTCTTCTTTTAACAGGACATGCACATTATCAGCACAGATGAGAATCAGGTGTTTGCAGCTGTTCAGGAGTGGAACCAGAATGACACCTATAACCTGTACATCTCGGACACCCGAGGGGTCTACTTCACCCTGGCCTTGGAAAATGTGAAAAGCAGCCGAGGACTGGAGGGGAATATTGTCATTGACCTTTATGAGGTATGCAGTAAAGGTCACCCTGCAAGCAGCAGCAATGGCCTGCTTGTTCAAGCAAGTGTAAATCTCTTACCAACCTCCCAGGATTTTCATATGTTTTAGGATCACCCTGAGGCATTTCCTGGATTTGATGCTGAGCTGACCCATGTGGGAATAGATGCAGTTATTCTGCTATAGGTGCAACAACTGGTTGGGTTCAAGTCAATGATTGGCTAGCTATGTGTAATTTCCAAAAGGGAAAACCATTATCATCCTAATGTGGATATCCATAGGAAGACTAAACACACCTTTTTTTTCCCCTTGGGCATCTAAAGACACCTGCTCACAGTTAGGGAGTGTGGACTGCACCTTCATGAGCACTGAACAGTTTGTAAACTATAACGAAAAATTTGTAGGTGCCACTTGCCCAGAGATGACAGATGGACAACTTCTACCCCAAACTGTCTCCCATCCTCATGCTTCTTCCAAGCCTGTCAGCCTTGGCCAGCAGCAGTGCATTCAGAGCAGTTCCAGTTCCTGGTTTCTTCAGAGCATTCTGGTTTTGGTGTGTTATTATTTGTTGGGTGGAAGATCTGCGGAGATGCAGGGCTCAGTGCTTTGCCAGCAGCAAACAACTAATCAGTAATAGTAATAGAAATGGTTGCAGGCTGATTACTACTGTTACACAGAGAAAGTTCTTGCAGCTGCATGCAGAGGTTATGACTATACATTTTATTATTTCAGCCAAAATAATGCTCATTTAACAACATAATCAATTTGTTTATAAAAATCCAGGTGATATAAGTCAATGAGGGAAAACTCACAAATAACACATTGATTAGTGTGAAGGACAGGGTTTATGTTTTTTCTTCTACTGGAAAAATATATTTTCCTGCCTCTGAAAAATTATATTTCTTTACTATGATGAACCAGCTAAAATTAACATGTATTGTCTCACATTCCTGGGCAAACCTGCATACTCCCCACTGGTATATCATAGACTTTTCACTGTTAAATGCTAATAAATTTTTACAGAGTCATTTAAAGAGTAGTATCACTCCAGGGGCTTCAGAGTAGAAGGATTTGCATCCTGACAGTTGCCAGGAAGTTGCAGATTTGCAGAAAATTTCTTCTTCCTGTCTCACTTTCACAGCTGTGCAACAGAGACCAGACTCAACATGAAATCTTTTTGGGGATGTTTTGACAGGACCATATTCTGCTGGAATGGATTCTGCTGACAAAAATCAAAACATTTGAAACAACTGGCTTGATTTGTCAGAATTTGGATGTGGAAGGAAAGCAAAGAAATCAAGTTTGCAAAACATCAGTGTCACAGCATGTTCAGGATTCCCATCTTTTGTATTGATTTTTTTTTTCTGGTACACAAAAAGATTCCACACTTTTTCTGATGTAATCTTCTTTCTCCCCTGTTTTGGCAGTCTGTAGGGGCAGTGGGACAGACCCCATTCTCAAGCTCACAGAGCTCAAGTGTGACCTGATGCATGTTGCACCTTCAAGCCCATCATCAGCCTATCTGCAAGAATTCAATGAAATCCAAAAGTGGGCTGTTTCCTAGGGATTTGCTCTTTGACCATTCTTGTCTTTTTCTTCCAAGGAGAGAAACCACACAAGGCCTTTCAGCTTTGCAAGATATTCCTTTAGTGCCATTTGATGTTCTAAGATTTGACTGAGATGCCTTCCTTGCTTTTACAGAGGCTTTCCCCTCCTGGGAGTGCTCAGGTGGACATTGCTTTTGGCCTGTTCTTCCGATGTATTTTTTTTCATCTCTCTCCCTTTTTCCTAGGTAGCAGGGATCAAAGGCATATTCCTGGCTAACAGGAAGGTGGATGACCAGATCAAGACTTTCATTACCTACAACAAAGGCAGAGACTGGCGTTTGCTACAGGCACCAGACACTGATCTAAGAGGGGATCCTGTACTTTGCCAGCTGGTGAGTGGCAGATCTTTTCCAAGGCACAACTGACTCCTTCAGAGCTGCTTATTGTAGTCACTAGATTAACAAAACTCCCCATGTTTTCTCTCTTGACTTTCTGTGTGTTAAATGAATTCAGTAAGTTTCTTTATCTATAGCTTCATAGGTTTTAAGGGCAAATTCTGACCGTCTTTCTTGATGTATTTAATAGAATTCAAGTCAGAATAAGAAAATTGCTGGGGAAAACCACTCTAAGTCAGGTTGTTGTTAAAGCAAGGGCAGACATGCTTGTTTGTAGTGCAGAGTTCCTGCTTATCCATCAAAGGAACATGTGACCTATGTGTGCTAAGAGCAAAGGGGTCATTTTCAGAAGGATCAGAGCATCTGTGTGCAGTCACCAAGGGTTCCTCTGATATTTAATTTGGTGAATATTAAAGCTTCTGCCTTTTGTTTGTTTTCTGTCAACAGCCCTTCTGCTCACTGCACTTGCGCCTGCAGCTCTCAGAGAACCCGTACACTTCAGGGAGCATTTCCAGCAAAGAGACAGCTCCTGGGCTGCTGGTGGCCACAGGTGAGAACATCAGTGCTTCTCACTGCTCACCCATACCTCTCTGAGAGCCTGAGACATGAGGTATTCCCCATTGGTGTAAAATCTTTCAGCTCTGTTTCAGCAAGAGCTAATTCGCATTAACTCCCATTTGCTTTGGGCTAGGAGAAGGCATATGGCCCCAAGTTCAAAAAGATTTCAGGTATTTGTTGCTGTACAATAAACCATGTAGATCTAAGCCCACACTTCCAGGATGCCATTAGCCAGTGGCATTACTAGATCCTCTCATGTTGTTACAACCACTGGACATGTCTGCCTGTTTGCTGCAGGGCCCATGAAGGAGATTGGTACCCAAGGGCTGCACTCCTAGGGGGTGTCAGTAAGTCCCACCTTTCAAGTAGCAAGCACAGGGTTGTCACAAAGCCTGTCAGGTGAAGCCTGGGCTTCCTGGGTGCCTGTCTTGTGCATGGCACCTACTTTTAACTCTGTACTGCTGCAAGATAAGCAGCATTTAATCAACACTGCATGGGCCATTGGTGTTGTGGGCTGTTCTGCAAAATAGTGCTTTGGCAGGTTGTGTTGTTTAAATGACAGCCTGCTACAATACTTCATGGTGGCACTGGCAGAGCCACCGTAATTAATCCACTGGATGGATGGGGCTACCAACCACCCTCAGCTCTGTGGGAGCTGCTGTCTAACAAAGTGCTTCCTGAATGGCTGGTGCTATTGAAAGCTGGCCTCTGAGCAATGGAGGCAGTTCCTGTCTTTTCAAATGGAGCCTCTTAACTACCCTCAAATATGTCTGAATAGCTTAACTGTTCTTTCTAAGGCTCTGTTTATCTCCTTGGTCCTGTTCAGCATAGCAGTGGCCTGCAAGTGTGGGCAGTTTGCATATTGTCTGCATGAATTTACACTACCTCCTCCAACCATTTTCATTCTCATGTCCTTCTGTGCTTCAGTGTGTTTGCCAGACTAAGGCAGAACCTGAGACGGGTTCCCTTCATGACATTTATATCTCAACAAGGGAAATGCCATGTGATTTCCAGTTCACTGATCCAGGCCAAATGAAGTGAGATAATTTGGTTCAAACCTCCAGACATCCCCATGCATAGCCAAGTGGAGTCATCACTCCTGGCAGGTTGCACTTGCTAGATGGATGCTTAGGAACAAGCCCTACTCATGATGCTGTAATTACAAAAGCTTTTTTCTTTTTTTTTAACCTTTTAGGAAGCAAATAGAGGCAGCAGGACTGTGAGATTCTAGGCATTGATCTAAATTGTTAGTAAATTAGGTTCTTTTCAAACTGCCAGTGCATGGGATGAATGCTTTCCCAGTCTAACAATTAACCTTTAAAAGGCAGAATATAATTTCTGCCTTACTGCTTTGTAGATGAAAAAACCTTACTTGTTGGGAATATACACCTCTGTTTCCACTAACCAGTTTCTCAACAGCAGGAGCATCTTACCATGTTGCTAAATGTATTCAAGGATAGGCTTTGCAATTTTTTCTCACAAATGTTTGCTGCTCAAACACTTCATTTACATTGAGGCATTTCCAGCAATGATTGGAAACTTGGACACTTGGTACAGGACAGAGGTTAGATTCCTGCAAATGAAGGAATTATATTTTATTGTCTAATTTTACAGCTGCTAAATCCTCTTGACTTGTTTGGGAGTTACATTTTGTGAGGTTTAAATGCATGCAGCTGAAATTAGAGGAAGAGAATGAAGGAAATAACGGAACAGCTTTGCACAGAAAGACAGAATGAAGTGATACCAACCAAATTACTGCCTTTTTACTCCCTTTCCTTGCCTCCATCTGTAAATCCATGTTTGAAAATTTGGAGTTTCCATTTTGGTGTTTAAAATATAATGATACAAAACTTACACTGCTACCTTTAAATCAGTGTCTAGTTCTTGAGGACTTTCACTTATTATAAGATACTGGGCTAAGAAGGTCTTTGAACCGAAAGAGTAGATTTATCTTCTTGAACCTGGATATCCCTACAGACTGACCTTCTGTATGGTTGCCCACATCAGGTTTTCCTTACAGCCTCCTCTAAAACAGTTGGTGACTCCTGCTGGTGTCAGGAAAGAAAATTAGGTAGATGGACAGTATGATATTCCCTATATCCTGAACACTGATGAAAACACCCTTCTTGAGTTGTGCTGCCTCCCAGAGCCAGAACTGTTTTGAAATAGCATTGACACAATAATGTGGTTAGTTGAATTCTGTGATGGTAACAGGGGAGTGTCAACCTATCTTAATTTCTAATTTTCCAGCATTAAATGTCAGAAATTTAATTAACATTTTCATTAGCGTGTTCATCCACATGTCTGACACTTGTGTTGCAGGCAATATTGGCTCTGAACTCTCCTACACAGAGGTTGGCGTGTTCATCTCTTCTGATGGTGGCAATTCCTGGAGACAGGTATGTTTTGCACAGAAAAGGAAGGCACGGAGCCTTTTGCTATTCTTCTGACTCTTTACTTCCCAGGGGAGTGGAGCACTCATGCAGTACTTCCTCTGTTTGCAGATCTTTGAGGAGGAGTACAACGTTTGGTTTCTGGACTGGGGAGGGGCACTAGTGGCCATGAAACACACGTCAGTGCCCATCCGGCACATGTGGTAAGGAAACTTGTTACTTTGAGAGGGTACCAGTGTCTACAAAATGAGCAGGTGAAGTCATCTATGTTTTACCCCCATTTTGGTTTTTTTGATGAATATTATGATTATTACACCATTTTATAAATATACTGGCTCCATACATAATCACCTACGATTACTCTTTGCACTGCTAAGGTACTATGAGCCTCCAGGTGGGGTTTCTTTCCTACAGACACACATATACTAAGTCATCCTTTGGGCTTCAGGTATTTCTGAGAGGATGTGTCTCTTGTTTCTACATTTTGTTTACAGAATTTAACATTAATCTGGTAAGACAGATAAAGGGAGGGAGAGGAGAGGGCAGTAGGTGTAGATAAGGACAACAGAGATATGTTGCTAACCTCTCTAGTATTTGACTATCAATTTCCAGAGATACTGTGGTGGCAACTGATTAGAGTTGGAGGTGAAATAGGGCAAAATGATTTCTCAGTTGAAGACACTGTTTTGCTATAAATGGGTTATAACAGCTTAAGCACTAAAGATACCACTCAAAATTATCCTCTTCTTAGCTCTTGCCCCTCTGACTCCTGCACCAGTTACACATTCTAAAATTCATAACTAAAACTGTTTACAGAAAATGGCTGTGTTAGTACCACCTTCAATCTTGGGGCTTGATTGAAAGAGGAGCATATCTAATGGAGTGACCCACCCAGCTTCTTATGTTGTTTAGAAGTGAATTAGTTAGAAATAGATTTCAGAAACAAGATGTGTTCCTGTATACAATATTGGGTTGTCTCTCAGCTTGATGGTGCTAAGCACATGTCTATTACTTTGCATGCAGAACAAGAAATGTGCTCTTCAGTCAAATAGAAAGAGAAAGCAATGGTGTTTGGCAGCAGTGATGAGGTGTTAAGGGCTCCTCTACCTGAGTCATTATTGTACAAAATCCTCCAGTGAAATTGCAGTCATTCCAAATCTGGACACCTCAAGACAGGTTGACTTCACCCATTTACAAGCTCATGTTCCGCAGATGTACTTTGAAGACATTAACAGCTACTTTTTCAATATAAAAAGCTTCTGGACCTAATGTTTCTGACCTGACAGATAACTCTGGGATGAATGCAACATAGATTTCTTTAAAAGTTTTAATATATTGCATTTGAGCCCATTTCTTTGCCACCTGAAGCAAAGAAATGACTGCTTTATTCACAGTGTGATAGTGGACTGTTAACCATGGGATGTATTGGCTCCATAACTGGACACACAGAGGAGAGCAGTAACAGGGCAGACTCCAAAGGGTGAGCTGCAGACTCCAGTGCTGTGAATGTGTTGGGGTGTGACTGGAAGCCTCTGGTGGGTAACTCAGTTGTCATGGCTATAATTGAAGTGCTCTCAGAAAAGAGGACATCAGGACTATGTCCCAATTTTTAGATGAAACCAAGGATCAGTCAAGGAAGGAGAAGCTTGTGTTAGCCAAGGGTGGGTGTCACTGGCAGTGAGTGCATCAGACTGCAGCAAGTTGAGCTCTGGAAGAGTGAAAGGTGAGCCCCTTAAGGAAAAAGCTGCAAGTCACGTATTAACCATTAGTTACTGCATTATTCAAGCCAGGTGCAACTGTTTTAATTGTGTCTTTAATTTTGAAAGCTCTTCAGGCATAAAAAGCATGTTACTACAAGTGCCTGTACTTACATATTGGGAAAGATTTGGTCACAGGTTGACTTTTCATAGGAGCTGACAGCTCAGTTCACCTTTGTTTGCAGAGGCTCATTTCAGATGCTCTCCTTTCACAATAAGTCTCCTGAAATGGTGTGTGCAGTTCTGAGTGCCCCACCCACTCTATTAAATGAGGAGTGATTTAGATTTTTTATCAATAAGTTCCTACAGGTTTCCTTCAAAACTGTACCCTTAGGGGCTTTGGAATTTGCTTCATATTGCTTCAGTAGGCACCTGTTTTATGGGCAGGAGTGGAATAGATTAAAGGGTGCATGTAAATCCATTAGTTCTCAGGCTGAGACATTGTACAATAAGTTTCATGCTGGAGAAAAGAGGGGCGGATAATTGAAAAGCTGAGAGAACTTTAGCTAAGCTAATGAAGCATGCTGTTCCCCAGAAGTTGAAATGCTATTTGGAGAGATAAGCATGCAAGCAGAACGCATACAAATGCACAGGTGTATGGGAAGATACATGCATTTAAATAAATAGATTTAGGGAAGATAATCCTTCTGTGTGCTGTTGTGCTCCCAGAGTTCTGTCTTAGGTGTAAAGTTAAGTTCCTATTCTTGCACAGGTGCATTCTGAGACAGGTGAAGGTGTCTTGCTGAGTGACATGAGGGGCAGAGAGTTAGGGAATGGTGACTGCCAATCTTGGCTTTCCACACCAGAGATCTGAGGTTGGTGTAACCCATGGTTTATAATACACACTACAGTGGCCTCCTGGTCCTTTGGTGGTGTGTCAGATATTGTCCTACCTGCTTGGAGCAGGAGGGGTTCAGTGTCCACCAAGAGCCTCCCAGACAGATCCAGGTGCTCAGATGCCTGTGTGCACACACACATTCAACACTCCCCACTCCTACAAATAAGCTAAATCTGCCTTTAAGTACTCATAGGGCTAGGAGAGATTGTAGCTAATGCCATATGGCATTGATACAGGGATGGGTCAAAATGTCCTGTGGTGGTGAAAGCAATTTTCATGCATTCAGGCCAGGGTTGCTTATGCTCTGAGTGGTGCTTCATGCCAGGTGCTATTCCAGACCCAGAAACAGGTCTTGGCATAGCCTCTTGATCCCTTGAGGTCTGATGTACAGCTGCATAAAGTATATACATGCACTTATTGCCAGTATTTATGCTTTCTAAAGCTTTGATCTTTCAAAGTATCAGGAGCATGAATTTAGTGGGCTGGGAAATGGCAAAGATTGGTGTTTGTATGTAAATCCAGCTGCTGGAGCTTGCAGACCAAGGCAAGCCAACATTTAATTGCTGCATTTGCTCTAGAGTAAGTCTTTTTATGTGTATAAATGTTGTCTGCTTCTATCCCAGGGTGAGTTTTGATGAAGGAAGATCCTGGACTAAATACAGTTTCACATCAACACCACTTTTTGTGGATGGATCCCTTGTAGACCCTGGCATAGAGACCCAGATAGTGACGTAAGTATAGCAGCTCCAGTTTTAAATTGTGATGGCAGAAGGGGTGTATGGAGATCCCCAAGTTCATGGTAACCTCATGATGTGCAGTGCAGCATTGTGCAGCTGCACATGCAGTGTTTCATGAAGGCATTGTGCTGTTTTGTGGGTTTTGCTGGTGGCCACAGGCCTGCCTGGCATGTTCTTGCATCATGTGGCAAATAGATGATGGAGCCAAGCTCTTTCCAGCAGTGATAAGAGATATAGCAAGAAGAGATGGTCCCAAGCTGAGGCCTGGGAGTTCACATAGAGCAGTAGACAGATCTACTTCTCTGGAGAGTGGTGTAGCCTTGGTCAGGTGGCATCTAGTGACAACCAGAGGTCCTTTCTCATAATTATTGCTGAGATTGCGTTCCTTGGATCTGAAGGCCCAGGGACTGCAGTGCTCTTCAGAAGTCAGAGATCTGTATGGCTGTACCTCGTGCCAGTTCTGTGCTTGCTCCAGTTGTGTGACTTGACTGTCTTTTGAGATTGCTGGTGGGTATGAATATACCCCAACCTTGTTGCTTGCATTGTGGGCCATTGTACATCCAGTTTTAGCTCAAGATAAAAGTGTTCTCATTGTGCATGTGCAGAGATGACCTCAGAATAACCTTCCTGTTCTGGGGTGTAGAATGGCTCACCTATCCCATGGAAGGAAGAGCCTGGGCTGGCACTGATGGTGCTGGAGGTAAGGCTGGTGGAACCAGTGGAGTGATGTTGGCCCAAGAACGGGCCAGGATTTGAGTTTAACAACCAAGAAAGGAAAGTTTTAAGGTTCAAAGGCATTTTTAAGTAGTCATCTGACCTTCTGCACAGAGCAGATCAGAGCACTGTGCTCTGGGGCTCTGAACAAAGCAAGGACAAGATGCACTGCCTGCACTGGTTTCAGAAATGCCTCCTTACCTGTGTGTCTTTGAACTGGCTGAAACAGCTTTCTGAAAAACATCAGAAAGCAAGGTGGCTAAGATGCCTTAGACTGAGGCATGCCTGTGAAGCATACCTACCCTGGCATGAAGAAGTGCCTTTGGTTAATCTCATCAGATCACACTGTTGCACCACTCCAGTTCAGGGGCAGGACATTGATTATAAATTTCATCTTGCAGTCAATCTGCTTTTCTTCATCTGCACTTGAAGTTCCTGCACATTTTCACTGCTTGCAAGAGAAAAGAGATTCAGGTCAAGTTTATTTTCTTCTAGGCTTCAGTCCATCTGCATACTTATACAGCATAAATGTGTGGGTGGAGCTCATTGCTGGTGTCACAGGTAGTGAGAAACTGAGTGCCATCAGTTTCTGAGGAAGTTGGAACAGGGTAATAGCTGTGTGTCTTAGACATTTCTGCTACTGATTTGAATGTATTCCAACTGTGTTGTGTGATTTGTGTTGTTATGCCTTTCAAAACCAGCTCTACATCAGCTTTACACAAGCAGAAGTGACCATGCGCCTATACTTGAAGCTGAGCTCAGCTGCAAGAGAGGAGCTGGGGGAAAATAATATTTTACTCTTCTAATGAATGGTCATTTGAACTGGCTTCTGGGCCATCTATGCCGTGGCAGAAGAAATGTTTGGTGCTGTAGCCTTGGAGGGCTCAGGAAAGCGTAGCTGACTCCTGTGTAGCGCATCCATATCCCCTGTGATAAGCTGTCTTAGGAAGGACAGGCTAAGTAATTATGGTTATGCTTTACACAGCAGCACTCCTCTGCTTTATTCCCAAACAGTGCTGGAGCACAAAAAGGCAGCCTCTGTGTCTGTCGCAGACAGCTACTGAGATTTTATCAGAGTAGAGGTGGTGCCAGTTCCGGTGGCATTGCTTGCTTTTCCTTTATTCCAAAACAATGCCTTGGCTTTGACTTTTTCTTCTTCTTTTTTTATTCCTTTTTTCAAAAAAGCAAGGTCCTTGTTTTGTAGAAGAATATATCTGTGCATCTCTTGCCTTGCTATCTGCAAACATTGTCCTGTTTTTGCAAAGAGCAAAACTGAACAGCGTAGGATATACCTGTGGGCCTTTTCAGGAGACTGCTGCGAGCATCCTGTTGGGAGAACACATATGCCAGTTCCCAGCTAAAGATTAGAACCTGCAGGTCTCTTCACTCTGAGCATTTTTTTTTCTGCAAATGCAATGACAATGTGTAATTTTCTGTGTTGTTTAATATGGTGTTTTTCTGTGAAATTCTTCATGCAATGTGTGTCACTTTCCTGCTGCACACACGTGCAGACACATGCACACGTGCAGAGAGATAGATCTGAACTCACATAAATGTGCACATCAGCACCTTCATTAAATCAGTGGAGCTAATCAGTTGCAACTAGCTGTGGATTTAGGCCATTTGATTTATAAATCAATGCAGTTTTCTTTTGAGATGAAAAATGCATTATAAATCTGATGTTATTGTTATTTATATCTCTGTAGTCTTCTGGTGGAGAATGTAGGAAGTGAGTTATCTTCCTGAATATTGTGTACTAGGTTTGTTGAGAACTTTTTCTTTTGAAATCTTTGCAGGCATATTACCATTATTATTGCCAATGCTATTGTTATTGTTATTATCTTTATTATTACTGTCATCATTAGCAGTTTTAAAAACCCTTCTAAATAGTCTGTAAAAGCCATACAAGGAAATTTCACATGACACTTGCAATGAATGTTTTGAGAAATTTCTATCCACAGCATGAAAGGAACTGAGGAGGAAAGAGGCTATTTATAAAGCTGTATGCAAACCATTTCTATACAAACCACTTAGGTGCTTCTCCCAATGAGAATTTTAGTGAACTCATTTATAAGGGCAGTGTAGGGTAATGCTGAGCTTGTGTAAACTTTGGCTGAGAAGAAATCAATGTATTTCTATTGCTACTTGCCACCCCTGAACAAAGATTACACATGGTGGTTTGGAGGTGCATGGAATTCGTGTTTGTAGGTAGAAACCCCAAAGATTACAAGAAGCTGATGAGAGGAGCACAACAGTCTGGGATTTGCATCCCAAACTGATCATGGGGTCAGTGGGAGCTCTTAGACTTGAAGCAGCACTGAGGCAGAGAGGCCAAGGCTGTGGTCATATTTGTGTGCTGCCAAACTGGGTAGGTTAGTGGCTTTTAAAAGTTTGTCTCTCATCCCTGAAAATGCAGAATACTACATCTAGTGGTCTCAGCTGATTCCTGTTAGAAAAAATTTCTTCCATAGATTAGCATCAAAGTGTTCTGTGTTCACCCATTTTAAAAAAATAATATTCTGAGGGGAATGTGTATACATAGTCATTATACTCCAACTATTATTAAAATATTGCATTATTAACAATATTTTCATAATACTATTTTAT
The DNA here is from genome assembly GCF_028551555.1 of Melozone crissalis. NCBI lineage: Eukaryota > Metazoa > Chordata > Aves > Passeriformes > Passerellidae > Melozone > Melozone crissalis. Next base: position 11,669,043 of record NW_026535797.1, on the reverse strand, counting down.
TAAAATCAATATATCAGTAGAATGACTTTCCCAACCTTCATTTTGTGCCACATGCTGTGAGAGGCTCTCTGGGCTGCTGAAAGGAGCAACCCTTTTAGCACACAATTTTGTACCACTTCATAGCTATTAAGTGAGCTTTTTCCATATCTGTCTTTATTTTATGAGTATCCTAGGCTTTCTGAATCTCTGTGCTTTGTGCTGTGTATGCTTGTCCTAAACACTCCTAAAAAACTTGTCAGTATGGTAACATCAATAATTTGCTTTATGAAGGAGCTTTATTAGATTCTGAATATCTAAGAGTACTCTGAATTGGGAGCTGCTTTAGTGGGGTGTTGGACAGGATGTCTTGCAGAGGTCTGTTCCAACCTAAATGATTCTATGATTTTTTTATGGCTACAATGCTGCAAGAATTAGTTGTTTGTTTACAAGCTGGAGGGATTCAGTTAAGAATGTAGTTTTGTGATGCACAGGGAAGTATCATGAGACTGTGTGAGCTGGTCTGCCTTGAATGCTGCCTAACCACTGTCCTTCCTCCAGTCCTGGCTGACCATCTTCTGCAGCTCCTTTTGTTGTTGCTTTGACACTTCTCTCATCTGAAAAGAGAATCAGTTCAGCTCCTTTAGTGCAGAGCTTTGTACCAAGGTACATTGTGGTGCTCGGTGCAGATGTGGGGAAAAGGCTGCAGAACACACAGGAAAATAAATGCATAAGGGTGGTGGCTTAGACATGTTCTCAGATGAATGCCTACAATGAACTAGGCTTTTTGAAATCTGCAGGTTCCTAAGTTCTGTGCTGTACCCCTCACTGTTAACTAGTGTGTCTCTTAATGATGTCATGCTCAGATGGGTCAGATCTAAATTTTCTGGATTGACAAGCCATAGGCACAGTGTGTCACTTGTCTGAGGCTGTCCAACAGGGGAATCACACTGTATTCCCCTTCTAGTCAGTTGTGGTATATCCAAACTAGTTTGTACCATTCACATCAGAGACAAGATGTTGTCATGGGTCCAGAGAAGGGCTTTATGCTGTTCCAGCTCTGACTCATAATTGTTACCCCTGCCACTTCATCTCCTGTGCTAAGCATCTCTCCAAACCTATTTTAAGAGGAACAACCTTTTTGCTTCACAGCCCTGCATCATTTTAGTACACTCATTATGTGTGTGTGTGTGCAGACACTCATTTCCAGATGGGGATCATTAAGTTCCTCTGTACTGATAAATAAATATTTATGAAGACACACCCACGTGTGTATATAAATTTCTGTGTAGTTCTATGCATGTGAACTTAATGATCTCTATATATGTGTGTATGCATAATTGAGCTTTAATATTTGCAGTGAGCTGAAAGTTGGTCTGTCAACACTACTGTGACTGCTGCCCTTGGCTATGTGTGTTAGGAAATGTTCCTGGTTCTAAATGAACAGGGTACAAGTCCTGGCCCTTTCCAGCACCTACTTGTTTATGTGGCCATGCAGCTTTATCAGAGATGAAATGGGAATAATTCTTTCTTTCCAGAAGACCCATAAAATTACTGGTAATCCATCACTGGGTGGCAGAAGAGTGAGGAAGAATGAATAAGTAATTGAGAGATGTTGGAAATGTTGAGATGGGTGCCAGGGGAGGAAAAAAATATTTAAGAGCGCAGGCCACACTGGTGTCAAACCAGAAGTCCCTCTATTTCAGTTCCATGTTCCAAATGTGGCAAGTACAGGATGCTAAAACTGTATGTATAATACTAAATTATACTGAAAGTATGACAACCTTATATACTTCTCACATTTATAGAGATTACCATGTTTGGACAAGAAAGGTTCTTATTTGTTATTCTGTGTATTTCTAAGATATTCATGAGTTTTCCTATTTTTGAGAGTTTTCCTTCTAAATACTTTGAAAAGGTTTTTAGCAGTCACCTTATCCTGTGGCCAGGAGTTCCATAAGTTACTCTTATTCTGAAGAACTGACTGTGGGAGACATCAGCAAAGCAGATACAGGTATGAAGGCAGTGTGGACAGATTCTGATTCACAATCAGCAGAGATTCAGCAAACTGGGGATGAGAAAAGGACAACAGCTCCCAGGTCCAAGCTCCCACTGAGTTCAAAGTTACACAGGAGCCAGGAGTAATTTTCCTGTCTTTTTCTGATAAGGTGATTATCATCTTTTCTCTTCAAGCATGGCAACATCCGCTGCCTTTTGTTCAAGTCTTGCTGTTACATTAAACACTAATACAGGAAAGAAAATTACCAGCTGACACAGTGTCCTTGAAGTATTCTGCCCCTTTGCCTAGGGGCGGGGAGCCATGGATCTGCCACCTCTGAGGGGGTGTACTGAGAAAAATCAGGGTGGAACCAGTGATAGAAAACAGTGCCTTTGCTGGGATGAGGTCAGAGGAGCTTGTGTTCTCCCCCTGGTGCCAGGCTTTGCCCTCCACAGCCAGCACCTCTGCTCAGCAACATCAGCAAATGAGAGACAGTGGGAGTGGATGGCAAAACACCATGAGGCTGTTTTTCCTTGAAGCAATTGAGGCTCTTGTACAACATGCATGAAGAAAAGAGTCCATGTTCCTCAATTCCCATGGCCCACAGGTTCCTTTAAACTTTCCTGACATCAGTCTGGCCTCTTTTCGCTTCACTCTGTGAGAAAAGAGGAAAAAACTGTCTGAAAAAAACATAGATCTTCTGCCACTTTGCTGCTGAGCCACACAGAAATTTGGCAAAGAGGGAATCTGGAAGAAAGATTTCACCAGTTCTCTAGAAAGCTAAATCCAACCTGCAGCTTCCAGTGCAGAAAATGAGACAGGGAGCTGTCATGCTGAAAGATTCTGAACTTTGTCCTTATTTACCCTCTGGGAACCAAGGCTGTCCATCCAGCCTGGGCATTCTCTCTGGACTACCAGAACTGTGGACTTTTTTAAAGATCAGAGAGAAGATTTCAAAGCCTGGTTTATCCAAATTGAACCATTAGATACTAGAAAAGACTGTTACATTTTAATTGTTGTCCCTACAGTGGTTTTAACTCACTTTTCAGTTTTCCTTTTTTTTTCTGTTCAGTGCAATATTTGTTTGTGGTGCAACTCGCATTGTTATTGGCTATGGATTTTCCTGCAAGGCTCTGATGTGTCCTTGTGAGTTCAGTTTCTCTATCCTCCCTCAGAGTACTGTGCAGACGGCAGTGCACAAACCTATATAAGGACTCTTCATAATAGAATCCATGAAATTAAAGTGAATCTGTTAAAATAATGACTGCACACAGAAAAAAAGGTAAAATTTGGAGCTTGATCTGAGAACAAAAATTCCAAGTACAATTATTAAGTAAGGACACCAAAATGATTGAGAGGATATTGGTATTTGCCATAGTGAGCTGCATTCCTGTATCATCTGATCTAATTTCAAAACCTTCTGGGAGTAATGAATAGCTTGGACTTTGTGAGAAAATGATCAATCTGCTAATGGCATCAAGTGACTTTACAATGGACAAGAAAATGTGTGTTATAGGAATTCCCATTTTATCCCAGCAGATGATCAGTTTATACCCTGGAGTAAGAGAGTTGATTACTCATATCATTATCTTTGTTTGCAAGACTTAAAAACATTATTAACGACCCCAAGATTAATCAGTGTCACTTCCTCCTCCCATCTGCCGCTCTGCCAGAGGAGTAGTCTGCTTTTTAGCCTTTGGATCTCTGCATGAATTCACCTAAAGAGTCCACAAGGAGCACAATATTGCTTGTGCTGTTAGTACTTGCAGAGTGAGCTGAGGCCTTTCTGCGGCACCTGAAAGACAAATCAGGTGATGAGAACATCTGCTTAGAGTAATCTTTCTCAGACAGCAGTGTGTGATTTATTTGGCTTTAGGAAGAGGATGTCTGTGACCCAAGAGCAGTTCCCAGCAGTTGCACCATGTACCTGGGAGATTCCTGGCAGAAGCCATAACACACAGAGAAGGCATCGTGCTCTGTGGCACGTATTGTCCATCTCTGACTTTCTGGGGCAAACATTACTGTCACTGGATTCAAGTGCTATTTATGGGCACTAGATCAAACATTATGCTAAAATAGTCAACATCATCAGCTGTGTTTTGCCAGTAGGGAAGTTGAGGGAGAATAAAGGATATGCCCGTGGTCAGGCACTCAGCAGGCTGTCATTGGGAGAGCTTGGCAGCAATGCAGGTCCCCAGAGTCCCAGGTGGGAATCCCACTGTGCAGACTCTTCCCATTTCTTTGGGGGAGGGAGATGCTCAGTCATGTCTATAAAGCACAGACAGGGGGATCGAGAGGTGAGCATGTGCAGGGAGGAGGACTAGAGAAAGGTGTGTTCATTGAGACTGGAATTTGCTGAAGTGAATAAAAGAAAGAAGCCCTTGCAGAAGAAGCCAGAATGAGTAGCAGGCTGATAGATGATTTCTTTTCCCAAGATAAAAGGGAAAGTTTTGCCTGATGGCAATACAATCCAAATATTCTCATCTAGAGGCTCATGTGCTTTGTTTCCTGTGCTGCTAAGTCAGGACAGATGGATCTTGGCCCTGTTCTGTCCTCCTGCCTGCAGCTGGGCTGGGCTGTATGAAGCACCCAGGCCTGATGGAGAGTGCACAGGAAAGGGCAGGATGCTTTGCACATAAACATTCCTGAGTCTTTCACCTTTTTGTGAGAGCAAGACATGAAATATTCTGGTGCTCCGATCACACCAACCCTCAGGGGACTGAGAAACTACATTGCCTTAGCACCTTTCCAGCTGAATCTCTCCCTGATCCTGCACAAGGAAGAGGGTGGCGCAGCACACCAATTTTTCTGGGAGCTTGAAGGCTCAGTGTTGGGTTGGCTGCCGAGTTCACTCTGACAGATTTTTCATCACTGAACTGAATGAGTGTTGGAAAGCAGCTCTCCAGAGCTTCCTCTTCTGAGCCTTCTTCGCTGATACCCAGGCAAAGCTCGTCACTGTGCTTCACCTGTCACATGCATTTGGAGCTTACATATTCTAAGGAATGGCTTCCACATTTGTATTGGACATTTCTGGTTGGAGACCTGCTGATTCATGGGATGAAAGGTTGAAGTGACTGGACGTGTTGTGTTATGTGGCTTCTGGCAAAGCAGCAGCCCCTGCCTCTGCTGAGACCACAGACCCATGAGGGGATGAAACACTCACACTGCTGACAGCTGCCAGTATCTTTTCTAGAAAAGAGTGGCAGCATCTTCAGGTTTCAGGGCTGTCAGAAACTGGTTGTCTTTCGCGAGTGCTTCGAAGAAAAGAAAGAACTCTTCTGAAAAACAGCATTAAAAATTAATATGCTTTCCCATCCCCCTTCCTAGGTGTCTCATACTCTCTTTCATGTTGCTGGAATTTCTTTTGAAGCAATTGTCATGTAAAGTTGTTTGAGAACATTGGTAATAAATTTTTTAGAGACCAAATTTCAAAAGGTTTAGTTTGTCATTCAGGAAGTTCTTATTTTGATAGCATTTCCTATTTGAAAAAATAATAACAAAAATCCCTGTCTCCCCCATTGCCTTATGCAGTGTTTGTGCAGCTAAAGGGGAAATTGAGTCCAAACTGTAGGGCTGCTTTGTAATTACATGTTCTGCAAATTACTTACTAATTGCACTTGGCATTACTTGCTAACTGAAAGATCATGCTGTACCATGCCATTTGCAGTGGTTTTCCTCTTCTGCTAGCACTATAAAGGAAGTGCCCATTGAGCTGATGAATAATACCAGGACTGTTTTTCAAAGCTGAGGGAAAGAATCTGCCATGATTGTACTGTAGGATTTTTATTGCAAGGTTTTGGTTTTGATCTGTAATTCACAGAAACTTTGCCTGCCCCACCTCCTCTCTCTCTCCTGACCTGAAATCTGGCAGTGGTGCAGCTTTTCATGACCAGTTCAATATGGATTGCTGGTGGCCGACACTTTGAATTTCTTTCTTGTGGGTAACTTTGATGTCATGACATTCAGTTTCAGGGAAATGAACCACATCCCTCAGATTTAATTTGCAGGAGAAATTATGTGAAATTCTTGTGTGACCCTTCTCCTTGGGAAATAGAATACAGACAAAGATTTTCTGGAACAAATTTCTCCTGATGCACGCTGCTGTCTGCTGTTGGTTCATTCTTGATAGTTTCACTGCTGTTGCTTTTTCTCCTTCTGAATAGTATCCGTGGAAGGCCTTATACCTGAGAGGGTCTATTTAGATGGTCCAAATTAAATTAATTTGCACCAACTGAAAATCTAGATCCAAATGGATGGTGTGTTTTATTTGGAAGAAAATGCATCTCTTCTTTCTAGAAAAAAAAAAAAAATCAAAACAAAATAGCTGTTTTTCTTACTTATTTTGGTCCACAGACAGAAGTACAGCAGCCCTGAGTCATCACCCATTGCCCTCAGGCTACTGTTCCTAGTTGACAGGTTAGCCAAAAGCAACTGAATTAAAAGCTCCAAAGAGGCTCTTAGAAAGAGTATTTATTGTTTAGGAAAAAAATTAGACAATGTTTTTTGTTGGCAATTGCCTGCCTTTCCAGTGTCATCTTTCATTTTTTATATTTCCTTTGTTTCCAGTCTCCTACTCCCTGCATCCTCTTGCCAGGCATGAGACAGTTTAACTCTCCCTCTCCTGCTCTCCCTAATTGCTGATTTGTGCTTTCAATTAAGTTCTACTTCCTTGTCTAAGTCCCTTTCTATCCAATTTCCTTGTAACTAGTGACCTCCTTTAATGCTAATTCCATCTAAATCCTAATTTAAAAAAAATGGGAGATTACACATCCCATTTGTTTTTCTCTAAAGTCATGATTTATATTTAATTCATGGAGAGATAGTTCATCTATTCATAACATCTGGTCCCACCAGCACAACTTGCAACTGTTCCATTGCTGTTTGTGTGGCTCTTGCTCTGTCAGCTCAGCCTGCATGCAGGAGTTTGTCTCACTTTACTGCAACTTCCTTACACAGAGATGGATCCAGATCCAGATTTCATAACAGGCCCTCTTGTTTGTGTGGTATTGTCAGCATTTTCTTTCATTGACTCAAAAGCTATGAATATCAACAAATTAAGGAGGTGCATCTATGTACCAGGACATTCTCTAAGTGTTCACTGAGCCAGCAGCTCTAGCACAGGCTCACCATCTCCCAGGAATGGGGGACCAGGGTAGCCTGGCTTGTGGGGAAAAATCCCAAAGGAATCAAGGCAATTATGAGTGAGACAATATCTGTTAAGACTGCAGCAGTAGCAACATGTGCTCCTCTGCTGGACATCAGAATGAGAATGAGCCCCTTCAGTTGTGGTGAATTACCTGCTCACTGCTCCAGATCTGGGGCTCTCTCTGGTTTCAGTGAGAGAAGAGCTTCCTCTCCAGGGACTAGAAAAATAAAAAAGAACCAAAACAGAACAAAACAAACCCTCACAAAACCAAAAATACTCCAAACAAACAAACAACCAAAAAACAAGCAAAAAACAAACAAAACCCAGACCAACACATGCTTCTTTTCCTGCCAGGAGTTGATTCTTCCAGATTGTGCTTCATAGCACTTCTTGCCCATTAAATTTCTACTTCTGGCACTACCTATTAGATGCACAGATGTAAGTAAAGAAGGATTTTAACTGAAATCAGATAGTGATCTTACTTGACTTTCTTCCATTCTACATTCTCTAAACAAAAGCACAGATTTAGGTTAGCTGAAGTATTCACTAATTTGGGTGATTTTACTATTGGGGAGTTTTTGCTTGCTAAGACACTTCTCTGCAAGCATTTTTCTTTTAAAATAAAAGGAAATAAAATCAAGGTTGGTTTCAGGCTTTTATAAATGAAACAGTCTATTTATGATGACACTGCAATTAGCTTTTCTCTCAGTATTATCAATTAAAGTATATGTTTGGCTCTCATTCTCTAGTTCTGGCTTTACTTTTCTGTTGATCCATCCATCTGCTTCTCTAGTTCATCTCAAAAGATGCTGTCTACCGAATATATTATATCCTTTTGTCTTTCATTTTATTTTTAGTTATTAAAAATGCTTACAGTCTATTCTGTGGGGCCTAATTTTGTTAAAATCTGGCTTCAGAGGTCCCTAAGGAACATTGAGAGAAGCAATAAAACCACCCAAACTTTTCATGTCTCTCACCTTGTGGATGTCCAGTGAAGGAAAACTGCCTTAGAAAGAAAAGTACTTTTGCTGTCAGGTGTTATCAGCTTCTTCCTTTCTTGGCATCTCCAGTCCTCTGCCTCAGTGCTGGGCACATCTGAGGTCAGCAGGTGTCACACACAAAGGGGCTGGGAGGGCTGGTGAAGGGAAAATCTTCCTTCTTTATCCAGACCAGCCAAGTATAGGCAGCTTCAGTGCTTGCTTGCTCCATATGGTGTCCTACCAGTCTACTTCAGAAATTACAGAAGTAGACTTGATTTAGGCAGGAGAATTTCCATTTTAATAGCTGGCTGGGCAGCTCATCTGAAACTGCTAGCAGGGATAGAGCCACATGGATACAGCTGATGCCTTTCCTGTGGGAGCTGTTACTTGAGGAAGTCTGTTTCTCACACCATGAACAGGGATTGAATCTATGGACCAGAGGCAGGTGAGCTGTTATCTTGTGACCCTCAATTCTTTCTGTTGACCTGGCAGGAATGAGCAGGATTGAATTACATAAAAAGCACAGCTATCAACAATACAGGGAATGATAAGGCAAAAGCAAAGAGAATGTTGTGTAAATGTAAAAAGCCTTTTAAAAAGCTCCTGTACAATGTTATCCAGGCAGTGTACACTGCATTTGTAAGCTACTGTGTATTTAAAAAATTAATGAAAGATATAATTATAGGAGCATTAGCAATGATCATTTCTAAAATGACTCTGTCATGAAACTGTAAGCATTTCAGAATTGATTTCCATGTTTCTAATAGTTTTCTGCAAATTAATGACATATAGCCCTGGCAATAAAAGCCTTGCCTTGTTTCTCCAAAGAAAAGATTGGGAAGCATTTTCTGTTTTCTTAGCAATGATTTCACTGTCAGCTGTGCATAAAGCCAGTTGAGAAGATGCTTTCCTATTAGCTAAGATTTTATGTGGAATTGTAACTCAGAGGAATAGAACAAAATCTATGCAGTCTAAAGCCAGTAAATTACCATTCTATGTCTTAGGTTGGGGAACCTTTTTAAAATTGAGCTTAGTCTGAAAACTGACTCCATCTAAATACCATCTGGGCTCTTGTATTTATTGCTTCTCAAGGACTTCCACATCAGACTGCTTATATGGAAGAATCAAAATATACCTTCTTTGTTGGCTTCTCAAAGCTGGACCTTGAAAATCCAGCTCTCTTGTTTTCTATGCTTGCAACAAGCAATTAAGAGCTTTCAGTTAGATCATGGTAGGCAAAGTCATTGAAGCAAAATTTATAGTACATTTCCTTTCTCCCTGAATTATCTTGATAGTTTAGCTATGTTTATTAAAAAAAATCCACCTCCCTTATTTAGGGACCAAAGTAAATGGGAAATGAAGGCACATGGGAATCAGATAAGTTGAATGATCTTCAAAGCAATGTGAGCACTCACCAGCTGAGTAGGGAAAAGTAAGGCCCCACCAATCTCTTTTTGCATCTCTTTCCTTGGAACTTCTTTGTTTCTTTGGTCTTGATATAGAAACCAATATGTAGGAACTGGAACATTTAGTGCCAAGCACTTATTGGTAGCTGGACACCATGAGTCTTAAAATGTTGTAGCTCTTTGCTGTCTGCCCAAGCCTCTATTGGACCTGGCCACTTCAAAACATATATGGTGGGAGAGGCCCTGTGCATGCACCTTGGGCACTATGGAAAAACATCCAGTGATGTCATTCATAAAACTGAGGAAGGGGAGCTCAGCTGCAACACCTGTTTTTTTCAGTTGGGATTTGTGCCCTGTTATTGTTTGTTTAGCTCTTTTTAACCTTCACAAACAATGAAGACTTTGATCACTTTCCAAGAAAAGCTGCTTGATAGAACCTTGGAACCCCACAGATCACATAGCACTGTCCTCCATTCCTTGTATTTGCTTATAGAAAAGGATAGAAGTTTCAAATGCACAACAAATTCATCTTGAGCTGTCACACGGCGCTTGTGGCATTGGCCAATGACGCCATGCTGTTGGCGGCATTTGGCTTTGGTGAGCAGGGTGCAGGTGCTTGGTGGCTTCTCTGCTGCTCTTATCTCAGAAGTCTCTTCCACTGTGACTGATTAGCCTTAATAAGTTTTTTATTAGAAGAGAGAGGGTGGTTAGAGAAGTTACTACTTTAGGAATCAGCTGACCCAGAACCATCTCTGCAGCGCAAAGGAAAACCTCTCTCTGTTAACACTCCTCTAATTCCATTTAGTGTAGTATTGTTTCCATCTAAATTATAGCAATTATACACAAAGATCTTCTTTGAAATCATTTAATTAAAGAGTATTTGATGTTCTGTGCTTTTGGAATGCCAATATGTTGCCTTCCTCTTGGAAAAACTTGGGGTTTTTTCATTGATTTTCATGGCAGAAGGAATTGTTTAAAAGCTTTTAAAAATAGATTTAAAAATCAAGTAATTCTGGTGTATTTTTGTAAACCACAAAGAAACCTTTTGCCCTCCTGATGGACAGTTAGCTAAAGAACAATCTGAGGAGCAAGATTTTCATTTTAGATGCATTGATTTGCAAAGTGTTGGATTTCTCCAGCCTTGTCTTCTTCTGGGTTTATGCCAGTGTTTCTCTTTGGTCATGTTTCTTTTGCTGTGTTTTCCATGTAATAACCACCAAATTCTATACTGGTGTAAATCTGCTGGACTGAAAGATTTCTGCTTGCTGCATTGCTGATTTGCAGGGACTGATGTTTCAGTCATGCAGCACAAACAAGGTTCTATGTGCTGAAAGCACATGGGAAATACCTCGTGCCGAGGAAAAGTGGGGAGGTGAACTGCAGTTAGAACTCCTCCTGAGAACAGTGCTGGAGGCTTTCTGCATCCCCCGACCATGCTCCTTCCCATTCCTCCCTTCTCCCTCCTGCTCCCAGTGCCCTGGCACCCCATACTGCTTTGGTTTCTGTGGGTTTCTCTTGGTCCAGGGTGTGCCTTCAGTGCTGAGGAACAGGAATTGCAGCTTCTCCTGCAGCATGGCCTGGGTGCTGTGATGTTTCCTATCATTGATACCCTGCAATTCTTACTCTATACTAAGAATGGTTCTGGACAGCCAGCAACAATCTACCTAATAAATCCATTTTACCAGACAAGTCCTTCCCCACTTGCTCGCTCCTAACCTGAGCCGCTTGTTCACGACAGCACACAGGTTCTCCTTGTATTGTGTCCTTCCTGCTTGTCAGCTTAGTGGAGCTCCTCTGTGAGGCAGAACTTGGATATAGACAGGTGTCCACAGCAAACCCACCACTTCATACCCTCAGATATTGCCCACCCACCATTGTCTCCCTGATCCCCATGAGCTGAGACAGGTCTCCAGGGGAGAGCATGATTGATTCCTGGGTGGTTGTTGTTTCATGGAGAGCAGCAAAATGCAGAGCAATTTTGGTGCAGACTAGAGAAGGAGTGAGTGGAGAGCAAAGCCAACAACTCAGTATGATTACAGTGTAAACCAAGATCAGCTAGAATAAATAATGGCAGCACACTGGGGACACAGCAGGATCTGAATTACAGTCAGTGTGGGGAAGTCTTGTTTTCTGCTTCTCTTTTGATTTCATAGGAAAATTTGTAAATCTTGTCTTTCTTCCTCTTTCTTTGTTAGTCTGGAATAATTAGAACAAAACTTTTAATCACATAAGTGGCTTGGGTAAAAATGTAGATTAGTAAAAGACTTGGAATAATAAAAACAGTAACATGTACTGTCCTCTAAAGATTGCAATAAGGGTGATTAGACTTGGGTTCCATTTTGCTGGATGCTAGGGTCAGGGGAAGACCTTCCTACACAGGCTGTGTACCAGTGTCAGGAAAAGGCTAAACACTCCTGGGATGTTGTAAGAACAGGAAAATATTATTCATGACTGATTACCATTTTCTGGCATTAAGCTCCAAGACTGTGTATTGGTTTATGCAGCTGAGCTTCATGAGTTGTTATTTGCTGTATTGGAGGTATGAGCCTGGCTGACTCTTTCTTTTCTTTTGTGTCCCCTGCTCAGAGTTTTTGGGCACTTCAGCCTTCGTTCTGAGTGGCAGCTGGTCAAGGTGGATTACAAATCTCTCTTCAGCCGCAGGTGTACCAAGGATGACTACCAGACCTGGCACCTGCACAACCAGGTATCCCCACTCTCCAGGGGGACATTGGTGGGGTTCCTTTTCCCCTGCTCTGTGTTTCCAAGTGAGAATGCAGCTGTTCTTTACATCAAAGCATATGGATTTTTTTTTTTTTTTTTGCATCCCTTGAAAAATGTGCATGAATAAACATGGGGCCAGGCATCTATGGGCAAGCTCAGGAGATTACCTTCTATTTTTAGGAATATAATCCATCGCACTGGTTGGATCTTTTTGGCCTCAATGCTTAGGGCAGTGTAAAATGACACCTTATGATTGAATTGTAGATGACTCTGAATTCTTTGTAGCTCTGTCACCGACTCATGAAAATAATTTTGTTTCAGTTTGCCTCTTATTTCCCCTACTCAAAAATGAAAATAAAAACATTTATTCATCCTGCAGGTCCTGCAGGTATCTGTAAAACTCTTGAATATCTGTAAAACCCTTGAATCTGAAAAGCTCTTGGATAAAAGACACCAGAGAAAACCACATTATTTCTTTCTACTCAAGGATGCATGCTTTGTTTTTCATACACTGACTTATTGTCATGCTGGATATATTTAGGTCCTGAAGGAACTATAACTGAGAGGTCAATAACCTCTGCAGATTACTTATGGGTTACTGACTACCAGTATGATGTCCCACAGCCTGCAGAGTAACATGACTAGAGCCAGAACCATTGGCACTGTGACAGTCCTGAATGAAATCCATGAATGAGAAATGAACATTAATTTGGCAAGGATGAGATAATTGAAGTCATAGAATTGAATAAATGAAAATCATTTAAATGAAAGAAAAGGGAAGATATGTGTAACCATGCAGCAATCTTGGGAACCACTGTTAATAGGGAAGAGAAGTATTTCAATTAGGTGTCTTTTTTCTTACTTCTATGCAGACAAAATACTTCTGCAAAATAGAAAATTCTGTTTATAGCAACTCACCTAGATGTCAAATGTTTGTTTTAGATTAGCTACTCCCAGTAGTGTTCTTGGAAACCTTTGCATTCAAAAATTCCAGTGAAACATACATCAAAATTGTCTATAACAAAGCCAGATCTGTCACAGAAAGAGGAAGGGAGTTGAGCTCTGTGTTCCACACCTGGATTTTGTCCCCTGCCCTGGGATTCAGGCCTGGGCACTTGCTTCTGCAGTAGACTTTATATGACATATGGAAGAAACCCTGGCCTACACCCCCATTGTCTTTTCAGGATAATTCGTAGGACTAGATATTGGTGGATGCCTTCTGAAAGGTGACATAAGTGGGTGTGATGGCTTGGGCATCCAGGCATTTTGGGCATGCTGTCATTGGCATCCCAACTCAACACTGGGCACACTGTGCTCATGAGTCCTCCCAAGGAGACTTTTGGTTTTGCAAAGCCACAAAAGAGCAGGACTGTAACTCCCCACCCTCCCAGAGATAAATGTTTGTCTTCATTGCCTTTTGTGTCTTTTAAAAAAATGCTTCATTTAAGACCCAGCTGCCACTAAAACTGTGTTTCTCCTCTTGTTCCTTGGCCAATGAAGGGGGAGCCTTGTGTCATGGGGGAGAGGAAGATCTATAAAAAACGCAAGCCTGGAGTCCAGTGTTCCCTAGGTCGGGACTATTCCCAAACTGTGGTGTCTGAACCGTGTGTCTGTGGCCAAGGAGACTTTGAGTGGTGAGTATGTGACCCTGGGGACTTGTGCAGGGGCTGAGTTTTTTTCCCAAAATACCACCCAGACAGAAAACCTTGCAGAAGTGAGTCTCTTGCAGCTTTATAGCTGTGATCATACCATGTAGCAGAAATGTGACCCCCAAACCTGCTGAGTGAAGGAGGCTTCTCCTTCCTCTGCAGGAAATATTGTTCATTTCCATGAGAAATCCAAGCCTGGAATTCAAAAGCAAAATAATTGCAAGTACTGGTGGACATTTTATGTCTTTCATTCCAGAATAGTGACAGCCAGGACTTTTCTGGTCCAAAATATATTCCTTTCAGAAGAGGGGAGGGTATTTCTCTCCCAAGGTCATTGACTTCCTAGGGGGAAAGCCAGCAAAACATGCACATTTTAATCATTATTCCTTTGAATAGATGGGAACAGTTTATTGCTTCTTAACAATGTTTTATTGAGAAATTTCTGAAAGGGCTTCTGTGACATGACTGTACAGCCCACCCTTGTCAGATATAACTACTTGTTTTGCATAAATATTGGTCTTTCTAACTTAATGGGACCATAATTTTCAAATTGCTTTAAGGTCACTTTGAAAGCAGCTTAAAAATAAAACAGGGGAGAAATGAGACACTGCTTGCTATTGCTTGACAATCAGAGATAGGAGATGGGAGAATGCATGTCAGGATCTCTGCCCAAGGAATTCCTACATAGCACCTGTGATTGGCAATATTTCTCAGATTTAAGACTGTCAATGTCTGTCACATTTGAGCTTAAATGATCAGAATGTCATTTAAATGGAATTCAAAATACCCTGAAAGCTGATCAGCTGGGAAAACATTTTAATCTTTATAGTAGGTTATTCAGGATCAGTGTCTGACTGGTATTGGTGTTATTCCTGAACACTTCACCTACCTTCAAATGCTTTCTGAAGAGGTGTGAGGCATGAGATCTGTACATTTATTTGGACTTAGGCTCACAGTTCTCTTGACATGGACATAGTGAAATGCAGCAAAATTAAGAAAAATATTGACTAGAGTATTTTCTTGACTATTGTAGTAGTTTGTCTTTAAGAGTGAGTTGGGGATTTAGAACAGAAAATTTAATCTGATCTGGAGGGTATTTAATTTGTTCCTCATGTCAAGATTACATCTGAGACTCCATATCTTGACTCATGAGATCTTTCCCCTTCGTTCTCATGATGGGAACTTGCAGGATGACCTGTCTTGCTTTGCAGTATCTGCCCTTGGCATTGGCATAGGCCTCTGGGGTGAATACAGCACCAGTTTCCAGAGATGCTAATGAATTTGTTTGGTTTTGGTTTTTTTTTTCTTTACACTCACCTGCTTTATATTTTCGCAGGGAAGTTTATCTTTTCCAAGCTGTAAGTGAAAAACTGTGGTAGCTGAATGGGCCTTGAATGCTGCCTTGAAAAGGGTCTGCATGAGAATGCACCTTTTCAATCACATGACAGATTCCTTGCAAGCATTCAGTATCATTTTTGATTAACTTTCCCCCTAATATGAGAGGGTATTGCTGTTAAACTTGTCAGTCCTGCAGAGGAAATGCAATTAGAGGACAACAAGCTGGCTTTCGTTTCGGAGCTTGCACTGCCAACAGAATTGTTAACTAGTTTCCAGTTGCAAAATTGTTACAGCTGGTGATGGAGAATCAGAAGAAACTTTATGGTGAATTTTGATGCTACTCAGCAGGGCTGACTGGAACAATGTGTGAGACAGTCCATTTGAGGAAAATACTGGCAGTGCTGCAAGTGGGGCACTGAACTTGATCATTTTAAAAGTGATTTTTCAGAGAGGAAGGGGGATCTTGTGCTCTGATTTGTGATTTCTAAGGATGAAACACTTGCTTAGTCATTTGCAAGACACAGGTTATTCCAGAATATGTTCTAGATTGATCTGCCTTCCTTGGGATGTCAGTATGAGAAGGGGAGATGCTGACAAGTGCCTTTTCTCTGCTCACTGAGAGGTGGACAGGACAGGTGAAAGGACAGCTCCTACTTTCACTTGATGCTCTTCCAAGAAAAACTCGTTCCCTTTCAAGGAAAAATGTCCACTCAGCCTCCTCTGCCTGGGCTCACAGTTGCCAGTTCTTGAAAGCCCTGACTGCTCTGTGCCTTGGGTTGAACTGGGCAGGCCTGTGGGTGTCAGGGAAAGGAGGAGGCCCAGCAGCCAGGACTGTGTGAGTGCAGTGACCAGCAAGTGCTGCCAGATGGGCCCTCTGCTTCCTCAGAGAGAAGGTTTGGAGCTGGTTCTGGGCTTGGAGCACCGCGTGCCACTTGCTGTGATGACACCTGCCTTTGAGGGCTGTGGGGATAGGACAAAAAGCTGCAGGAGCCCTTCAGCACACGCTGAAGTGGGGGCTGTGCTCCCTCCCATTTGGTCACAGTGCCTTTGCCCCTGTCTGCCTCATGGCTGCAGTGCTGTTCCCTGCAGTTAGATAAAAGGCTGATCTAAAATTCAGGGGCATAAATCATGATTATGCCCCAGTTCATAAAATCCATATGAGTCAGGATCAGGGGTGACTCCTGCCAACCCTTGCAGTCATTTCCAGAAGCAAATTCTGGCCTTTCTCTAACAGAGAGAATGGCAGAAGGATCTCATAAGTGATATTAAAGTGCTCACTGAGCTTTCTTTTCCCTCCTCCTGCTTCTTTATTTACTCTGTCAAGATAGCTTTCCTGAGAAAGACAGCACAGCAGCTGGACTTGATTATTTCCTTAACTTATGCAAACCCTGGGGCTTGTGAGAGGGAAGGTGGGCAGCATGTGAGGTTTTAATATACATTTACCAGAAGTTAATGAACAAGCGCAGAACCTTGAGGGCACACAGCAATGTTGTCTTTAATTTTATTAAATATTTATGCAGCTCTTTTCTTCTTTGGGGCAAAGTACAGCTCCTCCTGAATATTTTTAATTACAAAGTCCCTGCCAGGCATTTTCAACTGTGCAGGTCGGACCCACTGAGAATGATTAAATTGAATGTTGAGAGAAAGAGCATTAGGGAATCTCCAAACCATTTAAAGTAGCTCACAGAATTTTTGTCCTCCAAAAAAGAACAGTAGCAGGCTGGGCCATTGGGGACATAGCACAATTTTGTCTCACCAAAGATCTTCCTAGAGACTTTCTGTTGGCAGTTCAGGCTCTGAACAGGGGAAGGATAAAACTCAGAGTGTCCTAAAGGGTACAGAATGCTTTCAAGACAGTGCCTTCTGTAGTGTCTGTGTTTTCACAGAGGTTTAGCATGTTGGCATTTGTTAACTTGCTGCAGGCGAAAATCCAGAATCTCTTTTTATTTGTCCTTTGAATCCAGCCTGTCAATAAAGGCTACACATAGAAACCTGATCCAGACCCTATTAAAACTTATGGAAAGCTTTGGATTAATCCTATTTCTTCATCATTGTATTGGCACACAAAGGCAGCTGTAAAAAGAAGTTTTGGATGTGGTTGTGTACAATTCCATTCTTAGGTGGTCCAAGGAAGAATCAATACCCTGGATTGCCTTCCCTGTGGGACACAATACCATGCAATCTTTAGACTACAAAGCTGGTTGTGTTTTAATTTAGTGTTGGAAAAACATCAGCTGGTTTTTTTCCTCTTGGGTAAGTCACAGCTTAGCCAGGGAGTCCATTAACATACATAAATATACATACTGTGGCTAGTTGCTCAGGAAGTGCTCCTAGTGTTTTATATTCCTAGCCACTGTTGTGAAAAAGTGACATTAGATCTTAGAATTAGCCTGGTTCATTCTAAAAGCAAAGGCTGCAAAAAACAAACAAACCAAAAGAACCCAAAAAGTGACATTTAAGTCAGAGATTGATAGAAATAGAAACAAACAATATAATACTTTTTCTGAATCTCTGTCATGTTTTGTTGCCAAATGAAGCACAAGTCCTGCAGTGCTCTGCAAGTTTGGTAGTTCTGCTGCTGTGGGGATCAAATGCCCTCAGTGAATTGTGTTCCTGCATCTCACACCAGTCCAGCGCTTTGTCTCTGGATGAGCCCAATCCATGGTGTTGTGCCATCCCAGCAGAGAACCACCAACACACACCTGCTTTGGGGACATCACCTGAAACTCTGGGCTAACTCTAGTGGAGGCTACAGTGATGGATTCATGACTTCTCTCCACAGTGACTATGGATATGAGAGGCACAGCAACAACCAGTGCATCCCAGCATTCTGGTTCAGCCCATCTTCCCTGTCCAAGGATTGCAACGTTGGTCAGAACTACTGGAACAGCACTGGGTAAGTGCATCTTGCAATCTGTCTGGTTTTGGTGACTGCAGCAGACAAGAGAACCGGGATAGTTCTTTTTTTCTCTGCATCCCATTATGGTCTTTTTCAGTCTTATCCATGAGGTGATGTTTGCAACAGCATCTGTATGGAAAATTGCCTTGTTCCTCAGAGAGAGGGAGAAGCATGTTAACATAAGTGACAGATAGATATTGCATTGCTATCAAGTGATGTGTGATCCCTGGAGCCTAGACTTGGAGCTCCCCTTTGTTGCAAAATTAAAACACAAATCAAAAAGGTCTGCCTGAGAGGCAGCTGAACATTTAAAAGGACAGGTTTGAGGTATTTCACATTGTATTTTATTGAACCTCTTACTATCTTACCGCTTCTATTTATATCAGCTTCTAGGAAGGCTCAAATGAGCAATTTTTAGTCTCTTTAATGTTTTCTTCCTCTGCCATTTTCACTTTGTACATACAATGCCTTGCATTTCAGACAGGCTTCATGTACTGGTTTCTCCTGGTCTAACCCAGAACAGATGGCAAGTATTGGTTTATTATGGCAGCATCACTTTGCAAGTGTTCTACTATCATGCAGGAAATGCTGTGAGACTTGAGTTTTGCTGTTAGCCAACATCTTCCAAGAAGAGCCAAGAGAAAAACCCATACCTCAAATCATTTTAAAACTGAACTGGTCAAAGCCCTTGACACATTTTTTCAAGTGCCCTCTAGCCCAATAGAGGCAGACAAGACCTAATAAATGGTATAATTAAAAAGCTGGGATGCAGGATGCAATCCTGCAGGCTTTGGGTTGGAGGAATTCTCTGCCTTTTAGGAACGCAGAGTAATTCACCTCCACAATGTGTCTCTTCTCAGTGATGCTGCTGGGAATCTCTGGAGAAGGTTCAATTGTGATTGGTTTGGCTTTCTCCTACTTAATAAAACATTAAATTTCTTTGAGCCTCCCGTTCAGTGAGGGGATCGTGCAGGTAGTTAACCTTTGAAAAAAACATGCATTAATGTGGAGGGACAAAACAAAAACAGAACAAAGGAACTTTTCCACCCACTGTCTGAGCCCAATGTCCTTTGTTCCTGTTCCCCAGGTACCGCAGGATTGTGTCTAACAACTGCACAGATGGCTTGAGAGAGAAATACATGGCCAAGATGGAGAAATGCCCTGGGAAAGCACCTCGGGGATTGCACATCCTCACCTCTGATGGGAAGCTGGTCATGGAGCAGGGGCACAACGCCACCTTCATCATCCTCATGGAAGAGGTGTGTTAGTGGTCTCAGTAAACCTTTCTCTGTGTGGCAGGACTGGCATTCTTTTCCTTTGCTTTTCAAGCTGCTTAGAGGAAAATAGTGATCAAGGGGGAATCATGAAATAGTGAATGGTCCTGAGATTTATGAGACTTAAGGAATTCAAGAGAATTGAAGGCTATAGTGACACAAACAAGCAAGTCATGTTGGGTCACACCAAAGGTGTTTGCTTGTCTTGTCTATCAGTGATGATAATGCTGAAGAAAGATAGATGTGGTCAGATATTTATTTCCCCACTCACTTCTTGCTGCTTCCAGTAAACTGCAGTTTATGAGACAGAAGTGGTGTTTCTGTGATCCAAAATTCTGTATCTGGGATGCGAAACTTTAACTTCAGCTTTTCTGGGAAAGGTTAAGAGCAGTGGGGAGCATGTTCACACTCACGGGGAACAATGAGGGACATTGTTATTTTGCAGTAGGAATTGATTCTCCTCAAAGCATCTCTAACCCTATCCCTTATCTATTGTAGTTATCTATTGGAACAGTTCCCTCTGTAGCCAGCAGTAGCATAAGTGACACCAGGCCATGCTGCTGCCAAAAGCATCAAAATGCTGAGGCTCTTCTGGCCACGGACTGAGGTGGTGCTGGAGAAGAACAGCTGGTTTTTGTCACATTTTCTGCCCTGTGTATGTTATTTTGGAGCAGTACCTGGGGACAGCTGAGGCAGACCACCCACACACGACACATTCTCACACTAAATTAAATTCTTATATAGTAGCTAAGTATTTCAGTGGGACCACACTAATCTGACAGGGCCTCTTTACTACTTCCTCAGGGGTTCATGCATGCTCTGCTTTTATACAAGAGGGATTTCTTGTCTGCTTGCTGCTTCTTTTCTATTCTGCAGACTTGACATGGTTAGACAATTTATGTAGACACTATGAGTGGGAGTTCAGAAAAGAACAGATATAATCTAAAAATTAGGAATCAACTAGTAATTTATTAAGGAACTCAAGCAGAACTGCTGTGTATGAAGAATGATAAACAGATGGGGAATAAGGCAGCAGTCAAGGTAGCTGAAGAGTGGAATCTTTGCAAGGATTTAGAGATTGAAGAGGCAGCTGAATAAATATGTGAGGGCGTTCACTCATGTCTGTTGTTGAGAAATAATGGTAGTTAGAAAAACATTTCATTGAAACAACCTTTTTTTCTTTTTTTTTCTAAGGGAAAAGGCTCTTTGGAATATGTCTCTGTAGGTGAACTGTTTATTCCACAGAAAGTTGTGCGTTGAGTTTGTTTCTCAAAATACTAGAATTTCAAGAAGAAAAGAAAAGGAACACTGAGATTTTGGACAAAGCTATTCCAGTCTTTTAGTGTGAATCTGAGAAGAATTGTGACCAAGGATTTCCTTATGACTTGGAAGAAATAGTTTCTGTAGAGGTCTTAATTATTACTTACCTTGCTGCCATACAGATTCATTCCTGGCTTTCTCCAACTTTTCTGGTCAGTCTCTTTACTGGTGGTAGTTTAGCACATATGTTTACACTTCCCTTCTGAGCCAAAGAGCAGCCTGACCAGCCCTCCTGTGGGTACATCTGTGTGGTGTCCATTCAGCTGTGGCAGACTCACCCTGATCAGCCAGCAGCTCTTTCCTAACTTCTAGTGTACACCCTCAATATATGGAAGTGGCTGATCTTTGGGCATTCAGTGGTAAATGAAGACTTCATCATAGTTAATCAAAACCTGAATTTCTCAGGATTTATAGAATTAACTTCAGTAGGATTCTTTACAATGATATTCACAATACATGTGTGGCGATGACTACAGACAAATAAATGCAGAATGACTGATGATTTTTCTGTGTTTTCAGAAATATGGGGCTGGACTGAGATTTGGACTGTATACATGCAAGGGAAAATGAGGAGATAAGAACCTTTTTAGACTTTTTTTTTTTTAATCTGAGTTTGATTTTGATCACAAAGAAATACTAGACTGCCAAATAGCTGTTGTGGAGTTGTGTTCTTGACCATGTCTGTTCACTGATTTCCATACTCAGAGCCAATCTTGGTGACAGCCTTGTTCCCTTTCTGTTATTTATGGGGCTTAAAGCAACAAAACACGCCTCTTGAATATAAATGGATAGCAATGATTTCTATTTCCTTTTGAAATGCCTTCATTTCCCTTCTATTTCCATTTATATTTATAAACTCCAGAATATCTGACATCTCTGTGTGGGACTAACATGCTTGGCTTAGTATTTTATATACTGGATACAGAGGTATGGAAAGGAGAAAGAAAACATGATTAGTGTGATGGGCAGCCTTTACAATGAAGACCCAGCTCATAATTGGGTGAAAAGATCATCTGCCACTGTTTAGTCATGACAAATCTGTTCCTGCTTCTCTGCATGAAACGGTCTCATTTCAGATAGAATCATATTGGAGAGGCAAGAAAGAAATAGAAAAGAGAATTGCCAGGCAAGGGAGATGAGCTGCCATGGCTGGTGCAAGAGATTTCAGCCTGAGGTCATCAGTGATGAATCCAGCCCAGATCAAATTTTTATCCTCTGTTCAGTATCTTCCATATGAGATGGACTTGGGGTCTTAGTGCATTCCCTTGAGAAGTGGTTTTGAAAGGTTTAACAAGCTGTGGGAGCCTTTCTATCAAATTACTGAATATCTCAAGAGTGTAATTTTGCTCCTGCTAGAGACTTTTTTAGAGTGACTTTAAAAACTCTCTGTCTAAAGCATGTTATTGACTACTCAATATAATAGGTACATTTTAGTGTCACCACCCCTTTAGTCCTTTCTGATTGCTCTTTGGTTTATACTGAAGTTTTCATGTCCAAGTGGGGCAGAGGTGAAAACAGTGCCCTGATCAAGTCAATAGCCAAAACTCCCCTGGCTCCCTGGCAGGGGAATGATGGAGCAAGGAGGAAGAGAGATCTAACATATATAATCAAATAAATACCCATATTTCAAAAACTACATGCAATAATCCTGACTATATGAGTGTCTGAAGACCCCAAGTATATACTCAAAGTAAATTGACATCTGAAAAATACCCTTCCTGCACTCTGATTCTTCATGCAGGTATAGTCTATGAGGAGGATAAATTCAGTGGGGGCTGCTAAGGTCATGATTTTCTACACATGGAACCTGCTTCATTGTGGTCTGGCTTCTTGTATGTTCTCCCTGTGCATTTACAGCTATAATGGGATTTATGAGACAACTGTAAAATATTTCTGAATTTCCCATTAAAAAAGGGTAAATTTAAGAGCAGAGATTTTAATTTTTGTTTTTAAACTTTCAGATCACATCCTCAATATATGTAGGGATTGACTTCAGCCCTTCAGGGCTAGGAATATCTCCAAAATGTAGTGATATCTTCTTCACCCCCAGTGAATACAGTGCAGATCTTTGATGAAAGGAAATTACTTGGCACAGCACATCTTATATATATGCAGAAAGCTAAAACTACAGATATTTAATCTGAGCTGTAGTTTTATTTCAGTTTAGTGAAATCACTGCAGTGGGCTTTAGCTTTGTTGAAATTAGCCTTTTCTTTGTGTGTTACATTAGTCAGCTGGGGCAAGTATAAAATAAGGCTCCAAGAAACTGAAATAACAGACACTTCTACAGTTCAACTACAGTGATTTAAAGCATGATTTAAACTAAAATAGTGCAACTTCTGTCCCCAGACAATTCCTGTGGTGCTGGAATTTCTTGTCTGTTTTTCCCTCCTTCATTTAATAACTGTCATTGGCAGTAGTCCTAGAAGAGATTTTCTCATCATCTGCTTCATTCTCCTGTGTATCCAGGCCCTGTCTCTGTGTTGACTGACATTAGACAAAAAAAATCTGTCAGTCCTCAACGTGGGACTCAACCTGTAAAAATTCAGCCGTCCTGAAGCTTCATGTCTAGCTGAAACTGGTCTTCTAAACGCTGTATAATCAGGGGAGGATATTTGCAAGAGATGATTCATGTCACCTGTTTTAGCTGCCTTAGGATGAGGTGCTGGTCTTTTGCTGTCTGTGTCTGGCCACCTTGGGGAATGACAGAACAAAGCTCGGCTTTTTTTGAGAGGTTACTCCTTTGTATCCGTGCAAGTGGGAAGGAGGGCAGTATAAATCCTTTTATATCAGTTCAGTTTCCGACTCCAGCCTTCCCTGTTGCAGGGTGATCTCCAAAGGACAAACATCCAGCTTGATTTTGGAGATGGCATTGCAGTGTCCTATGCCAATTTCAGCCCCGTGGAGGACGGCATCCGGCACGTGTACAAGAGTGCTGGAATCTTCCAGGTGACGGCGTTTGCAGAGAACAGCCTCGGCTCAGACACTGCTGTCCTGTTCCTGCACGTGGTCTGTGAGTACTTCCACCTGCCAGATTCCTTGGGCCAAAATCTGACGTCACTCCAAGTCCTTGCAGCTTCAGTGGGGCCCAAGAATAGATGCAAACCCACAGACATGTGCAGCTCATGCTCTTCCAAAGGCTTGGGCTTCTAGGCACTCCTCTAACTTGTTAAACAGCTTTTATTGAATGAAGGGAAAGGGAAGGACTTTTTTTAAAACAAGTATATTTGCAGTTCTGAGAGTTATGGAGAAAAGGTTGAAAATGTCTTTTGGGTTTTCTGAAAGGCTCAGAGACCAAGCAGCATATGAAACACAGTCTAGATATCTATTTTCAATACATGTCTCATTCCAAGAGGATTAGATTAAACTACTAAATTTCGAGTCACTTATTCAGAATTTCAGCATTTACAGAGCTAATTTAATGAAAGAGAAGCATTATGCTGAGCGTGCTTCCTGAGATATGAATGTACTGAGGACTAATGTGCTGCTCTTCACATTTCATGTGTTTGACGTGCATCCCTGATGTTTCTGTCCTGTTTGGTAGATCAATGCAATTTCTCTCCAGCTGACACATGAGAAAACTCAAATATAGAGCTCTGAGTTAACTTCCCAAAGCCACAGGAGAGAGCAGAGAGTGTGGAATGTAGGATGAGACCAAAAAGAGCCCAGTTCTTTGATCTACTCTTAGACTATTAAATCTTCTGTGTTCAGCTGCACCCCATCAATTTTGCCCCTAATGGTGATCATAGCCTTGTCTGCCTCCCCTCTTTACCTGTCAGAATGTCTTACATCCTGCCTTTTGCTCGAGCTTTTCTGCTGAAAGGAAGCACATTAGAAATTTCCAAAACTCAAGAACTTTTTCTCCATTTTAATTTCCAGCTCCCTGTATGAAGGAATAAATGTTCCTTGAAGCTTTTATTATGCTCATAATTCCCTCAAAGTCAATCATGGCTGCACTTAACAACCTGTTATTAGAGCATTAACTGTTTTTTCCTCCACCTTGGGCCATTAGCTGACAAAAGTGATGGTTACCTGGTAGTAACAACCAGATTTGTATGGGTTATCTGATTTTTCTCAAAGGAACCACTTTTTCATGGTGAGGATTTTAAAGCACAATGCAACAAGGAACAATTCTTTGGCCTGCTTTTGCTGCTCCACCCTTTTTTACATCAACCTTTCAGATCTCTCCTTTGACTTTTATGGCATTCTTAGGTAGCCAATTTATTATCATTATCTCTGGGGAAATATTTTGCAAGGATTTACATTCATGCTAATGCTGAAATAAGATGACACCTCAGTACTAAACTTTTAATATATTTGGAAGTACTGGTCAATATAGGAGGTTTGACCTTCAAGTCCAAATGTACAGAAAAATATGCCTGAGAATCATTCTTAGTATACAATCACTCTGGTACTAGGATCCTGTGCTAAAAAAAAAGAGAGGAAAAGGCTCCTTGGCCTCAAGCAACATTAATTTTCTACCCTGCAGCTTTATTAGCAGCCAGTTAACTTTTCAGCTTTCTGGAATCTGCTGACAAGCAGCTAAACTAGAAATTTAAAGGAAGCAAAGATATTAGTGCTTTTCTTCTTACATGCACTGTCACAAAATATTTAGGGGAACCTGCTCTTCTTGCAAACCCAAAGTACTTCCTACAGTCAGAGTTCAGGAGTCACTTGCTGATAGAGATCTCTTGGAAAGAGGGGAAAAAACAAAGATCAAATTTTAAGGTGCCAAAAGCAAGAATAGTGTCCTTTTGTGCTTGGAGCTCTATGTTCCAGTGGTAGAAGAACAGCTCTTGCTTTCCACAATCTTTGTAATTCAAGTAGATGGAGAACTGATTAATGTCCCCATTTTGTGCTGAGAGGTAACACAAGAGGATTGTCTCAGTTAAAATCACCAAATTTCCTGCTTCCCAGAATGAATGTCTAACAAAAAAGGAAAAGATTATGACTTTTCTTATTTTGTCCTTTCCATCTCACAGGGATAGTCTGTCAGTTTGCTGTGTTTTAAAGGTACTGCCCAGAAAGTAACACTGTCTGATTGGCAGCAGTTATCAGCTGAAATTCAGCACCAGCAAAACCAAAAGATAAACGAGAAGAAACACAATGGAGATAGTAGAAGCTTTAAACAAACTACCAAACAAAACCTCAGTGTTTTTTACACATGTTGTTTTTTCTAGAGAGGATCTGCCTTCTGAATTCAGGGCTTCATGCCCTGGATTTATTCTGGGCATTTGCATTTATTAGATACAACTTTGCATTGGTACTTTGTTATTTTTTAAGTCTTTCAGAATCAAGTGCTTCTGACAGTTACATGCTTTGTTATGCCTATGCACACATCTTCCAAGTGGTTCCTGATGTTTTTCTTTCAGTTTCAGGGGCAACTGACTCCCCAAAGACTGCCTAAGGTCAGGCCTATATCAAAAAGATACCAAGGATTTCCAAAATCATGAGTTTTTATTTTGGAGATCTTTTAAAAAACTGTTTGGGGTATTTAATCAAGTTATAAATTACTCTTATAAAACCAGATTTAAGCCATTTTGGCTAAAATGATTTTCCCACAAATCTTAGTAGCTCAGTGGCTATATTTTCAAGAAAAAAACTTCTTTCTCATTTGTCCTATCCCTTTCTTGTGTCCTATCCCTTTCTTGTGTCCTACCCTTTTGGCTTTCAATAGCAATTTCACTGCATAATGCAAAACCAGATCATTGTTTTTCTACAAAATGCATTGAAAAAATTCTTCTAAACACAGTGCTGCCACTCTCTGAAAATTAGCACTATGGAAAATGTGCGTAATAGCAGGGGGAAAAGTGTTTTTAAATCTGATTGTCTTTTTCTGTTTTCATTGACTGCTGAAATTCTCTTTTATTTCTAAAATATAAATAGACTGTCACTAGACTGTCACTGCTGACATAGGACTTTTGATTTATTTAGAGGAAAAATCCTTGCTGTTCACAACTGTGCAGGGAGGATTTAACTCAAAGCCTTTAATAATGAACTCTCTTCCCACAGGTCCAGTGGAGCACGTCCATCTGAGTGTTCCCTTTGTTGCCATCAGAAATAAGGATGTCAACATTACTGCAGTAGTTTGGCCCAGCCAGGCAGGCACACTTACCTACTTCTGGTGGTTTGGCAACAGCACCAAGGTACAGACACCCTTTGGTTCATTTTTTCTTCCTGAGCTTGTCACAACAGTCAGGGAACTCTCTCAGCCATAATAAAAACTTCTTGCCTTTGTCTGTTTTGTGTTTTAGTTTTTAACTTGGCTGAAGAGGGTTGTCATTATCTGAACTTCAACCTTTGTGAATTTGTTTCCTTCTGTGTTGTGTTGTTCTTAGGAACCATTACTTTCTCCATCTGGTTGTTATCAGCCCTACTGAGATGTGAAGACCACTGTTATTACCAGCGTTCACTTGTAACTTAACTGAACTATATGTGGAATAATGCTGGCTTTCAACACAGTGTTTAAAAACTGCTGGTGTTCACATAACCAGGGGGTTTCCATTATGTGCCAGTGTGCAGTACATAATGCTGGATTCCAACACAGTACTTTAAAGCTCTTGGTGTTCAGATAAACAGCTGTATCTAGAATTTCAAGCTGAAGAGTCTGGCTATGTTAGAGAGGGGGATGAGACTTCTTTGTAGTGAATTTTCAAATGATGTGTAATGTCACTGTATGTATTATAATGAGCTTTTTCAGCAATAGTTAAAATAAGTGAAAATACAGGTTAGCATCATGCTTTCAAATGGAGAGAGCAGAATTGCCTATTAGCTACAGTTTTTATTGTAGACTTTAGCAGTGAGACAGGCACTGTTCTCCATTCTTACAGCTGTGAAATGTACAGCTGTTAATTTCACAATATAGTTTCTTCTGTTATTTACAAAAGCAGTTTAAGTCATGTCACTGTCTACATTTGCAATTGAAGGTGTGCACTGAGGTGAGATTGCAGCAGAAAGAAATGGGGATTTTACATGAAATATGGAACTTGAGATAAAAAATAGGCACACAAGTATTTTGTTTTCTCTTTGAAAAGCTGCTTAGTTTTAACCTCTTACCCTAGCTGCCAACAATGTCATAGAGGCAAAATAAAAACAGTAAGTGCTGCTTCTACTGGGATTCTACATCCAGTTAGGAAGCTCACTGTAAGAACTCGCTGATTTTTGTGGAAGCATAGTTGAGGCAGTGGAAGAACTCAGGAGCAAAAGCCATGTAACTTGGCAAGTTGCTGTGCCCTAGCTGAACTATGGCAACCACCCACATTTGCACATCCAGTCCATTGCCAGTACCAGGTAATTCCACATAGTTTATACTGCATTGAAATACAAGCATGCACAATCATGTCACAGTTCAGCTATGTTTGGCTCAGTGCTCACACTGAGCCAAACACACAGAGAACCATTAAAGTACATGAAAGATAATTTAGGTATTGATAACTTGATCTGCTTAAGCCCTCCGGTGCAGAGTTTTCCTGCCATTGTTTTTGTCCTTACTATAGAAGTTTATGGTGAACAGGGCCTTAAAAAAGATTTTTTGAAATAGAAAGCAATCTAGAAAAGGTAATGCAAAGCAGTGGTGTTTGCTGAAGATTTCCATGCAGTTCTCACAGTGCTTGCTTCTGGGTTGGAAATATGAACTGTTTCATCTTCTAGTTTAAATCTCAGACCCATAGGCAGCAGAGTACAAGCAGATGTGGATGTGTTTGGGATGGGTACTTTGGACATAGCTGAACATGGAGCTGATCCTTTGACACCTTGGCATGATTGTACTCATTGCTGAAATATGGAACAATAAACATGGTGCCACTTACCTGTATCCGAATCTCAGACCCAGAGCACTGTTCAGTCTTTGCAAGCATTATCTTCAGCTACCTCATGGAATGTACTGCAACTCTGACAGAAGTATAGCAAGAGACATAGAGATAACTGTTTCAGCCACCTTTTTTCAGAACGGCAGTCTGTATCACATCAAAATTCCTCCTGGGATGTTTAATGTACATGTCAGATCCTTCTCTGTGCCCACTCATGAGTAAACTATGGTGTTCTAAGTAGAGGTGAAAGATGGAGACACTGAATTAAAGGATGAGGTGTGTTATAGTGTGACTGGTATTATTAGATGATATGTTTTATATCCATGCTGAGGGATTGCAACTTCTTTTCCTGTTCAGCCTGTAGCCATCCCAGGCAGAACCAGATGTGTCTGTGTCACTGTGCAGTCTCGCTCTCTGTGCTGGGGCACAGGAGGATGTTGTCTTAGGCACAAATGACCTGGCTGAGACTCCTCTACTGCTCTCCCCACCCTGCTGAAACTCCTGTACTAAATTTCTACTGTACTGATTTTTGCAGTATGCCCAAAGACCAATTTGCCTGGATTAACACAGGTCCAGTTTAATAGATGTATCCAGCTGTCTAATAGGTTTGAGCAAATGAACCTTAAACTACTTGATTTAATTTAGAGTTAGTTTCCAGGTCTTGGTTCTTGAATTAAAATTAAGGAGTTGGCTGAATGTTAAAACTCCATGATGGAGGTGAAATCATCCATGATAATGGAATGTCCAGCATACACATATACAAAAAGAAAAAAATGTAATTTTAAAGGCCAGACTGCATCCTCTTATCTGCCTTTGCACAGAACTACAACCTGTAACCTCCAGGAGGATTGCTGATATCCCTGCAGTTTGATAGAGGCCCATTCAGCTTCTCCAGGGTCTGTGTATATCTCAGTAAATGTTAGCTAGGCCTCCAGGGCTGGCACGAGCTGGTGCCCTTGGACTGTGTGTGCCATGTGATAAGACTTTTTGTTTTTTACTGCTTTTCAGCTCATGGATGAGGGGGTCTAAGGAAGGTGGTGTTCTAGAGAGAGAGAGAAATGTGTTTGCCAGTCTGGCCTGTGCAGGTGAAAATTTTGATTTGACTATGAAAATGGTTTTGTGACCACTGTTGTGAAGTGCAGTCAGGCTGGCAGCATGATGAGATAAATGTGAGAGCTGGAAGGTGACATTTGGAAGTTTTCCTTTGAAAATGGAAACTGGAAGTCTAGTGAAGGGACAACAGCAATGGTACAATGGCTTTATCTGCGCTCTTAGACCTCTTAGTATCACTGTTTCCATTTTTGTTGTTTCTCTAAATAAGGAGTTATTTCTGTAGACCAGGTGTCAGATCAGTGGCACTGTGAAGGCTGGACCTTTGATTTTCACTTGTGGTGGGTTGACCCTGTTTAGACACCAGCTGCCCACTAAAGCCACTCTATCACTCCCCTCCTCACATGGGCAGGATACATAAAATATAACAAAATCAGGTCACAGTAATGACAGAGAAACACCACTAATTACTTTTAAAAAACAAAACAGCCTTGACTTTATGATATTACTGCAATTTATTATCAATCAAATCAAAGTAGGATAATGAGAAATTAATCCAAATCTTAAAATACCTTCCCACATCTCTCCTTTTGCCACAGGCTCAATTTCACTCCTGAATTCTCTGCCTCCTCCTTTGCCAGTAGTGCAGGGAGACAGAAAAAGGGGGCTGTGATCAGTTAATCTCATGTTGTCTTTTCCAATGCTTCCTCAGGGGGAAGAGGCCTCCCACTCTTCCCCTGCTTACAGGAGGGAATCCCTCCCATGGGAGACAGTTTTCCATTGATTTCTTCAAAGTGGGCCCTTCTCATGGGCTGCTCCAGGGTGGATCCCTTGCACAGCCACATTCAGTCAGCATTGTCAGCAGGAATTATGCCATGCTTTCAGCCTGGTTAGCATAGCTTGCCAGCTTGTGGCTGCAGCTTGCTCACAGACTCACAGCATGGACAGGGCAATGCTGGATGTGCTCGCTCTGACCTGAGCAGTGTTGCTCTGTGAGAGATAAATGGATTTGTGCTCATAAAAGCAAAGGCTGGCGCTGAATCTGAACAATATGGATTGTTTGAATAAGCATCTGCATCTTTGGTTTATTTTCAATTTGAGGTTGGGTTTTGTACAGCAAATCTAGCAGTTGAGCTGGCTGTGTGTGTACAGTGCTGCATTCTACTGCACTCATTCTGCAACTGCTGACTGTGGTCTGCTGAGGAGTCCATACAATGCAGTTCAATAGAAGAATATTTCAGGAAATGTTTACTGAAATGAGAGAAACCTCTGCCTGTGGGACATTGCTCACAGGATGGTGTTTGGGCCTTAGCAGGATATGCAAACTGGCAGTACCACACCTGTATCAAGGAGCAGGGCCTGGTGGATAAATCAGGTGCATGTTGTAATCCTGAATTAATCTCACCATGATTTTGTCCTTTGTGTTTGCCTCCTCCAGCCCCTCATCACCTTGGAGAGTAGCATCTCGTACACGTTCACTGTGGAGGGGATGAACACGGTCACCGTGCAGGTTGCTGGGGGCAGCAGCCTCATCCAGGACACCAAGGAGATCGCAGTGCATGGTACCCTCAGCCTTCTGCAATCACACCTCAGGGGGTGAAGGGCAGACTGTCATTGCTGATCCAGAATGAGCTCCAGAAACTTGATAGTGCCTGGAGGAACCTCTGATGACAGAGTAGCTCAGATGTGTCATGATGACAAAATCAGAAGTGAATAGAATGGGGCAGCTAACCAAAATTATAACCTCAGCATTAATAAGGTGGCTGGTGTCTCCTGTGCCTGTTGATCTGTTTGTACACCCAGACAGGGAACAGCCAGAAATAAAAAACACTTGAACCAGGCTGCCTTTCTTCATCTTCCCAGCTGTGGAGAGAAATAGTCACAGTGCATGATTAGGGTGATCTGAATGCAACTGGTGTCTCTATCTATATGTACAAATGACAGGGGTCAGGAGGGCTCTGGAGAAGAGGACAGAAATGACTCTGTTGTTGGTATCACTGCCCATCTTTCCTCTCATAGCTGGAGGTCTGAGTGTGCCCACTGGACTTGCCCATGGGTATTGTTATATTCTTGCCATATCTGCATGTCACTGCCTTCCAAAAGCACCCTTAGGCAGACAGCAGAGCTTACCCTCTTTGGGGCTTGATAAATCCTGGGTGAAAGGGCTCTCTAAGCAGCTTTGACCAGGACTTCTACAACAATTTCCACCTTGGCCCAGTCTTTGTTTTCCTTATCTGGGTTTTGGCATTCAGCATTTGAGAACCAGCTTTTGTTTGGACTTCAAGTTTTATTGAGAAACCTGGGTTTCAAATAACTGGGCTACTTTGAAGCTCAGCACTGTGTAGTTGCTCTGTGTGTGTCTTATTTCAGTAATTAAATACAAATAAATGTCCCACTGTATACTCAGATTTAACAGCAGCTAAGTTGATATTTATTGATTGTCTGGCCATGAAATTCAATAGTCTTTAATAATTTGTTAATGTGATTTAGTAATAATTTGACTTGCTGTTATCAAATATTAGGAACCTTCTACTCCATAATTTTGAGCACTGTAAAATGCAGTGTTTACTTCTTGGAAATGTCCATCCTTTCACTAGTTTCTGGAATAAACCTGAATCAAATATGTTTGAGAGTGATACCCACAGGTGATCTTGATCTTTAGCCCCAGTAGGTCCCACAGAGAGCTCCTCACTCTGTTTTTAAACACCTTGGAAGAAATTTTGCCATTCTGTTTAGAAGATCCAGAGTTTTGGGTTCTATTACAAAACAATTAACCCACTTGGATCCAGTCCAAATAATCCTATCCAGTGCTGTGCTGCAGACTGACCTGGTCTAAGGAAGGAGTCCTTCCAGCCCTTCAGTCTGGTGATGAGTTCAAGTCTGAATACATATACAAGTGATGCCTTTAGCAAACATGTCCTCTGATAAACTTGTATCCTCATCTGTGTCCTAGTAAAGTGATCATGGGTCCAGGCCATAATCTAGGCTCTGGTGTTATCAGTGGAGGAGATTTATTCAGGTATATCCTTAATTTGAGATTAACAGAAAAGAATTTGCTCAAAAAATAAAGTGGACATGGTGCTAAGGGGTCAAAAGTGAAAGACTTGATATATCTGACTTTGGGTTAAACCTTCAGAACCTCAGAGACTTTCCCTGTCCTCTTTGATACTTGTTTTATTTAAAAATGTATTGCACCATCTAAAAAGAAAGAACAGTTCTTACAAAAGATGCCGCATAAATGGTGTGCTGGCACATCCCTGCTTTTCTGTGGATTTCCTCATTTCTACTCTGGCAGGTTTATCTTGATCTAAAACTAGTGCCTTCTTCCAAATGATTAATGGTACTTATTTGAAGTGTCTGAGATCAGTTGCTTCAAGGTGAGGCACAGAACATCTCCAAAATCAGAAAGGAGAATCATGTACTCTGAGAACTTTCTTAAGAGTGTGGTTCCCATCCTGGATGTTTGCCTCCCACTGGCCCAAATCCCCTGTACACCGCTGCCATAAGTACTCCAGATTTGGTCTTTAGTGAAACCAGTAGGGAGAGTTGGAATTGGAGAAAAATTAAAATCTGTATTTTAAGTCTAGGAAGCTTTTCTTCCTCCCAGCAATCATTCAATCAGGACAGAACTTCACAGTGTTTTGTCAATAGCCATTGCTTGATGAGCCAGTCATTACCACCACTAGATTCTCCTTTCTTGGGGAATTAACCACTCCTGGTTTCCCTCCAGGAGGGTAAACAGAAAACATAACTTGCAGCAATTGTTCACTCTGCAATTGTACAGACAGGCCTTCCAAATTTCAGCCAGGTGCTGCCTTATTTGCTGATCTACCTTTTTACCTTTTTGTGAGCAGAATCTGAAGAAGTTGAGTGGCAAAATTACAAAGCCCAGAGGCTTCATGAGGGATCCTCTCACCTCTCTCATTCTCACTTCTGTTTCTCTGGGGAAAGCCAGAAATTGGCAACAGATCAAAACATCCTTTATAAGTACCACTATAAGCATTCTTTCCTTGAGAGCTCTCTGTCCTGCTTAGTGTTAGCCAGCCTTTTTCTTCCTTCAGCCTTTTCTCGCTCTCTTGCTTTAAGATAGTTATGGTCCTCCTGTTGTCTTCTGCACCCTTGTCTGTACCCTAAACACTGCCCATTTAACCTTCTCCTAAATACTTTTTCTATTCCAGAGTACTTCCAATCTCAGCTCCTGTCATTTTCTCCCAACTTGGATTACCATAACCCTGACATCCCTGAATGGAGACAAGATGTTGGCAAAGTCATCAAGAGAGCATTAGCACAGGTGAGCATCTGTTTCCTTGTCTGTACTAACATTGACTAGGCTGTTAAAATATGCACTTTTTTGACATGCTAGCTTAAAATAATGGGTAAGCACAGCAGTGATGGCACTGTCATTAAAAATCAATAAAAAGCTTCTTAATATGCTGGATCCTTTTACAGAGCCAATCTGTATTGCTGATTTTGTGGAAATATTACAATTTCTTTTATGAATATTTCTGTGTGCTTTTCAGCTTTTAATATCTCTGAGGATTTTGCAAATTCTAGATTGTAATACTATAATCATTATCCTTATTTTTCCAAGTTGATATGACAGTATGTACTGTCTTCTATTCCAAACATTTGGTTAGTGCTAGTGAGTGTTGTTAAACAGCTGATCCACTTCATCCCAGAAGACAGACATTGTAGTATTCTGGATACATGAGGAAGATATTTTTATCTTTTCCTGATAGTCAGGAGTTTCACATGCAGTTAAGTGTAGCAACTGGTGAACATTTTGAAGCTCTACTCACTTTCCAACTGGGGCAAAAAATGAGGATTCAAAAGGAAAATAAACTTACCTATAAAATACAGGATAAAGAGAAACTTCTGTAGTTAGAAGGTACTGTATCTTCCTTTGGGATTAATTAGAATATGTAAACTAGTACTCATGTTCTTTCAGGAAAGGGGACAGAATAACTTATGATATCAAATAGTCAGGGACTTTAGTTTTGTGTGAAATTAGGGGCTAGATTTAGACAAGCTTTTGAGGGTTTGGCATTCTGTCAAAAATGTATTTCATTGGGGTTTTTTTGCTTTAGCTACAGCTGTTAGAAATGGAGGCTGATTATTTTTACTGGGAAAGTACATTCCTGCTCAGCTTTTCTCATCTGCAGCCCACTCAAAATTCACAGGTTGTAAGAGTTTCCTTGGTTGTTTTTCCATCCTGAAAAAATGCTCAGTTTATTTTTTGTAAATTGTTCTTCCCTTTTACTTTAGTAAAAGAGTCAAGCTTTCAGGATTAAAAAAAAATAATTAGCTTGTAACTGTGAATGGTTACAGAAAATAGAAGTGTGGTAGAAGTGTTTGCTTGTGTACCCCACCAGGAATGGGCTGCCCCATTGGGACATTTCAGCTCTGCAGTGAGGCCATGGGGTTTGAGGTGGGACAGGACCAGAGAGCTAATGGAGCTAATGAACCTCAGGTAGCAGAGCATTTCTGAGGGAAGGAGGATTCCTGCCCTGCTGAGGATGCATGGCTGGGGTTTGGGAAGAGGGGGGAGCAGCCTCAGTGGGTAGCTCTTGCTAAGGCAGCTCTGCAAAGTGAGCAGCTCCCAGAATAGCCCTCCTGGTCAGCCCCAGGAGTGAATTCTCTCTCTGGGGACATTGCTGTTCGTGTATGGCCAACGTGGATCCCTGTAACCTCATAGCAGAGGTGATTGCAGGCACTTTCCTTCATATTGTCCCTGTTAGCTGCACATTTACCAGTGGTTGCTCTGAGGCAAACTCTCTGGATCTGACTTTGGGTCAGTTATTCTTTTGTAGCAAGGAGGACTGTGTGGAACATTCAGATCTGGAGACATGCTAGGTTTGGACTTTGGGTTGAGATCTTTGGGCCCAGGGGTGTTGTTAAGTTTACATTCACTTCTAGAAAGGAAGTAGAGTGCACCTTTAGCAGAAGCTCAGTTTCTGACCCACCAAACAGGCAGAACAGCTCATTAGGAGCACAACACCTGCAGTGGAACTGGAAAAAAACAATTTGATGGGAACACCATTTCTGAAAGTCAGTGGAAACATAAGTAACAAAATAGCAGCTAGAGACCTCTTTTTACTTTCTTCTAGGTGACTGGTATTCCTGATGAACAGATCCTGGTAGCTCTGTTCCCTGGGCTGCCTACTTCTGCTGAACTCTTCATACTGCCCCACAAAAACGCAACAGAGAGGAGGAAAAGCAGTGAGGCTGATCTGGAGCAAGTAAGGAGAGAAGGATTCATGGAACATTTATTCCTGTCGTATTGTTTGCAGATGGGCCCCTGAAGCTGCGCAGCACTGGAAGTACTTACAATAAGTGTGGTGGAAATGGATGTATCTGGGACTGTGGCAGCATAGTTTATGGCATTAAAGAAAATGATTTTCAGAGGAAAGCCAGGATTTTCCAATACCTCACTGAGATATGTCACAGTCTACCACTAGCAGAGATTCTTCCTAAATCAGTGGAGTGTCCTTTTTACCGTAGTTATGGCCAAAGGAACCTTGAATATGTACTCCCTCTGCTCCCTGGAGGAATGCTAATAAAGGGAGGCCAAAGCAGCAAGACAATATACTGAGGTTTACTAAAAATAAATCAGACACTTCAGCTCATAGATCACCACAACAAGACCTCTTTTTTTTCTTCTGCAGCACTGAACTGCCTGTGCAAACTATATTTGGAAGTTACAATATCCATCCATTTAGATAAATAGGTAATTACAGTGATGTATTGCAACAGTGATATGCAGGCAAGGAAAGAACAACAGCACTAGGCTGCTGGAGCTCTCATGTTAGAATTACCAAGTGATTAAATCAGCTCTATAAAGGCAAAGGAGTGAAGTACTGCTAGAAAGGCTGCTTGGCTCTAGCTAATGTTCTTGTGTGCAGTATTTTTACAGTGTGCAAACTATGTGTGAGCCCATTGTCAAGTAACTCTTGTAAGTTTGGATCAAACATTAAATTATTCTGAGGACTGGTGAATTTAGTGGAAGTTCTTGTCACCCACCAAGTAAAGTCAGTCCCCACAGAGTAGTTCCTTTGTCCTAGGAAGTCATCAAAGCTGGTCTCTTAAATTTATGGTGGTCAATGTGCAGGAAAGATGCATTGATGTGGGAAAGTTTGAAAGGCTTTTTGGAGGGATGGTCTAGGAGTAATTTCTGTCTTGTCCAGTAGGGTCTACAGTTATTAAAACTTCTTCTGCACAAGCTGTTGTGTCAATATTTCATGTATCAGTGTTATGCTGACATCTCAATTAGCTTTCTGACTAATTGACTATGAGACCTAAAGCTCCAGTGCTCTAATTTTAGTTTACAGGCTACTCAGTTGTACTTTGGCACTTGTTGTTGCCTTCTGCTTGAGGAGCTCTGCCTGGAGAGTAGGTCATTAGAGCTACTCATTAGCTGTGCCCTGTCCATCACAGCTACTCTGTGGAGACCAGGCATTAACAAACTGGGACTCTGGGGTGATGGGCTGAGTATGTGCTCTGGGGCAACCAAATAACACATCACAGCTGGGTTGCTGATCTCCCAGTGCAGCAATTCCAGTATATCCAGTCCAAAGCCCCTTTTCTAAGTGAAGGACAAATATGGCAAATTTTCCATTGACCTAAACTGGATTGTCTCATCCCCAATAGCCTGTTTAAATAGAAGCTTCATGACAGAATCATTGGGAAGAAGGAAATGTAGGTCTGGACTGCTTATTTAGTTTCACTATCCACCAATGAAACACCAATATGTCAGTGATTTCCAAATGCATTTGATTGAACTCAAAGGATATTGTGGAAGGTGAAAAGGTCCTTAGTTATTTTCCATCTTCCCATAGACCCCCAAAACACACACAAAAAAAAAGGGGCTAACCTTCTAGGTTTGCTTCCCAAGAGAGATGTAATATACAATGAGAGTCTGAGAAGTTCTGTAAGGGAGATTTCCATGCAATGACACCCAGCTCCACCCAAAGCACACAAAGTGCATTTCTCTCCACTTCCTCAGGCCCTCCTGAAGCCAGTAAGAGATGTCAGCCACTACTCATGGCCTTCGTGTATTCCTGAATGTTCTCCAGACTTTGCAGTCTTCTATACTTTAACTGTTGTGTCTCTTCTTATTTTGTCAGGTGGTGGAAATCCTTTTTAATGCTCTCAACCAGAACCTGGTCCAGTTTGAACTGAAGCCTGGAGTTGAAGTGGTTGTGTATGTCACTCAGTTAACATTAGGTGAGTGTGGAGTCAAAGGCACAGCTGTGGCTCTCCTGAGGCTTCAGACAACTCCAGGAGAATCAGCCTACATCAGAGCACTCACAGTCTGGCATGTGGCATTGGGCTACGTGCCAATTGAGACATTTTGGTAGAAGCAGGAAGTGTTAAAACCAGCCCATCAGGGGCATCTTCATGCTCCAGTTTGTACAAGTATAAAAGGTACCTTGTAAGAGTTCCCCGTGGCTTAATTAACAAGTGCACTGGTGTTTTTTAAGTGTTTTAGAAAACCAGGTGAATGGTGTTCTATTAAGTCCTTATTGAGCACCTGTGGAATTCAGTGGGATATTACTAACTTTCATGGATGTTGGATGAAATCCTTATAGCAAAGTGCTTTTTACTGGTATGACTAGCTAGGAGGCTTTAGAGGGGCAAAGCACTCAGGAATAGATTGAGGCCTCTTACAGGAAATAAGTTCCTGAAATTTGACTTCCAAAAATTAGAATTTACTTAAATTTCAGTGCTACCAATCTCCATTTTTGCACAACGTAACAAACAGTCCACTTAAGCTTTGTCAATCCCTTTACTTTAAAACCAGCCTAGTGTGAAGGTCTCAGCTATTGATGAAGCAGTGATGGTTACAAAGAAGGTGATGGATTTATTTTTGCCCTTACTTTTTATGACTATCCTTGCAATTGTCTGAAATGTGGGATCTTGTGCAAGTGCCCTTGCTGATAGCCTCTGTGAAAGACTGGTATTCATACTCCACAATAACTCACTTCAGTTTCTTCTCAGAGAGCGAAGAGCTGGGCTAAATCAAGGCTCATGACCTTTCCTACATGTAAGGTCACTTTCTACCTTCACTCTCTGACTACTCCTTTGGAATGTGAGTCAGATGCTAATAGGAGTAGCCTGAAATGGATTAATTTGCAAAACTGGGAATGTGATACAATGTCTGAGGTCTCCAGGTGGCTGGAATTCTCAAGAACCTGGCTTGGTTCTAGCAAGGCACTACATTTAAATTACATTTGTAGGTATTCTTTCCCCCTCTCCAGTGCAGGTGCTGCATTTGTTTCATGACCATTTCCATAATATTTTGACTTGGATGAAGTGACAGTCTTTCTCACAAAAGAGTTAGAAGTATTAGCAGCAGAATACTGGCAGGATCAGACTGTTAGGTGTGGAAATTTGACAGTGAAATCAGAACTGGCTCTATTTGCATGACTTTGTCCCTATCTTCAGGGTGATGGAAAAAGAATAGAGAGTAGTAAACCACCAAAGCCAAATATTTATGCAAAATGAGTAACACTCAGCTGCTACTTATAATCATTTGTGCATCATTAGAGACTTCTCATCAGACACTTGATCTCAGCACAGTGCTCAGGCCATTAAGATGGTGTGCTCTGATGAGCTCTTGGAATAGCTGCATAAACAAGGTATAGGAATATACTGTATTTAGCCAGCCAAAATGTCAAGGATCAAATTCTCCAAACTACATAATGTATTGTGTGATTGAATTCAGGATTATTGCTTTGGGCTCCTCCACATTATGAAACTGACTCAATTTAAAAGTCTCTAAGGTCCTGTACAATGATGGACCTTGAGGCTTGTCACAAGAGTAGATCCCTGTCACATGTGATGTAGATGAATATCCTTGGAAGATGAGAGTTGTGCTGTTATGCTGTTCAGTGATGCTCTAAGGTATCTTCTCTGAAGGGGAATAGATGTGTATTAAGCCATGCTTCATAAAATTCATTTCCACTCTAGTACCTGGAAAAACCTGAAAAGTAATAGCCCAGAGTGTTAATACAGGAGTGATTGGGCATTCACCTGAGCGTGGCTTGCTGTGCCTTTTCACCCAGGGATGTTAGACTGCCCTGTCTTGAAAAAGGGCCTTGACTTCTGAAGGACAAGAGAACCAATTTGTTTCCTACTGATTGGTCTTGCCAAAACCAGCATGCACCATGCAGTAGTGGTAAAGCAGATGTGACAAAGACAGAGTTGAGCTCAGCTCTTGATACTTAATGTGTTTCCTTGTAATATCCCTCGAGTGTGATGCTTTGCCTTTCCTCCTGCAGCACCACTTGTGGATTCCAGCTCGGGGCACAGCAGTTCAGCGATGCTGATGTTATTGTCAGTGGTCTTTGTGGGCTTGGCTGTTTTTTTAATCTACAAATTCAAGAGGTAAGTTGGAAAACTTTGGGATGGGAGGAAGAGACTCTGGGTGTTTTACAGGAAATCTGTGCAGAGCTGTGCCTGCATTGCAAATGAGGAGTGAACTGTGCTGGGCATCAGGCTTTGATGAATATAGCTCCCTATTTCTGATACTTAGAGAGGAAACCATCTACTGCTGTTTCACCACAAAGCTGGTGCCCCAAAACTTCACCAAGAGCTCAGAAATCATCTTCTGCTTCAGCAGATGTATTTAAACCACAGACCAGAAATGGGAACCTTTGTGCTCACTGAGATACACAAAGCAAGCTTAGTCAAAAACCACATGATGGATGACTCCACACAGTCTATACCCACCTGCCCAGCTGCCTTAGTGCAGCAGCATCTCATTTGTATATTTTAAAGTGAATAGGTTAATCTTGCAGAGGAACAGGTGTGTTTATGTTAAAGGTGGGAGACTCAAAGCCAGAAAAATTTGTGTAAAGCACAAAAATGCCTTTGGGAATGTGTGCTGAGATTTACCTTGACAGATGTTAATATAAACCTTTTGCTTCCAGGCAGCAGGCAGGACCAGGTCTGGCCCGTGGCACTTGGCTGCTGCAAGCTGTGAAGCAAAATATCTGATAAGAATGGCCTGCTTGCTGAAGGCCTGCTTTATGAAGATATATTTTAGGCAGATGGAGCTCCTTAGGAGGAACTTTGCAATCAGTACAGTACTTACAGTATAAAATGGTTTGTGTGCCTAGACCTTGACCAGTGGCAAAGTATTGTGTTAGAAACATATGCCAAGTCTGGCTTAAAATTAAATAAATAAAACTTTCTGGACACAGTAGTTCCTTTAAATGAAAAACTAGAGCTTTTCCTGTTCAGATTCCAACTAAATGTTGCTTTCTCCAGCTTTTCTACTCCCCAGCATAAGGCTAGTATTCTCTAAGGATGTTAGTGGGATGCGAACAATATTCAAAATTAAATTATATGATAAAACAGGCATCCATCCTAATCTCCAGGGTTAAAGTTTCCCTCCTTGCCAACATCTTGCATTAACCATTGTCCTAATCAGTGAGTGGCACTCCTTGTAGTGCTTGATCCTGTGCACACTGCTGTTATCAAGCTCCCACTGATTTCAGTGGCCCAGGACAATTTCCAGGGAAAGCATTTGTGTGACTCTGCTCAGAGGCAGATTTCGAGGCCTTCAGCACAACCCCCTTTTGCAGCCTGAAGTCCCCTCTCTCCTTCTGAGAGCTGACTACAGCTTCCCAGGAGAATGTGATTTGTTTAAGGCACTGATTTAATAGTGTGCTGGGGAGGCAGCTGATGATTACTCTCACACCCAGATGCAGGATGAGGAAGGCAAAATCTTCCTGGGAGATGTGACAAGCTGTTGGCACAGCCCTGAGTAAGATATGCTTTGCCTTGTGCCTTGGTGAGATGGTTTCCTAGGTCTGGCCTGATGTCCTTGGCCCTGTGGTCAGCAGTTACCACTGCTGTGGTTACCAGTAGCAGTTGAAGAAGGGTCTTTATATTCCAGCTGCCAGAGAACAGTGAGAGCTTGTTAATGCATTTTGCTCTGGCATTCTCTGGGTCATTTTCTGCTACTACAGCTCATAAAACTGACTCTTGTACTACTTAAGCACCCTGAGCTTTGAGTATAGCAGCCATCAGCCTTCTATTATGCTCTAGGGCTATGGAGACCCTGCCTTGTTAAAATCTGTCTGAAAGTTGGTTATATGACAAATTGGGAGTAAAGAGGAAGGTGGTCAAAGCATCAGTTTTGCTTAGTCCAAAAGCTTATTTATTAACTGGCTGTCTCCTCTTATCTCTCTGTCCCAAAGGGGAAAAACACAGATCAAATTGACAAAGTTTAGGATAAGTCATATACACAGAGTGTTCTCAACTTAATTTTTCAGAAAAGAAAGCAACTTTTCAGCTCTGTCTGAAACCCCTGGCTCAGTGGAGCAGAAGTGAAAGCATACAATGATTCCTAATGGAAAAAGGGGAGCAAACCCAAAAGCTTTCCTGTGGCTCTGAGTGATGCAGAAGTCCATTAGCCACATGTACCTCTTTGATTAATGGTTGTCCCAGCCTGAATACAGAACTTCTGCTTACAGGGAAAGGTTATGGGAGAACATAGGCTGACATGATTTTTTAATTCTACAAATTCATAGATTTGGTGCTTTGCTGGTTTGCACACAGACTCCTTATTACCAGTCCATCAATTTATAGACTCAGCAGGCATGTTAAACACTGCTGCCAGAGAGATGCTTATTGAGGAGATCCCAGTGGAAAAGGAAGGAAGAAGGGAAAAGTATGGAAATAATCTGTAAAAATGTTGTTTCTTTTCTGGAAGATTGAGCATATATCAGTTAATAGTGTGTGTGTATGAGTGCTGAGCAGTGGTGGGGCTGTGGGGCAGTCCAAGTGTGTGTCCTGGGACAGCAGGGCACAACTGTGTGCTTGTGTGTGCTCAGAGTGATGTGCTTGTGTCTGTGTCTGTGCTGGCAGGCACAGCAGGATTAGAATTTGGGTATGCATTCATATATGTACAGGGATCTCACTTTCTTTTCTCCCCAACTCTCTGAAGTACCTTGGCTCTCTGCCTCACTATTCTAAAGACCTTTTCTCACCTTTCCACACGAAGTTCAGAGATGATCA
Source organism: Melozone crissalis (assembly GCF_028551555.1). Classification (NCBI taxonomy): domain Eukaryota; kingdom Metazoa; phylum Chordata; class Aves; order Passeriformes; family Passerellidae; genus Melozone; species Melozone crissalis. Next base: position 11,626,451 of record NW_026535797.1, on the reverse strand, counting down.
CTGCTCTGCTATTGCACTGTTTGGAAGTAGAACTAAATCTCCCACTATCTCCAGGCATGTTCTCCTGTCTCTATACATCTCCAGACAAGTTCTGGGCACTTGGATCCTATGGGAATGCATTAGTTCTCACTCATTTCCTGTGGAGTTCCTATGTCTTCTGGTGGCATTTATGGCATAAACATTAGAAGGTAGGAGAAAGGGAGAAGATCATGAGATTTATCATCTGCTGCTAAACATCCCAAATATGTCCTGGCTTGATGCTTGTTAAGAACAGAATGCTAAATCAAGCCAATAGCACAAGATGGTTGAGGCCAGAACTTCACTGGAGTAAAATCAGCATAGATTCCATTGAATTCGTGAGAGCTGAGGCAATTTCCACTGTTTTTAGTCTCTGACGTATCCAACAGCCCATAGATCAGCATAAAGATATGGAATTTTATATTACTTCTTTTGAACACGTTTTCTTTCTCTCTCACTCCTATGTGCTTTAAGGAACTCAAAATATTCTCCAAATTTCCCTTTTTGGAGCAGTGTGAACTGCATGGCATGAAGACTTTTTAAGAGCATTAGGAAAAACAGTCAACTTCCAACAGGCAATGCAGATAATCCTGGCAAACTCCAAGATGCTTAACACATTCCTTTTAAGCTCTCTCATTTAAACTTGCATTCCTTCAGGGATTACTACCTGTCTGTCTAGGCCTGTATAATCTATCTACCTGACTGACTCTCAAGGATATCATTCTAGCAGACCAAGGAAACTTTGGGAGAAGGAGGAAGAAATAATCCCTTCACTTCCTTGGCTTCCTGAGCAGCAAGGAAAAATAAGTCCCTACAAACTTGCATGATCCATAGCATGGCAAACTGGTTTTTGCAAGGGAATGGTAACAAATAGACTTTGGATGGGTGTTATGAGGTCCAAATCCTTCCTGACTCTGAGGCAGGAGCAATTCTTTATAACTCGTTCAGATGTGGCAATTTCTTCTGAGTCAGTGTGGGCCTGTCAGCAGCAACAAGCCCAGCACTTTTTTTGCTCAGTTGATACTAGTGCCAAATTGATTTTTACTTTTGGTTTCTAATGCAACCCTGATCATATAATAAATACTGAGAGAGTTGACAATTGCAGCTGATTTTACTTAGTTAATTGCTGCTGTCTGAGCTGAGTGCAGTGTCCACTGTGTGCATGATTTTTCATTTTAAAGGGCACAACATTGAAGTTTGCAGCTGAGGGAGACTTTGTGCCCATGATGTGAAAACAATGGCCTGAGATTTGGAGTACCTTTGGCTGCTATTGGAATTAGTGGATGCTAAGGGCACTTTCAGAGATGAACCTCTGTGTGGTACTTTCAGAGAGCTCATACTTCGCATCACTGCCAGTGTTGCATTTCTGGGATGGTCTCAGCTTAGTTTGTCTCATTAATAAATGACATGCTCAGGATCCCTGTGTTACAAACCACAACCTCTCATTTTCCTTTCCTGTGCAGGAAAATCCCTTGGATTAACATCTATGCCCAAGTTCAGCATGACAAGGAGCAGGAAATGATTGGCTCTGTCAGCCAAAGTGAAAATGCCCCCAAAATCACCCTGAGTGAGTTCACAGACCCTGAGGAGCTGATGGACAAAGAGCTGGACACACGAGTGATGGGTGAGAGACAACCCTCAGCTGCATTCTGTTCCACAGTCTGGGTGAAGATTTTGGTGTTTTGGGTATTAGGAGAGGAAGTGCCTGTGACCCTGGGTACAGGTGGAGCCCTGAGGCACAGGATAGGGAGTAAAGCTCTCTCAGCAGCATGATAATGGAGTTTCTCTTATAGATTTTCAGCTTTTCCCAGGGTAGGAACCTGTAGTAGGTAGGCTCCAGCAGTAGGTATAAAGAAGTTAGTAATGGCTGTGCTCACACCTATTCCTGCTCATGACCCTGGCTCTCTTGTGGATGAGTGCCAAATTCCCTGCACCCTCAGAAGAACCAGCTGAGCCAGGCTCTCATTGTTGGTGTGCTGTGATTACAAGCAAATATGTCCCTAATAGCTTAATGAGTTTACTGCTGGTCAGCTGAGCTGTAGTAATTGAGTTTTCTGCATGCTCCCTGCTTATTGCAAATACATAAAAGAATGTGAATCTTTTCTGTCTTTACACTTACACTACCACATCCTAAAGAGTGAGAAGCAATATAGACCAAACTGTTGAAGCCACTGCACTGATTCTCTTCTCCATTTTCTCCTCCACAGGAAGCATCTCAACAATTGCCAACAGTGAAAGCACAAAGGAAATCCCCAACTGCACTAGTGTTTAATACTGAGAATCCACTTGGTCTACAGCATTTCTGAATTTTTATTTGTAATTATTATTGTTATAATTATTATTATTATTATGAAAAAAGAAAGAGTTATATGTCATTATTATCATTTGGGAGGGAATGGGGTGGGCTTTTTGTGTTTACCAGGGCTGCATTCATAAATAGCAGAGGTTCTTCATATTTAGGGAATACACATCAGATTAGAAATAAAAAGCAAAGAATGAGTCAAGTGTGCAATGAGATTTGAATGCCAGCTTCCTGTTACATACAGAATGGGAATTAAGTATTCAAATCCAACAGATAATTGTCGTACCTTAGGCAACATGTTGTAAGTAAATTGTCCCTTTTCAGCCTTTTCAGAATAAGTCATGAATCAGCTGCTTCATCCTGCCAGAGGGTACAGACTGGGTTGTTGGACCAGACTCTGCAACATGCCAACATCCCTCGCTTCCCAGTGACATGCATGTCTCAGCTTTTTGCAGGATCTTGCCTCTTTTAATTGCTTTTAATTTCAGTTACCCTCTGGCACCGGTGACTGCTGAGAAAGGAAAAGACCAAATCAGAGCAAGCCCACACGTCAGTGCTCCTTGGACCATGAACTGGCTGGAGGGGACAGCACCACAAGCAGAGGAGGAGCGAGCCTGAGTTTATGAATGCAGCCCGACCCCTGTGCATGTGAATAGCAAGGATGCCGAAGGCCTACTGTAGATAATTACAATGTACATAGCTTTTTATTTCTTGGGAAATAATTTAATGTTTAGTAAAAGAAGATATGTTTAAAAGAAAACCTGAACCACACACACACACATGCACGCCCACGTGCACACACACACCACGTACAGCCAAACAGGGACCCTGGTGAGCACTTGAGTCACACTTTGGTTCCAAGTGTGTTCCAGTTGTCTGTCATATTTCAATCTGACACTGCTCTCTATAAAGAGAGTAGTTTATTTCTCTATGTATAACTGCAAGCCTTTTTTTACATATATGTATATATATATTGTGTCATTTCCTGTGATGGAGCAGAAAAAGATATTAGCAGCCAGATTATGAGCCTGTCATAAATATTTTAATGATGTTTATCATCTGTTCATCCTTGTCACTGTTGCCCACTTCTGAGAATGGTCTTAGTGGCACCTGTTAGTAAAAATGAGGAAAAGAATCCTGAAATATTATCTCCATCTCTGTTTAGGTAAATATCAGTGGCCTTGCCATACCCAGCACAACCTCAGCTCAGCAGTGGGGCAGGTTGCAGTACCTTTATTCCCAGGGGGAAGTCATGCTTTTTGCAGTTCAGCTGATGAAGTGAAGTGCCATTTAGGATGTGTAAGAGTAGTAAATTTTGGCTGAACACGGTGCATGCGATTAGGGACTGCTCTTTGGAGAGGGCAGGGGAGGGTCAGACCTGCATTAATGTGAAAGCTGTGAAAGCTTCTTGTGAGTGCTGCAGAATGGCAGCTCCCAGCTCAGAGTGGAGATTTCTGCATGGTGGGTTGGTGTTTTCTGGTCAGAACAGGGAGGTTTCTTCTTTTAATGAAGAAAAGGTATTGAAAAAGCTCTTTAGAAATTTTTTACTACACTGAACTGAGGATATCCCTATGAAGAGGTGGAGTTTTGGGGCAAGAGGTTGACTTAGTGGTGAGTTACTTTTTATCCATTTTTCTTGAGTTGATGATGCTAAAAATGAACGTTATTCTGCAGAGTATTGACTTGTAGGACCCAGCAGAAAAGAAAGGAAGATTTGGGGCACATCTGGGAAGATGTTCTAGTCTTTGTGTGGTAACAGGAGGCAGAAATGATGGCAGATGACAATGTTTGTTATCATTTCTAGGATCTGGGTACAGAACTTCAATCACCTTGAATACACCTGGGCTGAAATGAGGAGATGGCTGGAATTTGGGTGTTACTTGCTATCTCTCTGCATTGCAACAGGCCACTTGGCTACAAACCAGCCTCAGCCACGTGTTCACTCTGTTAGTGGGCTGGAATGGCTTTCAAAGGTTAAAATCCTGGTGGCTCTGCAGGTGGAGAGAAAAGTGGTTAAACACAATTTTGCAAAACTCAGGAAGTGTTTCAAGATTAAAATTGTAAACCTAAAAATAAGGAAAAACTGTTTCTTGAGAAGTACTAAAACTAAATATTCTCAGTTCTTGCAGTCAGATTTGTGGATTTTTTTTTCTGTTTATTTAAAAATATCTCTCTTCTGTTTTCCCCCTCATTTTCCTGCTCTAGTTTCTAATGCAAGGTGAAGAGCAATGGCTGTGTTATTCTGTTTAACCTTGGTTTCCATCCATCACAAGTGCATAAACTGTTGCATTACTGTCTCTGTTCTACTGAAACTCCTCAGTAGTTTACAGTAATGGCCCAGTCTGGTGATAAGTGTTAGCACAAAGCCATAGCTTCCCATTCAGGTGGAGGTGGGAGGGATGTACATAAACAATGGTCCCATGGGCTTTGAGCTGAAGTGTGGGCTGATCTCAGTCTTTGCTGATCATTAGGATTTGAAGTATTGCTGTGGTGAGCTGCTGTAGAGGACTGAATGTAAAATACTCAATATTTTCTGTATTAACTTTTTCCTTTATAAACCATGAGGCAAAATTATGATTTTCATTGTTGTTTGGAATTTTATAGGTTTTTCATGGGCTTCATCTCATGCTGTTTTAACAAGAAAGGCAGGGGATTACAGTTTTCACAAATTTTTCTTAATTTCTTTTCACTTTTTTTTACATTTTATTCCTTTACACTTTTAAAAATTGCTGTTAAATGTCTCAATTGGGAGAAGGTAAGAAGGAAAAATTGGGAGTAAGCTGGTGAGAAAATGGAAAAAAAATTCACTTCTCAAAAAGAAATTTAATCTCAGTGAAGGCTGAGAAATTTCCGAATGACAGTTTTGGAGAAACATCTGTCTAGAAAGTAATTTTCCATCCAAAATGATCCTAAAGTATCCTACAAAGCAAACACAAAAAATCCATGAAGCCAAAACTGCATGTCAGAAAAGCCTGACTGATTCTTATGTTTGCCCAAACTTCCTTTTCCACAGGACCTGGTGGGTGACCCTGCCTCCCAGTGCAGTTTGTCACACCTGTCAGCACCAGGCTGTGGGCTCCAGGTGCATCCCCAGGGTGTGCATGCACCACATTTACCAGGTCACTCCTGCTCCGTTAGGGCACAGTCACGGCCGATGGCAGCTGGAGAAAGCTTGGGTTCACCACTGAAATCTGCTCCTTTAGAGTCCAAGAAGGATCATTGCTGCATTCCTGCCTGTCCATGGGACCTGTGTAAGGCTTGGGCTGGGCAGCCAGCCCTCTTCACCAGTTTGGAAGTACTGAGCTGCAGTGTCAGCACAGGCTGGAGTATTGGCCACTTTTATTTGGCTTGCTGGGAAATAACAACTTGGGGTTGTCATCAGGGTTTTTATTTCCCTGCAGGTTTTACCCCTGAGGGAAATATAGTGGAAATCCTTGAAGCTGTAGATTATTATTTACCTGAGTAATGAGGGAAATAGGCAATGGCATCAATGGAACATGAATAGCTCCCACACTGTAATTATGTAAAAAGAGGAAATGAAAGAGAGAGAGGCAGAGAGCAAGAGACTGGGTCAGTGCCCTCTGTCACTGCCAGCCTTTCCCCCATGATGGATTAGCTGTAATTTAGGAATAATGCATGAGATCTGGAGACTAGATGCAGCTTCTGGTTCTGTGTGGCTGACAGTCTGATATAAACCATGAACCTTTGTTTAGTTTAACCAGTACTCAAGAGCCCTAACCCTAAACCTGGCAGGATCAGAGGTGAGACCAGAGTGACAGGGGGCTACAGAGTGTTTCAGACACAGTTGCCATCAATGAGAGCATGTGTAGGAAGTGTGCATTTTCTTCTGGACTAAACTTTGCTTTCACAGATATACAAAGATGTCCTGGTGTCCTCTTCTTCTCTCTTTCCCTTCAATCAGCTCCCACACCTATTCCAGGTCTAATGAAGCAAACCAGAATCCTCACATTCTTTCTGATGATGTTGGACAGTGCATTAAACCCAAACCACCACCGTGGTTTCCAAGGATTAAATGAGACAGACAATTGCAATACCTGTACTGAACACAGTAATACAACTGCATGAGTCATATATATACATATATATATACTGTTCTTGGTTTTATTGTTCCATTTGAATATTTCTACTGTAAAAAAAGGCAGTGGTTTTGAAATTGTTGAAAATAAATGTATTTTTGTACATCAGAGTTACCCCTGGCTGCTTTTTCAATCCTTGCTCTTTTTAGATTTCCTTTTGGCAAAGTCTTCTTTCTCTTCTGAATTTCCCTTGCCATATCTATGCCTCCAACTCTGTTGTCCAGGGTCATGCATGCACATGGAGTGTCAACAGAGAAATGTTCTAAGGCAGGACTTTTAAGATAAAACAGAAAACAGCTACCTCTCCTTCCTTCTTAGTGCTCCTCTGCAAAAATAATTATCTTCTTACCTTTCCATTCTACAGGCTGATTCTCTTTGGAGCCTTGGAGGTGAATAGGAGGAGAGAACACTCTGCTTGTACAAACACTACCCCATAAATCCCATGCTCTCACCTGTCTGATTTTAGCTTGTAAGAGACTGTAAAGTGCCAATGTGGGAAAAAGAAAAGAAAAGAAAGAAAATTTTTCTTCACTCCTTGGCAAAAGAGACAATTGAAAAACAGAAAAGAGCATGGAAATATGTCTCTGGATATGAATCAGCCATCTCCACCCATGCACCTGCATGCACACCCCACTCTCCCTCCATTCCTTTAGGTCTGAGGTCCATAAACTGCAGTTGTTTCTGGTTTTCCTTTATGTCAGAAAGCTGAGAAAGTCAGGCAGTGAAGGACTGGGTTGGCCATCCCTGAGTGTGATGTAGGAGATGCTTTCAGCATCACAGAACAACTCTCAGCTTTTGAAATATTTGTGTCGGCCCCTCTTTACAGCAATGATAGTGTAACACTTGTGTTCTTGGGATCCTGAACTACAAATTATGGACAGACAAGCCCAAAGGATGAAATTGCCATGGCTTAACAAGCTGCCACTGAGACCCAGTGCTCAACTGTTCAGAAACTCAGCTAAGTGCAGCTGTGGAGTCAAGTGCAGGCCCTTAAACTTCATAGTCTAGAAACATGAGCAGTAGCTCAATCTTTGCCTAAATCCAGCTGGTTTTTCTGTGATGGATGGACCTCTTATTCCCTTTATGAAGGGCGGTGTAAGCATTGTTTACTACATTATGAAATTGTCATGGTTGTGCCAAATACCCCTCTTTCAGGGAATTGGTGCTCCTCAGGAAAATGCATCATAACTGCTCCTGGAGTCAGCTCCTCCCTGTCTTGTTTCACTTTCACACACTTCCACAGGCTGAGGCTCTGCTTAGCTGGCTTTGCCTTCTTTGCCTGGGTCTTCCCTTGGCCCTCTCCCCACTGAAGTACTCTGATTATTAAGGACTATCAAAGCTCCATTGCATTACTGACATATTATTGTAATGCATCACTTGAGTGCTGCTCTGCTGTTGTATATCATGGTGCTACATCAGGGAAATGGCAGGTGACAGGAGCCCCAGACCCAGAGACTGATCACTTTTCTAAGCTTTATGGCCTGCTTTTTTTTTTTTTTTTTTTTTTTTTTTCTTTTTTTTCTTTTTTTTCTTTTTTTTGGCAAAGCCTGCAAATAAAGGCAAGGAAAGCAGTATTGGACTGCTGCCATGAAGCTTTCAAAACCTTTAGATATATTTACCTCTACATTTTTCCCTTGACCCTGAAACATTAATTAAACAAATTTGCTGATGTTTCTATATGAGACCATAGAGATGAGTTTATTTTGGGTCATGGAGGAAAGAACAATTGCTCACTAGGAACTGTTTCATAAATTTCTGTGAGAGAGCAGAAAAGAAAGATTTGTCCTTGCAAAACAAAAAAAAAAAAACAAAAAAACAACAACAAAAAATTTATAATAATAATTTGTTCCTGAATTTCAAAAAAATTATTACTAGTAGGTCAATTGACTGTATTTTAAATGTAGTTGTGCAGGTAGAAGGCAACTGTGCTGTTGATATTGGGATTTTACCCTTGATAAATATAAAAAGATTTGTTTTACAATTGCTTTATGGTGGTTATACCTGTTCAGTCCCCCTGATATCAGTGAATTTAGTCTTGATTTGCACCAGTTTGAGCTCTCACATTAAGAGGAGTTACATGCAAACTTCAAGGATGGAATAAATCCTTTTTAATGCCTTATTGTGAATGTCAAGCAGTTTTCAGACCAAAACTTAGGGGAGATTGTAATACTACTACTAATAAAAAAATCACATACAGGGATGTAGTTGGAAGGAAGGAGTAGCATGTTTGTTAAATTAAACAGAAATATTATGATGATGTATATTTTTAAAATCTTGTGTTGGCTACCTGAACCTGAAAGGAAAAAAGGAGAGGAAAACTGGAAGCCAGATGTGAAGCAGAGTGAGGAAAAAGAAAGGTGAACCAGGCTGGCTGGGATCCTGTGGCTGACCAGAAGGCACAGTGAGAAGTACAAGGTTGGTTAATCATTTAATGATTTTAGCACAGGAAGTTTCTAAAGTGTCAGCCTGGATCCACTGAATCAATAGGAGATGTAGCACATTCGGGCCATATAGGATGGAGTCATCTCTGCTTCCACATCCTGATGCTCAGCATTGGAATTCAAACTTTAAACAAGTGATTCCCTACTGGAGTCCCAGTGTGGACCATTGAGGATCCTGACAGAGCAGTGTTGGGTGAGTGAGGGCTCAGGAAGAATTTTTTGGCCAATTTCAAACCTCAGCTTAGGGTTGCATGTGATTTTATTCAATGGGTTGGGTGGTTGCTGTGAAAAAGGAGTGGCTCCTGATGTGGGTTTTAAGGAAAATGGACCCAAAGAGGTCAGTGGGGAAAGAGAAGGAAGATGAATGACAAAACACTGCAACATTTCTCATTTCATGGGACACAGTCCTCCTTCATGGATATTAATTTTTCTGTATTCTGGGTGAAGCAACGAGTTAAAATCCTTGGCTGGGAGGGGAGACAAGGATAAGCCTTACAGGAGCTGTGTGAATGGACCATCTAGAACTGACCACAGCAATTGTCTGGGCTAGGACAAGGGCTGTAGCTGCCTTTCCTTGTCTTTTTGAAATGATCATTCCCTGAAGAGACCCTCAGAGAAACCAGGGACAGTAGAGAAATTTTAATGAGTACAAAGGGTGGTGAAAATAAATGTGAGATAATCTGACAACCAAGATAAGTTAAAAGTCAGCCTGGGGAGCATCTGCTGCTGCCACATCTGCAAACATTTGGGTGCACTTACAGTGCCCCAGCATGTACATATCCCTCATTTCAGAGTGGCTCTGGGTCTTATGAGAGTCCACAATGGATGGACAAAGACTGAGACCAAAAACATGCCTCACAGAAAGGCTTCTCTTCCCTCAGGAGCCCTCCACAGCATGCATGTGCTGAAGGGTGTGAGGCTTATTGCGGGCAAGTTTAAAAGTCTAAATCCATTTGTGGCTCTGGTAGCCTAATAATATCAGCTACACTTGGAATACCCTAAGATACTGTTAGCAAAACCTGTGAGACTATGGTTTTAATTTTTTTTTAACCTTGAAATGTTCCTGTCAGTTCCAGTCTATAGGCTGTTAGAGATCTGAGCTAACTATAAGATGTAAGATGCTGAGGGACTTTCCTCTTCCTTTTTTTTTTTTTTTTTTTTGGTGTGTAAAACTTCCCTTCCTTTTGTAGGTTATGCAGAAAAATCTCAGCAAAACTTCAACCCCACTTTCACCCACTGCACATTGGGACTATGAATAATTTACAATATGGATAATATTTACTGTGTGAACAATTTGTTCATTTCTAAAAGGAAAAGTCACAGAAAGGGCAAGCATGTGGCTTTTTTCCTGTGGCTTTGGTGCAGGGGAGCCTGGAGAAGATGCTGCTGGCCTCAGTGGGCAGTTTCCCCCTGGATATGTCATTAACTCCTGCAGGCCTTGGGGCACACCCTCACTCTGCACAAACACTCACAAGCATGCCACAGCCCCTATAATTTACCAGCAGAGGAGGGGATTTAAGAACAGCTGCAGATTACTTGCCAATTCAAAACACTTTCATCAGCTTTGAAACATAAAGTGATCCTGAGTAGTAGGAGGGAATTGAACTTATTTATTTATCTGCTCCACTGATGAATTTTTGACAAAGCTATTTGGAGAACAAGATGTGAAGATGATGCAAAGTCTAAGTAAATTAGGACAGACTATGCCAGGCTGAGAACCAAATTCCTGCACATCAGTCTGGTGGAAGTTTCTGGGCTTGGGAACTCCTAAGTCAGTCCAGGGGTGCTCTGTGGGGATGGAGAGCAAGAGGGAACTGAAGAAAAGGTTTAAGTTCCTTACTTAAGTGGCTGCTTGGACTTAAACCACTGACTTAAGGTCATGCATTAGTTTCTGGTTTGGGCTGAGGTGGGTGTCTGCATGCAGTTAACTCCATCATATCCGAATCCTAATTTCCATTTGTAGGTGCTGCACACCAACAGTCTGCACCCTGGGCTGGACCTTCCCCACAAACCATCTGGCTTACATTAGGAACTCTGGCTGTAGGAGAGCCAAAAAGGACACCTGGACTGGAAGGTGTCAAAGAGTATAAGAGGGTGTAAAAGGCTTTAAAGCAATGCTGAGGGTTCACACTGAGCCCAGAAGAGTTTTGGTTTGTTGATTTTCTTAGATGGTAAAACCCTGCCTCTAGTTTTTAAATAATTACACGGCTCATCAGGAATGTTGGCTTCAGAAGTTATTACTGTGTTTCAACAGATATTCAACAAGTCAGATTATTTAATTAGCTTCATGCTCTTTAACCTCATAAATCTGTGAAAGCTGTGACAAGGAAAAGGAAAATGAATTCATGAAAATAAATCAATACCTTAGACTTTAATGTAGCCTGGAAATTTTTGATCCAAGCACCACTGAAAAGTTTGGGGAGCAAATGGAATGCTTGTCTTTGGGCTATAAATCACATGGGAACACAGATTTAGAGGAAAATGCCCTGGATTCTCAGCACAGCATTCTTGGAAAGTGGGAAAGCTTTTACACACAAAAAGCCTTTGTGGGTAACTGGTTTGGTATTGGAGAAAACTTGCATGTGGCCCCTACCTCTAACACTGATTTAAGATGTGACTTTCAGAAACTGTTTTTTCCTGGTCTCCTTAAACAGTGGAAATGTTGTCTCAAGCACAGCCCAACCCCAAGGATATTTCTCAAAATTTCTCCAGAGAAGAGGGTCATCATTTCAGACACTATTTGGAAGAAAACCTTTGCTTCCTGTTCACCAGGATGCCTTGGGAGACTGGCTCCCTGATTTCCTCACCTCTGTCACTTCCTTAGCTTGGGTAACAGCAGTCTCACTCCTTCTGTTACACCAAAAGCCTTTTTATGTTATTTTGGAGTGGATGGATTGATAGATAGCCTAGGAACCTGCCAACATATCTGCAGAGCCCCAAGGCCACCCTAGCCAGTGAAGATGGAACACAAAATGAAAATTTGGTTGCTTCACTCACCATGGTTCATCTGTAGTATTGGGGCTGCTGCAGACAATAAGGTTAGTGCTCAATTTGTGCAAAATTGTTTGGAAATTGTCCTCCTCTGTCCAGTTTCATGCCATTCAGTGAGCAAATCTTCCTATTGCATGGTAAGAACCAGAGATTGCCAGGATCCTGGATCAGCAGGGTAGACTGATGCCTCTGCATTTACTGCACTCACACTTTGTGTGATTACAGGGGACACAAGTCGGTGAATCAAAGCATACAGTGACCCACTTCATCCTCAACATGCTGGGAAGTAAAGGGTTTTATTCCCATCTGTGGTATTTTAAAATGTGTTTCCCTCATCTTCATTTCAAAAAAAATACTTTGTTAACAGACTTTTGCCCTCCAGAGACCAACTTCAAACAAGACATCATAGAGAAAAAGCTCCATTCAGTAAGGGCTTTTTTGTAACTTTGTTAGCTCCAGCAAACCATTTTTTTCCTTATTTCTTCCTTCCAGCAATTTCATATAATGTGTTTCACAATATGCCTGACTTCCATAAATCAGAGGGGATGGAAAGCTGCACATGGCAGGAATGGATTTGCTCCAGAAACTTCTGAAGGTCAGTTTTGACTTTGCTCTGAGCTCTGTGGAGTGGGATTGAGGTCAAGCGTGGACAATATAGTCATTTCCTTGAATCCTACAATTAAATGGGGTTTTTTTGCTGCATGAACCTGGTAACTCTTTCCACACAGCATGCACCAGCCATTGCTCTGGACTGTGTTTTCCTGACTGCAGCTCTGCAGTGGGTCTGCTCCTCCTGTTGCTATTGCCATGGTAGGAACTAACCTCACCAATTGCATTTGTCTGTTTTTTACTGTCAGATACTTTCCTATGGCTGTGTTATGGTTTGGTTTTCTGGCTGGCTGCTTTCTTTCACCTCCTGCACCACCACCTACTTCTCTGCCTTTCTTACTTGCTTCTATCCCTGCTCAGAAATTCCCACCTATGCAGCCAGTTCAGTGGGGAGGTGAAATTCACCCTTGTTCATTCAAAGGTGGGGAAGAGGAGAAATCTGGCTGTTGAGGATGCCCATCTTCTGCATCTTTACTTCACCACCACAAAATTTAGGTTCAAAAGGTTCAGGCAATGTGACCTCCCTCCTTCTGAGGGTTAAAAACATCATCTGCTGTGTCTGCCTGCAGGTCAGGGACACCCTTCTGCTGAAAGCATCTTACTCAGGCCAGGCTTTGATGTCACCTGTGAAGAAATGGCAGGACTCTGAGCTAGTGCTGAGTGTATCTCATTTCCCTGTTCCCATCCTGTAGGAAAACAAACAAATGATGTTTACATTTGTTGCTTTTGTTGCCTCTCTGTAGAAAAGATGCTACCTTTATATATGTTGGTCTCATCACTTTTTAGCCATGACAGAACTAAGAATGAAATTGCAAGGGAAGGAAATGCTTGTAACAGTTACTTTTTTTTTTTGATGAAAAATACATCCCAGGTAAAGGGAGACATTTTCTCTGATAAATCCCGCATTTTGTGCAGGGCATGAACAGGTAGGGCTGAGGTTTTCACAGTACTGCCAGTACCCAAACAATCTTCTGTTTTCTAGCAGTTAAAAAGAAACCATAAAAATATCTTTCTGTACAATCAGGAGGGCTTCTTTTAGAAGCTCTTCTTTTAGAACTCCAATGCCTTTAAAAACATAGAGTTTTTTTCTTCCCCTTTCATTTCTATAATTTTTTTTCTTTAATGAAGAATACAACAGGGATTAAAATGAAAAAGGATCTGGAATCATTTTGACTGAGAGGAAAGAAATATTTGTACATTATTCATTGTACTCTCGGTTATTCATCAAAAGTTTCATTCTTCAACTAAAGTCTTTTCCTTATCTTAAAGCCACTGACATGAATATATATCACCAAGTTAAAAAGATTGAATTACACTTCTCCTGCTGCTGCTGAGATTCATGGAAGCTCAAAGCCCAGCCTAGTCCCTAGGTGTACCAAGCCACAGCATTTTATGATTTTCGGAGAGCAACGCTAACAGGGTTTGTCTATTCATTGTAATACGGACATGATTGAAAATGTGCTGCTGTATTGCTTGATAAAAGACTGTTGCCAAAAAGGAGAGCAGCTTTGTCATTTGAGAACATTACCCATGGGGTTTAAGAGACCTACTTGACAGCAAAAGCTCTAGCAGGTTTTTTTTTTTAAAGCAATATGTTCTCCATTGCCACTGTCAACAGCTAGAGCAAGAGATAAGAAGGAGCTGAGATGTGATCCATAAAACCTTCCCCGAGTATTGTGTTGCCCCATAAGTGCCAGGGGGAACAAGTGACATTTTCTTGCTCTGGTTCTTAGTGCTTGTTCAGGGACAGAGTCACTCTTGGTTTGTGCTGCTCTTGGTTCACACACAGCTCACAGTTCCTGATGTCTGATCTGTGGGTGCCCAGCTTTGAAACGTGTGGGGCAGAGCACGGTGCTGCAGGCTCAGTGCGGGGGCACTGACTGCCCGCCCCAACTCGCTGCTTTCTGGATTGCAGGGGAGACTTTTGCTGCCACAGTAAAGCATGAAATGCAAAGAAATTGGTGAATTTGGTGTGTTTAATGTGCACAGGCAGGACATGTCCTCTGCAGGATGTGCTGTGATGTCTCGAGGCACAGATGTAGAGAGGCTCTACAGAGCTGGGGCTCATCTCTGTGCTGGCAAACAGAGCCATTTTTAGGTCCTGCATTGTGGGGTCAGCAGTGAGACCAGAACACTCCTGAGCTGGTAGCAAGCCTGTTCCTGGTGATCCTGCACCAGGGCACAAAGTTGGTGGCATCAACTTCAAACTCACTGAGATGGGACAGTGAGAAGGGCTTGCATGTGTCCTGGCTTTCCTTGTGCATCCTGATAATGAGGTTCTTGGCTCATTTTACATTTGATGCCCAGGGGCTTAACTTTTTCTCGATGTTTTTGAAATACATTAAAAGACCCAGTTCACACCAAGGGGCCTCAAATTCATGGCAGACAGGAGAGAAGTGTTGAGACCCTCTCTCATACCTGTGTGACAGGTGCTGATGTGGGTGCAGGGGCAGCTGTTGATGTCCCAGGATGAGGGAGACACATCCAGGCTGCGAAATGCTGCTGTGACCTTTAGCAGGAGGGAACTCAGTGGACAAAAATCCCTTTGCTCCTTGTGGCCTAGGAAGTGTGAGTTCAGTTTCATGATAGACTCTTAGATAGAGATGACATTTTCACCAAGTTTGTTGTGCATTCCTGGATGCAAGGCTACCAAAAAGTGTATAGGATCACAACAGCACCAACACAATGCAAAAATGTCGTTTAAGGATGTCCAATGCTGTTGCACAGCTTTTTGCTTTGCTAGCACATCAGACCTAGGGCATTTCACTGCAGAGCTGGTTCTGTACACAGCCACACAGAGCCCTGCAGGCCCCCTCAGCCACCTGCTCCTGTCATGACACACAAGTGCATTTTTCTGCCTCTAATGGTGCTTGGGCACCCACCAATCCTTGTTTTTCTCCATAACAAGGAGTGTTTGATGATCTGCGCTGAGCCATATGTCATTTGCAGGAACATGCCTTTGATTGTAAAATGGACCACTACAATTTGAGAGGGGCTGAGCTCCAACCTGCCAAGGGCATGTGGAGATAACTTGAACTGAGGGGAGCTTGAGAGAGGGAAACCGTATCTAAAACCCCCATGGAAGTTCAGGAAAACTGGGTAAAATAATGAAAAAAAGCCAGGAAAAAAAAAAGTGACTTGGTTATTGTCATTTCAGATTAAATGGAACCACTTTAGTACGGTGATGGAGAGAAATGTATCTTTAGAAAACATAAAGGGCCTTTACACATCTCTTCCTTGTCCTTGGCAATTCAGCAAAGGTTCTTTACCTGGTTGCCTCACTCCAACCATAATACTTGCGAACTTTTTCTCTCTTGCTGCTGTAAAGTTCAGAAAAGAAGACTGGGGTTTAAACTCAGCCCACGTAGCCCTCAACTTACCTGTTTGAAGAAACAGATTTTGAGAGGCCCAACGAGAAATCACATTTCTGTGATTTGAATACCCTTCCTTCTCCCTAAATTATGAAGTGATGCTGGGCAAAAAGTAGCTGAGGCGGTGTGGTTTGCTCCTGTGCTGGCTGAGCAGCAGGGCTGAACCAGGCAGATGACCAATTAGCAAAGGCAAATAGCACAGGAGCAAACTCTTCTGAGCCAGGCTGCTGCTCCAAATGAAATGAAGAGGTTTTCAGCCCGTGCCCAAAATTAAATGAGGCTTAAGTTAATCCAGATGTCCTAGCTATGCCCTCAGCATCAGTACTGTAGTACACTCTGCTGTGCTAGGGAGTGTTTTTAATAACAGGACACAGACTGTGAGGAATTTGGAGAGGTGTCTGCTTTGTTTTGAACTCTTAAACCTCTTCGTTTCCAAGAACTGTGGAAAAGCCTGAGGAGGTTTTTAAAGCATAAATAAGAAAATACTGAAAAATCCCACTTGTGCCGTTTCTGCTACCAGAAAATGTGCCAGGAGGAGCAGGTTCCTGAGGTAATAAAGAAGGAGGTCACAGCCCATCAGCTCTGAGGCTGCTGGACTGGGAGGATGGTGTAAATCAGTCACTCACACGAACATCCAGGGAACTGCACTGGGTACCAGCCCTGGCTCCGACCCCCTTGCAGTGCTGGATTGAGGGCTACCAAGCCAAAACTGGGAACAGTCTCTTCAGCAGCT
Source organism: Melozone crissalis (assembly GCF_028551555.1). Lineage (NCBI taxonomy): Eukaryota > Metazoa > Chordata > Aves > Passeriformes > Passerellidae > Melozone > Melozone crissalis. The sequence goes on along the minus strand of NW_026535797.1, from coordinate 11,609,889 downwards.
GCCCTTATTCCACAGGTTAACTTTTTGTCTGTTTCCCCCTTCTGACCTCTGGAGCTTTCCCTTTCCACGTGAGCTGAGCTTCCATGAAAATGATATTGTTTAATGGGAACATCTGGTGTGTGAATGGAAGACTCAGTACTCCTTTTCCCTTCAGTAAATGCTCATTGCATACCTTAAAAGTTGATCTTTAGTTTTCATTCCCTGAGCAGAGGAAAAAAATATGGATCATTACCTGACAGAACAGCCTGTGCTCTTTAGTTACTCAACATGGGCAGGTGTAAACTGTGAGCCCTGACTTATGAGCTTTTATCATAATTAAAAGATTTCTGCTGTAAACTTTTGGTTTCTGATGAAAATGTAGCAATCCTTCTTATTGTTCAATTAGTGTTAATTAGATGTTACCTATGTGCAATACTCCTTTTCATTCAATGACCACAATCTGGGATATTTATTTTTCTGGGAGGAAAAATATCTTACAAAAAGACCCCCACAAAAATTTCTGATTTCTTTTACATGGGTGCTTTTTAGAATTGTGGAAAATTTTAAAATGAAAGATAAGTAGGTCTAAAAAATGTACGATTTGCATCCATATTTTTATTTTCCTTCTCTTCCTCTTTGCAATGCAGGTGCTACACAAAGATAAGTGCGGCATGGGCTTTTATAATGACTGGCTTGGCAAACATGTGGTGCTGTTGGTGAATTCGTAGGCTCCATGAAGTTTTGTTCATGCACTCTGATGACTTTTTGGCTTAGCCAGCTGTACTTGAACTCCTTGCCAGCTGAAAATGATTTATGATCATCCAATGGGAATTGTATAAGCCATGTAGAAAAAGTGGATGTGCAAAGTTTTAGGGCAAGATGCTGCATATTAACACAGTTGCTCTAATACTGAATCATGATGACTCCCAACAGATTTGTTTTGATTTATGCCATCCCTGGCCCTGACATGAAGAGTTTTGACATGAAAAAGGTTGAGGCTGACCTTCCCTGTGAACTCAGGAACACCTTAAATGGGGAGCTGGTATCCATGGTTTCTTTAGGACAGGCTCATAAACTCTACAGATGAGAGCAATTTGGTAAACCCCATGGCAAGGAAAATGGGTATTGCAGTGGGCAATATCCATCCCTGCTTTGAGTGTCAAAATTCTGCTGTGAATCAGCCTGGTGCAGCAGTGGCACTGATTATGCAAATGAAATCATGGGCACTGGTTTACCTAAATGCATGGGAGCCTCCAGAAGAGACGAAGGAAAATTGTGTTGTTGGGGTTGAAGCATTAATTATTTTGACTGAGGGAGAGCAGGGCAGACTTTCTACAACTTCCTCACTCTGTACAGCTCCCTGAAAGGTGGCTGTGCTCAGGTGGGGTTGGTCTCTTTCTCCAGGCAGCACCGACAGAACCAGAGGACACAGTCTCAACCTGCACCAAGGGAAATATAGGTTGGATATTAGGAAAAGGTGTTTTATGGAAAGAGTGATAAAGTTCGGGAATGGTCTGTCCAGGGAGGTGGTGGAGGGTGGTAAAACCATCCCTGGATGTGTTTAAAAAAAGACTGGATGGGGCATTTGGTGCCATGGTTTAGTTGAGGTGTTAGGGCTGGGTAGCACTCAATGTTCTTGAAGGTCTCTTCCAACCCAGTGATTCTGTGATTCTGTGTCACTTATGGCATGAAGCAGCAGCTTCATGATTCTGAGAATCATGAAATAGAGCCATTTACCATTCTTTTGGAATGATTCACTGTCAAACAGACAGAAAATGATGCCAAAGTTTAGAAAATGCCATCCTGACCTCTCTGTGTCAGGTAGAATTACCCTTCCCTGCTAGCTTGGGTCAAAACTAACAAGTAAAATGATTTACAGTGGCATGACTCATCAGCCTGTGCCTCATCCACCTGCCCAGCCAACTGCCAGGGAAGCACTGGCTGCATCCAGCTCTGCAGTTGCTCCAGTCCATCCCCAGTCACGCCAAGCAAGGTGTTCACACCATTTGAAACTGCCTGCACATGCTGTTGGACTGACAAGCAGAAAGGGAAACTCCAAACCAGAAACCAGAGCCTCCTTTCTCATGATTGGCACACTGGGGCGCGTGGAGTCCTTGTGAGGATCCCCTGCCCTTCTCTGCCCTGCAGGCTGCAGTAAGCAGCACCTTGCCTGTCTATTCCTCATCAACTTTTTCACACTCTCCATTGCTAAAAAAAGTTAATTTTGAATAAAGATGAGAATTTGTTTCTTTTAAAATCTACTTAATCTACTTGCAATTCCCTGTAGGGAAGCTCAGAGCCTCCTATAAAAGACCTCTTGGTCCTTTGGCCTCTGGTTGTCTGAGATATTCAGAAAATCTGTGCCACATCAGCTGGGAGTTTCAAATGACCTTATGTAGCATCAGGCACAGTCTACATAGGACTGATTAAAATACATTCACCTGGTAAATGACAGCCTAGCTATTTTGAAAATCAACTCATTTCCTCTATAATTTGGAGACAATGTGTCCCACTCCCTTCATTTCCGCCTGACCATGTTCTCTTTTGCTGCAACAAGATGCTGCTCTCTGCACAGGCAGCTTGGTCCCACTCCTCTTCCCCTCTGCTGCTTCTCTTTCAAAAACACAAACACTGCTCATCAGGAGCCTGCTGTTTCCTAGACATTTAACTACCAGCCTTGTGACACTGGCAATTTGGATCATTTTGCTCCAAGCGCATTTCATGGTGCAATTATAGTATCAGGACTGTGTCAGGTGAGCTTACAAATGATACTTTGAATGCCTCTTTGGGGGTTTTGCTTGTGTGTGGTGTTGTTTTGGCTCACTTTTATTGAGCTTCAGTCTCAGAAATAATAGACTGTTCATTTATTCTCTGGGTTTTAACAACCACCATGGTAACTATCAGAAACCACAGCTACACAACGTTACACACCTTCGTTTATTATTTCAATGCTGCTTTCTGAGCTTTATCATGGAAATGGGCTGAGTTGAATGCAGATAAAAAGGGAGCCAAAGAAGATTAAAGCCAAGACCACCACTCTCCCTGCTGTGGTCAGAAACTTATCTTTCAGAATCTATTTTTGATTTATTAACACCTGTATTGGAAGTAACAGGATTTAATGACAGAGTGGCTGAGTTGCCAAAGGTTTCCCTCAGAAAGAAAAGAGATTAGGAAGGATCTTCTGACCATAAACACCAGAATTAGTGATCCCCCAGACTACCCAAACCAGGATTATTGTTTGTTCTAAATTATGTTAATCAAGAACTTGAAGCAAAGAGATACAGTCTGTTTTTAGAAGTTTCTCTGACAAAAAGGGAAAAATGGTCTGTTGGATGGATAATTTCCTCCTTGGTCTCTTCTTTCACTTTCCCCATCACTCTGGACAAACCTTTGCTTATCTTTATCTTTATCTTTCAAATTAACCTTTAGCAGAAAAAAAATTCAACCCCCAAAAACATACCCAAACCCTAACTTAATGATTTATTTCCCCAAGAGAATTGTGTTCTTTATCTGTAGAACAACTCTCTACATACAGGCTTCTATTTTCTTGTTTCCCTTTAGGGGGTATTAACTATGTAAACAACTTCAAAACAAAGAGGCAAGATTGTTTCATTAGGGAGAACCATCCCTGCTTCCAAAGGCCTCCTGGGAAGCTGGAGAAGTTCATTAAAGCCAGGGTGATGTAAAGGCTTTGTGTGCATGCAGAAATGGAACCACCATGAAACATTAATGACCTCAATGCATTAGCAAATCTTAAGCTAGAGTAGAATTAGGCTGCCTCTGGGGACCCAAATGCACCTCCTTGGATTTTGTTTTTTAATGCTAGGGAAAATCTAGCCTTCAAATTTTAATTTCAAGAGCGAAACACTTTGATGGTGTGTACTGAAGAAGGCAATCAGGCTGGCCCTGGGCCCCTGACATGAAGAAAGTGAGCGTCCCAATTGTCAGCTGCTGCCTTGCTCCAGTCAGTAGTACTGCCAGGACAGAGCTAATTAATCCATATTGCCAAATAAAGGCTCACCTGGTTTCTTTCCCTTTTGATTCTCCATGAGCAGAGTCCACTGCTGCATCACTTTCCTTGCTTTGATAAGTAACCCCATGCTGGCCATTTATAAAGCCCTGGGAAGACATTTGGCAGTGTTACGTCAACAGCAGGCAACTGTTCCAGGCTGTATTAATCCCAGTGGAAATTACTGTATAGGTCTCTCCTGTGAGTTATGATCTCTATTAAAGTTGGGTGACATTTCTCCAAGGAATACTTTCTTCAGCAATGGCAGAAAAAAGCACAATTTCAGATGCATTGAAACCCTGCGAAACAATTTATGCTGAAATCTACAAACATTATCAATCTGAAGAAAAATATGTACCCCTCTCCCCAAGAAATTCGGTTTAGAAATGATGGATCAAGTTTGTTTAAAAGTTGCTATTGAAAAAGGAGAACAAGCCTTTGATGAGACGTGGTGTCTTCCACAGTTTTTGAGTTGTTTTGTCTTCCCTTCCCCTTCTAGCACAGAGTGGAGGGAGCAGGTCTCACCTGGATTAAAAGCCTTTCCAGACTGGAGGATGTGGAGAATCGGGGGAGTGTGCCTGTGATATGGATTGTTTGGGAAGAAGGGACATGGTACAGACCACTGCTTCTCATCCTGGGCAGTGTGTGTGTCCTTGAAAGGCAGGAAAGGTCACCTTGAGCCAAAGTGAGGCAGCAGCCAGCCCTGGGCTGTATGCAAAGGCTCACGGACAAGGAGCAAGGCGAGTCTGTGAGATTCTTTCCTTGTGCTCTGCCTGCTTCCAAACATGACTAAGCTTGGGACTTTCTGAGTCTGATGGGGTTTGTGTAACCCTGAAAGGATTTTTTCCAAGCACCTCAGCAGCTTCCACTGGACCACAGCATCCTCCAGTAAAGGGTACTTCTCCCTATAGTGGTTTGCTCAGACTGAGAACCACCAGTCTTGAAGAAAATGAGGCTAACTTTTCTCTTCTTGTGTTCTTGTGTACTTTTTTTAGACTCACAGCTGTCTTTTGACCCAAATGACAATGACATTTCTATGGTACAATTGTTCACTGTCTATGGTGCATGAAGCATGTTGGGATTGCCTGAGCCAAAAAACTAATGACTCAGTGCTGTGTCTGATGCTATTTTGCTGATGCCAAATGAGCTGCTGCTCTTTATTCCAGCCCTAAAGTTAGCCAAGAACACCAGATCCCACCACCAGCAAGAGCCACAAAGCACCCATGGTATGAAGTTCCCACCATGCTGGAATTGGTGAGGTCAGGGTGGGGATGAATAAGCAGCTGTGCCCACTCACCCTTGCCAGGTGTCAGTAACAGGCAGGGACATTAAATACTCCTCACCACCAGTGAGCAGCCCCAGCAAGCAGCTGTGTGTATGGAGGGGGAATCCGAGGGAGTATCTTCACACTGGCAATCATTCTGAGCAATAATTTAATTTCAATTCTATGTCCAGACGCATTATTAAGAATTCCCCATCTTAAAAATACCTGGCATGGGTGAAATTCAAGCTAATCCCACAGAAAGTGCATTTTTAAGTTTTCAGTTACTTTTTTCCATAAAAAGAATGGAATGTTAAGAGTACTTTTACATTTGTAGACACATGATGTGGTGTATTTCCTGTTTGTCTGAAGGATAAGTTCTTGTATGAAGCAAAGCTTTTATTCAGGTTTTAAACTTTAATGTTGGTTAAAAAGTAATAACACATCTATGAAGCATGGTTATAGAGGTAAATATTTAAAGGAATTGCATAAATCTGCCTTGTATCAGGGGCAAGGGTTTGGGAAGGATGCTTCCATATTTGGAAAGGGAACATTTTTATCTTTTGTGAAGTGGATCAAATATCAGTCCATCCTCCTCTGCCTTTCCCCAGTCAGTGGAGGACCTGAGTGTCTCTGCCAACAGCACAGTGTCATTTTCTTTGTGATTTGTGCATGCTTGGTGCATTGATTTTTCCATGGCAGAAAGCAGAGCAAGCTCTCTCTTTAGTGGAGAACTCAGAAAGACAATATGTAAAAGAGAATCATTGTTTTTTTAAAAAAGCAGCTTTTCACTGTTCTTGATTCTTGCTGAGACAAACAGTTCTGGAACCATCCTGAGACTGGGCCTGCCAGCATGTGTGCTATCAGCCTCTGGGTAATAGCCTGGATTGGGAGCTGGCTGTGGGGCTGTTTTGGGAAGGACAATACCACATGCAGCTTGTGACACTGTTGGTTATTTGCTCCCTTACAGCAGCAGAGGCACATTGATCCCTGGGTGTCCTGGTGGTGCAAACACATGTGATCCTTTAGCTCTCTCAAGCCCTGACTCCACCAGCTGGTGCAGACAGAGCTGTAGCTGCACATCCTGGAAGTCCATTTTACAACATTCCCCCAGGAGAGACAAATCCTTAACTGGGTGTGATAATTTTCTCAGGTTTCAAAACTGGAGTTATTTCTGGAGCAGGTGCAGTTTGTTGGATTATAGAGCATAGGAGTCATTCCCAGCTGGATCTGTGAGCACATTATTGACAATCCACCCTCTCCTGTAGACCATCAGTACAGTGACCAATGCAGCAGTTGGCACCTTTCCAAAAATGAGTTTTGATAGAGGGAAAAGAAAACCAGAAATGCAACTCAGACAGCTCTCCAGGTTGCTCTGTTGTAAGTCTTGTGGTTTTAGCTGTCCTGCTTTCCTTCTCCTGCCCACAGTTAATTACATGGCCAGGCTGGGAAGCTAGGAGGAATATTAAAAAAGCCTGTGTGACAAACTTGTGCAGTCAGATGCCGTTTTTGGCCAGACCCAAGGGAAGGAAATGAATTAAATTGTCCTGCCTTGCACATGGAAGAAGACGCTACTATTGAGCAGAGAAACAATCTCATCAATTCTGGTGCAAGAAGGGAGAGCTGGGGAGGGCAAGGGGGAAAGGTGACCATGGCATCACCATTCTTACTGGTGGTGTAAAAAGTAGCATTTCCCTGTTCTAGACTGTAACAGGGATTGGATTATGGATCTCTCATTCTTTTTACATTTGGCTCTTTTCATATGAAATCTGGAGACCACAGGCAGAGAAAAACTAAACTTGGCAACCTCTCATTCCAAGCTGCTTCTGGATGGCCATGATTCTAGTCCTGACAAATGCAGTCACTCCTCACCCTCCCATCCCAATATTCTTCTCTCATTTATTTTAACTAGTTCTTTTTCTTGTTCCCATTATGCAGCTTTTTGACCTGTTCAGAGTAAGGTGTGTGTGTTCATGCTCACATACAGCTGGTGGACATGATCATAAACACTGCCGGAACAGAGGAGGGAGAGATTTCTGAAAAATCCAGTGTTCATATTCACATATTTAAACCCTTTAAAGAATAATGTGGATAGGTGACTGGAAACATGTTTTGATGGCAAAGGTAACAATGAAATGAGAACATTCTCCCAGTAAGGAAAGCCTGTTAAAGAGCAGTGTGTAACTGCAGCACATGGAGAACTGGGATCCAGGTCTGGGCATTGCTGTCATGGGCAAGTCCCAGTGATATCCTGTAACACTTAAAAGGGAACTTTCTGGTCCAGAAGTGGGAGCTACTCTTTCTGCTCACTGTATTTTGAAGATGTGGTACAGACAAGGAATAGCAGCGCTGCAGACTTTTCACACTTTTCATGGTAAGAGACAACAGGCACAGAATGGAACAGAGAAGTTCCACCTGAGTATGGGGAAGACCTTCTTTACCTTGAGGGTGGCAGAACACTGGGACAGGCTGCTCAGAGACATTGTGGAATGTTTTTCTCTGGCATCATTCAGCACTGTCCTGGACACAATCCTGGGCAATCTGCTCTGGGTAAGTCTGCTTTAGCGGCGAAACAGGACTAGATGATCCCCAGAGGTCCCTCCCAACCACAACCATTCTGTGAGTCTGTGATACCAGAAAATTTCCAGTGGCATACACATTTCCACATTCCTGTGCTTGGCAGCAGATCTATGTTTTCAGAACTTTCCAGTCTAACACCAACTGTATTTTCCTTTTCTTTGCTGTCAGAAAAAGACCACAATAATCTGGAATAGATTGTTCTGTTCACAGCAATATGAAAAAGCTCTTGTTCATAATTTCTATTCATTTGTTTTGCTTTCTTTAAAACCCTAACAAAAGTTTGTGCATTCATTAGTTCTTATTTTAAAAAAATAACAACAACCCAAAACGTAATTTAATTACTAAGGGCATTGTGATTAAATTTGGCCTTTCACTTTCCTTCAGAGTCAACCTCCTCAATTCCATCTCCCCAATGCCTCTCTCTGTAGTATCGATTCAGTACTGTTAACCTTTCTTTATTACTTGTTTATATTTCCCCATCAGTTTAAAAACATCAATAAGGGGCTTTTTAAAAAGGACAGGAGCAACAAATAGAGAGACATTGAGGAAAGGTCAGGGATGCAGAAGAAGGCAGTGCCTGCTTTGTGGAAGGAGCAAACAGGCAGTACAGAAAGGTTACTGGTCCTGCTGCTGAAGTGAAGGAAGGATTTGTTTATTCTGCAGAAATGTCTGCTACTGGTGTAGCTTTAGCAGCAGACACAAAGATCTGTTCAGCTCAGTCTGAGCTTTGGTTACTGGAGAGGGCTGGACATACATCAGGAACGTGGCTGAGGTGGTCTGCAGCATCCTTCCCTTCAGGGCTCAGCTTTAGGTGTGTTGTGTTGATTCTGCTTTCTGTGTGAGCACAAACCCAATCTGAGGGCACACCCTGCTCTGCTCAGGGCTGTGCTGGGTGTAGATGTGTTGGTTGGCTGTGGCAAGGAAGCAGAGTGTGTCTGCATCAGTGTGTGACTGAGGGCATCCAGCCAGCAGCACCTCTATCCTCAGGCCAAGCACCACAAAGGACCCCGAGATGGCTTTCTCTGTTTTGGTGTCTGCTGAACTAGGAAAGCACCTCAGCTCAGAGGAACTGGCTCAGGAACCTCTGCCTCCTCCTCCTCCTCCTCTTCTTGGCCCATAAGGCTATGCTCTGGGCAACCTGGAGCTCACTCCCAGATCAAATCCTCCCCTGAATGATCCTCTCCTTTTGCTTTGAAAGCAGCAAAGGATCAAGCCATTATAGCAGTAAATATTTCAAACACTTCATGGGTAAGGTAAATCCTGCTCAAAGGTCTCCAACAGCAGGAGAAGCCCATTAAGGCCTTCCCATTCCTGGCTCCCCAGAGACATCAGGGCAGCTGGAGAGTGGAAGGTTCATGTGGTGGAGGAGGGCAAGAGACCCCTTGTCCACTCCCAGCTCTCTGAAGTCTTAAAGATTCCTGGCACCTATAAGATAAGGGCTTTTCACTGTTGGCTCTGATATTACCACTGCCGCTATCAGACCACGCCACTCCTCTGTTTTCAATAATAGTTTCAGATTTTTCCAGTCTCCAGGAACTCTGTCTTACACCAGAGAAGATTTTCCAACAAAATTGTAAGAAAATGCTTACTATATTTTTTTTCTTTTTCATGGTTTAAAAGCTATAATGCCTTTAGCTTCAAGAAAACAGTCTCTTGCCCTGAAGACTTTCCTTCTTTTGTGGTGCAGTACAGGCATAGTGCAGGAAATGTTATCCAACATGGAGAAGACCTCTATTCCACACAGTCAGAATGTTCTCTTAAAAGTAGATACAAAAGTCATCTTAGTTATTAAATACACATTTCACATGACCTCTTAGGAACAGATGTAATTACAAATGACATGTCTTTAACTCAGAAAGCTGGAGAAGTAACATATCTCTCCTGTTTTGAGAGGTGACATTATGGTTAGAGACCATTGAAACGCAGAGGTGATCAGCTAGCAGTCCTCAACATAATTTGTAATATTGATGGTTGAAAAAATAAAAACAAACATCAGGCTAGAAGTAAAACAGCATTTTAAATCCTTATGGTAGGTACAATATAGTCAGGATATTGGATCCTTACTGCTTCTCCAAATAGATGATGTATGCAGATGAGTATCATGCATTTTCTCTTATAATGACATTAATTACTTACTTGAAAATTCACCTGACAGAACAATTTTCACTCAAACTTCATGAACAGACGTTTCTTCTCACCTTATCCTTCAGTCTTAAAGCGATTTCCTTACTGAGCACAGTGTAGGTAGTTGTACACAAAGAGTAGCTCTTCGTGTTGGGTTGTGTAAAGGGGTTTGATTTTCTGAGATACCTTCCTGTCTACAGAGAGTGTGTCCGGGCTTGGGCTGTTGGGCTGCCCCATGAGATCACTGCTCTTGACATTTATCCCCTTGGCCTCCATTTCCACCCCAAGGAGGAAAGCCTTGGGAGTTTAAGTGCTGTTCATTCCTGAAGTTCATCTTTCAGCAAGTATTATGGAAAGGCAAGGGATAGAATGGATTTCTCCTCTTGACTGCCCAGTCACCTGAAGACCTTTACAGGCAATCAGTAAAAGAATGTTAAAGCTTTAATTTTTCTTTTCTTTTGAAGTTCTTTATTCCATTACATGATGGATATTTTAGCCTTAAGAATATTGCTTTTCTGCTAGTTTACAATAATACTATTCTGTAAACAGTGAGTGGCTTATCTGTCACAGAGGCAGAGGTGACACCGTGTGCTCTTCATCACAACAAGGTACACGTACAAATGACAGTTCTGGGTGGCAGAAAGTGGGAAAGCCAACAGAAAGAGAGCAGACTGTGTGAGTCTGCTCTCAGTGAGTCCATCTCAGTGAAACCAGCTGCCTTCTTGTCCCCTTAGTCAGGCACATTTTTTCATTTGGGGAATGTGCAGTTGCAGGGTGAGCTCAGTGTAATCTCTGCTATGGCATCTGTGCATAAAACCCCTGAGGAATCCCTCTGTGCTGTGAAGAATGCAGTCACACTTTCAGGGTTGCCAAATGAAAATGAAAAGAAGGAGGGTGTCCCTGGGCCATGTGATATGGGAATGACCTTGCAGTAAGTTCTGTGATTCAACATAGGGTCTGAATTACAGTCTCTGTCTTTTGTTGTTATGATGTGATTCCAAGAGTCAGAACAAAGTGAGAGACAAAAAAAAATTTTGTTCTAGAAAAAGCTGGAGGCAATATTTCCAATATTATCTCAAGAACATGAGCAAAATCCTTTCTATAGCAAGTTTTTCTCAGCTAAATCAGGATGTCTATCTCCTGTTTTATCCTGGTTACCCCTCATCACTTTCCTGAAAACATTGAGATAAGAGTTTTCTGTAGCAGCACACTTCCCTAGACAAGAGCATGGTATATGCAAGACAAAAGAGCTTCTGCCTGAATGGCCTTCCTCCATACTCCTTATTCTCTTATTTGGAAACGAGTTTGTCACCCAATTGGAGAACAAAAAAGAAGTCTAAATCAGCAATGAATGATGAGTGGAACATACACATCTCTTACATCCAGACAGTTACATGACAGTTCCAGCCCTTGGTGACAGTGATTTAAGAACCAACTGATTATAATAGATAGACAATAAATCTTCATTTACAAAACAAAACCAAACAAAAAAATAATAACAAAACCTCTCCTTGGTGATTCCGAAGACTGCAAGTGTTTAATCTCTAGGAGAAGAGATGGTAGGATAAATGTTTTGATCAGAGAGATGGTGGAATAAATGGTTAAAGACAGTGTGAGAAAACTCATTCAGCAGCAGAGAGAAATGATGCCTGGGCCTTTCAAGTCAGTGGTTAGCAGTGATTTATAGGGATCTAGGTATCTTCCTTTTGAGGTACTTCTTTACAGTATGGAAGTCAAGACATCAACAGTCAAAATGGGTTAACTGAGGGCATTAAGAATCACTTTCTTTAGGTGTTATTAGGTTTTTGCCTTATTTTCTTTAGAAACAGTGGCTCTGCCTTTCTTAGATCCCTGGTGCAGGTCATCTTAGATGTATAGCTTGAAGCTGAACACATTTCACTTGTGCAAGTGATAACCCAGCAGAGAGACTCAGGCCATTGGAAGTAAAACATCTCTAAGAGTAGAAGCAATATCAAGAACAATGCATTTTAGTAATCAAACAACTCACACCATAAGAAGTCCTCAGAGGAGAAGCTGCAGGATATAGGTTGTAAACTGTTCTAGCAGAAAAGACTGTATTTAAAAATGAAAGCAAATGCTTGATGTTACCTATTAGCAGTGGATCAAAATTCCAACTTCCAAAATCAATGCAATCTTAAGAATAATAAGACCGGGAAAATTATAATTTGGAAGAAAAGGTAAAAGTACTAGGACTTTGATGGGATATTAGAGGACCACATTAGGAAGGAGCTTGTAGATTCACTGTTGTAGATGCTTTCTCATCAAGGATGCCTTTGTAGAAGATATGTTGGTCTAAACATACATTTTTTGTTGGTTAATTAGCTATCAATTAGTAATATCAATGAAGTGTCATAGGTTTTATATTCCAGCCAGCCTGAATAGGTCCTTCTGAATCTGGAGAATCAGTCAGGGAGGAAATCACTGAGCACGAGGAGCACCATGAAAGTGGAGTTCATCCTATTGGCTCTACTCTGAAAAATTCAATGCCTAATCAGCTCTTGGTTCCTCAATAAACCATTTTTACCCCCCAGACATATTCTGATGGGGCTCAGTGTAATCTGTAAATACCGATAGAATTGTTTTTAACCTGGGACTCTACATAGCATTTTCAGGAAAGAATCCAACTAATGCACAAGGAAGTAATTTTCTGTAATTATGGGTATGTTCTGTTGATACTTAGTCTAACCAAAAGAAAGAAAGTAACCAAGGAGTTTTTATGAAATTAATTAAGTGGAAAGGAAAAAGAGAAGATGGATAATGAGGTGCTCTAAATATCAAGAGTTTCATTAATGTGAACTGCGCAGAAGGATAGATTATTCTTTGCCCACCCAGCATTTATGGGTGGGCAGAGAATAACCTGCCTTGGTAACAATCTACCTCCTTCTTCCCTTGAAAGACCACTGATCCCAGTCAGTAGAGATCAGATTGAAGGTTTAACTATTTGAAACATCAGGTGTCAATTAGAAACTTGGAAGAAAATTTTCTTCTCTATCATTACATCATGTGATTGAGGACACTTGAAGAACATGAAGGCAATTTTTGATGAGAAAACTCAAGTGATGGGCAGTCTTAAATTCTTCTACTGCAAAGTATTTATGCATGCAATTTCTGCAAGTGTGCTATGAGGGTGGTTAAACGTTGGAACACTTTGTCCTGAGGGGCTGCAGAGGCTCCGTCCCTGGTGATGGGAGGTCCTGGGTAAGCTGCTGCAGCTGACCCTGCTTTGGGAAGGGGGTTTGGGCTAGCCTACCCTGAGAAGCCTGGGGAAGGTATTCTACAATATTTGATACTTAGGTAATTTGCTTGCTCACAAATACATGGTCTGAATGACTAAATAAACAATAATTCTAAGAGAAGTAAAAATTAATAAAAATCTGACAAGGAAATAAATTAACAATAACTTACTCCTAAATTTCAGCTATACTGACAATTATTAGCTGTCCTTTCCTTTGTGTAGTCTACTGCTCAGCCATTTCTAAAGTAACCTTTTATCATAGCTTACAATTTTAAGTTTTTCTGAACAACAAAACTTGATTTAAGCTGGTCTAAACTGTTGCCTGGTTTAGTTTTTGCTACTGGCTCCTTGCTTCACCAGATTCTATTAGTCTTAGCTATGCTTTGCTCCATTTCTTGAACTCACTATATTGTCCCGATGTTTCTCTGTTTTGCTGCCATATTTTGCTACTTTACTGCCTGTGAGAGTAGAAAAGAATGCACAAGTGTCAGCTCAGCTCTCAGGAAATTAGGAAGTAGCTTTTTCTGTTCATACAGCTGCAAAATATCCTGTTTCTCCATGTCCCATCTGTAGCCTTTGAACTACATTGTTAGGAGGGACTGTCTAAAATTAATGGGATGCCCAGCCACAGCTAATTAGCTGAAATTTCTGTACACTACTGTGAACACAAACTTCACCTCCTTTGCTATGTAATTTCTAATTTTTCAATCATAACGCAAGAATGCAGAGCAGCCATATTTCAGGCAGTTTTTTCCTTTCCACTTATTCTTATTCTTATTCTTATTCTTATTCTTATTCTTATTCTAATTCTTTTATTCTTATTCTTAAATTTTTTCTTATTCTTTTTTTACCACATGACCACTGCATAGTCCTGTATTTGTCGATGTGGTTTAGGTTTTGGTTTTTTTTTTTTACTGGGTTTGTTTTGAACCCTTCTGAAGTTCATGGGGAAGAATGAGATATAGGAATCTTGCCTTCATAAAAGTCTTGGTTCCAACCTTTTCTGTGCATCTAAACCTTTGTCTAGAAGTGACCAAAACCAGATGATGGGCAGAGTCACTTTTATTAGGACTCTCTGTCTAAGTCATTATCACTTCCCACAAACAGATTGTACCAGAAAATTGTAACCTCAGTTAAAAAATGAAGTTTGAAATCAACTCCTTTTCTTTTCAGTATATTCTTGAGAAAGAAGCAATGCCTCATATTCAGCTGTACCACAATTCCTGAAATACTCTGGAGTGCTTTTCCTTCAGGAAGGAATATGTAATTATATGTAATGGTATTAGCTGTTAATCCTTGCTATAATATTTATGTTTTAGAACAACTGGTGTCACTGTACAGTCCCTATGTGTACACATAGTAAAAGAAAATCCCTGTCTCAAACACCATTCTGTTCAAACTGACAAGGCAGAAAAAGGCACAAAGAGACTCTCATGAACCTCATCTTAGAGCTAAAAACTCAAACCTTGGGGACATTAGACAATTATTTTGTTGTCATAAAGTGGTTTGCTGCTGAACAGGGAGATGAATGGAACCTTGGGTTCATGTTTAACAATAACTAAATCAGTCTGGAAAAATTATTTGAAGAAACACAATCCATCAATGAGTGGTCTCCTGGATTCAACTCATTCAGTATTGTATGACAAGATGCCAGAAAGAAGAATCATGTGGGTATGACACACAGAAAAATATCTGCTATTAGGATGGTATGATAATATTGCAATTTGATTTAGCTCTCAAATTAGAAAGTTAGAAAGGAAGAAAATACAGATGGGAAAACCTGTGATAAACTGCTACAAATGGTTTTGAGATGTACATCTGAGTGTGTTTGATGAAAGGTTCTTGATAATTCTTTGTTGGGGTGTGTTGCATATCTAACACAGTCACCCATCAACCTTTCTGCAGGGAGTGCTTGGCTGTGAAGACAACATCCTCTGGAATCTCAGCAATGAAACCCAGTCCCATACTCCTGTCTGCCCCCAGCCTCTCTCACTCCCAGACAAGAACTGTTTCTCCACCAGCAGCTTCCACAGCCTGTGAATCAAATGCCTGTGCTGGCTCTTTAATAAAAAAACAAAACAAAACAAAACACTGGATCCAAGTGTCCAGCTGCACTGCTGCAGAAAACGCAGCTATGAAGCCCCTGGAAGCAGCTCAGATCTTACCCTCCAAGGCAGAGGACTCAGTGTGCTTAAAGACCTGAGCAGGGTCTCTATAAGGTTTTTTCAGGAAAATCCACAAATGACACAGGTTTTATGTCCAAAAAGGAGGAAGAGGAGTCCTGCAATTTTATTTGAATAAAGGGAGAGAGGCCACAGGTTTTTCTCACTTGAGGTTTCAGAGGACACAGCCGCCTTTTACCCTAAACTCCCAGCTGCATGTTGCCCTCTCCCTTTCCCCATTGGCTGAGGTATTAGGAAGGTACAGCCTTCCTGAATCACCTAACCCATATTCCCCCTTGAACCTGTCATTTTACCCCAAAGTTCAGAAGCTGAGGTTTGTGCAGACACTTGTCAGGAGCCAGGCTCTCTGGACTCTGCAACAAACCTGCTGCCCAAAGTTGGCAGAGACATTAAGAGGCATTTCAAAGACTTTCACACCCATGCCTTCACACAGGCAATTGTTTGTAAAGACTTTAGCATCAGCTCTCCTGTCAATATGATATCACAGTTATTTTGTGGCCATTGTCTGATGAAGGAGACCTTGGTGCAAAGGTGTTCCAGCTCCTGAGTGCACAGCCCTGAGGAGGGAGGGAGGGAGCATTCCCATCTCCAGCACCTGGAGCAGATTGCTGCCCGGCTGTGTGCCTTACAGAGGGCACCATCTCAGCTGAATGCTGATACACACAGCTGAGCACTGCCCTGAGCCTGCTCCCAAGCCCCAGGTTTCAGCTCAAAATGCCTGATGTGAGAGGGCCATGCGGCACCCTGCCACATTGTTGTTTTCCTACTAGGATGATGTGAGTGTTTCACTTGCCTTGAAGCAGCCTGGATACTGTCAGAACACTGTCCTGGGTAGAGGATTGTGAACTTTTTTGTTGTTTCCCAGTGAAATTTCCTAGCTTCCTTCTACATGTGCAACAAAAAGGCTGCATTGGATCTGAAGGCTCTGCTGCTGAGAAGGTGCAAGTATGCAATCTTTCTGTCAGAGCAAAAGTGGAAACAGGGAAAGCAGTGTGAAAGCCAGGGACTCCCACAGAATTAAACAGCATCATGGAAGAAAATCCACCAGAACTGGGAACTACGAAAAGGACATTCTTGCCTTGAGAAGCAGTGGCTTGGTGCAGTCTGGGAGAGTGTATCAAGGAAAGAAGTACTGCTACTTGCTTGCCCTGATCTTATATTTTTCCTAGAGGATCTTTTAAATTCTAACATTGGAGGTGCTCAGGTGATGGGATGAAACCTTATGGTGCAGATTTGATGGAGTCCCTTACTAAGACTCCTGCAGTTTCACTCCTAATTCTCTTTCACAGCAAAACAACTAAATAAATGAATTATCCAGGTAGGCAGAAGAAGCTCATGAAAAGCTAAGACCCCATTGCAAAAATAATAATAATCATACTAGTAATAAGTGATCAGTCTTTCTCCAAAAATAGTACAATCTTTTTAAGAGCTTTGACCTTGAATTTTCCTTAGTATTGGTGTAAATTACTCAAAAGAGCTGTTGATTCCATGTCCCATCTAGTACACTTTAAAATAGAGGGAAGATGTTTTAGCAACTGAGAAGTTGCAAAATGTAACATCTATTCATATCCATCTCATCATCAAATCACTCTGTGACATAAATAAGTCAGGCAGACAACTCTAAAGCTCTTTGGAAGGAGATGTTAAGGGATAGAAATGGTCATGCTTTGCTTGCCAAGTAGGACATGGTGTTTCTAGTGAGTCTGTGACCTAAGTATCAGACACCCACTGACAAATGCAGGATCACCTTATCATAATGCAGAAAAACTGGTGGTCTTTGCTTTTAGCCAACAGATTCATGTGCTCAATGCTATATGGGAGCAAAGGGTTCACAGCATAATGAGCCAGAGAGCAAAACTGTGCTTGGATTGGCTTTTAATGTGGAGTTATTTAGACCCATGTTGTTGGAGAGGGTGGGCACAGCTGGTGTGTGTGGCGTTCACTGAGCAGCCTCAGGAGATGGCCAGGCCTGGCTTCTCTGCTGCTTGCAGTGCACAGCTCCCCTGGATTAAAACCCCATGCAAACAGATTTAAGTGTTTGCGACTTCTAGCTGTGCCTGAATTTTATGAGTAGCTTGGAGGAATGAATTTAAATCCACATCCCAGAGGCAAACAATGCTGTAAGATACTGAATTACTCCTGGCCCTTTTCTGTATATGCATAGCACTGTCTCCACAAGAAAATCCCTTATGTCCTTTCATTTATGCAGCCAGGTGGTGTATTTAACCTGCATCATCCCCAAACCTGCTCTTCACAGCTTTTAATAATCCACCATATGGGTCAGTTTCAGGTGTGGGAGTTGTTCCCACTGAGCTGTGTGAATCCTGGAACCCTGGGATCCTCTTTCCTCTCTTAGGGATCATGCTTATATGCACAGAACAAGTTCCTGTGGGATCAAATCCACATTGCTTTGATGTGACTGGCATTCACAGCTGCTCATCTTGGCTGCGATGGCTTTGGGATCACCACCTTCATAACGGAGAGTTTTAAAGTTTTTTACACTTTAAAATAATTTTAGAAGCAAAGTTTAGAAAATTTTAGAAAAGTGAATAGATGGACAGACAGATGGACAGATAGAGGCACAAGCAAGATGTTTGACACAGGGTCAATTATCTGTGACCCCAGTATGATAGCTCTGAGGATTTCATGAGGTGAATGTCAATGTATCCCTTACAGTTCTGGCACCTGAAAAGACTTCAGGTATTTTTGAGTATTTGAAGCCACCCACTTCATCTTTCTGTGCTTCAGCTTCCTCAGCTACAATAAAACACCTTTGCCTTTTTTTTTTTCTTCTCTAGCTGTGAGAGCTGTATCTCTGAAATTATTTTCCAAGGGCAATACTCTTCACTCGAGTTACGGTGATCCTTCCAAACTCGTGTTACTTGAGATGCTTTGTGCTGCTGCCAAGAGCAGGACTATACATTGATGTGGCAGGAGAACACACCATCTCATTAAAGCTCACTTATAGACAGAGACCTTGAGCATTGCACTCAGACCACTTTGGGCCCATGTAACACATTTCTGCCATGAGGACTAAACAGAACTCTTGCTTAACAGAGACCAGCAAAGCTCCTGAGAGACGCAAAGCCATCTCTGATACATGAGGGTTCAAGCAGCAACTGTCTCCAAATTCTACACTACAGAGAGTAAGGACTGCTCAGCTCAGCACTGGGACATTTGCATGTTCCTAGTCCATTGCTTAGGAAAGTTTTTGGGAATCCATTTTAAGAGAATCTGATGTATATTTTTGTCTGTGATGGATTAGCAATCTGGCCAGCAATTGAGTGGTAGCTTTTTAAGATGCTACCTGAATTGCTTTCTAGTGGAATACAATTCCCAGGCATTTCTCTGTGTCCTCCAGTGTTTCTCTGTGCTTTTTATCTCTGCCCTGTAAAGTAAGACAGAGCTGTAGCAGCCCCATTAAGGAGATCAGATAGTGCATCTCCATGATCCCCATTATCATCGAGAGCTGATCTAGGGTAGAAAAGGGCATTTTTCAGCTCTCTTCCTCCAGTCCCTCAGCTCCTGCAGACTGCACAGCTCAGTCTGAATTTCAAAGGGTTATGGTCTGGAGTCTGCTTTTGATTATAGTGATATAAAGCTGGAGTCCTCTGGCTTTGAGGGACAGCTCTATCGCATTTGCAAACAGACAGGGGTTTTCAGAGAGCATTTTTGTTCCCAGTCTGATGTGCTGGTGTGCAAACTTCCCCACCTTTCTCCCTGGCCTCCAGCTCCTTCCAATCACTCATTCTGAGATTTTATTTATAAATGAGTAATGAACAGGGAGAATGATCTGCTGAGGGAACTGAGATGAACCTTATTAATATTCTGTCTTTTCCCTCAAGTCACAGGGTAGGTGACCACAGCCCCATCAGGGAAGTCCTGCCTGCTCAGTGCTTTGGAGAAACAATTATAAAATGCAAATATTGACAGAACACATCAGTATGTCACAATCTTCAATATTATTTCCTGGACACGGGTTACATGTAAGAAACAACATCTAATAAGCCTTTTTCTCATTAGACTGGGGTTGCTGTTCAAATAAGATTGGGTAGGGCAGGGAGAAGGCTGAAGTGGATGTTTTTTCATGAGCCAAAACCTGCTGAACAGGGGTCATGTCAGACACGTCCCAAAAAATTCTTATTTGCATCCTTAACTGACTGCCAGGGTCACAGCTCTTCGCATTCAGCTGCATCCTGGGAAAGCCTGACCTGGTTTCACTGGGAAGAGAAAGGCTTAAAGAGCTCAAGTTTGGGGGTATGGAAACAGGGGGACAATGAGGTGTCCTGCTGTCCAGTCCCTTCTTATCCTTGTGTCCACAAAAATCCCCACAGAGCTCTCCTCTGCCTCTCCTTGTTCCTCAGGAAACTGATGCCAATCATCCTGCCTTTATTTACTTTGTCAAGGCTGGGTTTGAGTTAGGGGAAAAACCCTCATAGAGCCTGGATTAGGACCAAGACTCTGGAATGAGGTGATGTGTGATAAATTATCACACAGACATCCGGGGAAAAGCCTTCTGATTTCACAGTCAGGAGAAAAACCAACAATAAAAAAAGGGATAGCACAAGGGATTCCCAGACTCTGGGAGCACCATTTGGTAAAGGATGATATGAAAACAGGGAGAGTTTAATGAACAAGTCAAGCCTGGATTTCTTTGATTAGCAGCTCTGCTTTTTGACAGATTGGCAAATCAGGTACATTGCTGAGCACCAAGAAAAACTCCAACTTAAAAATAGAATAGATTAGAATTTATTGAGATGTATTAATATATTGGTCCAAACAAAACAAGAAAAAAAAAAGCTAGGTGTTAGGATGTCTTTTTTTTTATGGTTGGGTACTGCTAAATGGTTCCTGGGTGGAAGAAATGAAGCTCAAGTCTCAGAAATTCATCCTGATGATGGGACAGTATTTTTGCCTTGTAAAGCTGTATCATGCTAATGCTATTGCTGTCATACTCAGAAGGTTTATGACTTCTGCCTGAATTTTCTTGCAGTTCTCTATTTTTAAAAGCCTATTAAAATAACGAGGTTACTTGCAGAAAATGATAGTCTTGCAGAATCATATAGAAATGAGACTCAGGAGATCTGGATTTGACTACTGACAGTCTCCCTGGACTCCTACATAAGCTTGAGCAGTGGCTCAGGTGTGGGTATGGAAGTGGGTTACTTGCATTGCAAGATAAGTTATCTTCATTGTAAACAAAACATGCAAAGCCTGCAAACACAAGATACAGGCTTTACCTGTCCTAGTTGTGTCCCAGGAATGATAAACTTACCTCTGGATTAATCAGGGATAAGAGTTTCATCCTCTAGGATATCCACATTTTCCTGGTTTTTTCCTCCTTCATACACAGTTTTTGGGTGATTTGCTGGGGTTTATACCCTGTATTTCATGTCTTAGTTCAGGCAACTCTTATTCACAGTTCTTCATTATGTTATATCTTGAGCTGGGAGGAACCTTTCCAGATGAGCAGCTAGAGATGGAATGAATTCAGAAGTTCAGAGGGGTTTGGGTGAATAATTTCCATCAAAAAAGCCAAAAGTAAAAATAAGAGAGTCCTGCTCTGCTAAGTCAAAGCTTTTGCAGAGGTTCCATTTCTTTTTCTGGAAACAGAAATGATAGACTATTTGCTAATTAATCTTTACAATAATTCCAGAAATCAAACCTCTTTTTTATAAACTAATAGTTATTCTTTAGTGAAGTGATTCGAATCAGAGACACAGAAACCCTTTCATCAATCTAAACTGATTGATTTTTTGCTTTGTTTGGTCAGTGGTGTAAATGCACAAAAGAAAAATCAATTGTTTCTGGTGTTTTATGAGGTGAGAGGCTCAACACCTCTGGTCTTTGTGTGTGCCCCTCCAGAGGCTGTGGGTACAGCTGCATTTCTTTTAGCAGTTGTTCTGATTTCAGCTGGGCTCCTCCCCATTATCTTGTCACTTCTTTCCCACCCTTGGCCATGCATTTGTGATCCCACGTGATTGTCTCCACCTCAGTCCTTTAAGGGGCTAAATAAATCACAGAACTGAGCTGGTTTAAAATAACCATTCCTTCCCTTACCCCTTCTAATAAGATTTAATTTTAATCTAGATCAGTTCCTTGAGTGAATGATCAGAGAACAATGTGATTCATCATGTTGGTTACACCAAGGCAGCTGAACTGGTGTTTTACCAGTTTACCAGATTTTGTGTTTCACACAAATGGAATTTAAGCACTAGGAGGAGGCGGTGCTGGAAGAGGGGACTTGCAGTTGCCACTGATTTAAGCACTGTTATGATGGCCTCCAGTCTGAGCTGAGATTGCAAATTCCTTTGGACTCCACAGGTTTTAATCTACTGCTAATGCTGGGGGTTTGTCTATGCAGGATAAGGCTTAGTATGAACTATAAGATAAAGGATTTATCAGGTATTGATGTAACACCTGCTAGTCTATCCAGTCTTCCCTCACCCTTCTGTGCTTCAGTTTCATTGCTATTCATGTCTGAAGAACTGTTAGTAAAAATTAGGGTTGGTAATTTGGGTTTGTAATTGGATCTGATAACTAAATAAGTGAAGGGGGGGGAGGAAGAGGAATAATGTGCTAATTGTGAATAATTACAAGCCCAAATTAACAACTCTATTGCCTCTTCTCCAAAGCAAACACGCCCCACTTCAACTGAGTTTCAGAAACTAAAAGGTATCTGCAGCAGGTTCCCAAGCACAACCTGGAAAAGGGGATTATTCCAGCAAGTCCTCAGCACTGAGACCTTTCAGAACTAAACTGCTGGACTGTAAAACATCCTTGACCCAGGTTCATGGCAGAAGAGGTAGCTCTGGTAAAAGCAGTTTCAGAGATCAGGGACAGAGCACAGGGGCACATTTCTGCAGCACCTTTCACTCCCTGCTGCAACAAGCAGGAAAGTAGGACAAGACTGAGGAGTTCTCATGACAGAGAGAGTTACAAGCAAAAGGAAAATCAAACAAAACTTCTCCCTCCCTCACTGCAGCCTTCAGGTGCCATCTCAAGGCCCCACCTGTCATGCCTTGGCCATTTTTTACTTGCCTGTCATTTGACATGTGGCCTCCTGACAAATTGCCTTGCACACAATCTTAACATGATGATTGACTGAGGAGAAGGTTGGCCTGTGTATGGGGTGGGCCAGCCCCCCCAAAAGGTCCAGGCTGATTTTCAAGCAGACTTTCTATGTTACCATGATTTTATCACCAACAAGCAGCCTTGTTGCTACTGCCCTGATCAGCGTGGCTGGGAAGCTGCTTGTACCCACTGGACAAATGAACAAATATCTTTGTCCTTCTGTAGAATTACAGTTATGGGAATCTCATTTTGTATTGCAGCTCATTTGTGATTGATAAAATGGAGATTATTTGTATGCCTCTATGCGTCACTTAGGGACAGAGCTATGAGCCAAAATGTGGAGTGGAATCCTTGTCCAAAAACTTTTGCACCACTCAGAATTTGGCCATTGCCTTCTCCTGACAGACAATTGTTACACTGCTTAACTATGAATTTATAGATGAGATCTGAATCTTGCGTGGTGGTTGGCAGCCTCAAAATGTTCATTCCCAAAAGGCAAGAAATATTTAGGTAATCTGGGAATCTTTGAACTGCCACAAATAGGAAGGTGGGTTTAATAGGATACACTGTAAAGATTCAGCAGTAACAGTTCATTTGAAGGTTGACACCACCCTGGCTTGAGAAAATGCATCTGACTCTAACTGATATCCTCGCTTTTCTTTCCCCCAAAATCAGCAACAGAGCCCTCTTGACCCACTATGGTTTCCTAGTTTGACATCTGGTGTCCTTATGTGTGACATTTCTAATAAAAACTGTCATTAAGTGGCAAGTCTGTCTATTTTCTCAGGAGATTGCAAAAAAGGGGTTTACCTAGAGCTCATTTTTGCATTACAAGCTATTGGCAAAGAGGCAAGGAAGCAATCAATAACATTCAGGACCCCGAGGAGGGATCTAAATTGTGGAGCACTGTTACCCTCTGGACTTGCATGTACAGTCCAGAAATACTGCAGCTGAGTGGGCATGGAGATAAAAATCATTATGATAAATGACCCTGAGGCAGCTTTTCCCTACATCTGTGGGAAAATTTTTGGTAGGAACAAAAGGCCACTCTGAAATCCTGCATAACCATTATCTGAATATACCAGCTTTCACAAAGTATTCATTTACACTTTTGTTTTGCCCATTTTTTTGCCACTCCCTTCGGGTCCTCCTGTTTGCATCTCCTAATATGAACTAGTAGTTGTCTCAGCTCCTAATTTTGCAAGCCCAAATTTTTTTGGCTTTTGTTTTGTTTTTTTTGTGGTTTTGGACTTTCTGTTTGATCCATCAAAATTCCTCAGCCCCTCCGTGTACAGAGAAACACTTTTTGCTCTCCCTCCACTGCTACACACAGTGTCCATCTTGTTGCTGCACTAAAAAGTGGGAATACAACAGTTGTGATACCTCATGATACTCAGCAAAACAGGTCATCTTTGACTCCTGCCTCTTAGAAGAGCTTTAGTTTTTAGAAATTTTCAGTCATCTAGTCTCTTCTCTCTTGGGAGCACATTACTTTGGTGTGTTGGCTCAGAATGTTGTGCTTGTAACACATTTACAAGCAGTTTGCTGCATTAGCTCTGTAATCCTTGAGCACTGTGCAAAGTCCTAGGCAGAATATTAGAAGATGAGACAAAACTGGGATTCAGGTTCTACAAATGCTTTTCTCTTGTTACCAGATTTTCTGTCCTCCAAGGATAACACAGGTTGAAGTGCTCTGCATCCTTGCACTGACTGCAACACTCACCAGTGTGCTGACAAAATTCGCCTGCTGAGCAGTGCCTCTCCTGTGGCTCTCCCTCTGTGTCTGTTTCTCTGTTTAAACGTCTTCAAGAATGGGAATATGAGGTTGAAACGTTTTCTCAATCCTACCACTCCCATTTTTTTCCCTTTATGTGAAGCCTTTCTCCTCCTCCTTATCCTGTTCTTGGTGTCTGTTGCAAAGCACGCTGAAGCAGTCTGCTCCTTGTCACATTTTAGGAGGAAAATGACATTCATATTGGATTAAATGCAAAAAGAGACTTTCCCCTTGTGAAAACTGCCTAATTGATGTCAAATCAAATAACTTTAAAGAGCTGTGATGGCTACAAATCGGATCAGAGAGGGCAGTACCAGTTCATTCCACTTCACACAGGGACTGTGCTTTGCAGTTTAAGCAACAACACTTTGGCATTCAGAGCTTCTTTATAATCCAAACAAATCAAATCTCAGATCTTTTTGATCTTGATGCCTGACAATAGCTTATGATTAAAACTGCCGCACTGGAACCTGGGAGTGGATTATTATTATAAATAGCTGCAGTCTTGCCATTCCCTTTTCTTTTCCGTGGGTCTGGAGGCTTGAGGCAAGAAAAGATGGGGAAAATATAATAGATAATAACAAGAGAGGTCAAGTGGGAGCGGGGGAAAAAAGTTTTTTTCTACTAGATTAATTCTAAAGATACTAAGATTCTCTGGCTCTTAACCTCTGTGATTCAGACTTCAACCTAAAGGGTAACAAAACATAAAGGTTATTTTAAAAGCTAAAACCTATTTTCCCAGTGGTGATTCTCTGAATTAGAACTGAATTATCTCTTGCTCTGCATTAAAGAAATTCAGTTTTAGGCTGTCCATTCACTATAGCAAAGGGATGCAAGCTCACTCTTCCCAGGTTCCAAATGGCACATGAGTTATCCCAGACTCTGCTCTGGGCCATAGAATACAGAAAATCTTTTAAAGAGCAGCAAGAAGTCCAAAAATTAAGCTGAAAAGGGCTGTGAGCAGAGGTGAATAGCAGAAGGAATCAGAAGCATTAGAGGAATTTTTAACCAGGAGGATCATCAATTTACCGATGAGGGGAAGTTTTCCTCAGCTGCATTTGGATCCAAAAGCTTTAGAGGGCCTCAAGCCTTTTCTAACAAGGTTGTTAGAGAGGGTGGGACAAAAGGCACATCATAACCCTTGGAAGTGCCAGCCAGCCTGTCTGAGAGGGCAGGTAGAGCACAGGACACTGCCAACACAGCTGGGAGGCTTGAAATCACTCTCAAATAACATCACTTCTATATTTCTGCCAAGAACTGTCAGCTCTATTAATTGTGTGATGAAAATATAGGAATATCCATACCTGTTCAGATCAAGAGCTGACGGAGTTTTTGCTCCAACTGCAGCCATCAGCAGGTGCCCAGGGGATGATAGTAAGAATGAGATAAAGTGAATTTTCAGTTTCCCCTGAATATTGTACCTACCATAGTATTTCATATCAGGAGATTCCTGAGCTTGGTTTCCTTTGCCTACAAACCAGAAGGATCTTTCTGGAAAACAGGAAAATCTTCAAAATGAAAATTATTTGCATGTTTTTTAAGGCAGTGAACTAGACCTTTCACTGGATTAAATAAGCACAGAGAAAATTAGGCTATTTAGTGGATAACAATGCAGGCAAAATTATTTTCCTTATTTCCAAAATTTTGAACATTTTACTTAAAAAAAACACCCTTTTTTTTTCATGGTTTCAGATCCACATTTGCAATAAAAATATATAAGGAACTTAGATGAAAATCAGTAATGAAAACCTTGGAAAAGGGGAAAATATTTTAATTTTTTAATAAAACCCTTGCTTAGCAATATTCTATTGCTCTGTTAGGAAGGACAATCCAAGCGATATCAAACCTTGTGGATAGGATTGCCCAGATCTGCTCTGTGGCTCTCATTTTGTGCCAATTCAGTAAGAAAGTATTGTGTATTTTCAGGCAGAGCACACCAGGTTTTAAAGCTGACTTCAATCTTTTTTTTTTCTTCAGATTTTTTTTTTTAAGAATAAAAATGGAAGACAAGATAAGCCATGTGTTCAGGTGGATTTAGTATAAATTAACATCGTTCCTTGCAGCGGGGACTTTGCATATTCTAAGGCAGCCAGGCTGTGTGTAATGTTTTACTCTCTGCAGAATGATAATTAGTATTGAAGACTGATTCTCAGTCTGATTGCTGGCACACATTTACAATTTATCTCATGGCAAGCTCTGGGTATTAGACATTTTCAGAACTGATTGAGAGTTAGGCAAAAAAGATTTATGCTAAAAGACAACCCCTATAATTTAGTTAACAGACAGTCTAAAACTTAAAATTTACTTAACAGACAGTCTTAAACCTAGAATTAGACTTTCAGGTTGTTTTCAGTATTGATGAACTGTAAAATTCCACTCCTGCATAGGTGTGAGGAGCAGGGAAGAGTGGACACTGATACTAGAGAGACCAGACAAGCTGAACCAGGAGGTGAAAGCTAATGATGAGAAAAGACCTTGGAAGAAAAAAAAGGTTTCACCACTTCTTTTCACTGTTTAGTTTTGGTACTGAGGGAAATACAAGCTTGATTTCATTGTTTTGCACCCACAGCACCAATCAGGAATTGATATGGCAGATCACCTTTCATGCTGGAAACCATTTGTCTTGTAAATGCAAATGGTGGCCAATTAAATAAAACTGGAAAGGTGTGCCTTTCTGCTCTTTACATTACAAAGCATATAAGGACATATAAGCAAGAAATATTATGCTGCAATAGTGGCCAAAGGAGAGGGACAGAAAGGGATTAAAATAATCATTATTAACATGAACTCATTAGAATGGCTTATAAGAAGATTTTTTTTTTTTTTCCAGCAGTCTATAGAGTTGTCAACATGTCCAATGAACTTGACTTTGAGGAGCAAATTGCAAAGAATTTAAAGGACAACAGGCTAAATCAACCTCAATCTTTTATCACTGGAATTGAACTGGCAGGACCTCCATTACAACCAGGAGTTCCTACTATCTTTAATTTTCAGGCTTTTTCAGTCATCTTGGCCCATTCAGTCTTTGCCCTCTCTGCTGAGGCTCCCCACGAGGAGAATCAATGTCTGTGTGTGATGGTAATTTTTGAGATGTGGAAATACCTTCAGCAAAAAGACCCTAAAGACATCATATTCTTTCAATAAAAAAAAAAAAATATTCAGCCCTAAGCAAGACAATAGTTACCATTTTTCTGTGTCTTGGATGCAAAGCAGCAGACTTTGAAACTCTGCAGCACCGAGCTAACAAGCCTGCCTGGTGGTGTGGTGTGAAGGGGCAGTGATTTAAAGATCATTTTAAACATTTACTCTCTTTTATTGCAGTGAAGACTTTCCCTTCCACAAAATTTAAATTTTAAAATGTGCCTCCTCTGAGCATGAGGGCAGTGCTTTTTGCTTTCTGAGATGGAACAAAGTATTTCTGTGATGAAAAAAATATGATTTTGATTTTAAGCAGTAGGAGCATTTTCCCATTGCATAATTTTTCATGCTGTGGAAACTAACCATCCACCAAATATTTCAAATGTGAACTCTCAAACAGCTCTGCTGAAAGATATTTTCCTCCTCATTTTATATTAAAGCATAGCCCTGAAAGTTGTGATTGCAAATAATACTCTCCCAGCATCCCTTCCTCCAGATATCATGGTATCATTCCCCAAATTCCCTATGCATAAAGGAAGTTTTCCATCCCTTTGTAGGACCTGAAAAGAAGACTGATGAAGTTAATGGGCTGGAAAGGAAGTGGGTAAGTGAGGAACCATATAATATAATTTTTAATCCTCAAAATGGTGCGAAGGGGGAAGACAGAACAAATTTAATCTAAATACATGGTTCATAGATATGTATATGAAAAAGTATAATAGCACAGACTCCATCTAGTGTTCAGCCTCCCTTGGGCTTTGGTGTAAAACACTGATTTACACCTTCTAAGAATCTGCCCTGGGAGATTAATGAGGCTAATTCCTTAAAAAAAAATTTTTAAAAAAATTGCCTTAATCCATTTAATATTTGACTTTCCATTAACCTAAATTAAAGGCTTTCTTGTAGGTTTTTAATTTAGCACACTGACCCCCAAAATGGAAAGGCCACTGACAATTGCAACCCCCACAGTGCAGCCACCACAGTCTCTGATTTGCAAACATCCTCATCACCCCAAACATGTTTGTCATCTTGGCAAGCAGCAATCCTTCCTTCTGTGGGTGAGCTCCAGCGGATTTTCACTGGTGTGGTTTTCCATGAAAGTTCATTAATTTCTGTGTCTTTGGTGAGCTAATTGGGGGAAGGAAAGGAATATACATGTGGCTGTTATTTCATTTCTTGAGGTTCAATGGGTTCTACAGAAATTTTCCAAAGGGTGAAAAACCACCTGCACAACATGCAGCACGAGAAAAGCTCAGGAGAGTTTCCCCAGCTCAGCTGTGAGCTCAGACCTGCCCTGTGCTTTGAAGGTGGGGTCAGGGTGCAGGCAGGAGGCTGCCCCTGGAGCCTCAGGTCCAGTTTGCCTTGAACACTCAACAGGAACCTCCCCAGGCTGCTCTGATCTCTCCTGTAAAACAGAACATCAGGGTGCTTCTCATCATGGCAAAAGGGCTTTTTGAGGAGAGACAGGAGCAAATGCTTTCATACTGGCCATGCTGTGTTTCTGTCAGGTGAAGCATGCAGGGAAGCTTCAGGGGTGAACAAGAGCTGCAGGAACTGTCCTGAAGCTCTGGAGATGCAAGGAATTTTTAATGTGGCCTGTTGCTATGCCTTCACTGATGAGGATGCACTGCATCAGGCTGGAGAGAAAGCCCTAATTTGTTTCAGAGACAGCCCAGTGATAAATTAAGGTAGCTTAATTAACTGGAAGGTGTGTGCAGAGATAAGTTTTTAGGTACCCAAATTGTTGCTCTGTTTTTTCCCCACTCTCTGTGGAGCAGGTGCCTCTGACACATGTTTGTGTGCTGGGCTCAGTGGGCAGCTGAGCAATGGGAGGCAGCTCTGTGCCCTCACCTGCAGCTGACATGAAGATAATGGTAATTCTGGGATTGTGTTTGGCATGAAATGTGTCTCCCACTCAGGCAAAGTGTCCGTCAGAGCAGATCTGCCCTGCTCAGCCTGGCTCTGGGGCTGACCCACACACTGGAGCGCCCTACAGCACTCAGATGGTGAGAGGTTCTGCCTGCAAACAAACAGAAATATCAAGCACGTTTTTTCTGAATAAAGACAAAGTCTCATTTTAGGTACCTAAACCAAAAATTGAGTCTATCTCCTTGCTAAGCCAGGAAGAGCAAAAATGGTTTATCTTTCAAGCAGTTTACTCACAGTTTTCTAGATGTATCTCAGTATTTCCAGGGCTGGAAACTTGTTGTTGGTCCTAGACATTAGCCTGAAAAAGGTACTGATGTGTCTTCTCTTATTCAGGCCAGCCAAGTAATTCAGGGTGGGGATAAATCCACAGAGCAAAAATATGTCTATTATTTTTTTAGCTCATATAGTCTCTGCTCTCCTTTCAAAATAAAAAAGAATTCAATCCACCTAAATCCCCGTGGATCCACCAGCCTCCCAGTCTTCTGCTTTAAGAGGGAATGAAATGAATTTAATCTCCATAGATTGCATTGCACACTGCATTGCCAGCTGCTTTCTAGCAGGGGCTGCAGTTGCTCAAAGGTCGTAGTGCAAATCCCTTGATTAAAAAACAAAAATGAACACATTTTAAATGGGTAAAACCATAAGACACTGCTGTAAAACAGATTATGTGAAGTAGATACTGTTAAAACAGTTTAAATGCCTCTTTCAGGCATCAGTTTAATTATCTCAAAGCATATTAGAGAGAGCAATAAAGTTTAATTGCCAGCAGTGAAGTGTTTGTGCGTGGCCCTGAACACGGCATTGCCCAGCCAGGGAATTTGCTAACTCTGCCCATGGGCCAGGTGTACCCAGGAAATGGGATTTGGGTTCCACTGGAGCTGGCATTAGTCCTGCCTGGGCACAGCTCAGCAGAGACTCCAGAGAGCCCCCAGATGGGGGAGGAGGAAGCTGGTGCTGCTGCAGGGCTGTCAGGGCAGCAAGGACCTGATTCCCTTAAGAACTCACTGTGTGTCGGCGTGTGTCAGTGTGCTGAGACACAGCCCCTGAGAGCACAGAATGGAGATTCAGCCTAAAAGCTGCTTTTTTTCCAGCATGGCATGAAGATTGGAGTGCTTCCACACTGACTTAGTCAGGAGGATCCTGGTTTTCCCAGGTAACTGGAGGGTGCTTAGCCTCTTTCCATGACAGTGCAGTGGTGCATCCTAGGGAAAGCCAGCACTGTGCCGTGCCAGAGATGGTGCTGGTGGTCATTTAACATCAGCCACAAACTCCTGATGGACCAGCCCTGGGAGCCTAAACCTGTCAGTGCACATGGACACAGGTAGGGTCATATTCCTTTAATAAACTTGTCTCCAACGTGAACAGATAGGTTTCTGGCTATTCAGTATTTCAATTTACTCTTCCTAAACATGCAAGAGTCCCAGAGGTTTTGCTTCAGACAACTTCAGCTGCAGGCTGGCTGGCTACATCTGCCTGCTGCAGCCTGCTTAGCTGCCAGGGCTTTTCCAAGTCCAAGAGCTCATTTCTTATCCAGGGCATTGTTCCCAATTAGGGAATAAAACTCCACAATGACTTGTGATGCAATTAGTCAAGGGCCTTGTTCCCAAGTCTGATTCCTGGACTCTGCTGTGCTGTTCCTTTGCTTTTGCCCATCCCTCAGCTCACTGGGAGCCCTGACTGCAACAGGGAGAGAACATCTCCCATGGGATAGCTCCTCCTGCTCACTCACAAAAATCAGTGCCTTCCCTTCCTGCAGGTCTCCAAACCTGGCTGGAATTCACGTTTTTGATAGAAAGTGGGCTAAAAAAGGAAATCAAGAGAGGGTCAGTTTGAAATGCCCTCTGCTTATCTCTGCTGAAACATAAAAGGAGGAGAGGAGAGGAGAGGAGAGGAGAGGAGAGGAGAGGAGAGGAGAGGAGAGGAGAGGAGAGGAGAGGAGAGGAGAGGAGCCGGAACACTGCCATAAGTAGCAGGCAGTGATGCATATTCAGGATAACTGGAGCAAACAGAGATATATGCATGGGCACAGATTTTTCTTTTCCTCAGAGCATGCATTATGGTATTTCTTAAATAAGTAAAAAAAATGGTTTCAGTCAGTTCTTTTTGTTTCCAGCTGGGAGGTGAGGATAGACAAGGAGGTGAGTGGGAAGGGGACCTGCATTTTAATTTGCAAACTGGCTAAATTTTATGCTTTAACCTCCCTCAACTTGTCTCCCAGGGCCATGCCAACCTCTCCTGCAGAATAAAGCATGGAAGGGGCTGTCTCACACACACAGCATGGTTTTGCCTTCATTTTTTCTGCTGTTTATCGCTAGCCAGACTGCACAGCTCTGACTTTGACACCAGGCTGGACTGGTGCATTGACTCTTTATTGAAATGTTCTATTATTCTGTGAACAGGAACAGGAATATCAGCAGCATGTCACTGCTGTGTTCCAGGAGCATTCTGATATTACCCCTTAACCCTAGAGCTTAGAGGTGCTGGAGAGCATTGAATGTACCTTCTAAAGGTGAATAAACCAGTCCTTGGCATTGTTTCATGTTTCATTTGTGAAACTGAAGTGTTGCATCCTTGCTTATCAATACATTGGACTGTGCAGCAAATGATTACCTTCAGCTATAGCTTAACCTGGTTATTCTCATCCTTTATGTGACACAGGCAGAGTTTTACTCATGCACCCAGCAATGGAAGTTGCTGATTATTCAATGGCTGTTAGGTTTGAGTACTTATGAGACTGATCAACCAAGCCAAGAAGTAATAAATTCTCCTTACACCTTGCTCTCCTCATTTGGATAAGCAATTGACTAAGCAAGAGGCTGCTTTTAATTCCTGCTCATAGAGCACAGCTTAGCTGCTGCTGCTCATATGCTACAAGGGAACATCTCACCTTCTCCCATCAGTTATGCACTGCTTCCCTCTACATCATGCCATGCCTAGCAACTGAAGCAAGAGTCACTTAATTCTTTTTTTTCCTCAGCAGAAACTTATGTGCCTCTTGGCTTAGGTGGATGAAAAGTCTCCTTAAATCACAAAATCCTTAGGCTCAGGAAGCAATGGGAATATAAAGATTTAAGCCCACTCATTTTAAAAATAACCTACATGAGGTGAATATACTTTTAAAATTTTTTTTGCTGAATTTCAGTCATTGAGCTATAGTCAATTTTCAGTATTTAGAGTGCTACTGTGTGAGTTTCAAAACTGCCTGGAAGGAGGTCAATGTGTTTTGGCTGTATAGGAAATATAGGTTCCAAAATAATTAATTAAATCAGGCATTAATTAAATCAGGCATAGATGCCTCCCCATGAATTTTCACCAGCAAGATCATCACCCAGTAAAATGAGCTAAGATTCAAAAATGCCAAATATTTATAGATATGGCCAGAGGCCTCCCTCCACAGCAAGGTACATGTGTTCTCTTTCTCCTGATAGACAACAGAAAACTACTATTTCTTTTTAATTTTTTTTTTACCAAATGTGTCTGTGTGTGGGAAAACCTATTAGAACTCAGGAAATTACTACAAAGGAAAGGAGATAAAGTTTTTGTGTCCAACAAAATTGCCTCAGCATTTGGCAAATGGGAGGAAAAGGAAAGTAGGGAAACGGAATAAAAAAAGAAAAGCAAAAAAGAAAAAGAATTATAAATCCATCCTTTTTACATAATGTACACTGCAGGGATTTTAAAGAGTGGAATTACATGTTACTTATTGGTAATCACTTGCCTAGCAAGGTGTTTGGTATCTGCTGACTTAAGTAGCAAAGGGAAGCTGGTGTATTTCTGTTATCACAATTTCAGTGTCTCCTGCAATCCCTGCTAACTGGAT
Organism: Melozone crissalis; assembly: GCF_028551555.1. Taxonomy (NCBI): domain Eukaryota; kingdom Metazoa; phylum Chordata; class Aves; order Passeriformes; family Passerellidae; genus Melozone; species Melozone crissalis. The sequence goes on along the minus strand of NW_026535797.1, from coordinate 11,576,762 downwards.
TATCCCCGTCACTGTGCAGGCCTGGCTGCCAGCTCCGAGGAGGGGCAGAGGTGTCTGTCCCCATGTGTGTGTCCCCAGTGTGCCTCTGCTCGTGCTCAGCTTTGTCCCTCTCCCTCTTTCCTTGTAAGAGATCTGGGACATTCACACTGTGTCCGTGTACGAGAGTATTGCACAGCTAATGGGCAGATAGAAAAATTGGGATACTTCTTCTAACAACGAGAGGTGAAAACATGTACAAGCTTTTGCTGGCTATTCCAGTGACTCACAGTCTATTAGAAAACTTGCATGCATCCTGAAAAACAGTAAAGTGGACAATAAGACAATTTTAAAAATCAGTGTAGTGGTTCCTCTCTGTTTGAGGCAGGCTCTGAAGCATTAGAATTCAAATTTCTTTAAAATTAAATCTCCAAACCCTTGCATTTTAAAATCAATTAATGATTAATTTATAACCTAACAAGGCTCCAGAGAAAGGGGATATTAACAAATATAATTACTATACAGTTCTTAATAGATTAGAAAAATAACCATTACTCCCTTCAAGACTAACAGTAGGAGAAAAAAAATTGTATTGATTTTGGTTATGAATACATTAACCCATTTATTATTAAGGAAGCAGAAACTATTTTCTTCTGGGTGTAATGAAGGGTGTAATCAGATGAGTTCTTCTGAGCCAATGTTAATTAGTCAATACCAGTTAAATGGTTGTTTATCTGAGCTTTGGAGGGAGGGGGAAGGATATTTAGTTAGGCTGGTATCTAGATTATTTTCTGAGTTGTGCACATGGTCATGGAGGATCTGTTCTTCTCAGGAGCAAAATTCATTGAAGGAAAATGGAAAAGGGCATTTATTAGGGATGAAGAAGAGATAGATCTCATTGTGACTTCACATCACACTCTATTGCTGTCTGACACACGAGCTCATCTCCCTCTGGGTCACTAGAAATACCTGGGGCTCCTTTCAGGCCATAGGAACTCCTATGCTAAACACAGGATGAGCTGCTTTAGAGTGAGGGTTTGGTGCTGTGGAACAGGGATGTCCTTCTCCTTCTTCCTCCTCCTCCTGTTTCTTTCCCTTGCCCTGTGCCAGTTTCCTGTGTGTGGCACCTGCTGAACTGGTTCAACTCTCAAAGCAGGCAAAAAGCACTTTACTTTTTGCTGGTTATGCTTTTTAGGTTGTCTGCTGAGCAGAACCAATTCACCAAAGGTCTGGTGAGCATCAAAGCCTGTGCAGACAAGCAGCAAGACCACAGAGCACAGATGCTTATTTTGGTGTCACCAACAAGATTAATTCTGCTTTTCTCACCTTCACCTTCAAGAACAGATAGTAAGGCACCACTGGCAGTTGTGGGAAGGGTAAGGGAAGAGGTTGGGGGTGTTTCTGAGCTCTTTCTGAAGGTGAAAAACTTCAGTGAGAGCTGTCACACCTTAAGCTTTTGCCTGGTGGTGACATGCTCTAGTTCTCCAGACAGCTGTGATCACTCTTGCCTATTGCCACACAGCATAAATATTGTATGGCTGCATTATGGATTATGAAATTAGCATCATTATCAGATTTAGATAGAAAGAAAGCCTGGCTAGATGTGAAGAAAATGGATTAAAATGAAAAATAAATGTTCTGTTGGTGAACAGTGCTAGAGGAATAGTTGGAGCTGAAAGCTCCTTTTATCCAGGTTAGGCAGCCTTGTGTGAAAACTACAGTCCATGCATTGGTAGAGGCAGTTTTTAGCTTAGAGCTATATCAAAGAGAAATTTGATTCCTGCAGTGTGATTTCCCTGTTATCTTTAATGGATTAGCTGGTGTATTGACAAACAGGAAAGGTGGCAGGATTTCAGATGTAGATAGATGCCCACCAGGAATTTGAATGACTTCATCTAATCCTTCTGCAGGGAACTCTACCAACAGCAAAGTAATGACTTCTGAAACTAAATCAGTTCTTGAACTACAGGTTCTTGCTGAAGTTCATGACTCCAGTGCAGCTATCCTTATTTACACAGTTGTTCCCAATTCTGCTAACAATTAATCTGGTCTCTCTGTTGACACCAGCACACTGACACAATTTTGTAAGAGCACAGTCAAGTGTCTAGAGAGAAAAATCTCTTTATTTCCTGGAGCTGCTGTTCCCCAACTGCTTGTTATTTCCAGCATCTTCTGTTTCTCCTGTCATGAAGGTGCATTTCTCACTTTAAATTGGCTTCATCCAATCATCTTTCTGTTTTTCTCCATTTTGTAGTATATTTATTTTTCCAAGAACACACTCACTGCATCCCATTATTGTAATGATTTAATGACTTTTAAATTCTTTCAGCCCCCATCAGTGGGCTTTCAGGTTTTGTGCTGCAATATTTAATACAGCTGTACTGGAGGAGGGGGTGGAAGAAAAGACACCCTTTTTAAAAGTCTTCTCCAGGAAAGTGACTTTTAGAGTGGGATCTCTGAACTGGACTCTTCTACCTTCCCAGCTTACATAGACAGCTATTAAATCTTTTTCCACGCAAGAAAAAAAACCTTTAAAAATACTGTTTTCATTCCATTTCGTGATAGAAGTCCTATTTCTACAGGGAAAAATAAAAGAACAAAGTGATCTGCCTTCAAGGAACTAATAAAAACTGAAAGTGGGACTGCAGGACACGTGGGATGGCAGATGATTCTCCTCTTCTTGAAGATGGACAGGTGTTAATGACAGTACTCCCTCTTTGTACCTTTCTCTTGGCATCTCTCATGATCATTTGTACTTTTCTTCCTTTCACAAGGGGATCTTTATGTCTTGAGGAATCAGAAGACTTTTTGTGGAATAAATGCTTTCTTGTCCCTATGTATGCCTTTGGCTGTTTGCACATTGCTCTGTGAAATCCAAGCTTTCCCTTTTGCTCTCCCTCCACAGCTGTACTGGGCTGTGGGCAGGGTGACAGTGCAGAGGGAAATGTGGGGCATCCTTGGGGAGTCTGGGTTTTACAGCACTGCAGGTCAAAGCTCTCTGCTCACAAAACACTGCACAATGCTGCTAAAACTGATGTACTCCACCAGCCCTTCTAGAAATCTGCAATAATCACTCTTCAAGATCCTAGTGCTGCAGCATATTCAAGGGGAGACAGCCTAGAAATGCTTTCCATTCTAGGTATTTGGTCTTGCAAGAGAGATTTGCTCCTGCTGAAATATTTCACAAAGTCCACAAGTGGTTTTTAGAGGTGTTGAAGTAAATACTGCAGCGCTAAGAATGATATTCAGAGAGACAGCTGGATGTGCTAAGTAAAGTTGATATCAGGAGATATAACAGGAATTCAGCAATGTACAATGAAACCATGTATTACCTGAGATTTATATCTTTCCACAGTTTCAGTATTACTGCTTTTACTAAGGAAAAAAAAGACTCCAAAAATGTGCTGGGTAAGATATACTGGTGATGGGATCTCACCTGGCAATTCCATGGATGCTGCAGAAGCTGCTGCATCCAAAAATTATAGAGATTCCTTTAGCAGCTCTAAGCATGGGACAAGATGTTATACTGTTGAAGATAGCTTCAGGAAATTGCTGCTCCAATCAAACCTGCAGGCCTTGCAATTTGTGTTGAAAGCAGATTGGAGTTGGAATTCTCCCTACCCAGGGGAAAAGAAAGCTGCAGGGGCAGAAGAAAGTTAAAGCTCTCCTCTGCGCAGAAGGTGATGTCTTCAGATCCTCCAGCAATAAATCTTTATCTGCTGGCAAGCTCCAATAATTGGAACAGTGACTGTGAAGCAGGTGTGGTAAGCAGCACAGGTAGAGCTGCTCACACTGTAAACAGCTGGAGTTAGCTGAGGAGAAACAACAGCCCTGGGGCTGATCCTGTGAGTCACCAGAGTTTATTTACTTATTCCTGACACCTTACCTCTCCCAAGCACTGCTATTAGCAGTGGAAGGTATTCACATGGTTTTGCTTGAATTGCTTAGCTGTATTGTCTAACCTACTCTTTTAGGGAGCTTCTGGAGAGACCCCAGCATCTTCTGTTTTACGTGGAGTGAATGCTCTTCGTGGGGAACTTTGCTCCCTCCTGCCATCCACAACAACTCACTGTGTGCTACAAGCCAGCTGGGTCAGTCTCAATTGCTTCATATCAGATTCAGTTGCTTAATTGGAGTCCATGCTGTAGAAACTTTGTGAACTTGCAGCAAAAATAGCCCAATTAAGTACATTTTACCTCTGAAAATGGACACAGTGTATGAACTAGCCATCCCCTTTCTCAGCAAAACTCAACAATAGCTAAATGAAGCTAACATTTTCCAACTCAACAGTTCTCTAATACACAGCATTTAGGTAGGAAGTAAAAAGAGGGTTTATTAGCTGACCCAGAAATTATGACCAGTGCCCAAGAAATAGCCCATTCCTAGCAAAAGGAAGAAATGTAAATTGTTCAACTACAAAAAAGGGAAAGAAGACTGGAAAACATTCAAAAAATCTCCTTATAGGAGTGGTAAGTTTTCACCAGAAGTGCTCACTGACAAAAACCATAATGCACTCATAACTATAGATTCAATTATATATCTGAATATAGAATACAAATATCCTCTCCCATCAATCAGAAAAAATCCTTGCATTGATTTCAGTGAATCCAGTTAGCAGCTTGGGTATTGCATGGCTGAACATTTCACATTGCACTGGGGCTGAATTTAAGCTTTGCTACCATAACAGATGGAGAACTCTCACATTTTGGGTGTTTTCTTGGCTACCACAAATGCAAGCCTAAACACAAAGTGGGGTTCACACTTGCAAATTACATGCATGAAGAAGAGGAGGAACTGTGTGGCAAAAAGTTCTAACATGCTGGGTAACAAGATGAGTGAAATAAAGCAGATGGTCTGCAGTCTTATTCATAGCATGAAAACTCAAAAGTTTGGACACTGGTGCATTACCCATGATATTAAATTAACATACCTCTTATGTGGAACTGAAGCCAGACAGCATCAAGAAAAAACATTTATAAAGTTAATACTAAACTCTTTTACCTTGCAGAAATAGGATGGCTGTATCCAAAACTGACTATTGCAACAGTCTCTGATCATCTCCTCAGAAAACAAACATAATTTTGGAGAGTCATAGATCCCCTCTGTCAACACCAGGCCTGTGAATGTTCCTTAGGCTTGTTGAATCTACTGGTACAACCAAATACTGGGTTAGCAGGGATTATTATGGTTAGGAGAAATTTCCTGGGTTAGGACAGATTTTGCAGAGCCCACACCAGAACTGTGCCTTGCGTCTTCTGACTCATTAAGTTTCTGTTAACAAAAGCTTCGTGATAAAGCACAGATGTGCTGTTGTTTGTTTGACTGAGGGGAAAGATTATTGCAGTGTGATAGAGAACCCAAGGAAAACTACTTTTTGAGAAGTGCAATCTTTCCAGGATGGAAGCTTCAAGTAAGACCTGAGATGTTTCCAAGAAAAAAAACAGCACAACTCTACAGCAGCTGAATCCTGCTTGCCTTCTCCCCAGATGACTCCCCATATTCTTCAGGAAAATTTTAATGTGACAATGGCACTTGAGAATCCTAGAGGAGTTTCATGCAGACTGCAACAGTGTTAGGAAATTAAAACAAGGCTGGCAGCAGTATGTGCCCTGAGTGAATTCCTTGATAAACTCACTTTGTCTTTCTTTCAAATAATTCACTTTAATTAGTGCAATCCTATTCAGCAGATTATTCACTTATAAGCTTCCTCTGAGGAGCATATGGAAGTTAATGTCAGCCTCTAGATATGAAGATTCATATTCCTGCTGCTTGTCATCACACACTGAGGTTCTTTCTAATCCTCCTCTACTTTCAGATGTGTAAACCACCTCCTGCAGGCAGAGCACAGCAATCCCAGATTTACCTGTAATTTGTGGAGCTTCTGTGACTGCTGACAATCACCTGTGGTCAAGATGCTTATTTCAATCTTCCACTTTTCTCTTCAGCTGTGAGGCTGGATGACAGAAAATTTGTTTTGGTTTTTTGCTGTAGCTACCTGAAACCAGAAAGAAATTATGAAGAATTGGAGATTAGCATCTCAGGACAATGAATAAGGATCAGCAAATGGAGAGTTAAGCACACACAGGGACAGTTTCAAATGCAGGTTCTGCATTTATTTTGGTGCTTCTTTCTTGTGATTTTAAAGGGCAGATGTTAGATTTGCTTCTCTAAATAAACTGTCTTCACATTTATAGGCAAGTGTATTGCAAATGCATTGTCAGGAGTGAATTACAAAGAAAAAGTTCTTAAATAACTTATTAAGTTGGTGGAAACTGTATTGTATAAGGGGAAAGCTTCACAAACTAAAGGAGGAAAATTGTAATAATAATAATAAAAATATTAAATAGATTCAACCAATTACATTATTCCTGTCATTGAAAGCAGAATTAATCATCAGTGAACAAAAGCTGACTTTGTGTCTATCTGTGACCTACTCAGTACCTCCTCACTGTGAACTATTCTGTGAATGCAGTCATGCTATTTGCTAAGTAAGGCAGTGTTCCCATGTAGGTTTTTGGGAAAGGAGAAAGCTGGAAAAGGATCATGGAAGCTGTGGTTGTAATGACTGCATCTATCCACAGACATTTCCTATCTGGCTGAGAAGCCACAATGTTCTTCATGTAAGGAAGTCACATTTTCTTGGCTATCTTGGTATTCTGTGTTGGATTATGGTTCTACCAGACCAGTTCACAGAAAAGATTTTTCCTCTAAATTCCTTGTTTTAAGTGACAAAGCACACAAAAATCTCTCAGAGAAAACAGAAGAAAAAAAGCTAAAAATTGCAGAAGATCACAGAAACCTCCCAAATTACTCTTTTACTCATTGAGACAGTGCAGCACCTAAAAACATGTGTTAGGCCAACACACAAAACCCACTCAATCTGTCCAAAAGACAAAATTTGTTCTTCTTTCTCTTCCTGCACCTGCATTTCTCCTCTTTTGTCCCGATTTCATCTGATAGTTTAATGGCATATTTTACCTCATACTGATTCTCAACTCTCTATTTCATTTCTCCCTGGCCTAGTAATAAGATTGCAAAGCTCACATTTCAGTTTCACCCTGTGGAGAAGCAATGCTGATTTGCTTTCCTTCCAGATGTGAAGCAACCCGTTTATGTTTAATATTCGCTCTTCAGTCATACAGAGGCCTGCAGATTTAACTACATTTTTATGCATTATAAATGCACATACATTTGAAAGAATAAAATTCCTCCTATCCAACATCCCTCTAAATGGAGCTGAGGTGAGCTCTTGTTTCCCTGAGGCAGCCTGACATTTGAAGATCACTTTTAACCATTTCAGGTTTGAAATGTACTTTTTCCCTTCTTGGCTCCCTGTGCTGCTGTGTCTCCAAGTGCTTCCCCAAAACAGGCAGGGAGTAACCCTCCAGACAATGTGCTAAGGAGGAAAATGGCTGGAAAAGAAAGCAGGCAGCTTTCAGATGTATCTCCCAGATTCACTGGAGGGCTGAGGATCCCTTCCCAAGGCTGTGGAAGGAGCACCCCTGGCCCTGCAGTCCTCTGCCACCTGGACTTAGTTCCCAGCCTAGTGAAACTTTCAACCTTTTCAGTTAAGTTAAATTCTCATTTAACTTAAGATTAACTTTAATTTAAGATGTCAAGCAGTGATAATTCATGGCTTGCCCTGGATATCAGCATCAAGTGTCCAGGCCCTAAGGCTCTGCAGTGCCAGAGGAGCAGGAGACACTGGCTTTGTGTTTTGGGTAAGACACATCCTATATTGTGAGCCCAAGCCCTTTGCAGCCCCTGCACCCCCACTGCTTATGGCATTCCTGTTTTCTTCATGTGGCAGGCAGGGATCATTGAACAAGAGTCATACTGCTACAAAACTCGTGCTCAAAGAGATGGCAAAATATTCTAGAGCAAGACACACTTCAATAGCCTTCTTAATGTGTGTATTTGTGGATGGCTTGTTTCTGAATGGTCTTTGCAAGCCTCATTTGCAAGTCACAATACATGGTGAATAATTGCAATTACTGAGAGAGACTGTGATGATTTGCTTTGGACAAAAACCCACACAGAACCTGTCTGTCTCCAGCACCAGCTGGAAAGGAATTTATGAAGTGGAAGCTACTTGTCACATGATGTGAAATGAAATATTTTATGGACTTATCCTTTTAGAACTCCAAATCTAAGGACATTTTTTCTTTAATCAGAAATCAGGGTAGACCAATTACAGGGCATCAGATGGAGTGGTGCTGACTATTCTCTTTCAGTTTGTTTAAAGACAGGGTCTCATAGTGACATTGTTGACTCTGGTTTTTGAAAACATGCAGAGAAATATCTGACAACACATACTGCAAAATCCAGAAGCAAAGGCCGATTAGAAATTAGCAACAAGGATTTCAAAACATAAAGCATGACCCATCTTGTCACAGTGAAAGGAATCACTGAACAAGGTGACTAAAGATATGGTAGATTTACCAGCATATGAAGCTTTGAAATTAATTTGTTTTCAGCCACAGCAGTTTGTGCAATTTAGGACATGGCCACATCAACCTTTTTCCCCAGCAGAAAAGAGTGGGAGAGACTGCACAGCCAAGGATAAGACTATTCATTTTGGCAGTGTGCTTACATCAGCTAAAAGCTTCCTGCACCCTGAGGAAGCACAGAATACTTTGTAGTACAAATAAGATTATTACTCTTGAGGAGCTTATTCATTGTGTTTGGAATGCATCCCATACAGTTCTGGATGACTGCAACTGAGGCAGTCACCTTAGGCTTCCACGCTAATTACTGAAGGTAAAAATAAAGCACAATTCTTATGGCTTGCATGAATCCCATCTTCGAAGTGATTTTTTTTCTCTCCACTGTCTCTCAGCAATGTTAGGGTGGCTTGGAGATATCTGCTTTGTGAAACTCATCCCTTGGACTGGTAGCAGAGACAGTGAGAAAGAAATTCCATGCCTATTGATGCTTCCTAGAATACCTGAGGTCTATGCAGCCCCTACAAGATATTCACAAAGATAATTTCCTTTGAAACTTCTGCCAAATTCTTGTGTGACATCAAGGAAGGGAGACAGAGCAGTGTCTTCTGCTGCTCCCAGCTTGGCCTTGGCTTCAGGCTGGAGGCAACAGCTCAATCCTTTGGGGGAGATGCACAGAGTGACTCCTTTATACACAGGGCTGGATGGGGTCCACCTTGCTCCTGGGGCAGCTGTTTTGGTCTGCAGTAAAGCCCCATGGTGTTTATTCACTGGGGCAGCTGTTTTGGTCTGCAGTAAAGCTCCATGGTGTTTATTCACTGGCTTGAAAGCAAACCCTGCTCTGGGAAGGGATTCTGGGCTGGATCCCAGCAGCAGAGTCCATCTGGACTTCTTAATATTTCTGAAGGGGTTTCTCTGCCATAGATACTATGGACGTATCAAGGACTTTAAGGAATATCTAGCCGGAGTATAGAAAATTGTATTTCACAGAAATCAGAGCCCAGACACCTTCAGTGACCTTTAAAGAGAGAAGCAGCGTCTTCCCTTAACACATGGAAGAGATGTGAGGAAAATTAAAAGAGTAGATGACATTTATTTCATTTCTAATCTTTCTAAACATAATTTCAGCATGATCTGAAAGACAGCAGCGTGAGCAGATTGTTACTTCAATAGGATTATTGTCAGAAGCTGGCTGTGTTTGTACTACAATGTGGATACATTTCCATGTTTGATAAGTTACAAAGACTGCTAAATGTATTTCATTTTTGATATCAGATTTGCTGCAATCTCTATTTTTCTCATATCTGAAAGATTATATCTGTGAACATCTCACAGAGGGCTGAAATCTGGACTGTAAGTTCTAAACTCAGTTTGTTTAACGTTTGTTACGTGGTGTAGATTTACTGATATGTCAGATGGGTGTAACAGGGTGCCTGTCTTTAAGAATCTTCCTTATTTCCCTGCATGGATCCAGACTCTGCAGTCATATCTCCACTTGTGACACTGAATTCCCCTGAACTGGCTCAAATCCAGTGTTTGGATGCAGATAGAGGCTGTGAGCTAGGGTGGAGAAAAGCCGTAGCTGCATCCTGAGCCTTCCTTACACCTAGGGATATGCACATTCCATATGGGACACACCTAGGGATATGCACATTCCATATGGGACACAGACCCTGCATTGATAGCCCCAAATGCACATTCCATATGGGACACACCTAGGGATATGCACATTCCATATGGGACACAGACCCTGCATTGTGGCTGTCCCTCAGCATGAAGTCCACAGTGCTTTACAGTGGTGTTATAGGGGCAAGAACCAGGAAAAAATGTCAGATGGACTTTTCCCTCTCTGCCATCTGCCACAAGGGAGAGTAGGAGCTGTGAGGGGTTCAGCTGGTGGGTGTCCAATGCAAATACAAGGTGTGCACCTCTACACTGCTCCCAGGCTCTTTCACAGGTGCCTTAGCTTTGATATTATTTCTAGTGCTGGATTTCATTTCCCTCAGCTGGCAGACACTCAATTAATTCTTTGAAACTGTAGTTAAGCAACAATGATTTACAGTTAAGATGTCTCAGCTAATCACAGCATAATTAATTGCCTCTAATACTTTTATGTCCTGGAGAAGGGAGGCTTTAATACCAAGGAATTTTGGCTGCACTGCAATGGTGGTTTGTAGGACATCCCTTTTAAAAAAAGCTATTGCCTTATTGTTTGGGAAACTGAGAATTCCAAATAGCTTGAATGTAAATTTGACATTTTGATATATTGTTCATTACTGCAACATTTTCAGCTCTTAGGTAGGATAAATAAACACAAACCGGTTGAATTTCATTTGCTGATACATTGTGAAATTTCCCACTAAGAATGCAGCAGACAATCCAAGATCATAATTCAGAGCTTTTGTATGTTTACCAGAACATGGGATAAAAATAAACTCGCTGGACTGGGAATCAAGACTTCTGCCTTTTCCTATTTAATGAGTTGTCAGTGTAATCTGGAGAAGACCCATGACCCTCAGTGAACAGAGGTGATTGGAAAAAACAGGGAAAGTTGCCTTCAGACAGTCACAAAACCCCTATGAGAGTCAAATCTGAGCTTTGGATGGCCTGTGGGAGCAGGATGAGCTGTGTCCTGTGTAGGAAAACCTTTGGCAGGAGCTCATATCTGCCAGAGCATCCTTTGGTACATCAATCATGCCTCTGCTGAAATGTTCAGAATCGTAATGTTAAAAGCTGATTATGTCTATTTTAATCATTCATTTAATCCTGATGTCAAAAATCCTTGTGTCCTGTAGGACCCCTTGCAGCAGCCCTGCTGTGTCCTCCAAGACAGCAGGGTTTGGGCAGGATCTAGAGGAAAGCTCTCTGAGCTCTTGGGCTGGCACAGCTGACCTGATCCTGCTGAGAAAGGGACAGACATCAGGATCAATTCCTGTGGAACTCCATCCTATCCTCCTTCCTATGTGGAGTCCCAAGAGGGCTGGCCAGGCTCAGGGCTGGATGTGCCCGCAGAAGACAATTCTATCCAGTGCTCTATGGCCAGGCCAGGGAAATGAGTCCTGGCAGGCACTGCTTGCAAATTAAGCTCTGGCCCTTTTCAGCAAGCTTTGATTGGAGAGGCAAGCTTAATTGTCAGGAATACCTTTTCCTGCTGTTTGATGGTCAGCCTTTGCATTTGGCAATTCTTTTATCCTTCCTACTGCCTTTCTAGTTTGTCTACCAGAAAACTGTCAGGTGAACTCCTGCTGCCTCATTAAAAAATAATAAGGTGATTAAAAAATTCAATTTAAATTTTTTCTTGAGAGAGATGATTGTGAAATGTGCAAATGGTGCTTACATTTCTTTTAAGAGAGAAAATAACCACTTGAATACTTTTAATTTTCACTTCAAATAAGGTATTCTAAATGATATCTTAAAAAACACCAACAATAAAAAATAAAAAGAGAAGAGAAATACACTATTGTGTATGCAAAATTTTCTTATGTTCTCACACCAAGCCTTTTGAAGAAATTCAAACAGGTTTTCCATAAAAGGTACCTCAAAGGCCTGTGAAGAGCTATGTGAACCGGTTTCACATTGAAGCTGGCAAAGTGAGTAATGCAGAGCAGTCACCTACACTTGCAATCTTCTGTCTTTGCATAAAAACCCTTCTTTCAGGTTCCACAGTGAACAACCACTTGACACCATTTGACATATCTGGAGTGTGGCATTCCAGTACAGTGGCATTCTGAAAAATCACTCAATATTATTCAAAACACCATTAAGGATAAGTGAATTTCAATTCATGGGTCTCTGGGAAGCTGGATTTGCCATCTGGACTATGGATGATTTCATTAGGAGGCACACTGGCTCAGGTGAGTCACACAGGGCCTTGCAGCTCTATCTGGGTCAAATTTGGCCATTACAGCAGAGAGACAGAGAGAGAGAGAGGGAGAGATCACATCCCAAATCTTTGATTCTCTCTGGTCTGATATGGAAGGAAAAATATGGTTTGTGCTGTTCAGAGAAGTCAGAGAGAAAGGATTTGCTAAGACTTTTTAAAGGGATTTTCTTTCTAAAGTATATTTTCTATAGTACATATTCTAAAGTATATTTTAAATTATTTTCTTTCTATAGTATATTTTCCTGGAGGCCTCATTACTACTTGCATAACAAACCCCAAAACCAGATCAGCCCTGCTGACATTTCTGTCCTTCCCTCACACCAGCATTGGCTCAGGACGCATTCCCCGCACAGTCCTGGGTGTGGCCAGGAAGGGACACCCAGCCATGGCCCTGGGGCCAGTTTGTGTCACTGTCCCTCACAAACTGATCCTCCTTCCCTTTGCTGAACTGCCCACACTGGGACTCTGATCCTGAGTTCACAGCCTTGACTCAGCATTAAATGGTTTTCTGAATATTTAGTCCATGGAGAGGTGATGGCGATGGAGATGACAATGTCAATCACAGTATATCCTTGTCTGCAAGTAACCCCTGAAATTCATCCCACCAAACCTATGGAACAATTAAACTCAGGTGGACCTTTGATTAAAAATAACAGTTAGGAACATTTACAAATTCAAAGGGAATATGTTACATTTTTACAGCATAGGTGGCAGAATTACAGATTGTTTCATGAATCCAGCAGGAAAAATTTAATTAAGATCAATTTAATTAATTGCTGCAGACCCAAATTAGTATTCTGCTAGTGCCAGGACATTTAGTTTCTCCTCTCATTTTTTTTTTTCCAAACTGTGGAGCTCTCCCTCAAATGCTCAATATATTCCTGGGCATTACTGTTAAATTTAAACACTAAAAAAAAAAAAATAGTTAGGTAACAACTGCCAAGGAATATTAACATTTTTCTTTTCTCAGTTACTGTAGATCATTTCGCTCCCCTCCCTCATTTTGGTATTTTTGCCTTGTGCACCATTTGTCATGGTTCTTGAGCTCCAAGCCCTGACAGCAGCAGGTGGGATTCAGCCCTCTCATTTCTTTAGGGCATCAGGAGCAAGTAGGCATTGAACCCACTCTCTGAACCTGCCAGACTTGTTTCTGCTGAGAACCATTTCCTGACAAAATATCTTATCTGCTCATAAAAAAAGTATCTTTTATAACTGGAGTAAAAATGAATCATGCTGGTCCTTTCCCACTTTCTGTGGAGGATCACGAACAGAACCTGCTCACTCAGGTCACAGGGCTGGAGCACAGGAGAATACCTTTAATTTTGTGGTAGGTCTCACAGTCCAAGTTAAAGAAACCAAAGGGCTTGTAAGGCTACGAAAAATATCTCTTTATGTAAATAGCCTTCAGTTATTATTCATACATCTATGCCATGGGTAGAAATATGTCTATCACTGCAGTTCAAAAAATTAGTTGATTAATGATTTTAATGATTAATGAATTAATGATTTTGCCTGCTGTCCAAGAAAACACAGGATGGGATGTTGAAAGGGATCAGGAAAATGTGTGGCATCCTCCTACTTCTGTGTCATGGCAGAAGAGAGAATGATATAGAAGAACAATAGTATCCAAAATATCCTGTGCACATCTTCTGGGAGTCAAAAACCCACTTCCTCCTGATCTGAGGAAGATCTTGGATGAATTTATGCAACTCTGGTACCCACAACAAGATATTACTTAATCAACAATGATTATTCTGAAAACCCTCATCTGAGAGATATCTAGTTTTCATGAGTAGGTCCCTGCTCCCTCCTCCTCCATGTTCTAGAACTGCCACAAATATCACCTCCCTTTCTCACCCAGGGAATCTCCCTCGACTTTCTGCACCCAGAAACCAGGGCAAGGAGTGGCAGCCTCTTTCCACAGCACCATCACATCCCTGCCCTTAATTACTGCCACTGTTTCAAGGCAAAGCAGGCAAACCAAGATAAACTTCTGTGCAAGAGACAGATGCGCCAAGAGACGATGCAGACATGGTTGTTCCCCTTTCACACCTAAAGCAAAAGAATATACCCAGTCTGTTTTGGAGATCACATCTGGCACTTCATAGCATAACAAGACAGAAAAAGAAGATACAGCATTTGTCTGCAGCCATTTAAAATCACCTGTATATATAAATGCTCTTATGCTATATGGCATATAGTATATAATATTTGGTATAGAATGCTTACTATATTCTATAAAGTACATAGTATATAAATATATTTAACTGATTCAATTGAACTGCACCTTGGAAACAGATTTCTCAGCACTTTTACAGCTTGGACCTGGCCCAGAGCCAGGATTCCTTCACATCTGAAAAAGTGGGACTGCTTTAGTTCTCCTGAAAATTCTTCATTTCCACCAATGACCACATCACAAACCCTCCTGACAGGGTACCACACTCATCACATGAAAAAGATGCAGATTTCTGGAAAATGTTGCCAAAGGAGTTCCACCCACCCCGTTCACTGAGTGAGTAAAGGTCAATGGAATTGCAAGGGGTTTTTCCAGCAACAAGACAACGTGACTGAAATCCTTTGGGCATGTCCCCTCATGTACCCCACTGTGCTCCTGGCATCCAGAGGGAAATGTGGTTTTCTAATCAGCATGCAAGGCAGATGAGCTGTGGTTGAAAGATGATTGCTTGCAGTCCCCCCCACAAATCCCCAGTATCAACAGTGTTAAAATAATACAAACATCATTAGTGACAAAGACAGATTCATTGCCTCCAGCCAGACTATGCTTGTTAAAGGAGTTCTGTACAGCTCCATAACTGGATATGAATTCTAATAAAGTTTGTTTAAAAATGTGATGGTATTCCAAAAGCAAATGTGCAAAACAGGCAGTTCTGATTTAAAAAATCTACTCCTTGTAACTCCTCAGAGACCCTGTGGGTTTGATGAGAAAGGCCCTTTTTTCCCTTTTTTTGAACACCTCTTACAAAGAACACAGAAAGTAGGATTCTTTCCTTATTCCCACTCCCAAACATTTTGGGTCTACTTAAAAGAAGCAATTATTTATGTACATGTGCATATGCTGTAAAGCTGCCCAGACATGCAGCATGCAGAAACTCATGCAGAAGACTTATTCACAGTAATGAGGCATAACCATGCTCTAATCCCAGAGGGAGAAGATCCCTTGACTTCCTTCTCCAGAAGGTCATGTTCACTCTGAGATGATGCTGTTGGAGCTCCCATCAGTGCTAGATTTTATTGAAAAGAAACAGAGTGAATCTGAAGTGACAGATATCCTGGGAACTCTTCCAGGATATACAGTAGCTCTGGAAAAGTAGGACCATTTAATTTGTATTTGCACTCAGATGCAGAAGGAGTGAGCATAAATAGCAATTATAAAAGGAAAAATTGAAAAAAAAAAAAAAGACAAGGACACAGCAATGCCAAGCTCAAAGAATTTTCTCTGTGGACAGATGCTCCATCCCTCCTTTCGAAAAAGACTCTCAGTTTTTGTCCCAGCCATGGATTTTATAGGAGGACAGAAATCACTACCTAGAGTTGAAAATAAGAGTCTCTGGGTTTTGGTGTGGAAGTTTTCATTAGAGGTACCAGGGCAAAAAAGGAGATATTCCCTTAGCAATTTAGCAATGAACAGCCAAGTGGACACTTCACCATGATGGCAGCTCAGGTGCTGCTTGGCAGGAGCTGCAGTTTGGAAGGATAAAGCCATGACTGAGCCAGAGCTCCTACACCTCAGTGCCACCCACACTCTGCCCCAACTGCAGGACAGCCCTGCCATTCCCAGCGGGATAGAGGGGAGCAAAGTACAGGACAGGACAGATCAACAGCTTGGCTGACTAAACTTGTGCACTGGAGCAGCTTCTGGGGGAACAGGAGGCTAAAATTGACCTTAAGGTTTCTCCATGTGGAAGTACAGGTACAGCCTTCAAGCTTGGACCAAGCACAGGGAATGACATATGAAACACACAGTCACATAACTAAATAAGAAAGATAGTAAATAAACTCCTACGTCTATCTTTATACTGTTTTGGAGAGTGTACTTAAAAGAGAGAAAGATGCATTGCTGCTATTTTGATTTTTTTGTCAGGAGGGGTGTGTTTCAGACTTCAGAGATGGTACAGAAGCAATTACAGTGGCAAATAAAACTATTATTAAAACCCTGACGTTTTAACTGCTATTTGCGTGTTATCACTCTTAAATAAATGAAGGAAAAGTAAATGCTCGGAGAATAATTTGCTGTTAATCAAGACTAATAAAGTGAACGGCTTCATTTCCTTTCCAGACTTGTCTGATTTTAATCTCACTGAAGTTTGACAGCAGGAGAAAGCAAAAAACAAAGTTATGCTGTGATGGTGTGTGTGCAGTAAGAACCTCTAGAGTCTCACTACTGTGGGTCTTGTTCTTTATCTCTCCCTTACTTTTTCCCAGCTCTAATGCAGCTGATCTGTTTGGGTGTGCATTTTTACACACTAGGATTGGTATTAATATAATGCTGAAGACTCTGAAATTCTGGACACTTCACTTTTATCCTAAAAAAGCACCATTCCTTTCCAGAAATTGGGCCCTTCTCCAAGAAAAACTCAAAAATATTTTGAAGGCAGATGCAAAGAGTCTCACTGATTTTCATGTTGTTCATTTTACCACTGCTCCCTACCTCTAACCACCTAGATTTCAAACTTACACTTAACAGTGGGACCATAATCTATTTATAGATCTATAGAATAGGAAAATGGAATCAACCTCTTTTTCATAACCCAATTTTAATTGATTTTGCTAACTGAAAGAGTGAAATTTTCCTCCTTAGGAGCCCATGTTGGGATCTGAGCAGAAATCCTATTCCAAGGCTATAAAGTTAGAGCAGTATCTGACATAAAAAGCAGAAGTGGCCACTTGGCTCAATCCTATTGAGTTCCTGTAATGATATCCCTGTGTGCAGCAGTGATGAAGGCACATGACTCTGTGTAACCACAGGCAAAACATTTATGAACGGATGCTTATTATTCAGTTCTACATTGTGCATCTAATAATTTCTGAATGGAAAAGAAAATTCAATTCACTCCAATCACAATACATTGTTGCTGGTAAAATTGAATATAGCTTAAACAATGACAAGAGAACTGCCAATAAATTTATACTAGATGCAAGCAAAGGTGGGAGAAACTTCCACAAATGCTGCAGAGTATTTTAAACAAGCAAAGTTTGGTTTTGATAATGACTCTACTCGCAAAGCACCTCATTCTTTTAATTTATCCTGTTATTGGCCCATTCAGGAGGAATGATACTGGCAATAAAATAGAAATCATGAACATCTGATGTTCTGTGAGAGCCCTACAGCAACTCCTCTCCCTCCTCCCTGTTTTCCTTTACCATTCCTACACCGCTGCATGCTCTGTGCAGCCAGGGCTGGGCTGGGCTCACTCCAGCTCTCTCCCTTATGGCCATGTAAGTGGGGATCTGCACTGCAGCATTTGTGACTGATTTGTGTGAGAATCCCAGTCAGTTCTGTGCAGAATAGCTGATAGACCTTACAACTGCAGTTCCACCTGTGTTGCATACACAGTAGTAGTAGTAGTAGTAGTAGTAGTAGTAGTAGTAGTAGTAGTAGTAGTAGTAGTAATAATAATAATAATAATAATAATAATAATAATAATAGTATTTCCAGAGACATTAAGGTTTGGAATCCAAAACCTTCACCTCCATTTGCTCTTTTTGCCACTGGTTCCACATCATCCTAAGTACTTCTCTTCATAGGCCTTCATCCCCTACCTTTTGCTGCCTTTGGTGTCTCAGGGGCTTCCACAATGCCTGTCATATATGTCAGGGCTTGTTCCAGAGCCAGATACAATAGTGCTGCTGACAGGTGAAAGAAGGGGGAGGCAGGGCTGTGCTGTGACATGACAGCCCTGTCCTTATTCCATCCCACAGACCAGTGCAAGGACAGTGAACACGATGAAAGGTGAGGTGATTTTTCTCTCAGATTCCTGTGTAAATCCATTTTATGTCACCTCTTCTTTCAGAATTTGGAATTGACAGAAAATGAAATAGAGGGTGGGAAGATCAGTATGTGGGAACTCTACCTAAATCTACCTCTACCCAAAGCCCAAGCACAAAGCTCTTCATCTGCTTCTCCATTTTAATTTCCAGGTTTCCATGAATACATTCACCAAATAAATCCATGAGAGGGGAGGAATAAGTTTTTAATCCCTGTTAGTGAATACTTCCAGGGAAAGATTTCATATTCATGCTGTTCTAACCAGACATTTGATGTGGCTCCAGTTGGAACACACACACATGTAACTGTTGCACCAGGGTCTGGCTTTCAGTAGTGTGATATTGGCAATGGTTGGCTTGGACTCCATCTGGAGGTGGTGAATTATTCATAGGAATCAAATGGGAGACACTTGTAAATACAAAAAAGACAAATCCTTCTTTGAAATAGACAGTTTTCAAGAATGAGAACTTAATTTTAGAGTAATAAGGAGCTCAATGCTCATGTGTGGTCTAGCCCTCACTTTTCCCCAGTGTCTCTCCCCAAATTGTTGGCAGTAACCTGGGAAGAACAGGAGAAAAATTTGAAAACATACACTGTGCTGTGATAGGCTTCCTCTTCACTGTCCTTTGCTAAATCTCTCATATACCTTAGGAAGGAATTTAATCTCTACAATAATTAAAATCTCTTCTATTCTAAGAAATAAAAAATTGCATTTTTTTAACTATTATCTCTCCTTGTTTTCTAGATTCCTATTTGGAAACTTATATGGAAAAAATTTACCTTAATTTAAAAAAACAAACACACAAGCTCCAAATACTACTCTTTGGTTCAGACTGGTTTTGGAGCTACACGTGTTAATTGCTTGCAGGGTTTGGTTCTTTCAAGAAATTCTTTGCCAATCTTCGATCAAAGAACAGTTTCTGTTAACTCAAGATTTGAGAAAAGTAAGAAAAGCATAGAGAGGGGAAACTAGAGTGCAAAATAAATGTCTAAGTTATAAAGCTGTCACATGCCTAGAAAAATTGGGCCAGCAGCATTGAACTGTACAGTCCTACTGAAGAAGAGTCTTTATGCCATTCAGATGATGCTAGCATTTAAAATCTCTACACTGGAACAGTTTTTCAGAATGTTGTTTCTCTTGCATCTCAGTTTTATATTCTCCTTTACAGTATTTCTCAAATTATTAAAATTAATTCAATTATTTTTCAGCAGCACCTTCCAAGACTGATAACTTATTAGAAATTACCACCTTTGAGAGATACAAAAACTTCTGTGCAGGCATGTAGTGAGTTTTCCAGCCCAGCAGTCGTTCAAGGATGCCATTAAAAAACAATAAAAGGTGACAACTCTTCAACAAATTCCCCCTTCCTTCTGATTTTTCTGGCCATAGTATCCCTTCTTAAAATCTTACAATCTTTATCAAAGTTATACTTTCAGGTGTTACTCCAGTTTTGAAGCTAAATCTAACTTTTGTGACAAGCCTTTCCCAGAGGATTCAGAGAGATGTTCAGCTAAGCCAATGTAAGTTACTTGGAGAAATAGCATGACTAAAATGTGAAACACCTCTCTTTTTTATGCATGTATTATATTCTTTTTGGTCTAGATAGGCTGTGGACAGTACACAGAACATCTAATAACAGCCCATGTATAAACAGGCTTTTATCTTGTTATCTCTCCTCTTTCCTTTATCAGCAATGACAAACCCCGTGCTTAAATTAAAATTTCTACTGAACACAGCTGAATCTTGTGCAAGCAGGGACAGTAATATTGATATTTAAACCCAAGCCAAACCTGGGGTGAACTTTAAAGTCTGGCACAACAATTATGACCATCTGCAAATACATCAATTCTTATATAGGTAGAGTTCAAGAACAAGGGATGGCTCTTAGCACAGGCATAAGCACCTCCAGGAAATAGTTCTCTAAATGGAAACTTGAAGTGCTTGTGAAACAAAACCAGTAGTATTTATATACTTTACAATTGTTCTTTGACCTCCTATTTTGTTCCTGTAAGTTCTTGTCTCACTGGAGGTGCAAAACAGCATTAATGTACAAATAATCAGTCACTGTAGTTATTATGTTATTGTACAGGGAGAAATGCCTTCATTTAACCCTGTTGAAAATAATGTTGGCCTTCAGATTCTCATGTTGACTGCAAAGGG
This sequence comes from Melozone crissalis, assembly GCF_028551555.1. Classification (NCBI taxonomy): domain Eukaryota; kingdom Metazoa; phylum Chordata; class Aves; order Passeriformes; family Passerellidae; genus Melozone; species Melozone crissalis. Next base: position 11,556,291 of record NW_026535797.1, on the reverse strand, counting down.
AAAGCACTTTTGTCAGCTTTTTCTGAGGAAAGCAGTGAGAAATGTACCAAGCTTTTGAGCACACATCCTGGGAGCTGTCCAAGAACTGTGGCACTTGAGTCATTATAGCTACGCAGCTTTCCTGGATTTGGACTCACATTTTTCCTAACTGGGGCTTGTTTGACACACATGGAGGGCAGAGTGAAGGGTGCAGCTTTGTTCTCCCTCCTTCTGAAGCTGAATCACTGTGTAGTCAAGGGTACACAAAGTAGGCAATCAAGAGCAATAATCCTTGGGTACTGGAGGCAGTCTGAGTTTGTGGGGTCCATTTCAGGCACTGCCAAGCTTGCAGCACCCTGGACAGCAAATAGCATGTTTAAACATCAAGATTATTGGGCTACAAAGTGAATAAATATGTATTCTATCTGCTGTCTTGTGCATGGGTAGTCTGCAGTGGTTCTTGAGGCACTGTGTGCTTCAGCAGTGGTACTCCCTGTCATGGAAAACTGCTTATTGAGACCAGCTTCAAAAGCAACTGTACAAGCTCTTGTGTAGAAATCCTTTGAGAGCTATGAAATAGGAGGATAATCTTTCTGTCTCAGGAAGTGCCTGCACTGTCATCACTGGAAGATAAGACTTTCTGCCAGCAGTATCCTGAGCTCACTGTTCTTATTCATACCTGGGCATGGGGATAGAGGGAAGATACCAGGTTAGGTGTCCCTGTTTTCTGGGTTTGGTAATTCTTACATTTTCTAGTACACCAACAATAACTCAGGTGGTTTCTAGGAGCACAAAATCAATCCCATAGTAAACTGGGTAAGAGCAGAGGTTGGATCTACTAAAAGGCCCTTGGGACACCTCTGCTCTCTTCCAACACCCAGCCCCTCTACCAAGCCTGACACAGCACCAGTGCCTTTGGAAAGGGTGATTCTGGGTTTAGCTCACACAGCTGAGCTCCCTTTAGCCCTGCCCATGAAAGTCAGCTACCACAAGCTCTTGTCTTGCTTTCCAAGGATTTTCCTGCTCCTTGCTAGTTTTCCTTGGCATGGGCCTTTCAGCAGAGATGAGGCAAACACCAGACATGTGGCTGCTGTGCTGGCACTGCCGAAAAACACATCAGTGGGAGATCCAGACGAGCAGATGCAGCCCAGCAGGCCTGGGTGGACTGCCTGCACAAGGCTCTCTGTGCTCAAAGCAGTGCCAAGAGCCTCAGCAATGGGTAATGGGCACCATGCCCTCCAAACAGACAGACACCAGCACAGACAAACCGACAGCACATCCAGGCATTCAGCAGGAGCCTGCTGCGGGGCACTCAGCCTAGCCAGATGACTCAAAACAGATGGCCAGACCTGTAGATCTTTGTTTTACACATCTTAATTACACCCCATGTTTAGTGACCCTGTTGGAAGGGCTCTCTTTTAGGACCTTTCCTGTGTGCACAAAACAAGGTTCCATAAGAGCTGTCAGACATGTGACAGGGGAACAATTGCCTGATGGAAAGAAGCAGCTGAATTCTGTGTCTTTGGTAGATTATGGTTGTATAGGAGAGGACTGGGCTATAATTAATCAGATTACATTCAGAGCAGATACATGCCAGAGAAAGTCTGAAAATCAGTCTCAGTGAAGTGCAGAGAGGAGGAGCCAGCTGTGCGGCTCAGGCTCTGGGGATTTTTGCTGGGCACAGGGTGAATGGGAACCAGTAGCACATTGCTGTCACAAGTGCAGACCACTTTCTGAAAAAGGCTCATGGCCACCACCAATTTGAAGGTCAGGGAAGATGGCTTCTCTGTACTTAATAACCTTTACTAGACCTTTTCCCCCCTGTTGATGATTTTGCAAGACCTGAGATGTAATTATTCCAAAGCCCTAATGAGGCAATTTGGTGAGGTATAATTTTATACATCCTACACAAACAGACATTTAGAAAAAAATTGGAGAAAGTCCAAAGGAAAGCAGTATGGGTAATAAGTGGTTGAGGAAACATGACCTAGAGAGAAAGGCAATTGGAATGAGGCCTATTTAAACTAAGAAAGCAGGAGAGGTCTATAATGATAGTTTTCTACCCTGTCAAATGCTCTTAATGGCACAGGCAGAACTTTGCTGTTTTTTGAAGGTGATAAAACATGAGGTAATCAACTTCATTTGTTAGTAGAGCATTACAAATTAGGATTAAAAAAATTGTAATTTTACAGGCAAACTTGGAGGGGGATTTTAAGACATTAAATTTTAAGTTAGACCAAATGAAAACGTGACATGATCTAAGGATTGTGATTAACAAGCACTGTCGAGCTCTGATATTACCCCACAGGACAGCAAAGATATTTTTACATCACTGCCATGACAGAAGTCATGCTGTCTGTGTACAAAATCAGGACAACCCTTTAGAGAAAATTTCAGGATGTACCTATTTCTGGTATTTTCAATTGTCTTCCACTTTTTACAAAATTGTTCTTGTCATAGAGTTGTAGCAGCTCTCCATGTCAAGGGGGAATATTAGAATGAGATGTTTTAAGGATGAACAAAGCTTCAGTTCTGGCATCTTAGGCCTGAGCTTGCCTGTGGGTTGCTTTCTTGCTTGCTCCAGGGGTTATAAAGCCACTTTTACAGAAAAGCACGTTTCACAATTATCAAGGTGCTGGATTTCCATGTGCATACAATCTGCTGGCAGAAGTGATCTTAATGTCTATCTGGTTCCACAACAGGACATTTCACTGACCAATTTTTGCTCAATGCACCTATTTTAGGGTTCTTTTAATTTTTTTTTTTTTAATTTCTTCAATGTATTTGGCCCTGGAGAGCTGCAACTTCTTTTGGTGAACATTAGATCATTTAATTAGAGAAAGAGACTGGGCAGGTGTTCCTGTGCCAATATTAGGTCCATATTCAAAGTGGCAGATCTTGAAAAGCAACCAACAGGCAAGCAACAAATAGAGAGAAAAACATGGAGATATATACATCCCTTCCACACACCCTGAGACCATCAAGCAGGGGAAGTATTCTCCTCAGAACATCAGCCACACTGCATCCCGGTTCAGATAAATGAAAAATTTAATATTAAAAATGTGTTTCTCATTTGAATTAAAAAAATAAATAAAATAAAAGAGCCCTAGATCTAATAAGTCTCCTTACATTTATAATATTCTCATTTGGAAGTTACAAGGCAAGCAAGCTGGAGATGAGCTGAACAGGAGAACAAATAACCATGAAAGAAATGTTAAGAATTTGAAGCCAAACCCATTTGCTAAAAAGCATAAATAGAACATTATTTTGATTGGTTAGATGCCAAATTAAATGTAAAAAGGAGAATAACAAAATAAAATCAGAGCAGAAAATGTTATTAGGAATTAAGCTAAGAGAAAGTGTATGTGAATATTTTCTTATTTCATCATTAACACAGACCTGTTTTGGGAGGGAGAGGGGCAAGTTTGAAGGGCAGGTGATAGGTTTGCAAATCAAAACAGCAGGATGCTGTGGTCAACCTAAGGAAAGGAAAGAAATAATGCAAAAAGTTTCTTTTCCTGGTCATGTTTGTAAGAGAGCTGAGCTCTCCAGCCAAGTGATTTGTGGAGGATTTAAGTGGCGGAGCAGGGAATTAGATGACTCAGTTATTTTTTGCCTTCCTTTTCTGAAGCACTGTGAGAATACGCCCTAAACCCCACTTAGCAGTGTGTCTGGGTGTCACTGCAGGAGTGGTTCTGGAACACCTGGAGAACCCTCCTGAAGCAGCTGGGACCCCTTTCCACGCCAGCACTGAGGTGACAGACCTTGGAGCAGATGGCCTCTGAGTCTTTGCAGGGATGCTCTGGGAGCAGCAGTGGGTAATTGTTGGCCATCAAGGACACTGACCTGCTCCTGGACTACGCTGGCCCCTCATGGAGTGGGTGATGCCATCAGGTTTCACACCTCTTCCTTCTCCTGGTGGCAAAGGAGTGCACGTGATGTGGAAAGGAACAGTGCCTGGGAGCACCCTCACCTTTTCTGTCACAGCAGGAGCCCCTTGGGCTGCCCTCCCTTACACTTCCAGAAATGAGTGAACCCGTGAGAAAGGGAGGAGATGGCAGAGAGTGAAACAGGTTATCTGCTTCTGACACAGAAGAGAGAGACCTCAGACAGATTTGTGCAGAAAGGGAGCTCCTCCAGAAAAGAGTTAAGGGGTCTAAGTGCCCTCTAAATCTTTGTCTCATCAATATGTAGCAAAGGAGCAGAGGCCAGCTCTGCTGTCTCATGTCAAGGAGAAGAAAAAGATTTCCCTGGACTTTCTGGAGTCCACTTGTCCCTTTTGCTTTAATACCTCATCATTTAAAGAATTCATTTTGCAGCCTGCACTCCTAGTGGTCATGGAGGAAACTCCTGAGAAAATCATATCAGAGGCCCCTCTTTTCCTGTCCTGCAGCATGAATTGTTAACACAAGATCTGTGCGGACATGTATGAGGCTTTTATAGAGTAAGAATATTCCCACACGGTGCTATGCAGAAACAAGTGGCTGATCCTGAGTGAGTTATTCCAGCACATCTTGATTTTGAGACAAGCTCTTCAGGACAGCAAACCTGTCATCAAGGAGACTTAAATACAGATGACTGAGAACTTTTCCCCAACCATTTTCTTGATTAAACAGGCATTTCCATTTTAAATTGGATGGAAATTCACAATATTAAGCATTTCATTTTCTGACATAAACTCAGCATTTTTTCATCAAAACTGTGTTGATTTCTGCTGATTATAGATCCTTCTTTTCAGCAGAGTCAAGGGGTCTGTGCCCAGGGTGTGCTGCCCTCACCTCTGTGCGAGCCTGTTATCACCTGGGAGGATCCACACACCAGGAGTGAGAACAACCAGGACCCAGGGCCAGCTCAGCTGACAGCAGGGCTGTGGCCAAACTGAGAGAGAAAATGCAGACTGTAAACAGAGAGACAGAAAGGTTTCAGATTTATCCTCTATGCCCTAGCAGGGAGGCTTGGTTACTATTGAACTGTCTTACTTTTGCCATGTGACTGGAAGTGATTAATCTTAAGAGCATGGTTTGACTGATGTGGCTTGTCTGTGCAGCTTAGATTAAAGATAGGAAGGCAAGGTGCAGCCTGTGGAGTGGCTGCAGGACTCATAGATGCTCACAGAGCAGCGCAGGAATATCTTGGAAATCTCTGTTTAAGAAGTCTAAGATTTCAGAGGAAGAGCAATCAAAAATAAACCTCCAAGTCTTATTTTAGACACATGAGGAAACATTCTAGAGGACTGCCCATGCCATTTTGAATTAGCAAGTTGTTCTCAAACAAGGTGTAATGGGAAATAAACCTTAATGAAAGCAAACAACACTTTGTGTTTCACAGCCTGTCACTTGTCTTGTGTACCACCCCAGAGAAGGGCACTGAGAAATTTCTCACAGAAAACCAATTTAGTCTCCAATGCAACTTAATACTGACAGAACTACAGACACCCACTATCACCACTCCTCTCCTTCACAGATATATTATCTTTTCCATTTTCCTCTCAAGATTAAAAAGAAAAAAACAAAGCACTTTTTGCTCCACACACCTTCCATCTATCTGTCGTTGTAAGTCTGCATACATGGAAATGAAGTTTAAATTAGAAGGGGAGAAAGTAGCAAAGTAAGAGATGTTTGTTTTCCGTGAGCAGCAGGAGCAGAGCCAAGAGAAGACCTTTGTGAGGAGATGCTCTTGCTCACGGGAGTCAGAGGGGTTTGGACAAGCCCCCATTAGCTGACCCTTGTTCCAATTTAATTGGGAGCTGCTTCACCCATGGGCAAGTGCTGGCCTTTCCCTGAGCTGCCCCATGCTCAGCCATCAGCTGCCAGCCCAGATTTCCACAGCACTGATGTTGTCTGAGCAGGTGGTAGCTCCTTTATAATTCTCTGCAGGTTCCTGCTTAGGACACTTGTTTAGTTTGCTTGACCTTACACCTGGCCTTAAATTTACTGAAAAGTTTATCGGGGCTGAACCTGTCAAACCACTGAATCCCAGAGTAACTCAATGATTTTCATAAAACCTCACCTCCAGGAGTCATGTGATTTATATCTGATTCCCTCTTTTACAAAGTATAGAATTAATGACTACTATGATTTTGGAAAAAAGCTGCAAAAAAAAAAATAAAACACTCATTGTATATTACAAATACAAAACCAAGAAATACACCATAATTAATTTTAAATAAAGAATATATAGAAATTATATATACTGTAAAAAAATCCCAAAAACCTAAAGGTTTTGGAGCACTTGGTGTGCAGGAGCCAAAGTTTTGATGCTATATTTATAAAACAGGTGTTTTGTACCCACAGAAAGACAGTGCCTCAGAGAGACAGTTCTGCTTCCCCAGAGCTGTGTGCTCAGCAGAGGCCCCAGCAGCATTTGAGCAATTTAGCATTTTCCAGGAAACCAGACAAACTAACACAGCCTGTTTATTTCCTCTTTCTTTCAGTACTCCCACGCTGGTGCCTCTCTAAATGAAAATATTGATGGATCTGAAATATGTACGACATAGACTCAGAGTCCATGGCAGTCACCCCCTAGCAAGCTGTTTTCTTGGGTGAGACCATAAATTATTCTCTTTCTCTTACTCCTTTTAGGGATTTTTTTGTGTATCTGAATATGCCCTCTGTTAACATGCCAAATAACTGCAACCATCTATGCCATGGAGGAAGAAATTGGAATGTTCACTCTACAGTAAGATGTTTGCATAAGATTTCAGGAGTCAGTAAAAAACCAATTTCCCTGCTTAGAAAACAAAACAAACAAAAAACAAACAATAAACCAACCAAACTAAAAATCCCAAACAAACAAACAAAACAACAAATTAAATTGAGCCAGCCAACCAAATTCTAAAAATTTCTGATGATCCATTTAACTTCTAGAGGGTCTGAGCCTTAATTTCAAAGAAAGCCCTTCCATCAGATGACTAATCCCAACAGAAGGCTTAAAAACTCACTAGGGAGAGGTTAAAGTGAGAAGAACAAGGGGCCAGGAAATCGCTCATGGAGCCCAAACTGAGTGTATCTTATCCAACTCTTTTGTGCCAATGTTTTCTGGTAGCAAACAGAGAATATTCCCTTTGGAGGATTTGCCTGGCACTGGGCATCATCCAGCAGAGGCCACAGCACAGTCATGCTGTAACTTTCCAGCAGGAGAATGGATGGTGGCAGCTCCATTAGTGCAAGATTCAATAAAACAACAATGAAACTTGTTTTTTTCAACATATGCAGAGAAGTGATTTATTTTAGTTATGACTGGAGGGAGGCAAGTGTTGAAATTTCTCAGTGTCAACCTGCAATCTCCACTGAGCCTTCATTTGGTCAGGACGAAAGAACACAGCAATGTATATATTGTATACAGAGAGCAATTTTCTTTTGCCTTTCAAAAATTAACCCCTTTTCATCTTTATGCAAAATTCACAACAACCAAAATCATTCCAGAGATGGCCTGTTCTGTAATTTCCTTTTCTTTCAGAAAGAACCTTCCTTTGTGAAAATATCTGGTAAAAATAATGGCTTCACCTTCAAGGTGTGTTAAATCACAGCTGGAAGCCAAAGATCAGACACATCCACCTGAAAAACCCTTTGAAACCCAAGCAGAGACATTCAGAAGGGATAGTGATTCATGTGGTTACATTTTCTTTTCCTATTGTATCCCCAGGTATTCACCTGTTAGGCTTCCCTGTTCCATCTCAACTCTAAGACCCCAATTAATCAAGACCCTGAATTTCCTTCCTGGCAAACCTCCCAAGGCAGAGGGCCCTGTGGCCCTGCAAGACCCACATGATTGCTTTAATTTGCAATCTTTTCTGTGTCATTTGCAGCAAATTCATACATTTATACCCAGAGACCAATTAATACCTACAAATAAAGGCAAGTCTAGCAAGAACAATTTGGTCAGGAGTTTTTTTATACCTATTTTGATAATGTTCAGAATAATCCTCCCTCCCAAAGCCCACAAAAACCGCAGTACAACGTAGCACAGGGGTTTGTTTGTCTGTGATTTTGCCCTGCCCTGTTTCACAGCTCAGTTCCTGTGCTCACCTCTAGTCCTGCTGCAGACAGGATGATTTTCACAGACCATAGTTCTGTGTAACAGGGCCACTCTCCAGGAGAACAAACCACACCATGTTGTGGGGAACAGAGAGTCTAGCAGGCCACTTTGGGAACAGACTGAATGAGGAGGAGGAAGGGAATGATGGATAAAAATTTATTTGAGTACAGAATTAGGAACAGGAGGGGAGAGAGAGAAAAGGATCGGAAAGTGTACAAACGCCAGAAGTGGCAAAAGGGCATTAATGAAACTTGCAGGGCTGATATATTTGAGGTAGGAACAAAGAGCTATGAAGGAAAACCTTGTCTTCTCATCCTATCCTTTGCCTTCTGCTGCAAGAAATAAAACTGACATGAAGGAATGTCATCCTTTGACTTCTCCTGCCCTGTCCCCTGAGGCTATGCACCCACATAGAGGGTCTCCAGCTGTTCATCTAATTTTCCACCCAACGTTTAGTCTCCTAAGAGAAATCAATCTCCTGTAGGGCTTTTGGCAGGCATCTGGAAAGAGATATTGTGTGAGAAATTTGAATTATCACCATGAGTCATGGGATTGATGGCAGAAAGCAGAAAACCCACTCCCTTCACCTCTCCATCCTGTCCTCTGGAGACTCAGTAGCAATGACGAGCTGCTGCTCTGCTTTACACAGGGAGCATAAATATTTCCAGAAGGGAAAAAAGAAAAATCTGCAGACAAATAGATTCCTTCTTACTCTGCAGATATATATAAGCAAATGAACAGGAACACTGGTAAGAATATTGCACTCAGCAGGACACACCACCAAAAGGGGGTAAGAATAAAATTGCCTTGCAAAGAAATTTTAAAAGAAGCCAAAATCTGAAACTATAAGAAAGTTGGGTTATGCACACCTCTAGCCCATATCTCAGTAGTATATTATATTCCACTGCCTTGTTTTCCCTTTGGGTGTTTATTTGCATTTAAACCAGCCCAACATCTGGTGGAGGACAGTATTGCATGTTTCAATTCCTCTGCTTGGATAGCATCACTTTAGAATAAATGAGTTCCTGAATGCATTGCATTGGGAGTTCAGTGATTTGTTTAGTTGGGTTTTGCACATTCATTTGGAGAGACAAGTGGGATTTGAAGCAGGTGATGAGGGAAGAGCTGCATGTATGGCTAACTCAACATGTACTACATATTCTGAAGAATGAAAAACACGGTGTGTTGCAGGCTAGATAAGAAAACATTTTAAAATCATGTCTCTGTGATAACAGAATAGCTTTGAAGAGCACTGCTGGTAAATCACAAGGATCCACACAAACAAGGAAAAATGGGTAATGTTTGTCAATACCATGGCAACTCTCTGGACACACAGAATTCTATTTGTGACAGTGCAGTTTCCAGCTCTGTTTTCTATAAACGCAAACAATTTGTTCAGCTTCTCTGCCTGCCTTTTGTGCTGGATTTCTAACAAAATGCCCTTAGTCCTGGCAAGTCAAGCAAGATGCATGGTGACATGCCAGCTTCCCTGAAGCATTTCAGGAACTACCAATTGCACATCTATTCACCTGCACATAATCCACTTAGGTTGTCTGCTGCAGACCACGGCATTCTGTTACCCCTCACATGTTTTCTACACAGTTTCTGATACCCAGTGCAGAACTAATGTGTGTCCCATCTTCCCTTATGATCTTGAGTTGTTTGGGAGGCTAAGTGAACATAAAAGATTTTACCTTCAGTAGAAACAACCTGGAAGATAATTAAAAAGGGATCAGCTATTAGATAGAGTTATTGTGGTAAAGATGTGAGGTCCAAGTGCATGGCATGGAGAATTCTATTCAGAACAACCCACACAGGAAGCAATGCATGGGAGTCCCTGAAGACATGACAGCTGGCAAACACAGAGTCAAGAATTTAGGTCACCAGTTTCATACAATAAAAAACAAAACACTTAAACCATCCAAAGGTTTCAATTTTTCTTGCTAACCTACTTACATGTTAAATTGGAACATCTGCTTTCCTCAAACCTCAGAAAAAGTGCCTGTTATCCTTTATAAGCAATTTAATCCTTATTAAAAATTGACAGATATCCTTTAATAGGCTTTTGCACACATGTTTATATACATTTGCTTTTTTGAACCACCTGCTGGAATGTCCCATGTCCTCCTTGTGATCTGCATAGCCCAGGACCTTTTAAAGGAAATGAAAAAGAGGAGATAGCAGCAGGCAGATGTACAGAGCTATCTAAGCTCATTCTGGGGCTGAATGACATCTAGTTCAATTTCAGTGATATATTGAATATATGGCCAAGCAATGGTCCCCTCCTTCTCTCAGAAAAACAGAAGGAAAAAAAATGGGAGAAGAGACTTGGTAGAATGTCTTGGTTCAGACACCTAACATCTGGCCAGGCAGGAATTTCATCAATTAGAGCAGAGCAAAACAAATCTACGTAAAGCCATCTGAGAGTTCTGCAACTCTCCCTTTACCTAAAAAATGCTTTGATTCCACATGGCACGGAGATACAGCACAGAACTATGCTGACAAAAATCAGGAAACAAGTTTCAAACTATTTTTTTTCAGACACACTGAGGCCTGTTCTGTGCTCAGGACTTTATGGATGACTTTAAAAATCACTGAGAAAACATTTTTCACTTGAGTGTTTCTGATGAGCAGCAGTAGTCTTGCTTTCACTGTCTAAAAATGACACCTCTTTAGATGCATCCCTCCAAACAAGGGCAGCTTGTTGCTTTTTTCCTTACTTTTGCAGAAGCAAGTGTCCCTAGAGCTTTTCAGTGCCAAATCTCTTCCCAGTACATAAACATAATCAAAACCAAATCAGGATCAAAGAAATAGCTTGTTTAAAATAAGCAGTAACAATGATTGCGTGATCTCCCGGTTTAATAGTTACCTTTCTTTCCTTGTGGAAAGGGTATTTGTGGGCCTTAGAGCAGTTGCTTTTATTTTGCTCCTGTCTCTTTGACTTCAGAGAGATTTTGCATGTAATGCATTTCACCAGAGAGGGGCTGTATGGCCTGTGTCTCAAGCAGTTTGGGTGAAATAAGGATGGTGATGGTAATGCCTTGGTAGATGCTACAGATAAGTGGAGAAGCCTTGAGTGTCCACATTGATAAGGGGTCTGTCATGTCAGGGAATAGGTAAAAGTTTAATATTCCTGGAAGTGCTTTAAATTGCATTTTCCTTCTAACCTATTTTTCCTGCTGTTTTAAAGGTTTGCTTGGTGATTACAAGGCTGAAACTAAGAGTGACTGATAAGAAATCTAGCTTAGGAAAATTAAGCCTAGCTTGTCCTGGTGGCTCTGAGAAATAATGCTCAATTTACTATAACTCTTCATTCATATTTATTTAGTCCTGTTGCTGTAAGTCTTGGTGCTTTGAGCATTATCTGCAGAAACCTGTCAAATATTGCAAATTACCCTCTTTTATAGTAGAAGGAGTTCTCCAACTTTAACCATGGAAATTGCTTTAAAATGGTGATGCAGGAGTTTTTTTTGAGCCTGGTCTTGTATCAGTTATGACTGTGATAAGCTGTTCTAGGATCTTGTCTGACATGAGTGTCTAGCTGTTCTCTTGCCTTCCCAACACTCAGAAGTGCAAGCTTCCAAACCATTCCAGCTGCTGCCCACAGCTCAAATTCATTCCACAGGACTCCAGATACTTCCACAAGATATTTTACCTCCTGCACTGGAAACCAATTTCATCCCACATCCCCTTTTCTCTTGAATATGAGAGAGAGATGCCCTTCTAGAATGCCTTGCAAGGCAGGGCCAATTTCTCACAATCCTTTGAGGTGCCTCCTGACACCTGAAGAAATTAAACACCCAAGTTAGACTCTAAAGAGAGGCAGGACAAGTTTAGGTCTTTGGTTCCAGCTCCACTACACTGTGAGCCACCTCTCAGGGCTGCTGCTGATTCCAGCTGCTGGTTTGTGTTGAAGGTCAATAGAAAGTGTTTGTGGGAACATGGCACAATTCCAGTTTCCTTGTTTTTTGCAAGGGAAAAATAAGGAAAAGTAGTAGGCATCACTAAATAGCAGTGACTTGTGCTGGAGAACTGGATGAGAAACAATTCCCTTGTGCATGGGATAGTCCCAGACAAAACTGTAGGTTCAAGTCTGCAGTTTCCTGAATACTGACAAGATTTCATCAAAGCACAGGAAATGCATCCCAAAGATAAAATATAAATAGGATAAGATTCCCAAGATATTGCATACTAAATCCTACCAACCAGAAAAAGAACCAATAGGTTGTTTCCATTTCCTTGCCTTCCCCCTGCATTGCTCCCAGCTCCTGCTGGGTTCAGCAACTTCCTCTGTGTCTTGAACATCTACAGGAACTGAGGTTCTCTAGAGCTTTTGATTCACTTTTAAATTCTAATCCCAGAAAGCATAATTTTGTACATCACTTCCATTAAACAAACTGGGCTACAAGTCACTCAAGATTTTCTAGTTCTAAGTAGTTAAATTGATGGTTTCAGATAGTTTATAGACTATAACATGGGGTTAGATAGAAACTCAGCACCTGCATTTACATAATTACTTTTTAATTATACTAGGCTTTTTCAGGAAGAATATTCCAAATATGTGTATGTCTTTAAATAGTCTTAAAAATAACCCCAGCTAAATGATCTTTCAGGGATATACAGAGAAATTTTAAAAAATCCAAAACTATTCAATGGGATTTTTGTATAGTTTGCTTTGATTTTAAACCTTCAGGTAATGCTGGATAGGGATGTTAGTAAAGGAAAGAAAACCGTGGCCGCAAAGTACTTATGTACCAGAATAATGAAAGATATAAATTTGAGCAGACTAACATCCACAACATTTACATGACTTGAATAGTAGCTAGATAAGTACTATGAAATTAGAATACTTCCTTAAACAACTGCATTATATGGAAACATTCCTACTGAGGTATAAATTGGCGCTGTAAAAAGAGCAGCAGGTGCTAAAACAAATCCCACACTCATTTATTCAAGATGAAATCTTGCCAAACCACATACATGTCAAATTTGCTGCTCCCAGTAATACTGGGAACTGTTCTATTAAGGGCTGACTTCCACAGACAGAGAAACCCTGTGTTGTTTTCCTGCAGCCAGGCACAGCCAATTGGACCTGCAGTAAAATGAGTGTTTTCCAAGCGTGCAGAGCACTGACTGTTTTTAAGCCCCATGTGGCACCAGGCACTCCTCCAGAAGCAGGGAGTGTAGTAAAGTGATTATGGGATTCTGTGACTGATGGCTCCATCAGATGTCTGAGATTCATGGCTCACATAGCCATGCTTCAGGGATGGGTACTGGTGCGTCTGCAGAAAATGCAAAGGAATTTGCGTTTTAATTTACCTCAGCCAACAGCAGAAAAGGGTTAATGCTACTCATCTTAATTTGCAGTGTGCAAAATAAGTGCCTGAAGACAATAGCCACAGCTTGATGTTGTGTGTGCTGATTTAATATGGCTTCTGAGCCTCTACTGTGGAAAAGTCCTCAGTGGTCTGGTTAAACCACATACCCTCAGGCTCCCTAACTTTTAGGTATCTGTTCACACTGAGTCCCAGCTCTCTGCTGCTCCCTTTCACTGTTTCTTCTGTTGCCTTTGGCTATCAGCTTGCTGTGTGCTCTAAAAAAGGCAGCGTTCCCTCTAAGGATATTTCAGGCTTTTCTTCTCTGCAAGATTAGACAACCTCGACTCTGCTCCTTAACTAGAGGAAAAAGGCCACCCTTTTAGCCTTTCCATTCTTTTAAGGACTGACATCCCCTTATTCCTCCATTTCTTTTCTCTTATTTACCATGGCCATCAGTGTAATACTTTAAGTGCTCTCTTTTCAGAATACCAAGGTTTTAAGACCACTCATCTAGATTCTAAAGTAAGGTTTCACACTTGGGTTTTAGTGGCTAGCTTCTCTCCCTTGCCAAAATCCTCCTGCAGCTTTCCTGAGGAAATGGTTCCTCTTCTGGAGTGCTTGTTCATTGGGTTCTGCAGCTTCCTTTCAGACAAATGAAAAGGGCTGTGCTTTCAGCCCTGAAGTCCAGGTGGCCATGAAAGCGGTGCCAGAAGCTTTTGGTGGGTAAAACATTTTGCTATAAGCAAGCCATGGTTATAGAAGCCATATTTCTGTTTACTCAACACAAGTAATAAATCATGAGAGTACAGCTGTCTTTCATAACACAGCTGTAAGTCATAACATTTAAAGTTATATAGATTATATACATTAAGAATGTCCCTGAAGTTGCCCATGTCCCCTTCTTAGAGAGGGGAACATATCTACTGTTTTTTCATAGGGTAGGTTCCAACATATGACAATACTTCTCTGACTTGTTCAGTCTTAGTAAAAACAAAACAAAACTGGAGAGGAGCAGGGAACTAGTTATCAGCTCACAATCAAGTGTCCTTTTGTCCCTCCACAGCTTGAAATCAACAAAATTTGGTTGGAAAATGCTGTTAGCAGAGACAAGCACTGAGCACAAGAGAAGCCAAAGAAAAGATTCCAACAGCATTCCCCTTCCAGTGTTCAGATGAATAAGAAAAAGATTTTTAAAGCAAAATGTTTTTCCCTTTAGGCTAATTTACATGAGCAAAAATCCCAGACCTTTGAAACCACACAGAAAAGCTTTAAAGTGAATGAGTTTTTGCCAGACCAGGGAAAAGAAGCCTGGTTCCTGCTGTTGCAAGTGGGAAAACTCTAGAAACTGTCTCATTATGTTATCAATATTGATCCTGGAACCAGTTAGGATTCTCCCTCTGCTAGTCCTTCTGAGAGGCTTTTCCAGAGCTCTTTTCTGCTGGTTAGCAGTTTTCTCCCATTTATGAGCCTAAATTATTATCTTTATTTTGCCGTTGCTTTGCTCCCACCCGTTTTACTCCTCTGTTTCACAGCTTCTTCCAAATAAAACCACCATCCTGGATCTTTGTTAACTGGCAATTGGAGACAGATTTCATTTCAGGCCTGGTCTAGGGCCCATTTAAGTCAACAGGAGCCTCTGCTGAGTTCAGTGTGCTTTCCAAGTGGGCCTTTATAGGCCATCCCTGAAGTCAGCTGGATATGAGTTCTATGTTGATAAACCACTGTGCCTGACAAAATTATCCTGCAACTTACACACTGCAGAATCTTTCATTTACCAGTTTTTTTGGCCAGTTGAGGAAGGAAAGGCAGGGAGACAGAATATCCAACATTTCAATAAGAAGTGGGATCTCACAGACAAAAAAAAAGGGCAGAAAATGCAGTGGAACACTTCTTTATAAAGTCATTATGGTGGCAT
Source organism: Melozone crissalis (assembly GCF_028551555.1). NCBI lineage: Eukaryota > Metazoa > Chordata > Aves > Passeriformes > Passerellidae > Melozone > Melozone crissalis. The sequence continues at coordinate 11,541,042 of NW_026535797.1, read as the reverse complement.
TACCTCTGGAATTGTTTTACTGCCACTTGTCTTCATTTCATTCCTTCCTCTGGTCACTTGGGCACTGCACAAAAACAACATTCCTGGAAAGACAAACACACAAATGCTCTTTTCATATGACCCAACATATACTTTTTATCACCTGTAAGAGGGAAACCCTCTAATTCTCCCAAGATCACATTACCATCAATTTAATTAACTGTTTCAAAAATGTAGAGCTCTTTGGTTGCTATCAAATACATAAGAGGTCCCTCATTCTGGCTTTTTAGAGTTTTTCTCCAGTGTCACTGAACAAAGCTCTATTTTACAGTTGTAAAGTAATCATTTGACTTGTAGTGCTAAAACCACTTCACTTTAAGAGGTCAAAACAACACAGTTTTACAAGTAACAAAGCTGTTGTCAATGGATTGTTTGACCAGTATGACAGAATGTAGAAACTTAAGGGATGATTCATGTAGATAAAGTAGTCACATGAAGCAGCAAATGTTAACTGCAAAACTAACTTAGTAGCTTGAGACACAAACAAGCTACAGGGAAAAGACTGGCTCAGTTCAGGATTTAATGTGGTCTAAACTCAGCACAACAGAAGGGAAAGTAGGAATGGTGGGAGCTGGAACACCACAGTGGTAAGCCTCAGCAACTCCAAGCATAAAATCCACACTAACCCAAAAATTCCTCAGCAGTCTTCCCTGAAGAGTTAGGTTTGTTTGTTCCCTTCCTCTGTAACTCCATACTCAGTTAAGGAGTTGATTTAACTATTTAAATGTTTGCAATCATTAACCTTTCAATAAAAACACAGCTTCAGCTTATTAAGCTCATTAGCCTGTAACAAATGAAGCTTTTGAACATGCCAAGGAGGAAAATATAACTGGATTCAGAAAGCAATTAGATGCATTTGGAGAGGATGATAGGTCTCTTGAGGACTGTTCAGCACAGAGATGTAGCTGCAGTCTCTGATTCAGGAGGTCTCTGGGCTGCAGGGTGGTTGGTTATATCAAGGGAACACCACATTAGTTTTTCTGGCTTTTTCTCTGTTACTCTGTGGCCTCTGGGTCAGGTAGTTCTTTGATCTGCAGCTTTCTTATGTACTATTAATGCATGGCCAACAGCCATACACAGTGTCAAACTAGCCAAAAGAAAGTAGGAGAAAGCTTTGGTTTTCACCTTACAAACTAAACAGTGCAGTGATACAAACACTGGAGCTGAAGCTCTCCACAAGTCTTGCTGTTGACCAGAGAATGAATGCTACTCAGCATGGGACATAAAAGCTTACTCAGCAGTAGCTGATACCAGAGTAATTAGCAATCACACACAACTCACAAAGCATCTCAAACCTTTGATTTTTTTCCTTTTCATTTTTTTTTTTTTTTTTTTCACAGAGGCAGGAGCACCCTTGAAACAGATAGATTTGCACAACTACACATCATAGAGGATCAGTTCTCAGTGCCTTGCAAACCTAGGTCTGTCAGGAAGGAATATGTGGCTGAATCATTGTCCATTTTACAATTTCAGATCATGTGTTGTTTTCTTGGACCATCACTGAAGCTCTTTACGGCATTTTCAGGACATGCCTCCTCGCTTCCCCCCAGGATTTCTCTCAGGAATAAAGCTTCACATGCCCAGATTTCAACTCTGCCACACGTTTTTCAGGAACCTGCTTCAAATATCAGCAGTACACTTACAGGTGAAGTTTGCAGTTGTCAGATGGCACAGTTGCCTGAGAGACTGAAAAGACACCAAAATAATAGGGAGCTATTCAAGCTCCTTCTATGATTAGTGAGAGGTAAACAGTATAAATCCACTTCCAGCATAGTTTTTATTCCAGTTTTCATGCTTGCCATGAGCTCTAAAAATTTCATATCTTCAGTCTTGTGTGCTCTTAATGCCCCAGAGTAATGTTATTGCTCAAGTAAACGCTAAATCTCAAGGAACCACTCAAAATCACCAAGCTGACTGCACATCTGTTTTTTCCCAAGGAAAGTTAAGGAAGAGGAAAAAAAAAAGAAATGAAACATTTTGTTCTGGATCATTCAACCTGAGCTCTGTTTACTGAACTGCAGCCTTGTGCCTGAGAAAAATGTTGCTCTCCTTAGTGGCTGGGATTATCTGTACTGTCCACGATGCCACATGGATTTAAAACTCAGAAAAAGCATTAGTGTAAGAGACCTCTCTGCTATCAGGCCAGGCACATCTGGGAGCATGTTCATTCTAACACGTTTTTATTGGCAGACCCAAGCCACTTCCATGAAGGCAAAAGCTGTGTCCTTCCATCTCTTCTTTGTGGCAGGTATCAATGCTACACGTGCCAGCTGTGGCCAGAACAAAAAGTGGGCACATGTTTGTATTCTGTTTCAAGAACATCACCCTGTGGAAAGTTGTCTGGAAAGCTCAATTTAACTTTCTGAGGTTTCAGATTTTATGTACCACTGCATAAATTTCTGACTGTCCCCACCCAACTCACATCACATAGATGGTCTCAAACATAGTGTGGCTGCTTTTACAAAAGAGTACTCACATCTGGACTGTGACAAGCTACTGTGCAAGAAAGGCTTAAGAATGAGAATGAGGCCTTAAAATTCAGGTGTTTTGGGGGGCTTCCCCCTCGTTTCCTGAAATTTCATCTGAGGAGACAATGGTATTGTTGATTTTAGATGGGCAGAATTCACAAGCAGAATGACATGCTCCATATGCCTGGTCAGTTTGTAGAAGAGCCCAAAATGTGCATCTGCTGAACACAATGAACAAGGAATGATAGATGATGTCCCACCCTCCCCAGTTTGTGATTAAACAGGAGGGAGAGCTGCGGGGTACAGTGGGGAGAGCATCCTTCAGCCACAAATCCTCCACGCAGAGATGCCAGAGATTGCTCAAAAGAGGTTTTAACATCTCTGACAAGAGGACAGCAAGGGAATGGAGAAGTAAGCAAAACAAAGCACTGGAAGGGCATTTTAACATTGTGTTAGTCAAATGAGTGGATAAATGATGACTGTATATTGGATGGCAGTGGGAGGGTTATAAACATTACAGAGACAATTGCCGCTAAATGAGGTGTATCCCAGGCAGCTGTCCTGATGCATTAGGAGGCTGTTTTCAAAAGAAAAGCTTATCCCATCAGCATTAAAACAAAACAAAACAAAAAGATCTCTTCCACACAGCTCACATGCCATGAATAACTCAGCAGCATGCGAGTCAAACCCTTCCAGAGGCAGGGAAGGGTTTGTCTGTCTGCCTCCTTTTGGGCATTATTTTTGCATGGATGTGCTCTCTCTGTAAACCTTAATTATCAAAGCCACTGTATAAGCAAGCTAGTCTGGGGCTTTGGTCTGTTATGCCTCTGTGATCTGTATAGGACAAATCTGAGAGCCTCCATGCTGGCCCAGCCACCATTGGAGGGACTTGGTTGATGATTCTCTTAACTGTAACTGTGTTGCTCTGACCCCCAAAATTATTGGTTTCTTTCAAGGTACCTTTTCTTTCTTTTTTTTTTTTTTTTAATTATGCTTTTCTTTTTTTCCATGCCATATAGATATCTGAGCTTTCTGTATTTCTTTAGTAGAAATTTCTAGCATGCTGATGTAAATGCAGTGCTGTCTGAGGAAGAAACACAATAAAACTAGCAGTGCTTGTTTTGTTACTATTAACCATATATTCAGTTATTTCAGAGCACTTTTCTCCAGTATGCTTCCAATTACATTATTTCCCAGGCAAGGAAACTGAGGCAGAGACAAATACAACATCTGTCCTGGTAAACAGTGTCACAGATGAAATACTCTTAAAGATTTCTTAATTGTAGTGCAGTGACCTGTACAGAAATCCTGCTTCTCTTTGGCATGTGGGGAAATTATGGCCCAAAACTACTGTGGTTGCTACTTCAGTGAAATATTCTTCCTTCTGAAACCAAGCTCATAACCAATACTCCTTCATGTCCTTATTATGCTAGAAGCCTCAATAATGCTGACTTCAGGGAATTGAAAGACTGGGTCTTCCCCATTGCATTAACTGATGGATGCTGGCAGAAGGTTTGCAAGCCACATTTCTTTTCTAGTAGTCAGTAGATCAATAGTGATCCATGGTTCTGCCTCAGGTGTTCCACAGAATGATTGCAAATCCCTTTTAACCACCAAAAAGTGTGTCCAGGCATAGCAACACAAAACCAAAATAAAGGAAGAGGCGAAGTCTACAAGTAAGTTTTACTGGACTGAAAGTGAAATCTATTCTGGCACAAGATGGTACATGGTGTTTTATCTAAAACACTTTACCTGCTACAGAGTGAGTTGTCTCAAAGGTTTGTATAAGAGTGCTGAGAGGGAGGATGCAGAGATTGTGCCACTATCACAGCCCATCACCTTGGAAAGCAATGAGAACTACCTGCTGTTTACTGCTCTGACAGGAGAGAGCTGTGTCACAGGGAATGCTGATATATCCCTCTGAAATGCCAAGATTGTCTGAAGCAGAGGAGCATCTTAGTAGGATGGACAGCATAAGCATAAACAGTTTGCATAAACACCATGCTGCTTTCTATGAGCATCATTGCCACTGTGCTGCAATTGCATCCAGATCTGCTCCAGGGCATCCTGGCACACTGCAGCCATCTCAGGGAGCCAGAAGCAGCTCTGCCCCCAGGGCTCTGGAGCCAGGTGGGCAAAGGGAAGCACAGCAGCTGAAGCACAAAGAAAAGCTGGCCTATGTTTTGGGGAGACACTGGCCATTTAGCATAGACCTCAATTCGGAATAAATCTCTTGTAAACCGACTTGTAAAATGTTCCATTTTCTCTAAAAAAGGTGTCCAATTATACAGAAAGAGCTGTCCCAGCTGCATCTGGAAAGTAAAAAAATGCAGCCTTCTCCAAGGAGCTTCCTGAGGGAGCTGGTCTCCACCAGACCATTTTGTTTCCCCCTTAAGCAGTGCAGCCCTGCAGCAAACCTCCCTCAGGGCACGGCAGGCACTCAGCAGCCTCATGCCCACCTCCACCTCTGCTCTCTCTGGGTGTCCAGACAATGTCTGTTCTGTAATGCCATGAGCACTGGGCCCAGCAGAACAGCCTGGGAAGACTGTGTGTCCCTTCTGAATTAGTGCTAGAGTGTTGACCTCCACTCTGGACTTTCAGAATTTCCTTTTGGAGATGTAGGGAAAGCATCAGAAATGAAGTTCTGGCATAGGCTTGGAAAGAGTGATAGTGGCAGTGAAGGAGAAAGTCTTTAAACCTGATAAAGGAAAAACTAAAAGGAAAAAATTATTTTCCTTGTGATTGAAAATAACTGAGGTTCTAGCTACAGTCCACTATCCCCTACTGGGGGAACTCCATGGGGGTGTTGCCAAAAGCACCAAATGGAAATCTCTCAACCATCTGGGTAGCAGAGCAGGTGCACTGCTTAACAACAGGAAGGATCTTGGCTCCAGTGTATTCTGCCTTTCCTCATAGCTGGGAGAAGGGAACGGGAATTGCTTTCTCCATTGCATATCCTTTGAAAAATTGTAGTTTTCCTGTGGGATTGCCTCCGTCAAGAAATTCACCTGAAATAATTTTCTTTCTCTGTGCCCCTCTGCTCCACTTTCTCTCCCTTTTTTTAGCAGCTGAATGTGAAACCTTGGAACAAAACTTCAACATTGGAACAAAACTTTTTTTCTTTTATTTTGAGAAATAAAATATTATATTTCATTTGATGAAAGCTTCTGTTTTACAAGGAAATTAATTCCTCCTTCAACCCCACTTCATTTAATTGCAGACACTAGAAAAATATTCATTCCCTCCAAACCTGACAGGTGCCACCAGAAGGTGAGAAGGAACCACTATTTCTTTCAATACAATCTTCTAAAAAATATGCTAGGTACATGGAAACACTTATTCATCCATCAATTGAAAAGTTCATTTCTTCCTGCTGCCCTTCACCCCACTTTCAGGGCTCCTAAGCCAGCTGTGGCTATGTAACATAACTGACTTTGGTATAAATAAGAGCTGAGGAAGTAGAAGAAATTAAGAACTCCTCCAGCCCTAAGGCTAAGTATCACTCTCCTATTTGTTTTCTTTGTATACTAGGCTTAATACTTTTTCTCAGCTGGGTGCAGAAGCTAATATAGTACATAATCAGAGGGAAAGTATCACCTTATAGAAATCTCATTTCTTATCACACTTGAAGTTTCAGTGGATACTGGAAATACTTTGTTTTCATAGTATGTTGGCAGAATAGGGAAGAAACAACTTAAGGGAATAAATACTTTCAGGAGTAGGGTCTCGTTTGTATTAAGGAGTCTAAGCACTGCAAGGGAAAGGAGACTCAATCTTCTTCCCCCCCACCATGTATGCTGCATCACTGCTGAAATCTAAGTAATTTCCATGTAGGAACTCAGCTGATGCACAGAATCCTGAATGCTCCCTGCCTCTGGAGTGCATTTACTGATGGACACTCACAGTCCACCTGCAGCACACATTTGCCAATCACAGCAACGATGTGAAGCTGTCTCCTTATCTACAATAGGTGTGTGACCCCCCTGCCCAGGGCCCATCCTTTCTGTGTGATTGGTGGGTCTGCAGGACACATCTGTCTGCATGGCCTGGCCTGCAGGAATTCAGTATTAACCTCCTCACAGAGAGCCTGTCTCTCCAAAATGGGTCAGGAGCCCAACACAAGGCAAGTCCCAGAGCACTCCCTTTAGACAGACGATTTTCACAATTCATCCACTCATGATTTGTCTGTGGTTAAAAATAAAAAAAAAAACCAAAAAACAAAAAAAAAAAAAAAAAAAAAAAAAAAAAAAAAAAAAAAAAAAGAGAAAAATAATCAGATGAAGATACATTAGGAGAGAAGCTAGTTGATCAATATAGCTCCTATCCTTTCAGGTATCTTTTAAAAGCTGTAAATATAGTAATAGGAGAAGGAAATTTGCAAAATAAGAACTGAGCTTGAACCAAATATTAATCAGTTTGAGTAGAAATTGATAAAACTTAAACCACACAATCTCTGTCCTCCAAGCCAAGCCTCAAGACTCCCCTTCAGTCTCTGCTGTATTGGAGGGCAGACAGAGCTCAGCCAGCCACATCACCTGGCTTGTGAACAAATCTGTGCACTGATTATCTGGTTATCTAAATTAAATGAAAACATGAGGTGAAAAATGGGGTGTAAGAGAAAGAACGAAAGCAAAGATGAGAATTCTTTTTACTTCTTCAGTCAAAACCCTCCCTACTAATTTTTTGGTCTTTGGCACTTTCCATGTTAGACAGTAAGGATCTACAGTGAAGAGCCTCCATGGGGGCATTTTTTGCCTCAGGGCTGCACTCCAGAGTCAGGACTGTCCTGCTGTCTCCTGATGGGGCTGTAGGGTGTCCTGGGTGACACCAGTGAGTTGGGCAGGGCAGTGTCAGCCACAGGACCAGTCCCCTCCCTGTGGAGACAGAGAAATACCCTTGCTGTACCACTGTAAACCACGCACAGTGCCACGTACTCATCTTCTCTGAAGGTAGTTAAAGCAGATGGAAATATCTGCAGAGACCATCCACAGCTCTTACATTAGCTATTTCAGTTGCCAGGAAATTCTGAGCATTGCTGCAAGGACAAAAGGCAGATGCAATGAGAGAGGCTAAGGGTCATGCCCAGACCAACCACTGCAATGCTGGAAATGGATCCAGCATAGGGAAATTCATGCAGCCTGTGGATAATTCATATTCCCCTTATTCAAAATCCTATCATACAGTGCATGACACTGAACATGGCTCCCTGTACATCCTGCTGATGAGGAAAAACAGGATTGCAAGCTTGCATACCCCTTCTAGATCCAGTGGACCACAACCTCTTTTTTCTTTACAGTATGTCTCCACACACTTGAAATAAAATTGAGTTTATTTTAGTGTTTAAAGTGCCATCATATAGCCCAGAATATGTCTGATTATTTATCTGAGACAACAAAGGAGATGAAGTAAAACACAGACTTTTACTGACCCCCTTCAAGTAACCAACAATACTTAAACAAACATCTTCTGAACAAGGTTCGAAGGATAAGAATATTTTTTTATCTGTTAAATATCTTTGATATTTTCTAAAAGATGTAAAGATAGTTCTTGTTACTTTCAATGTACATTTTAGCTCTTTCTTTTGTATAGATGAGGGAATATTGAATACTACTGCCACAATTGCAATGTAAAATGTTATTTACAAGCCTTTCCCCTGAACTCTCAGGAGCCTGAAGATATCTGATTTTGCCATATTCTTAGATATTCATTCACACACACTATCTCTAGGTTCCAACATTTCAGGAGCAACTGAAAAATTCTAATCTTCCTTTCCACTCCTTTGTCTTCTCGTGAGCAGCAACAGAAAACAAGTCAAAAGATCACAATGTGACTTTTTAAAACCCTCTGACTACTGAGCTAATATCACGAACTGTCTGGCAAGGGTTTGACTTGGGATTTATCCTTGTCTCAGCCTGGCAGTGTACGTGCTGGTCTACTTGTTACAGCAGACAGATGCATGATTTTCAGAGCACTTTTCCTGTGCTTCTCCCTGAATTGGTCAATGCTTCACAGAAGCTGGGAGAGAGAGGTCCCTGAGTCTGTGTCTTGTGGAGCTGGATGTTTGTAGCAGTGAATGCTCGTGGGAGGAAAGGAAAGGATGGATATCATCCAGCTGCTTGTGCAATCAGAGCACATGGAAGCAGCTGCACTTCCTTAAAGGGCATTTTATAGGTAGTGATAAGAAAACCAAAAAGCCCTGCAGAGTGGCTTACTCTGGAGGTCATGCCATGAGAAGCCATGGGCTGTGAGTTTGATTAACAGTAATGACTCAGAGACAGGATTTTTCCTTTGCACTGAAGACCCATTTGTCCCTAGAATAAATGACTGGTGCCGAAGGGCCCCCTCTGGGTTCACTAGGAAAGGTGCATTGCCTGCAGAGGGGTCTAAAGTGGTGATGTATGGATGGATGGATGGATGGATGGATGGATGGATGGATGGATGGGTGGGTGGGTGGGTGGATGGAAGGAAGGAAGGAAGGAAGGAAGGAAGGAAGGAAGGAAGGAAGGAAGGAAGGAAGGAAGGAAGGAAGGAAGGATGGATGGATCTCATACTCAGGTATGGCCAAAATGGAAAATTATGAAATGGAGATTATGGAGGTGTAAACAGTGAGTTTAAGGACCAAATAATGCATCACATTAACTAGAGAAACAAATATTTTTTTCCTTGGAATTTCCTTCTCTCATACAGATGATTTTTTGTTTTCTTTGATCACTTTCTAATCCCTAATTCAGGAGACCATATCAAAAATAATCCTGTTCATATCTAACTGCCTGGCAGTCACATTTTCCCCTTTGAGCTGGGCCTTTGTGAAAGGCTGGCTCCTAGATCAGTTGCAAAACAAACACAGCTTGGTTTTTGATAGTGGCTTTTTTATTCCATCACAAGTAATTTACCTTTCCAGCCATGTGGGAGCTTGATGTAATCTTGAAGAGCCAGGGAAGAATGCTGTGCAGGAAAAGCAGCTTGTGAGCTCTCCTAGGAAAATGTGTTCTCCTAGAAAAACGTGTCCCTGCCTCCTGCCCACAGCCCCCCAACTCATCTCTGAACCCAGGCACGGGGCTGCACAGCTGCTCCCAGGCACAAAGTCAGGGCTCCATGTGCCATCATTTCTGCCACTCTGGGCTGAGCTGTGTCTCAGAACAGCTCCCAGAGCAGCTCCATCAAGGTGCTAATGCCAACCAAGTTAATAATGCAAATATACATTAGTCTGATAGAGCGTAACAGGCACCAAGTCTGTTGTGCTGAGCAGTCCTTAGCTGTACATTTACCGGATCAATGGAGTGCTCAGAGCTTTGACACATAAATCAGTATTTACCTAAGTTTTTAAATAGCTATTAGAAGTAAAAAGCACTTCTGTCCATATATAGCAATTATGTGGAATGAAACCTTCTTCTCTCTTGTATTGCTGGCTTTTGTTTTTTTTCTGGAGTCCCCAGAGCCCTGATCAGCAAAGGCCTTTAAACACAACTGAGTGAGATGAAGTCAGTGTCTGAGCTTCACTCATTTTAAGTATGACTTCAGCAGAATATGGAAGCTACTCAAAGATCAAACATATTCCCTTGGTGTCCTTTCAGAGCAGCTGACACTACCCAGGGCACTTGAATTATGTCTTGTTTTTATAGGAGAAGAAAAAGAAAACAGTGTGATGCTGGTCTGCTCACTCCGGGCATTGGAGTTGGAGGAAGTAGGTGATTTTATCACTCAGGTCATTGATACAGAACAGGAGGTTCCAGTGATTGTGGACATTCTCTGAGAAAACTCTAAGGAATCTATGTGGTGGATGCTGGACTGAAATACATTACTATTTTCCCCACAAGTGATCTGTTTTTGCAGATGAATCAGCTCATAAAATTTCTTTCAGTCTTTTCTGTTGGAAAGCAGGACGGTGGTTACGTACAGCATCTCATCTCTTCTTTTTCCAAAGACATCAGATATTCAATTTGAAGTACCAGATATCTGCAGCATTTTGAGTTCAGGCCAGGTAAAGCAAAAGCTCTCCCTAAATTTCAGGGGGTACTGCCATTTATGAGATGATGATTCCAGCTTGTCCATTTTCTTCATCGGTTAGGATCTGGGAAAAGGTGAAATGAGAAGAAACATGTTATACAGGTCTGTTTGAGCTTGACTGTCAATGAAACACTCAACACTTCACAATTAGCTCTTGGTCTCCAGAGTCCTGACTCTCATTTTCCATGTCAAAGCATCAACTGTTTGATGCTTCTTGCTCCAGACCCCAGTTGTATTGATCATGGCCTTTGTACACTACTCTGCTTCAGCCATTTGAATAATTGGTGTCTTAGGCAAAGATTAGTACAATCTGCATAAATAAATAAGAAATTGTAATTAACAGCATGTATGGCAACAAAATATTGGTTTAAGAATTTCAATAATGATCATGATTTATTAATGCCCTTGTCAGCATCTGTTGCTGAAAGCATTATGTATGCCTCAGTAGGATTTGCTTTTATTTGTTGAATGTAAGTCAGATAGAAAACAATCATGTAATGAAAAGGATGATGGCTTCTGAATCTCATTTTTTTAATGCTAAGGGAGAACTGCCTCATGCCCTCTCTGAATTTACCCTTTCTGTATAACTTTATTATTAACAACGAAAAACCTCTCTAAATTAATTTCTCAATCTGTGTACTGTATTCTTTCAGCTTCCATGGTTGGGTAAATCCAGCCCAACAAAGCTGATTTGGATATTTCAATGCCTGATTGTGGATTGGAGGGTAACATGCTATTTTTATATAAATCTCTCCAAAGGAGAAATAAGCAGAAGTGGGAGAGCTCAGAAATGGACAAACATTTGTTTACCTATTCAGCTACCCCTATCACCATTTCTGGGGAAACTAGTGATGTTAAAAGTAGACTAAAATGAGGAATGGATGTATATTTATGCTATATATATATATATCATGGTGCTCATTTAAGCAGGCTATTTTACAATCATGACTGATATTTGCATTTTGATTTACATTTCTTTATACTTTCAGATGTCCTGTTGTCTACCTGGATTTTCTCTGCAGGCATTTACTAGAGATCCACAAAGGAAAAAAAACCAAAAAACCAAACCCAAAAGAATCACTGTTATTTTCACATTTGGACAGGAGAAGCTAAATTCTGCAGAATTTAAAATTAATTTTTTGTTCTAATTTTAATTGCACAAGATCCCTAAGTGCTTTGAGGTAGGGCTGACTGAAAATAAAACTTTTACAGCCACTGTGGAAATGACACTTCTTATAACTTTTGCAGTATCTTCACTCCCCATGAGATGCAGATCTTTTGGGTGTGAAAAAGTGCAGTGGCTGCAGTTTTAGAATCTCTGGATTCTCATCCCCCCAAAAACCTGATATTTAATGGTTTAATCATTGAACCTTAAGGAGTGAGAAAGAAATCTCTTGTCCTCTCCTGGGTTTAGTACTCAGGTATTTTGATTGGGATGGAGACCAACTCTCATCCATCCTGCTACTCTACATTTCCTACCAGATTTAGAGTACATTTCCCTCTTTGCATGCTGGGTTTCAGCTATCCAATTTGAGTTAAACCAGATCCAGTTTCCTGCCAATTAGAAAAACAAAAACCATATATTTTCCCTCCTGAACCAAGCACAGGTATGGAATCCATGGCACAGCAGTGAATGGCGTAATGAGTCTCAGAAAAGGTGGGAGCAAATATTCCTCAGATGCTTCTGCATTGCCTCGAGGCACAGTTCCCATAGGCAGGTGGAAGGAGGATGAGCAGGAAACAGCAGATGGAAGGAGCCCTGAGAAAATTGATTTCCAGATGTCCAAATATCTTTGAAACCTTTAGGATCTCAGCCTAGTGCTTTGAGACCAGGATTAAAAGTTTGCTATCTTTTCAGCCGCATCAGAATGAGCACCTTAGACTAGAAAATGCTGGACAAAGGGATCCACTGATCTGTTAGTCAGAAGCCCTACAGCAAATCCAGTGGACAGCAGAAGCTTTTCCATTGCAGTAGAAGCCTGTTAAACAGATTGCACTGGTGTATGGAAATGTCATTTTCTTAAGAGCCTGATAACACAGATAAATAGTGGCTAAAGGATAGAGGTGGCCTTTGCTGAACCTCATACATTCTCCTGATCTCTGTGAACCCTGCTCTCCAGAGGTTTATTCCAGATATTCATACAACGCTTCTTTTTAGATAAACAATAACTAAAATTGGTCTTTCCTGGGGAACATCAACCCTCTTGTCACACTTATTTCTTTATATCTTTTGAAAGGTCTTTTTCTTTTATTCAAAGGCATTTAATGAAATACCACTTGGTGTGATATCAGTGACATCTATTTTTTATACAGATTTAGTCCTTTAACCTGTTCATTTCTGTATTGTACTTTACCTCTAGATCTCATATTTGTTTAGCCTCCTAACAAGTTTACGCCTTCAACAGATATTTTTTTTTTGGTTAAGGAGACATCTTAGTTGTAATGGCTAATTATATTATTAACAAATATCTGGTTTTTTTAAGATGTTGGAAACTTGATTTTTGTAGTAAGAAGCAGCAGAAAGATTCTTAAGAAAAAGGAGACATGAAGAACTGTACATATTGCAGGGAAGGATAATACAAAGAATGCCAAACACTTTATCAGTGCTGTCCTACTCTTCTATTGCTGGTCTTGCTGAGGAGAGTCAGCATGCAATAAAGATATGGGAAGATACAACTGGTGCTCCAAAAGGGGTGATGCCTTTTCAGTATCTCAGGGAAAAGCCACCAAGCACATGGAGCAGAGGGGAAGAGTTGCCCCTTCAGTGTCACCAGGAAAAATACAGCAACTACTGGAAAGAAAAACAAAACAAGCAACAGGGTTTAGCTGCCTTCATTGCTGTTTTTTTTTTAAATAAAATCCCCAGCATAGAGATGAAATTGGAAAGATAAAGTAGCAAAGCTTGTTGAGGTAACTTTAGAAAGTTTTAGAAAGCTTGGAAGGATTAGTGGACATTTTTTTACACGGCATTTCTACTTGCATTGTGTTGCAACTGTTGCTAAGCAAAGTGCAAGATGGTTTATATTGTCAGATTTATGTGGTAAAATTTAATGCAGTTCTTGTCCATTTTAAACACGGGAAATATCAATTTAATGTCCAACTATATTTGACTTCAATCCTAAATGGTTGTAAAAACCACTATACAAATTTAGAATCATTTAGCCTCACTTCCCCTTTTCTCCCTGTCCCCCCTTGCTTTCACAGTAAAACTCATTATAGGAGATTGTTTGGGAGGAGCTAATTTTTTTTTCTCTTTTCTGCTTGAAGTCTGGTGATTCATTGGGCTTTACATCACCAGTTAAACATTCTTCCCTCAAAAATCAATGGCTCAGGACTGAAGTCCTACTTCAGTCTGAAGAGTCTGAGACTGTAGTTTTAATTATGACTTGAAGTAATGTAATTGTGGATTTTAATGGCTCATACATCTCTTTGACAGGTCATCTGAGTTTATTGAAAGTTTTGAAAGCAATGAAATCAATTTCTTGGACAGTTAGTTAGAAAAAGAGAACACATTGATGCTAATTGGAATGTAGACATAATATCTCTTATGCCTTGTACCTTTGTGAGATGTTTTGCTCGTTGAGGATTCTCACAAGGAGCCTGCTAAGGAGAGCAAAAGGAGCTTTGCTGCTCCTTCTATTCAGTGATATCTCAAAGTTCTTGATGCCTCAGTGAGCATAGCAGCATCTTTGAATGATGAATTCAGCATTTCCAGGCCTGGCTATGGAGAGAGTGAGTCTGGAAAGATTTCTGAGGGTTAGGATACACTGACTGACAGCACCTGGTACAGTCACACCTCCCTGTTCCAACATTCAGGGCACGCTTGCTCCGTATCTGCAGTAAGGTTGATGTTGGTAATTCTCAGAGACACTGACCAAATCCATCCCACGGACTGTCCAGGTAACTCTGCCATGCTGCAAGGGAAACCCTCTGCCTATTAACATCCTTTTCAATGGTGACTTTGTGGTTCATGTGAAACACAGAGCAACAGGACAAAACACAACTTGGAAAGGAAGAGATTTTTGTCTTTTACTATGATATTACCAGCATCTGCTGCAGATTCATTCAGTTTTGTTATTTCTGTTATCAAAAAACTTGGATTGAGCCTGTTCTCAAGAAATAGCACAAACTGGAAGGGTTCAATCCATACAGAATTATTTTATTTTAACTAATGGAAAATGCCAGGAAGTAAAATGGAAAAAAATAAATACATGTTACTGAAAATATTAAGCTTTTTTTTTTAAGAATAATCTCATGAAAAAACCAAAGAAAAGAGCAACAAAATAAAATGTTCTTTGCAAAAGACTCAAAATGACAGTGTGTAACCAATGGATAATGGCAGTCAGGAAAAAGGCTTCTCAAGTGAATCTTTGATCAAGGAACACCACAGGTATTTCAAGAGGAAGGTAGTATTCCTCTGAAAGATGACAAAAATGGCTTCTTTAAGTGATGTAATTCTTTAATATTGATCCTCAAGAACTAAGAAGGGTTTAACTACCTGAAAAGTTAAAATAAGCTCAGAAGTATTCATTGAAGTGGCATTACACCCGTAGTTAAGGACTGACTTCCCCAAACAAAGAAGGGAGAGAGAGGGAGGGCTAGGTACTACAGTGCTCTTTGCTGCCCTCATTGGGGTAACTTTGCTTGGCAAGGTGTTCACTGTCCTTTGGGACAAAATGTTATGTGACTGAGCAAAGAGAATCTGTCAGCAAAATTTGCTGGTGTGAACCTGATTTGACAGCAAAAGCACAGGGAAGTAGTGTGACTATTTCAATGCACCACAGTGTTCAAAAATGAAGCAAGAAAGAGACCCAAATCTCTTCAATCTTCTGCTTCCCCTGGACACCAAGGTGGCAAGGCAGGGTCTGGCATCTGTGGCAGACAAAGGAGCTCCTGTCATTTTAGCTGCCCCTCATTCTGGACAAATCAGCTGCTTCTCACATCAGGCAGAATGGCCCGACACATGGTCATTGCTGTCAGGGACTTTCTGATGTCAGATCAATAGCACAGCACTGCTTTGGAGTGACAGCTCAATTAGAGAAGAATTCTGACATAAAATTTCAGAGGCAAAACCAAATCCTGCAGTAGAGTGTCACAGGAATGACCCTTTAAAGAATTAAATGGTGTTTGTCAAAGATAGTTCAGATTTTCCCAGGGATTAGCTCTTATCACCTGATTTATGTGCCAAGAAATTGTGACAACCTAGAAACTATTGAAATTTGTTTCTCTTTTTGCTTCACAAACTTTCCTCCCTCAGTTTTGAACCTTTTCTATTTCTGTCAAATAAAACTCTGACTTCTGGTGTGAAACTACTTTAGGATGCCTGACTGCATCATTACAGAGATAAGCATTTCTGTTGTAAATGCAGTAATTCTCTCTCAACAGGTAATTACAGAAATATACACATACATATACAATAAAATCCTTTCATGGCTGCATGCCAACTTGATAAACAAATAGGTAGTGATGTTGTTTCTTTGAAATCTTTGCAATAATTGCTGGAAAATCCTGTACCTCCAGATGTGAAAGTTAGAAGTCAAATGAAGCTTCCAGGCCTTTAGATCCAGCAGCGTCACTGCGTTCTGATCTTACAGTGTTGGAAGATTCAAGGTTCAAACTTATATCAGTTCCAAAGAGATCCACTTATATTTGATGTAAAGAGAGAATGGACAGTCACTACAGTCCACTTGAGCAGTCACAACTTAGACTTCACTGGATAACGAGATTTCTCAGGTAATTTTTAACCTTGATTGGAAGTCCACATTCTTATGAAAAGGGAGTTTAAATTCACCTGCAACTCCTGTGTTCACACCTGACTGGTGGTGACAGGGAGACAAGGTGAGATTTCAGGGGTCTCTAATGAAACATCACACTGTGCTCTCATCCTCAAAAAATAGGACTTCCCTTTTCAAAAGCAGACATGGAAAACACAGGTATCAGGTTTCATCAGCTCTGTCATTTCTTCTCCAAGTTTAGACTGCAAGGAATATATTACTTTAATGTTTGAATAAATCCCAGGCACCAAAATTTATTTCTTGCCTACAGCATCAATTCCTCTTCAGACACCTTTCTGTACTCATTTTTGCCTTGGCTGGCAAAGAGCAAAACCTGTGTCAGGACAGAGACTGGAGAGCAAAAGTAAAGCTGATGAAGAAGCAGCTTTGGCAGTCCCTGAATGGCCATGTTTTCACTGTGTTGGTCTGTGCTAACAAAAGTCAGCCCAATCTTATTTACTTTTTCTACTGAAAAACAAGACTTTGAATTGAAAATCATGTTTACAGTGTACAAATCAGATTTGGTACTACTGCATCAACTGGAAACTGACCCCAGATTTCCTCCTGTGCTGGGCATGGGATGTTAAGAGTCCCCACCAGAGGCTGCTCCTTTTGATGTGCAACTCCAGAGACATCTCTGCAGAGGAAAACTGTGTAGCACTGCAAAATGAAGCTCTTTACCCTGATAACCCAGGAAAAACTCCTGATAACAGCAAACACTTTGGAGAGGACCCTAGGGAAACCTGAGGACAGTAAATCCTTCTGTCTAGGGACAGGAAACCAATGAAAGAAGGGAAAAGCAGTCACCCTTGTGAATACAGCAATATTTTTTGATGTCTTGATGAGAAGCCTGTCTGGGAAGACACAAGACGTGCTAAGATGGAGCAGAGCATGAGTCAGGTGTTGGGGGCTCTGTAGGCTGTGGCAGATTCCCAGCATGACATTGGACAGATCTGATTGGGAGTTCTTACAGAAGAAATGGTGCCCAGAGAGAAGTGTCCATGGTACAATAATCTTTCTGTTTAAAAATTACAGTGGTCTTGCAGTGCTGTACTTTTCTGCACTCTGGCTTAGAGGACTGGCAGGCTCGGTTGTGGGGTTGTGGCACTACCTGGGGAGTTGTGGCACCTGAACAGAGCAGAAAGCTCTTGGAATAGCAAGGAAGACACATCACCTGTGAAACTGCCCTGGTGAATTTGCAGTGTTTGCACAGATGTATGGAAATTGAAATGGAACTGTTTTCTGCAGCCAGGATATGTAGAGGAAGAATAGCTGGTAGCTAAGGTTGGTGCACTATACAAAATCTTGCCACTAAGTCACACAAAATTTGTGAAATCCACTTCCTAGCAGATTAGAAGTTTCATATTAAGGGGTCTGTATTATAATGCTGCACAGAAGACTCCTGAAAGGTTTCAAGGCCAAGCAAGAGATGATTAGCTGCAATATCAAAGCAGAGGGGCTCATTTAGTCCAATGCTATTGATCTTAAATACAATCTCTTCTTTGAGAGACAGCAACTTCTAAAAGAAAAGTAAAAATAAAAATAAGAAAAAAACCCCCCTCATTCAAAAGCAAATCACAACATGACAATTGTAAAGAAAATGAAAACATGACATTTCTGTTCTTCCAAGAGGCTTTGGAGAAATGCTGCCCATGATTTTGCATCTAAATACACTTTGAATCAAAGTTTTTCATCAGCCAGCCATATAGCATATTTCTAAAATTCCAGATGAATAGAAATGCTTCCAAGTTGGTCAGCTATAGTAACACCCAGTGGTTCACATAATGATGGTATTTACTAGCTTGAATATTTTAAAAATGCACCTACCTTGACCTTACATCTCCAAAAATTCTCAGTCAGATGCATTTGATTCTCCTTTTACTGAGATCAGGTAGAGATGAAACTGAGTCTTTGAAGTCACAGGCTTACTGCCCACATGCTGGCTGAATTTCCACTGCTAGGAGAAACTTTCCTTTACAAATTCATCCTCACAGAACAAGTTTTTGAACACTGGGCCCATGTAACTTGAAAGTCACATGTTTTTTGAATGTACCACAGGCAATATGTTGGCCATGCTTTCACAGTCTGTAATTTTAGTATTTTTCTTCATAGGGGAATGTGGAGACACAAGCACCAGATGTACTAGTCCAGAATAACATACTGGTAAGTACATTTCCAGTAGAGATTGACATTATGCATTGATTACACAGTGGCCATTGCAACTGCTTTAATTATTTTTCCATGAAAAGTGACTGAATCACTAGTGTGAAGAGATATTTGCCTCAGAATGTGGAAATCACACCTGTGATTAGGCCAGCTGAAAATGCTGGGCAGATGGACACAAGGAAATAGCTATGAATAAATATTTTCAGTGAAACAATAGCACTGCTTGTCTGATCTCTGCCCATCAATCACAATGAAAGATGCATCTACCTGATGTCCTTTGGGGGTACAGTGTAATCTATAAGAAAATTTTCTAGGTGAGAATTTTGGAGATCTCCCTGCTCTGCCTGTCCCAGCATCTCTTTTTTTTGTTCCAATGTCTTCATTCCTTTTTAGGGTACTGGCCATTTTTGATAAACCACTTTGAGATAATCAGGTGAGACTCACTTCAGAGCAACAAAAATTGAGATGTGAGTAGTGCCACACTTTTCCAGTGATCCATCTTTTCCTCTCATCTGACAGATAAGCTAGTATAGAGCAAGGAAGATCTGTTAGAATCAATCCTCGCTTGCTCTGGCCATTCTGACAAAAGAGACTGCCACCTAGAGTGAATTTTCCAGATTTTTTGGGAATGTGCATATGAGACTTGCAGCTGCTTGTATATCTTCTCACTACATTTGAAATATGTAAGCCTAGCTTTCCTGTCCCATCTTTTTCCAGAAGCTCCCAGTGGTTATAAATATTCTTTCCTGCCCTCACTGAAAATAAAGAAAAAATTTAATAATAATAATAATAATAGTAGTAGTAGTAGTAGTAGTAGTAGTAGTAGTAGTAGGAAGAAGAAGAAGAAGAAGAAGAAGAAAAAATCCAAACTGAAGCTCAAGGTACAGTTCACATATTGAAGGTTAAAGTGATTAGACATTTCTATACAGCTATCTTTCCCTGGGAACATCTGGGACCTCAAGTACTTTCAAACCATGAATGTTCTGCAAATATCAATGCTTACAAACATCTTAAGAGGTTTGTAAACTCAAGTTCTGTTTCAAGACAGAAGCAAAAACATTGCTTTTTTAACAGCAAAAGATTAAAAGGAATAGTTTTGAGTGGCTGAGGACAAAAGGACAATTAATCCTTCTCTGTTCTTTTTAACAAGGCTGTTATGTCCAGTACACATACGGACACATAAATACTAATAAACTTACAAGTAAATGTTTCATTGAAATATGACTGTGATCTCTGTTTAACTCGTAGAGTGTTCATGCTTTCCACATGAATTTAATTACTTGCTTGAACTGAATATAGTGTCCTTAAATATTGTTTTTCAAGTCTCCTTAGACTTCCCAGGAACTCTGTCCTTAATATCACTGCATTTATGAAAATTTACAATGAAAATTTATGGGTAAGAATCCCAAGGATCCTGTTAAATAAGGAGATACATTTTAATTAAAGAATTTAAATGGATCTCTGAAAGACTGGTGCCAATCCTATTTTTTTTAAGGTTTTCAATGAAGAAATATTATCCTTCAATAAAAACTGCTTCACTCTGGGGCTCATGTTACTCTGTCAGTCATTCTTCAGAGACAAAGCAAAAGCTTCTTACATGATATTTGAAAATGGAAAATAGACATTTTTCAATCCAAAGGGAGGCAAAAAATACATGTATTTGTGGAAAACTATGTTACTGTAATATGTTTGCTGCAGTTCCAGTAGGAAAGAATACTGTGTGAATAGAATGGTAATGAAGGCAGCTACATGTGAAAAACCCTTTGTCCTGAAGTTTTGATTAAAGGTAAAGAGAAAAAGAATCTAGAAATAATAATAACAATAAAAATAGAAAAATACAATAATAACAGAAAAAACCCAATAGTAATAGAAAAAAAAAATTGCACAAAACAAATCCAATAATAATAGAAAAAATAACAATAATAATAGAAAAACAAAGGTACCTTGCTGAAGCAGAGATTCTTGTTTACTTCTCTGATATCAAGGAATAGACCAATCTAATATTATTACCTAAAACAACAGAGAATTCACATCCTTATCTTGGTGGGCAACAGCTATTTGACTAGTTTGAGTTGCAGCTGAACGTAGAATTGCTTCTGGCAGAAAAGTCATTAAGACACAACGCCGACACTTGTACAGATGCCTACAGGCACTCCTGCATTATCAAGCTTTAATGGAGATGTTCATGATACTTGCTGAGTGTTTGCTGCATGAGTTGCACACAGTCAGGAGAGGAACATGAGGGTTTTCCATAACCCTAAGGTTATGTGTTGATGATCTAGCAGTTACAGACTGAAAAAGTGCCTACGACTCAGTTTAATGACCCTCTTGGTTCAATAACGCAGCATATCATCGTTTGCAGACATGAAACATCTGTTCCAACCACATACCATGGGTTTTGCAGTGGTAAAGGAATAAAGAAGCAGATGGGTTCCCTAATGTCAATGGCGTTAGTGTTTATTTAGAGATCACATATTGAATCTCAGGCAGTCTCTATGTTTCGGACCCACTTCCAGCAGCAGGGTTTAGCACTGCTGATTTTAACAACACAAAGCCTTTTTGAAAGGCCAGATTAATGGTACACCCCTGGATTTGTATGTCAACAAAAAAAGCTTATTTCCAGGAAGGAGGTTTTATTTTGGGGAGGTTGAAGCCTGTATTTACTATGAAAATGTTACTTTTACAGCAGTTCAGACATGCACATATCCAAGACAATTGCAGTCTGACTTCCAAGGTACCAGTAGGCATGCCAGGGCTGCCGGCTTGACTCAATTTTTGACTGCACATAAAAAGGCCCAAGGGGTTTGTATGATGTCTGCTGGTGGTGTGACACCAGCTCCCAAGCTGGATGGAACAGGGAAAGCTCAGGTACACCTGTGTGTGAGGCAAAATTATCTCCAAAATTAAGATCACTGCTCCAGATAGATATTAGTGCTGACCTTTATGATACTTGTCAGAAAAATGTTAATATTTTTATAGTTAATTTTTCCTGAAAAGTCAGATTTTCCTTAAATTTTGAGTCATTCTCTCTCATAAACTCTTCACCTTGTACTTTGCTATCCTCTACCTAAATTTAACACCTGCTAAATAGATGAAATTTTCCTTGCATTCATTTCTATGCTTGTCAGAAATTTAAGATTTGAATGTCATGATCACTGAGTCACCACACCAGCTGAGATCAGATCCCTCATAATTTATCAGCTATGCAAATAAACTTATTTTACTTCATTATGTGGCAGGAATTTGAAGAGAAAGTGCCTCCAGATGACTGAAATTCTATTGCCACCAAGCAGAGTCACTTGGGACTGTACGCTGGAGTTGGCGTTTAACTTTGCATCTTCCATCAGCAAAAGCAAAATTGCATTTACTACCTCTATTTAACAGCAATCTTATCTCTCACTGTTCTCCTTTTTGGGGTTTTAGCTCCATCAGAATTGCTGTTAGTTATCAAATTCCTGGCTGCATCTCACACTTCTAATTAAATTTGAGGCCTCTCTTGTCCGGAAACCAGCAGAGAATAGTTAAATGGGGCTTCTATAGTGACTGATGCAAAACAGTTGTATTCATGATGAAATACAATTAAAATTTTAATATATCTTATCTGCTACAGCCAGTGATCCAGTTGGAACAAGCCAGTTGCTGCTGCTGCTGAGTGTGTCCTTGTAAATAGGGATTCAGAAAAGTGACTTTGTCTCTGCCGAATTGTGTTGGTTTTCTTAAAAAGGGCAAAAAAAAAAAAAAAGAAGGAAAGTATCAAGGTCCAAGATGTATAACTTCTTATATTTGAATTCTATGTGGCAGAATTATTTTGGGGATTTTCTTTTCAATCTGTGAAGACTGAAACTGATTTATGCCACTTGAATTTCTGTCCCACAAACAGTTGGAACAACAATCAGACATTTGTTTCCAAGTCAGACAAAGGCTGTCGAGTTATGCATACTCATATACAATATATTTGCCAGGCTTAGAGGAGAGAAACCAACACAAATCAAAGCAGCAGCTACAAAAAATTACAATATGCTTTTACAGTCAATGTGCAAGAATCCATTCCTCTCAGCAAACAAGGGAAGATGGTTGATTATATGGGAGGAATTAATCATAACCCCAAGTATGTATCTTTTATAGTCCGTGATATTTGACAGTGGCTAAATAGATTTCTAAGCCTTCACCAAAGGAAGTATGAACAGAAAATCCTATGGGGAGCTTGAAAACTCTAGAAGAAATGAATTAAATGTGTTCTTATTTCCCACTGAATCAATCCACACACTTTCTCTCTCCTGTATCTGTATTTTTTAATGGTTACCTTAAGGAGACCTCTAGCCATTCTTGGGAAATGAGGAAGAAATTCTCTTAAAAATGCAGGACTGCTCTTTTCTGTAAATGTGGTGGGAGAGGATAACTGTGTGAAACTGCTATGCAATCTCTCTTGGAGCATTTTTAAAAAAATCAATGACATTGAGTAGGAGCCATCTGCCTGAGAGTTTGATATCTAGGCTAAGGAAATCTTGCATATACCACTTACATAGTCAGTAAAATGTTTGGCATCTCCAGCAAGAGATTGATTCCACCCTATGCTAGATACTTAAAGCAAATGGGAAAAATGACCCTCTGGAGATGCCTGTGTTTTGCTGCGGATAGCAGTGCAGCCCAAGCATCTAACTTTTATCTAAGTGAAATTAAATTCACCCATACTATGTAGAAACCAGTGTAAAAAATTCCCTGTTTATGCCTACAGTCCACAATTTAATAATTCATTGCAGCCAAGGCATAGCTATCAAATACCCATGGGAAATGTAAACCTTTAAGGGGATGGATTTGCAGGACTCAAAATGTCCCAAAATGTGAGACAAAAGATAAGCCCTGGCACTTGGCTGAGCAGTGCTCTTCACCTTTCTCACTGGGACAGGCAGAGCTCCCCCCTTATGGCCAGTGAAGGCAGCCTGGGACTTGGGATATGAATTCTCAGCTTGAGACAAATGTTTGGTGCCTCAGCACTCAGACAAGCAAGGGAAAACATTCCCTGGCAGTCCTCTCAGTACAGGCTGATTTTAGTGAGAAACAGCAGCTTTGATTTTAAGTGTCTGGGGTGAGAATAGAATCCTCGGCTCAGCTTTTGTAATCCATAACAAAGGCTACAAAATATCCTTTTTTAGTACTAAGGACAGGTCCAGCCTATAGTGCATCTTCTGGATTGTGAGTCGTGAACTTGAATGAAAGCCAGAGCCCATCTGGTTGCTGTGGCTCCTTCCACATCCACCTCCTTAGCATGCTGGGCTAAGTATTGTCCTCACTGCCAAAAAAGAACAACATTCCCTTTCCCAGACCTTCCCTGTTAAATCCATGCAGATTTGCTAGTTAATGCTATAAAGGAATGGTTCCATTAGGTTCACAGCAGTGCCTCTAAAAGAGAAGTGTTTATAAATCCCTATTAAAGCTTTTGTGAGATGTCAGCATGGGGCAGGGGGAGAAGAGAGGGGATAAATGAAATGGGGCACCTGGTGGGGCAACCAGGTGAAGAGTTGGTGGAAGCTCCCACTCCTGTGTTCCCTGAGCTGCTGCCTGGGGTGCCAGCCTGGTTCCAGGGCAGCTCCTGCTGTCCTGTACCCCAAAACTAAGCTCTATTTTCATTTTCCTTAATATTTCACCCAGACTGAACCTAGAGATGAGTTCCATGTGGCTAACTCTGGTTGCTGTTAAATCTCTTTACTTTGAACATGAATAAAGTCAGCCACTGAAGTTTTTATCAGAAGCTGGTCTGGCAGCTGGCAACACCCTCCCTGTGTTTCTATTACTAAAAGCCATCAACCAGGATTTATATTTCAGCCATACCATTTGTTTCAGTGCACTTACATTTGTTTCAGTAGGTTTCAGGCAGAGAGCACATGAATTAGCTATTTCATCATCATTCAGTGACACTGACAGATGTACAAAATACAGACACCACACACGAAGCACAAACAAATCTAATCATGATTTTTCCACCATTACTACTATTCATAGAGGAATAGGATGGATGGACTCCACAGGGCTGAAATAGCACCACTAGCTTTGTTCAAGCCTGCTCACTGCAATAGCACCACTTATTACAAATGTTCTTTCTCATGGTGCTTGATGAATGTGCTTTAAGCTGGATTTTATTTTTGAACTCTGACTCAGAAAAGAAACTTTCCAGAAACAGTCTGGCTGTAGAAACCGTTCAATTAAAAACAAAACAAAACAAAACAAAACAAACAAAACCCAAAAAACAAGCACCAAAAAGCTCCAAGAAAAACAAAGCGATGGTTAAGTTCTAGATATAGTTATAGTCAATACCCAGAAATAGCTTTCCAATATTGCATTTTTTTCCCAATCACAATTAATTTTATTCTGAAGGACAAGGGTAGAGAGAAAAGGCTTTAAAATGTATGTGAGCCAGGTGACAATTCATCTATTTGCTCATGTCCATGGCAGTATCCTGACCTGATAATGGACCCACAAAAGTAGCTGCCTTTTTTTCTTTTTTAATAAAACAATTTAAAAATATTTATTCCAACAAAACATTTTCTTCTAAATATTTCAGAGTCTGAAACTTTTTCCATCTTATGTTATTACAAAAATGCAAGTCACTGTCAATATTAAAACAGATTTGGACAGAAGAATTCTTATAAATTCTTGTTTCTGAAATGTAAAACCAGCAAATTCTGACTTCATAATCTTCCTTGAAAAAACAGTGTCAAACGGCTTTTTGTTTTGAAAAAGATGTTTTGTACTGGATTTAGATTTTTCAAGAATGGAAAATATTGATTATGTTATTCTTTCCTAGCTTCCAGACAAGATGATAACTTACTTGTTGAGCCCTGGATGAATGATTGTGATTCCTTTCCTCTCAGAGCCACAGAGCCCACATTTCAGAGCAAGGTTTGGGAGGATGTTCTTGAATTCTGCTCTGGATTTTGGGGCACTTAGGGCAGAACCCATCACTCCCTGGTTTACTGGGAACAGTTGCATGCATAGAATGCCAAGTTTAATTTATGCAAATGAATCTGCATCAGACAGAGAGGAAGCAGAATATTGCCATCTCCCACCTGATAATGCAAGATAACTTACACATATCCAGGGAATAAGGGCAAACTTTAGAGATTATACAGGAGAATCTCCTGGTGGTTCTTTGGGTGCTCCAGAGACAATACAGCAATACCCAAAATGCATTTTCCCAGATATCAAAGCAATGCCAAAGCATAAATATGGTTATCTCACCAAATAATAATAACTGAGCATGAATCTTCATAAGCCAGTGATCATCTCTCAGCTATGTGTGTGAAAATAAAATAATAATTCCATTGTAAATAAATTGTACTTGTGTTAGTAAAAACATGTAACCATGGAGTTACTTAATGGAAAATTTTTTACATTTCCTAATATCTCATTAATGTTTTCAGCTGTGATTGAGGGGCTAGATGGAAGCAATACAATGCTATAGAGAAGCTTCTTGATCAAGCCTTTAAATGAATGGATCATTCATTGAGGAATAGAGAAAAAAATAACTTGAAATTTTCCTTTACTCTGTAAGGATGCATCACCTTAACAACAACTCTGTTCCAACAATTATTTCAAATTGCAATGAAATAGGAGAAGAATCAAGCTAAACACATAAAACTAGATGCTTTCAGCTCAGATGCATCTTTTGTTTCCGGGAGATCTGAAGAAATTTTGAATACTGAGCTCAAAGTGGATTGGCCCTTTCATGGTGCACAGCTACACCCTGAACATTCAGAAACAGGAGTTGACTTTTGAGAAGTGAAAGTTAGTGAAAAACAAACTTGCAAAGAGCAACCAAAAAACCCCCCAAAAACATGCAGAAAAAACCCAAACCCTCCTGTGACAGATAACAGGCTGTGGCTAAACCCTGCTGAGCTCATTTTCAGTTTTGCTTCACAGACCTTGATTCAGATTACAGCACTTCTGGGACCTCAGGAGGTATTGATTGGGGAAGTTTTTGGAAGCCATGAAGTTTGTCTCAGGCTCTTGAGAGGAAGAGAACTGAGTCAATAGAGAATCCTCGCTGGAGGAATGGAATAAAGCACATGGAGTTAGCACGAGCAGCTGGTGCCTTGTTGCAGGCAGTGGCTGTGTGACAAGGAGGGATTTATAAAAATGTAAGAAAGCAAGGGAAGAAAGAATTAATGATGCAGATTATCGAGAGTATTATGCTGAAATCTTGGTAAGAAGGATGTGGCTGTGCCAGTGCACTGTGGTGATTTCTCCTAGACTCTTTGAAGCCATCTTTAGATGTGAGGAGAAACATTCAAACCCCTTGGCAGTCTAATGAAAACTTGTTTTCTCTGGAAAACTTTCTTAAGAAAACTGTTTTCCAAACCAGAAAATTTCCTTAACTTTTTCATATTCATTGCAGGAGTTAAATCAGTTTCCTTTACTGTTCAGAAAATATAATGTTTTCCTTTACTGTTCAGAAAATATAATATTTTCAAACAGTGAACTAGGGTATGCAAAGTAGACAAAAATTTAAGCCATAAGCATTTGGTTTGTATTCTTTCAGATTTTGCCAGTTGGGTTTTAGCTGGTGATAGGACTTGGATCAGAGCTTGATGTCTACTGCAGTCTTCTGCCTCCTGCATGAAACCTTTGTAAACTTGGGTTGTGGGGTCATGTCTGGACTATGGGGTTTAGGTGTTTGTGATGTAGGGTCTCTAGACAGAGACATGATCCTGGAGAAGGGAGCTATGGTAGATTCCTACCTCACTTGCAGGGTTTTCTCCCTGCTTATTACATCTTTGTAGCTTGCCTCAATAAAGCTGCAAAAGCATTAATTTAGCAGCTCACTCTGTCCCCCCACTTAATGCACCCTTGTTGCTCTGACTCTGACTGGGTACCTGAAACAGGGCAATATTTGTGTCTGGTGATCCCCAAAAAGGATGCAGGGGGTCAAGCACAGCCCAGGGGACTGGGTCTCATGAGCTTGTGCCTGATCTCTTTCTACTTAATGCGACTCACAAATGCAACTCACAAATCTACATGTGTTAATACTTCAGAATTACATTTGGGGATGCCTCAGTGAATTCTAGCAGAAAAAAAATGCAAATAAATGTAGATTTCTGTTATTATCAGCTTCATCAAAGCAAACAGCCAGCAGAAGGGCCATTATTAGACTTTGATAAGAGTGCGTATTGAATGATTTCCCTAAGGAATTCAGTAAAACTCATCTCATTCCATTTCCATTTATATAATAATATCAATTGTTTCACACAGAAACACCTGCAAACAGTGTTGTCTGACCTCTTTATTAATTTATTTTATTTCTTGAAGGGGAAAAGTGCAAGAACTGTTCTTTTTAAGTACAATATTGTAATTTCAAAATGTGAGAGAGAGTCTGGAATAAAGGTATTCAGAGAGAAGCTGAGGAAAGTAGTGTCACAAATGAATAATCCTGAATTAATAAAGTAATGTCTCTGCAAAGAAAATGCTTTTGTGTCACAGATGAAGAAGAGACTGAAAAAAAGAGAAGAGGGAAAAAGAGAATGTCGAAGAACAAGAATTTCTTTCCTGAGAACAAATAAAATGAGGGAATTTGGTATGAATAAGTAACTTCCACATCTTATGACAATCCAGCAGCATTTGGCAAGTAATCAAAGTTGATTTTCTTTCCATTCAAAGGCATCATCAGAATTATTAGCTTTTGTAATACCTATATATATATAAAGCTGAGACATGTTTATAACTCTATTTCAGTGCTGGAAAAACTTCTCTTGCATAATACTGTACAAGGTCACCCACAAAAAAATCATTCCTAGAAACAATTGCATCTCTGATGTAAAATAAATTCTGAATGCATTTTATAGCTGATATTAAGCTGATATTATCAGCTTTGTAGAAAATATCCTTGCCAAGGAATCTATTCTTACAGAGAATGTTTGTCTCCATGAAGGGTTTGTGAGGAATTGCAGGGAGCAATTTGCTGTGAGTAACAGTGATTCAGTGCAGCTCTCTGCTAGTGATTTACCTTTCTGCTCCTGTGTAACCCTGCCAGACTCATGGTCTGGTTGATTGGCAGGACTTTTAGTAGACAGTGCTTGGGCTGTGTTAAAATCATTAAGCATAATTGGTAATGTAACCACTAGCAGCTGCATCTAACGAGAAAGGTGCAAAGATTTGCTAAACCTTTGTTTTATTAGATAGGGAAAATTATGAGAGAAACTTGGGTCTGCAGAACAGAGAGCTGGAAAGACATCGCAGAGCCTAAGACTCTTCCACATGCTAACCATGAAGTATTTGATTCCTGGTGAGAAATTTATAACTTTATTTTACCTTAAGGTTGATGGACAGTCTTACCTTTGTGTGATTCCAAATCTCCCTGACCAAAATCTGCTCCACAGCCCCACACCACTAAGAGACAAAAAGTTCCTCTAATTTTGTATTACTCAAGGCAGATTATGTACATCTGTTCAGGACTGTTTCAAATACTCTTTTTTTTTGAGACAGAGGTGATCTGTGAATGCTCTTAGGACTGTCAGAGAACAGAACAATGGGAAATGGTCACAAACCATGCCCAGAGAGGTTCAGGCTGGACATTAGGAAAGAATTTCCTGATTTTATTGGCAGTGGCCATGAGGGAAGGTGTGGCCTCCCCATCCTAACAGTTCTATAAGATCTGCTTTTACAGAGCCATGGCTGACCTGAGCTACTGATGTTGACACACTCAAGCTGGGGCTGGACAAGAGGATCCCTGACATTGCCTTCCAACAAACAAGTCACAAAGGAGTCTGTGACTGTCCCCAGATATGTAATTCAGCAAAATTATTCTACATCCTCTTGGGCTTTGTTCCACCAGATGAAACTAAATTACCTTAGAGTCTCTGCTGTCTTTACAACCCCCTTTTCACAACTACTTCTGAATTTCTCTGCTCTGTTCCAGCTCCATTTTACATTTGTATTCCACTGTAAATGATGTTTCTAGAAACCAGCTGGGAAAAGGGTGTTCCTTTTTCTAATGTCTTTTCCAGAGACATTAAATATTTTCTCCTGAAGGAATCTGTATATATCCAAATAAATATTTGAGTTTTTCTTGGTCACATCACCCAAGTGGCTCTTGCTCATCCTATTGTTGTCTTATTTACCTAAATATTACTTTTCTTCTGCCACTTCCTAAAAAAGGATTCAAGAATAAACATGACTTAATTTCTATAAGGATATTAACTATACTTTCTGGGAACAAGTATTTAACTTTAATCATCTGATTTAAATTAATACAGACCTTAAAGTCATCTCATTCCTACCATTAATATTCAGATTTTCTTTAATTTTTTCCAGTTCCTCTAACTCTGTGTTGTGCAAACTTCATAAGCACATCCTCTCTATGTTACATTTCTGAAGTAATGTCAACCTGATGCCAGTTCTAGGGAATTCCAAAAATAACTTCCCTTCAGCTAAATATTTCTTATTTTAACACATGCCATTGTAATCCCTTCTCTAATCATGACTTGCCTTGTAGTTATTCTACTAATAATGATTTTATGCAGTGTAACTGCTCTATTCCCATGCTGCACCATATCAAATGCAACTCTGGAGTCTGAATAGGTTATTTCCCCTACCTGAAAGAAAAGAATGGTTCCTTATCAACAGAGGAATTAAGCACTAATAAAACACAGCAGTTTCCCTTATTGAGAATTGAAATTATGACTGTCTAAACATAGGAATATGGTGCCCCTTAAGGCATCCTGTGGTATCATGTCTGGTCACCAGCTACTGTTCCAGAATGTCACTGCCCTTCTGTGAGTCCTGTGTCACATCTGCCAAACCTGTGTGCCTGCACTGTATAGAGCCCAGGACACCTCAAAGGGTGTCACTTGCATTCATCCAGGACATCAAATTGAACCATCACTGTCCTTGTAGACTCCTTGTGTGCATTCTACAGCACAAGTTTCTGGGAGCAAATGGTGTTTGTTTGGCTGGCTGCTCAATGATGTCCACAGAATGACAGCTCCTCTTGGGAAAGAGTTGGAATTCAGCTGAAGATTACAGACTTTATCCCAGATATCTGGGTGAGAGCTGATGACTGACCTTCCAGGACAGTCAATAAACAACTTGCTTTGGAGACTGCAGAGCTGCTCGTTGCCCACCATCACTGTCTGCTTTAGAAGGACTGGAGTCCCCACAGACTGCAGCAGCTTTTTGAACACCTTGCCCCAGTGTCAGCATCCAGATGTGGATATCTGTACTTAAATCCCTTGATCTAGCATACATTCCCATCCTAAATTCCTGCTGCCGGCAAGTGAAGTGCTGAATGCCTGGATGTCTCCTTCCATCCCTGTGTGTCTGCTCACTCCCCAGCAGAGCATTTGAACAGCTCAGTGCTTCTCTCAGTGTGGTTTTAAGTGACTGGTTTGATGAAGCATCCAGCTCAGGAGGCTGTTGCATCCTCTAATGAATCTCAGTTAGGCCCTTGCTCACAGTACCTAAGTGACATTTTTGCTTTGATCAGTGTCAGTCCATTAAACCCATCTCTCAGAGATCCCTGTGCTCAGCTTTATGACTGCTGGGAGATGTTTAGAATATGATCATAACCAAATAGACATGCCTGCTCCTCTGGGTAATGATGTCATGGTCATTTTCTGGTCTGACACATCTTGCTTGTCAGAGTGATCCAGCAAGAATTTAAAAGAAGGTAAATTAACTACAGTGTTGTCTTGTGCTGTGAATTCATGCATTTGTGGTGCTGTGGTTGATCACCTGCATTGCTCAGCTGCAGCCAACTAAATGAGACCTTTTACTGATGCAGCATTCCTAAAGCCATTTGGCCCATTGTTCATTATGTGCTTTTTAAAATTGTCACAGGAGATTAACTAACTAATGGTGGCTGGGCAGGAACATTCATCCTGGGTAGGTTATTGCAGAAGCTGAATTTTGCTTCTGCTATTGGGAGCAGCTGGTTCTGGTCATGGTTGGTGAGAGAGGACTGGGCCATTGGGCAGATCCAGATTAGGAATGCCAGTGTGGCAAAGGTTTTGTAAATACAGAATGCAAATGCAAACATAATGACCTCAAAAAAAAAAAAAAAAAAAGAAAAGATTTCTCTGTGGTGAATAATGGCATAAAGCATCCCACATCCCTTAAAATTCATGGCATAGGGGTTTCTGAACCATAGCTGTCCTGGAAAATGGTCTATAACTTTTTAAATTTATTTAATCTATCTTATTTGGTAGATGATCGTGTAAAAAGTTTCTGTGCATTAGAAATAAATCTAAAAAATTTTTTTGAGGTATTTAAGTTTCAGAGAATAAATATGGTGCATTCCTGGGGATATTTTGAAATATTTTTACCTCCCCTCCCTTTCACTTCCCTCCCTTCCATCTGCCAAGTAAAGGGAAGTGCAGAAGTAAAAGGAGAAATGTAGAGTAATATCAGAATTTAGTCATATAAAAAGTATCTCAACTTCAGAAAATCAACTTTTTTCCTCCATAAACAAGAACACAATTTACAGACACAGGAGAAAAAAAATAATTAAGAAAAACATATGAAATTAAACCAAGCCAGATCCACAACCTTTTAATGAGAAGTCTCCATTAAAAGAGGATAAAGACTAAGTCAAGTATCTGTATACAATATAAATAATATTGGAGCATGTAAGAAGAATTATAGTTAAGGCTGGTTGCATATCGATTTCCACTGGTATGTAATTTAGGTCTAATTTCCCATGGAATCATAATTTTTAGTCCTTTAAATCCGGGGATAAGTGGTAAAACACTAAAGGATTAGATGAAAGCATTCATGGAACAGAGATCTCCTTTTCAAGCCTTTCTCTCCGCCTCTCCTTTTAGACAGAGAGAAATAGTTTCTCATCTGAGCAGGTGAAGGTTTTTGAAGCACAGGGGGGAGTATCTGTGCATCAGCCTGTCTGTCTGTCTGTCCATCTGTCTATGACAGTCTCTGTCACACTCACACGTGGGTGCCATGAGGGGAGGGGGCTGGCAGGCACACAGTGACACACAGGGACAGGAGACACCACTCTGGTGTCACATTTGGGGTACCAAAACCCTGGTCATGAGAGGGCTGATGAAACCCATGGAGGTTCACCCACAGCATCACTGGGAGCTGATAGTGCCAGCCAAGGGGCTTTCAGGCTCAGGGCTCCATTTAAAAATCCAAAATTGAAGCAATCTAAGCTGCATGTAGACGTGGGTTTCTCAATTACTCCCTGCCTGGAGTACCAGCAGGGCTCAGGACTGTGTGACTTGCACTGTTGTGTGTTTGTCTTTTGGAAGTGGGAAATCTGCAAAAAAGAAGAGAAGTTCCTCAAAGAAAGGCAAGAATTACAACTGTTAATAGAGAAGGTGCATATTTATGAAGCTTGCCTTCTCTCCAGACAGCAAGGAACAAAACTGCATGAAATACAGTGTTTTCCCAGGAGTTAGATCTTGATGATTATTTATAAGGAGCTCCCATAAACCACTTTAACAGTATTTTAATTTAATGCACTTAGTGCTTTCATAGTAGTTGTAAGCAAAGGGAAGTTTTATGGCCCAGCTGAATGCGCACTGGGACACAGATTGTTGGCACTTGGAACACAGGAAACGATGCCTTTCTGCAGAGAGCAGCCCTGCTGGGCACAGGAACCAGCTGCCTACACACAGCCCTCCTGAGCCCCATGTGAGCTGAAAAGAACAGCCCACTTCTCTCCACGGAGAGTCCTCTAAACAAAGTAAAACTGATATTTTTGATTCTTTTCTCATCTTGCCCTAGATGGAGAAGTTTCATATGGCCTGGAAGAGGAGAGTGGGTTCACATTTTATCTGCCCTGGGAGTACTTGTCTGCTGGGCAACATCTCTGTGCTGGCAGGGTTTAGCTGGCCAGAGCTACTGGGGGAATAACAGCATGAACTTCATGGGCCTGTGCTGTGGAGGGCTGCAGACTGAGGACTTTAGTGGTTCCCTTCATTGTGAAATCTTCAGCAAACAAATAAATCCCAGAAAGAACCTACTCCTGATTTGGAGGCATATTCATCTGGCATTATCTGTTGTGAGGAGTCTGCCTATTCCCAGAAGCAGCATATTCCAGAAGAAAAAGCTAGCTCCTCCAAGGTAAATGCAGTGGTAAACAGATGGAGTTTGAATCTACATCTACATTTCTTTTCCAGTGTAAATGAGATTAATCCACCTGAAGCTTCTGTGAGCACCTCCTGGCAACTCCCTAAATTCCCAGTTGTCTTCAGCAAATCATGACATTAAATAGCAAACAATCCACTGAGGCCACGGGCCAGGCCTCATTCCATTGCTCATCTATGTGACAGTGCAGATATTCAGCACCTCATTCTCAGCACCACTGGTGGTTGCTGTGTCACTGAAAATTCATTTTACCAGCTTGTTTCTAGATGTGCCCTCCCCATCCTGTGAAAATTCAGGTGAGTGTATGCTCTGTGTAGTCAAAAAACACTGTCTTCTTGATTCCTGCAGAGCTGTGGCTGCTGTTCACCCCTTCAGCCTGCTCTCAAGAGCTGTGAGCTTGGGCCCCATTATAGAACTCTGCCAATGCACTGTGGAAACTCCATATTTTGAGCTTCCAAGGCAATTCAAATTTGCCAAATGTTGTGATTGCTTACAACCAAGGTTGGTCAGTCTGGTGTCACCTCCACAGTAAAAAGCTCTGGAGAAAGTGTAGCCATTTGTAGCCACAGGCTTCTGGGGAGAATGGAGGTATCCTGCAGAGTGATTGTCAAAACAAGAAACGGATTTCCCTGGTGCAGTGATAGAGATGTACAGCAAGTTTCAGCAATCTAATTAGTTTCTTGATCAGAGGAAGACAAGTCTTCAAGGCAAGTGAAAAGGTCATTGCAAATCCCAGAGAAGTATTCTTGTCTTTTGTCATATTTGCTGACAGATATTTAAATAGAACCACTCACTTTTCCTGTAGGTAGTCAGCAGATGCCAGACAGCTGCCAAGCAGCAATGAGTTTGCACCACTGCCCTGACATACCAACACCAAGGAAGTGGATAAAACTGCTCAGTGCTCTTTCTGGGCTACTGGGAGACAGATCCGTGCAGCTAGCACTCACAGGGCTGAGGGATGCTTAGAGGATGTGCTGACTTCTCTGAGGGTTTAGCCTGGTACACAAAATTAGCAAGGGAAAGGAAAAGTGTCCTCTCACTGAAGCACTGTGAGAGGAAATGGGAGATGGGACCCTCAGAGAATTGCTGTATGATATGTCCTTAGCAAATTCTCTTAATATCCTCCAGAACTGCAACCTAACTACACACTGACTGCAAGAATGACTTCAGGTGCTGCAGATGAGGTGGGTTTATTCTCTTTCAGTTCTGTCTGTAAAACAGTTACAAGGGTACTTCTTTTCCCCACCTTTTCACTATCACTTCTTTTAACTGTAAAAGCTTCAAGGCAATCACAATGTGAATGGATATATTCACATTATAGCACATACAGAAGATGCTGATATGAATGAAGCCACCCTGATGAGAGGAGCAACAATTTTTATTGCATGCATAAAGTGTACAGCCAGGTTTCGGTATTAATCAATATTTTTATGGGAAGACAAGAAAAAAACTAGCTGCTTCCCATGGTACCTCATTCCATCAAAGAACCTGACCTTCTTCCTCTGTCAGGATTATTCAGTGTCCCTGTTCCATGGCTTCCAGAACACTCTCCAAACTAACATGGAAAGGATGTGTGCTGATAGCCCACATGGACACTTCTCAGAGAGTGGAACAGATATATTAATTTTTGTAGAAATGTTCTTACAGACTGGGAACAAGAGATTTCTTCTGGAAAAAGACTTCAGAATTTAAGTTATGAACTTGGAGAGAGAATAGGGGACTTAGACTTGTGTATTGCAGACAGGTCATTTGAAACCTGGTGAATCAGATCTCAGGTTTCAGATTATTAGATGATAAATGCATAAATTGGTTAATTTACTAGTTAGGTAGAAATGTACCTATGAAAGTAGAAGTTACTTTTCTTTGATTGGAAATCTGATGAAAGCAGGATGGATATCATATCCTATATTCTTGAAGAAATACTAATCCATGGGTTAATGGCATGCATGTGTTAAAGTCATAAATACATAACTTGATGGGTGCTTTTACATGCATGAGTTTATCACTCACTGATCATCTCTCCCAAAAGCAAAAGTAAGATTTTACTTTACTTTGACTTCCATGCCCCTCTGGTATGCAAATGGACAAAATAGATGTGTGAAATACCTTTAGATGTTCAAGAAAAAAAGAAGGAAGAAAGACATGATGTAAAAGCAAACTCAAAGAACACATTTGTTCCCTAGGAGGCTTTTTTTTTTCTTGCTTCTCCAAATCCTGCTTGCACAAACAATATATGAAATGCTCAGGAGGAAATTCTGCCTGTTAGTGTCTATATCTTCTTGAATAAATCTTCAGACAGAACAAAACTTACAAGTCTGATCCATTTTAATCTCCAAGTAGGCCAAGGAATTTAATTAATATTATTATGGAAGCTAGAGGATGGTAGCCCTCCTTTCCATCAACATTTTTTTTAATTTCATGGCTACGCATAAGTCAGGTGGGGCATTTGTGTCGTTCACATTGTGTCTGCCAAAGCTTCATAAGGCTGAACTGCATCTTGAATTTCTTTGCAAGGTGCATCTGGTGAAAAAAATATTGCTTGATCCACATTGGGACCTGAAGAGAACAAAATCTTCTGTGTTGTTCCTCCCATAACCTTTATGTCTCTCTGTGTGCACATAAACTATATTCTGTCTATACACACTGCCTGTCAATAGGCATGGAAAATGGCTTTCACAGCATTTACAATGCTCAAGGAGAAAGGAGGTTTGTAGGGATATTGAAGTTTAGATTCATCACATCAAACAGAAAGGGTTGAATTACAAATCTGAAAGAGGAATATTGAGAAGTAATTTATCTTTATTAAAATAGGGTTTTCTTTTCTTTTCTTTTCTTTTCTTTTCTTTTCTTTTCTTTTCTTTTCTTTTCTTTTCTTTTCTTTTCTTTTCTTTTCTTTTCTCTCCTGTAGGAATACACAAACTCTGACCCCCTGTGAATATATTCAGCTTAAGAAACTGACAGAAAATTAAGCTTAGGACAAGGAAATTAGCCCTTTCTAAAATTGTTTTTCACCTGATCAGTTTAGAGCAAAGTCCCAGAGATGCTTGTAGCGTTGTAAAGAAAGGATCAAGCATGGAGCAGGAGTGAGAAGCCAGAGCTGGGAGAAAGGTGGAAATGTCCATTCCAGTGGAAATTCTGGCTTGTCCCACTTGAACTGGCATGGTAGGAACAGCATTGGCTGGCTCAGCTTAGGTCCTACATGCACAATTTGGGATGTCTCTTCTGAGTCAACTTGTTTATAGAGACAAAAAGAGCAGGAATATTTTAGAGTCTGCCACCAAGTTGTCCCCCTTGGACAGAGGAGCTGTTTGAAGTGTCTGCACTTGGTTTGACATTGCCTGTGTCACTTCACAGGACAGCTTCCCCCATACTCCATTTCTGATCAGACCCTAACCAGGAAAAGACTTTGTAACCTGGCTTTGATGCCCACTCCCTTGCCTGTATGCTCTAACTTCTTTTCCTCCTCTGACTTTATAAAGTACAGCTCACTTGTGCTCTCCTTTTTGAAGTAGGTGTGATTATTCCACCACTCTGTGTATATGGCAACTGAGAGATGCAATTATGATGTGACTTATTCAGGTTGTAAATATGCCTTCAGAAAGCCCCCAAGCCTCCCAAGAGTCCCAGGTGTTTGTTTTTATCACAGAAGTGCATTTTCTCAGAATCAACTAACAAAATTTTTATTAATATGCTCATAGCACAACTCTTGAAAGAAGGACTATCTGTTCCTAAATTGTCTTGCTTGGATATAAATTAACATTTCAACTCCACAGGAAGAAAAACCATGTCCAGTAATGATTCCTCATTCTAATATTTGTCATGTAAAAACTAGCACAATCCAGATTATGGCACTAATGCATTGTGACAAAGCATTTTTTTTAAACTGAATAAATAAATTTAAATTATAAGTTTTAAATTATCACTTGAATTTCAAGTATGATGAAAAGAAATACTAAGGAAAACAATTAGAAGGTCAAAGAAAATGTGGCATTTAAAGAATACAAAAAATAGGGAGGTGGTTCATTTGGTTGTTTTTCTTTAAACTTTTATATTTTACTTTGTTCATGGATTGGAATGGAATCTATTTAAACAAGAATCTGAGGTTAATCTAAAGTGACATTTATTTTAGTTTTAAGTCAGGAATGCAAAACAAAATCTTTCTAGTCAGAGCAGCCCACTGTGTTTGTTGAGTCCTTGTGGATTAAATAAATTTAAAAATAAAATCTAAGTACATTTCAAAGCTCACCAGAATACTTAATGTAGGAACAGGCATGGCTTTTTTTCCCCCAGAAAACATTTAAAAAGCCTGAAGCAATTTAACAGTCTAAAGGCTATTTTTGCCTGATTTCTTCTGCCAGGAACAGTTGCAGAATATTCTCCCAGGAAGTTGTGAAAAACAAGATGCAAACATGTTGTATAGAAGCTGAAGAAACTTTTTGTAGACCTCAAGCTGCAGAGGGAGTTCAGGTGCTCATTTAAAGATTATTGGCCAGTTGAAATCCCAGATTTCTCCTTACTTGATGAAGCCTAATTACTTTATAAGAGAGCAGTGGACTAAATTAGCCTCTGGAGGTGCCTGTATCTCTCCATTACCTCCACAAGGAGTGTGGGGTGAAAATGCTCAACAGTTACCTGGGTATTAAGTACAATTTTTAGAAGTTAATAGTATTGCTGAATCTTTCTTCCTCCCTCCCCACCCCATTATATTGGTTGCATAACTTGTGCTGAGGATGCTGGGTTTGGGAGAGGAGAGAGAAGAGAGGAGAGGAGAGGAGAGGAGAGAAGAGAAGAGAAGAGAAGAGAAGAGAAGAGAAGAGAAGAGAAGAGAAGAGAAGAGAAGAGAAGAGAAGAGAAGAGAAGCTGAGGGGTGCTCAGCCTCGTTGCTCCCTGCACTTTCCTGGGAATGGGAAGGGGCAGGGAGGTGCAGAGCTCTCCTGGAGGCTGATGCCTCAAGTCTGTCAGTGTTTAAGAGGCCATTGAGCAAACTTCAGGAATGGCCCTGAAGAGGTCAGGCACCTGAACTAGATGATGATTGCAGGTCCCTTCTAACTGAAATATCCTATTCTATCCTACATACACGTAAGCCTCTACATATATTCACACACATATTCCAGAGTGTGACTAACCTGTAGAGCCTTCAAGATAGAATGAAACTCTTGTTCCTGCAACTCCCAGCTGCTCTGCAGAGATAAGTTTACCTGACTTATGGAGAGATACTGGATTTATTTTCACCTGATTTATGCATCTTTCATTCAAACCCAACTGTTACTGGTCAAATGTCATACATAAATTCTTCAATGTGAACAAAGTTGAAAGTGTACTCTCTTGCTTCCTTTGTCCTTATGTTAACTACTCCAGGACTGAAATATTGCAGATTTTCAAAGGAGAGGGAAAGTCTGCAGCCAGGGGATTCGTGCCAGTGAGAACACAACCCGTTCTGCAGACAAAGAATCTGCACAGAGATTCAGCACAACACAATCAAAAAAAGATCAGTGACATTCATGGCAGATATCTTTTCAAGCCTCTTGTCTGGAAGAAGCTCCTGTGCACTGACCTTATATATGGTTTGTGAGACTGGGCTGGTATTCTGTGTGTTACAGTGACAGGAGAAAGAATACTTGTCTTTCTAAAGACTTTTGTGCCTTTGGTAACAGCTTCAGCTGTGATGTCTCTGAAGACCTGTCTTTGTGACAGTTTTGTGATTTCAAGTGAGCAAAAAAAGGAGGAACCCTTTAGTGAGATTTGGCTGCACCACTACACTTGTCAGAAAACTTTTTAGTATGCAAATCAAGAATGGTTCTAGTTAAATCCATTTCTGGTCTTTTTTGTTTCTATTTCTTGAAGTATATAAATCCTAAACTTTTTAAACCCCTCCAGACACAAGCATTCTCTCTCACTCACAAACACAGAGCCAAGTCTTGCTTTAAAAAAGCCAAAACAACAATAGAAACCAAAGCCACTTTAACATTGAAAAGAGTCAGAAAGAAAATTCTGCTTGTCTATTTACTGAAAAAAAATTAAACCCAGAAAAATATCTATTTAATGTGAAGCTAAAATATGGTTGTAAGCACACACACCCACACACCCACCTACACACACACACTGATGCTTCTGTAAAAAATCTCTTCTGGGTGGGAGAAGAGGCTTGGCAAGAAGATAATACCTGGAATACTCACAAGAATTACCAAAAGACCTGATCCTTTCTTCCTCTCCTCTTTGCAAACAAGGAACATTGCCTCACAGGAATAGTAGTAATAGTAATAATAATAATAATAATAATAATGATGATGATGATGATGATGATGATGATGATGATGATGATGATGACGATGTGATACTCAGCTCTGCTATTACTGGAAATTGAGTGCCTCAGAAACATCAATCCAACCAGCAATCTGACCTCTCACAAAGTATTTTGCCCTTCCAAAGGTCTAAATTCCAAGGCAAACACCAAGATTTTAAATAGTTTGTTTGATAGAACCAGAATTGTCCATTATTAGTCATAGCAGAGGATAGGCAAATTAATGTTCTTGCAGGGGAAGGAACAGATCCCTCTACACAGTCAGTCAGTCATTTTTCAGTGATTATCATTCATGAACACTTCCACCTTCAAACCAGTTCAACCCTGTTTGGTATTTCCTCGACATGGAGAACATGACAATAAAGTGTCATCCCTCCTAAAAAAAAAATTGCTTTCTTGTAAACATGGAAGTTTAAGTTTACCTAACAACACTGAAACAAAAGTTATTGCTACTCATTGGAGTCATAAATGTCAGCAGTGGCACTTCAGTGGAGGAAATGTTCTCAGCCATTGCTGTTCATCCACACTTAATGAGAGGCACAGCCAAATGCAATTGTAGGGCTGGGCAGAGGGAAACTCTCTGCTGCCATTACATTTTATCTCCAGTAATAAAACCATGCCCATTAGGCCTTCAAGAACTTGGGGAAGTGGGGAGATGAGCATGGTGTAGGGATAGTTCATTTTTAATTGCTAAATCATTACCTGATAGAACTCTAATGGCTGAGTTGAGGCTTCTCCTACTGGTTCCAGTGTTCACAGTTTATTTCGGCTTTGGGGAGGGGCTTCAAGTCGCTCTGATTTTTGCATAGATGCCACAAAAGTGGAGGGGAATTGATGCAGGACAGTAGAAGGCATCATAGCTGATACTCTGAGAGTGAGAGGTTATTCAGGAAGTTGTTTTTGAAAAGAGTTTGTAATTTCATTTTTTTTTCTCACTCTGCCAGTTTTATTTACCTGTGATTTTGATTTCCTTTTTTTTTTTTTTTGGAAGATTTTGGAAAGATTCCAGAAGTGAGAGGCCTCCTTTACTCATTCACTTTGTGATGGAAGACATCAGTTTTCCCTACAGGCTCAGCACTGCTGAGGGGAGTAGGAGATGAGGTCTGTGACTCACAGCAGAGGGTAAATAATGTAGATTGATGTGCAGGGATGAAGTAAACAACATGGAGATTTCATGTCAACCCCACCAATACCTTGCTTTGGCTTTTCAGGAAAATATGGACATTTTAGGATCTTGGAAAAATCGTCTGGAAAAATCAGCTTTTCCAAGATTTATGATCTTGGGAAAATCAGATATTCCAATAGCTGTCACAGGTAGAGAAACCTGAGATTTCTTAAGACAGATCCTAGTAAAACACATGGCAAGTTTGCACAGCAATATCTGAGCACACTGGGAAGGGAAGGGAAGGGAAGCATTAGCCAGTTCTAAAGCAAGCATACAGATCAGACTTTGAGGGGGATGTCTGTGTTAGCAGGATTTGCATTTACAGAGAGAATCAGGTGCTCTGTAATGGGTGGTGTGTCTCAGCTTGCTCTGAGAATTCCTAGCCCAAGGCAGTTTGGCTGCAGATGGTTCATGTCTATGAGCTTTGTTGTGTTTGTGGAACAGTTTTTTGGGGTTTTTTGGAAGCAATAGCCTTGGTAAAACAGTTTCAAGATAATTTAGCAATAACAGCAATGGGCCATATGAGAAACAAAAGCTAGATTTTTGTTGAAGTGATCTTCAGTGAAAAGACTAGGCTTACTGGTCACTGCTTTGAAAGAAAATGGGCAGGTGAAAAGACAGGAGAGGAATAGAGCATTTGTCCTTTTTTCTTCGTTCCAGTTTAATCAACACAGCACTAATTGACATAATCACTGTGAGCTGCTGCTGTTCTTTTAATTTTTCCCACAGGCAGCTTTTTCCCTTGGTGTGCCTCAATCAGATGGGAAATTAGGAACCACTTGCTGACAGTGATGTAGGCAAGGGAATGAATGACCACTGAACTGTTGCGCAGTCTGTTTGACTGGCATCCCAGGATGCTCAAAGCTTTTGAAGAAAAGGAGGTTCTACTGCCAGTCTGCATTGCTTTCAGTTTTGTAAAAGAGATTTTTTTTTTTTTCCCGCCAAGATAACAAAGGGAATTACCTGGACAAGTCTTAGGAAAGAAGAATGTTGTATGTAATGGAATAAGGTACATCTGTGATTCTCACTTGTACTGGAGGGACCCACTGAATCCTGGGGAGGCACAAGAAACTGGGACTGTGGATCAGGATGAAAATCAAGGTGTTTCAGTGGATGTGTGTGCAGCTGTAATTATTCCCCTAAAAATAGTGAAAGTACAAGTGGGCAGGGGACTTCCAGCTGATATCTTCCAAATGAAAAAAATTGCATTGTGGTGGATATGAGATTTCTGAGTTGGCATGATTTCCTGGGCAAAAGGCAAAATATTTTTATTTTTTATCTTATTCCTTTATTTCAGCTTTGCCTAAATTGGGAACTCTGTGTATCAGTGCACTAGCCTTTGGGAAGTGCATGCCTTCTATCACAGCCTCTTTTTTGTTGGCCCTCACTGTTGAACATTTTTTTCTCATAAAGCACATGGTTCCCTTCTCAACATCAAATACCACAGAGACCCTGGGAAACTTGGGTCAGTTCAGCCCAGGTCCTGTAAGAGATGGAGCATCTGGACGCCCATCCCCACAGGCACTGCAGGCAAATGTTGCTCAGTATCAAAGCAATCTTCAGTGCTTCAAACCTAATGGTATGGATGCACCAGATTTTCCTATTTCTCTAAAAAGAAAAAAGTTAACAAAACAAATTTTTTGACTTAGCATGAGAAGAACACAAATGTGAAATTACCAGAAATTTCAGTTTTTGGCAAGCCTTGATAAGTACAGTAAACATGAGCTAAATCTATTTTCTTTTAGAGGAGTTTGTAGTTGTACCTGATTTGTTGGGAGGGAAAGATGCAGCAGCTATACTTTGGTGTGTAAGGTATCAATTAAGTAGCAGGAGGTGCAGGGCAGACAGCCTGTTTATAACTCACATTTCAAATTGTTTCTTTTGTGGAGAAAGAAGTGAGTACCCATCGTGCCTCTTGCCAGAAGGTTCAACTCCAGCCGTCCATTCATTATGACACTTTTGTGTGATGATTGCCTATACAGTGGCGTCAGCAGTGCAAGTTTCAAACCCAGCTGGCTTCTCTCTGATACAAAGGACACAATTCAATTCCACATGAGGATAAGCTCAAATTCTATCTCTTTGTTCCATGGCTTCTCTTTCCAACAGGAAAAAACAATTTGTGCCAGTTTTGTGGCAGATGTACATGAAAACATTAGAAATAGGGAACAGTAGTAAGTGCTTTCTCCCAAATAGTGGAAATCCTGACTTTTCTCCCAGAATACTTTAATAATCTTCAGGAAATCACCTGGTTTCCCCAGTTCCCAAAAAGGGCAATAATATCTTGGCATTTCAAATCTGTGTGGCAATGATAAATACTTATTCAGAGATGCTCTGGAAGACAATACAGACAATACAGAAGTAGATTTATAGATAAGTGATTTATTTTTTTTTAAGTGGCCATGAAAACAAAAGTGATTAAGTGACTTTGCAGAACAAGTAAAACTGTTTAGTTGTAAAGTTCTGCAAAAGGGCATTGTGTGACCTATGCTTAAGAAATTAGTTCTCATTTTCTCTGCATGCTATTAAAGTTCCAGCTCCTTACTGAAAGCAGCATAACTGTTTGATATGGTGCATTGTATGAGACATTTATACATCTGTTCAACTTGACTTTTGACTTGGTCCAGCATCATCCAGCGTTCACCTAAACACCCAAACACAAAAACCTCAACTCTGAAGAGTCATTCTACATAAACAGGGTCCGTGCACAAAGCTTTGTCTTCATCTCTTACCCACAATGTTAGATCCTACTAGAGAATCTGTGATTGTTAGATGTGTTCTATGGCCCAAAAATTGCAAGTGTGAGGCCAGTCTGCATAAAGAGATGGCCTGGTGAGGGAGGCAGAGTTTCTGCTCTGTTTCAGGAGAAGCCCAGCTCTGGAATCCAGTGAAGCACTACATGGCAGCTGCTGGAGTCTGGACTCACCTCTATGCAGTTCCTGCTAAGATTAGAGACCTATTAGTGGGTGCCATTTATGAGAATGTACCAAATTAAAGTTAGAAAATCTATACAACACATGAATGAAGATAAGCCAAAATGACAGATTCTTAGAAGACTTTTACTTGCTTCATTCTTGCCCGACATGAGACAATGAAACAACGTGTTACAAGGAAAACTTGACATTATCACTTGTTTGCTCACATTCAGAAGTAGAACTTCAGTGATGGCAGGGAAGCACAATCTATTTAAATCTCCTGTTTTCACTCTTGATAGTTATTACTTAATTCTGCTGTGAAGTAAGGGGGTT
This sequence comes from Melozone crissalis, assembly GCF_028551555.1. Taxonomy (NCBI): domain Eukaryota; kingdom Metazoa; phylum Chordata; class Aves; order Passeriformes; family Passerellidae; genus Melozone; species Melozone crissalis. Next base: position 11,496,781 of record NW_026535797.1, on the reverse strand, counting down.
CAGTCTCCAAAATCTCTGGTGCAGAGGTGTGGAAGATGGAAGTGGAAGGGCAACAGAAGTAGATGATCAGATCTGAAATCACTTGCAAGACCCTGGAAGATGTGAGGTTTGAGTGGGGAGGAAGTGGAAAGAGTGAATATAAAAGTCAGAGCAGACTTATGCAGCAGTCTGATTGCCAAGAAGAGAAATTGTTGTTCTCATGTTTCTTTTTCCTCTGGCAGAGCCAGAGCTGCAACTGAAACAAATGAGGTGAAATACTGATCATAAAAGATCTCCTGCCTGCTGCCATGACCGAGATAAGAATGAAAGAAACTGACACAGGACCTAATTCAGGGCAAGTCTGGGGCTTTGTAGAATATAAAACAAAATGATAAAAGAAAAACAAGACTGGGATAAGTGATAAACTGTGTCCTCCATCCTAACCCTGTCATTTTTTCAGCTAATAAATATGAAGATTAATTGACAGAAATACAAAATTCACTGCTGTTCGTGGGATTGTCAGTGTTTGCAGCAGGTCTGCCCACTATGTCATTGATGTTATTGTTTCCTTCCCTAGAAAACAGAAGCAATTAACTCAGCTAAATGTGATTCCATTGAGCCTGGGTACTCATTGTACCAGGGAATTATACACTAAACTGTGTCAAAGAAAAAAGACAACAGGCAAAAAATAGAAAATTAAAACTGGAAGGACTGCAGTTATTTGTGAAACTGTTTTAAATATTGCAGATAGTATCAGCACTTCTCCCTTGCACTGAAAAAAGGAAATGGTTTGTGGATAATTGATTTTTAAAAATTAAAACTATAACACTTCACTACTGTCAGAATGAGAAATAATACCTTGGATGCTAAAGCTCTCACAAATTGAGAATTTTTAAATAAAAAGTTATGAGTGTCTTTCTTTTAAATGAAAACTTGGCCATATGAAATGTATTAAAATGTATTTTAAAAAAATATAAAGAATTTTTCAGTGCCAAAATAAAATGAATCACTTTTCTTGGGAGTGAACACAATATCTGTAGATGGTTTTTAGGAAAAATAAAAATGACAAAAAAGATATCTCCATTTTCATTCAATCTACAGCAAATTCTTTTCCTGGTTTTTAAAGTCAACCACTGAATAAAATATCTGTTCTTCATTCTGGCCTAGCTGTGATCTAGACAGGGTGATGTGAAGAGCCATAGTACCCATAGACAAAAAGAAATAGCGCACTGAGAGAACAGATGACTTTCCAAGATTACGTGTGACAAGTAGAAGGAAGGTAACCTAAACACCATCTTAAATTATACCCTAGTTTTACCTCCACTGCATGGGGAAGAGCAAATGGACTTTCAGACTGCAATATACAAGTAAATTCCTTCTTTGTATAAAATAAGACTTGCCTGTCTAGAAGTAATTTGCACAGCATTTCAAGGTATCCATCCCAGGTCTTCACATTTGCTGACAAGGGCAAGCACCTGTGGATAAGGCAGCCACAAATTGATCATTATCTGTGGCAATAACTGAAGATGAAATTCCCTTTTCAGCCCTGAAGTCCTCACTCTCCACTACATCCAAGAGGATGCCTGAGGATTTCATGAGCAATTTTTCCACCACAATGCAAATTAATCTCTTTGAGAGCCTGATGTTTTTTAACAGGTCTGTTGCCCAGAAGTCATTTATTTGGCAGAAATTATCCAATTTCTTTCCTCATACCTCTGTGATATACTCAGAACCTGGTCTTTCCCTTACTGCTGTGTAAGAATCTCAAGGTTAGAGCAGCTGAGAGTGTTCTGTTCATGCATCCAAGGCAGGGAAGCACAACACTGAGGCTAATGCACAGTCAAGAAGGGAAGTTTGAGCCCCAAATTCACACTGATTTCAAAAGGAAATTGAAATGCTCTAAAAGTCAGGCACTGCTGGCCTAAACCTTCCTTAAGCCAGGATTTCTTTCTGAAGAAGGTTTCTCAACTCGAGGCATAAGGAGAGCAGTTGGCAGCTGATGAGAACAGAAATGGGATGGCAGCAAGGCAGTTCTGCAGGGCACCAATCAACCACTGAGGGCTCTGAACTGCACTGGGCATTCAAGGCTTTATGGAATTTAAAGGCAATTTGCCTGCTGCTGTCTTTGCTTTCCCAAGATGCATGTAGAGAACAGAGAAAACAGAGTGAGAACTGAACTGAGCTGGCCTGGGAATGAAAACAAATTTGGGCTGTGCTGACACTGCTGAAACTTTTACATTGGCAGACTTTTGAGGACAACATGGGACCCTGGTCAAATAATGGTGCTTTTGTTGCCTGCTCAGGGCTCTGAAAACCTAATCCCAGGTTCTCAGCCTGAAAAGAATGGGTTACTCTGGGACCAGTTACCCAACATACATTGAGACTCTCAGAAGAGGATAGATTGTCCTTACTCAAAGTCACATTTGTAATGTGAGCATCAACACAGGGAAGTGCTCAGATATAAGATTGACTATTTAATTATCAACAGACACAGACCCAGCTGTTGTTGCAGTTAGTGGAAATTTTCCTTTACAACACAATAGGAACTGCAGAGAATCTATATTTTAGCTTTTATTTTGGCATTCATTCAGTATCTTGTAATGACCAGCATAAAATCTTTCAAATCACTGAAGGACCACTCACTGCAGGGGAGGAACATCTGTACACTTGCAGAGAACCATGACCTTCCTGTGCTAAGATCAAAAGCTTATTTGACTGAGATTTCAAGCCCTTTTTAGATAAACGGAGAGGCAATTACTCCCTGGCTCCTCTCTTTCTGTGTAGAGGGAACTTTGGCTTTCTGAAGCACCAATTAAAAAGCCCCACAACTCTCTCTTTGAATTGCTTCATTACTCCTGTTAATTGTCTCGTTTGAGTCTCTGCCAGAGTGAAAGTACCTTGTTACAGAGCTATGAACCTACAATCAACTTTGAAAACTTCCACTTTACAAGTGCAATCTTGTGCCTTTTTTTTTCCCTAAATTAAAGGGGAAAAAAAATAGAAAAATACATTAGGTGTTTCCTAAGTCAAAGTCTTTAATAACATGTTAATCTAAGTTTTTATAGATTCTAAAATGCAGTTATAGACAGCTGAAATTTTCCTGTGGCTTACTGTCAAATATACAAGAGAGTGTTTGGAAAGTCTGTAAGCACTGTAATCATGGATAAAATATATTCTGCAAGGGGACTCGAAATTTGCAGTAATTATGTACCATTTAGTTAATCTGTCTACATTATTTATGAAGAGTATTTTGTAGTTAAATACTTGAAGAGTTGACAGGGTAATGTTCAACAGCTACTTGGAACAGAAGTGATGGAGAGGCAGTAAAAAAATAATTTCAATTTTAAATGACTCTCTTTGTGTTCATTTCCATGTTTGTTTTTAACTCAAAGACATAGCGTGAGATCTCTTTTTTTAAAAGGAAGATAAAAATAAAAGTGTGCTCTGTGTATGCATAACTTCTCTTCTGTGTACATCTGTAAGCCTGCTTTACAATGAGACACAAATAGCTTGGGTTTTTCCAGAGACTTCAGCTACCTGTCCTTTTCCACACTCAGCTCAGTGGGTGCAGCTTCCCACACAGATTCTTCATTTACAAGAGGAGTTGAATTGGGTAGAGGTCAGTGTCACAACATGCTTTTTACATCATAAAACAGATATAAATACACGAGTGTACTGAACCCTCATCCTCACAATCATAGAAAATGCAGAACAGGAAAGAAAACAGGGTGAAAAGATGCCTGGGCTGTTTCCCTTGCCCTTTTCCCACTACCAGGCAAGGGGACCAGGACAAACCACCCTTCTGCAATAGCACCTGTAATCTGGGAAAAGTTGGGAGGAGAGATGAGAAAGTGTCAAATGTGCTCATGTTCAAAAGTGGGCCTGCCTGATTGATAGAAAGTCAGGTGAACAGTCCCCTGACTTCACAGGAATTGCTGTTGTGCATCTCTGAATCCCCTGGGGTAGAAGGAGGGTGTCTGTGTGCAGGGAGGGGTGCACGTGTACAAATCCTCCCAAAGCACCAACACCACCAGCAGCTGGGACAGGTTCATAAAGTATTTCCCCTTGTTTTTCTCTGATTCCTGAGATTAACTGTCATTAGAATAAATTCCCATCTCCCTCTGGGATCTCCTCCATGAATAAAATCTGCTTTATTTGCCCAAGTGAGCTGTCTGTACAGCACGGATCAGATTCATGTGTTGTTTATAACCTCGTGAGACATAACATGCAAAAGCTGTTCTTTCAAAATCAAATTAATGCCATTCATTATAAGGTGAGTGGTGACTCACCACCAGATGACAAGCCTGTTGAACACAGAATTTATTCCTCATGCAAGTTAGTGGCATGATTTCTTTTAACTTTGTTTTTTCAAGCTGGAACTGAGTTCACTCACTCTCCCAAAAGGGAACAGTCAGTCAATTTTATCAGGTCTCACTGAACATGCAAAAGTATTATTTTTGTGATTCACTGACATCCATGGTTACCATAGATGCCTGTAAGGCACTGCCACTAAAACAAGCTTTATCTGAACCAGGTCTCTTGCTGCTTGGGGTTTTTGTATTGATTTTGAAGCAAAAGGCTTGACCATCTGGTATGTGCTGTAGTATGTGCTCTGGTATGGGCTATGGCAGAGGCTCAATCCAGCATGGTTATGTGCCACATGTGGCCAACACAAGTAGAGAACAAGAGCTGAAAGAGAAAACTGCCTCTTCTGATTGCAGCCTTCATTGTGCTGGCTTTGATGAGGTTCTGGTAGCCTGAAGGGAAAGCAGATTTGGTAGCAAAGTTCCATAGAGCCACAGGCATTTTGTATTCATGATTTATTTCCTGAAGTCAGAGGACTGATTCCATGAAAAATCCCAGCAGGGTTTTTCAGGAAAAAGATTCAGGCAGCTGCACAAGACAAACACTTGTCAGAGGAAGAATGTTACTTTTTCTCTTCTGATTCCTTGTCCAGAAATGTGGGACATATTTTGTAAGTTACTTTCTACATTCATTTTTCAGTAAAAGGCTGTGAGGCTTACTGACAAAAAGAAACACATAGTACTTCTTTATGAAAATAAAGCAAAGCCAGAGATATAATCTGCTGATGGGAAGTACACAGTCCTGCCAGGTTCTACAGGACTTGACACGAGAGCTGCCTTCCCTGTCTCATCGAGGAATGAGCTCTGGGAATCTGTCAGAGCAGCACTGCTCTCATTACTGCTGTGCTAGGAAGGATGCAGCAGAATTCATTCATCCAGAGCCTGCCTGGTTGGGAACATGGCAGGTCTGCTGCTACCATTCCCAACCCATCAGAAGAAGGTGGCAGCTTCTGGTTGCACAGCGCTGCTCTGCACCTGCCTGAACCTTTTCTTGACATTTTTGCTCGGCAGGAAAGGTGAGCAGTGAGGAGTCTTGCTTTGTACACATTGTTTCCCATCTTTGGATCGATCATCCTGAGAGGCAGCCCCAGCTTTTCTGGCATGGTCCTTAGCAGAGCCTGGAGGCTGAGATGTACAAAACGGGCAAGGAGCAGCTTCAGCCAGGAGAGAGGGTGAAGAGACAGAGAAAGATCTGGGTCCAGCTACAGTGCAGCTGTTGCAATATACTACAAACAGCCAATTCCTCTTCAATTTGTTGTTTAAGTCAGAAGAATTTCAGCTAGTGATAACCTCTCTAGCTGAGGGCAGTGTTGCAGCATAGCTGTAGAAGGACAGAGCCCAGCCATTGGCACTCAGGGAGCAGTCAGGTGCTCCTTGGTTTTGCTGTCAGTTTTGTTTTAAAACATCTTTGATGTGTCTTCCCTCTGCAATGCAGACACGAGAAGAAGGTTACTTTATACTGGATAATGCAGAAAACACACCTGAGACATTACTGACTGGTTCCCTTCAGCTTCTTGTCACTTCCATATTTGCCATCCTTGGATCAGCTTCACAACAGTAAGTACAGAGCCCATGTTCACTGAGGTGAAATGAATCAGCCCTACAAAAAAAATTGATGAGACCTTAGGTACCTCTTAAGTTTTTTTTTTTTCTCTTGTACAGTTATAGAAGGCCACTGACCATTACAGTGACAAGGAAAATAAATAGGTTATAAAATTCATGGTGTTAAACTCCCATTTGGTCTGAACTCTCAAGTGTTAGACTTTTTAGTTTTTCCTCTCCCTTTCTGGCATTCAAGGTAAGCAGGATATCAGGAGACGCTTGGCTCCTGACCAGGGCTCCATCCTCTCAGGAACAATTGGCATTTACTGCAGGAATCAACAAAGACTTTGAAACACAATTCCTTTCTGACTCACCCTGAGATTTAGCTGGGGAGGGTGGATATTTTTAAAGAAGGAATGCCTTGAAGGATCCATGACACAGGAAAGCAGTTTAGTGAAAAGGAGCTGGCAGGTTTCCATCTGTGAAGCAGGTCCTCCATCCTGACTGCAGAGTGCAGAGCACATTCAGAGGCACAGAGCACACACAGTCACTGACACCCACTGAGGGTGTCCTCCCATGGGTGCCCCTTGCCAGGGCACTGCTCACTCTCTGCTGCTGCAGGTGCAGAGACCCTCAGACCCTCAATGGAAGTAAGGCTGTGCTAAAGAAAGAGATGATTGCTAAATGCACAGGTGACAAGAACCCGTTTGTATGCTGGTTTCTGCAATCTGAGCAGCGCTACCCTCAACGTATGAAGTCTGGCCTGAAAACCACGATTCTTTCAGCAATTTCTGATGTCTTACTCAAAATGAAAAGCTGAAATGAGGATAATGGTATTTTTTTTTTGTAAACATTTTTTAGAATTCTGAACTTTTAATTTCTGAAATTAGATATTAATACATGCTTTTAAAATAATTAAATCATACTTAAATATTCTAGTGTGTTTTACTAGAATTTCATTCTAGTAAAATGAAATTATGACAGACTGATTACAGTATAAGGATTACGAAAATGTTTTTACCTTTTTAAAATGAAACTTCTTCAAATTAATTAAAGTAGGAATGTTGAAGTAATGTTACATTTCTTCATATTTTATCATAGGAGATGTTTCATGTTCAGAAATGTAAACTGGATATTATTTTTATATCAAGTGAGCTTCTTTCTTTCAAAATTGTGAAGAAAAAGGAAAACAGTTTGTTTGGTAGGGTTTTGTGCCATTTTTTCAACAGAAACTGAACACAATTCTGATGTTTTCCAAATGAATGGGGAATAAACCCATTAGCTCTCTGAGTCTTGATTGTGGCTTTGACTTTCCTTTGGAGTTCAGAGAGAGATCAGATATTCATGGAGTAACATACCAATTCTATAAGCAAACTGCAGCCTCTCAATTGCACAGGGACCCTGAATGACTTTCAGGGAGAGGCTACCAGCCCTTGGGCAGGTGAAGAACTTGAACTCAAGCCATTACCTGCACATAGCATGACACTTCTGATGGATGAAAATTACAGCTGATGCACAGACATTACCTGGGTTCTCATTCACTGAACACAAGGGTGCTGCGTTAGGTTTGATGGAAACTGAATGCAGGCCTAGGCATGGTGCTGAAGTTATTGCAGGCAATTGGGGTTGCTGCTTTCTTTTTGTTCCTTTTAAAGCCCCCTGTTTATTCCAGATATGAAAATCTAATGTACAGTGAAAAATAGTGAGCTTTGTCTCTTTTTATTTTTTTAACCTCAAAGGAATGCTATTTAAGAATGAGATTTATGAATGCTTCTTCAAAGTCCTTTCACCAAAGGGCTTTAACAAGGAACATGACAGGTGCTAGGATAACTTTTAATCCAGACAAATAGATAAATAAATAAAAGAGTTGAAAATTCAACTTTGTTCTGCAGTGGACGTAAGCAGTTTGACATTTCAGACCAGAATCCCAGATTGTCTGTTGAACTCAAGGATTAAAGAATGACAAGTATTTTTTCCTTTCTTGCTTTTGTGAAAGTGCTCAAAGAAAGGAAGAGGCACAGTCCCAGAGAGCTGTAAGTGAGTATAACACCCCATTTAAAAGGGCAGAGGAGAAAAGAAACAAGGAATGTGCTTCCTCAGGAGTCTGGTGTTTTGCTTCTAAACTGACTTGAGAGATTTCACCTTCATTTTATTTCTGCATTAAAATTCAATTCAAAGCTTTAATGAAATGGAATTTTGCCGAAATTCCCCTTTCCACAACAACAAGGTTGGAGTTTTGGTGAGCTTCAAAGTCCTTGGACTCATCCAAGATCTCTTCTCTAGATCTTGGGAATATTTCTGTCTACAGTGCCATTGATCAACTCATTGTTTTTCTTCAAATGTCACTTTGTTGGGATCAAACCAGGGTTTAACAGAGTTTGTGTTCTGTTCAGAGGATCCTGCAGAGGATCCTGCTGGTGTTTGGTGGCTGAGTCTGTGCTCACTCTCATCTTGGCTATGGGTCTGTCACTTCACTCACCTTCCCACCACCAGGAAGAGTTAAATTCTTTATTAGAGAGCTACTTCAGGCTCTGTTCTTGTAAGACACCTCTGTGGGTAGGTGTCTTGCCTCCCTCTTAACTTGGATCACTTTGAAACGCCTGACCCAAGCCAGGCCACAAAGCTCAGCATTTTGGAAGATCAGGTCAATGAGCAGCTGATTGAACTGCAGAAATTATCAGCTGGAATTCTCTGGCTTGTGTTCTGCAGGTCACACTGGATGATAATAATGGCTCCCTCCAATCCTAAAATCTAGAAATTGATGAGCTTAAGTAGACTACTAATATGCAAAAGCCTGTTCTGGACTAAGGATCAGAGTAGCAAAAAATAGAAAAAAATCAAAGAAGTGAATTTGCTGCTGCTTGCCCATCAATATTTGATTCCTTAATTTATTTTCCATTTTGTGATCTTTGTCTTTTGCATCAAATTTAAGATGGATCCCTATGAACTCCTGCACACATTTAATTATCATTAAAGATATTTATCCTGAAGGGAAGAATGGTGCTGACAGATTACTTTTTTTCCTGCTGAGCTGTTCCACTATTTGACTTTGCAACTAGTGCTGCTTATAAGCTGAGAAAGCAAATGTTATGGATGTTTCTGTCCTCCTGGAAGTCCTTTCTTAATTTTTTTGTTGTTTTTGCTGTTGGTTTAAACACAAAATCTGAATTTTGGAACCAAACCAAGTGCATATGACATTTTATTATAAAACTAAATAGTCACTCAAAGGACAAAGAGATTTGAAAGAGGGATGGATAAAGTGGGAAAAGGTTAATAGATTAGCTTCACTGCTTTCTTTGAGGAAAAGAAGGTCTCTCCAGTGTGTCTGTCTGCCTCACCATCACAACAGAATATATTGGTTGATATGACCTGCATCTGACTGAGAACTTGAAGGGGAAATCTCAAAATAAGTGGCCATGTAAATGTGAGACAGGGATCCTCCCACAATAACTCACTGTGTTAAATGTGGGAATGTTGCCCTTCATGCTCTAGAAGATTGAGGGGTAACAGAAAATAAAATCTTTACAGATGTGCAAAATGATGGGCAGAGCTTTAGCTGTGTTCTCAAGGCACCAAAAATCTATGTCCAGGACCTGTCACAAGCAAGTCCTGGCTGTCTTCCCCTCATTGTTTTCAGCACAGCTTGTACTAACTTTCAAATAAGTCCTCTATATATGCAATGTTTTCCCTCTTTTCTTTTTTATTTCTTTATAGTAATTTTGGTAGTGAAAATGATGAATCTGTCTTCTCTAAGAACTGGTGGCCACTCTAACAGCTGGACTGGTTATCTCAGCCTCATTCCTCAGTTCTATATAACTGACTGATAAAACTTCAAGTTCATTTGAATAATAATAACCTAAATTTTTCCAAACATCTATCTAAGTAGGTACATGACCTTCATTGTCCAAGGACCCCAAAGCACATAAAATGTACTAATTAACTAAATCCCACAATTGCTAAGTACAATAAGCACAAGACTGACATTAGATTACTATTTCTAATTATATCTGGAATGCCTAAGGTCTATTAAGAAAAGCTCAAAATCTATTACAAGTATAAAGATTAATCTCACCTTCCCAAAGGCAGAGCTGTGAAAAAAACTCTGGATTCCTGCCTCCTGCTTCCTGGCTCAAGCCATGCACATGATTCCTTTGTTTAACTGTTTGCCCATTAAATCCCTGATTCAGCAATGTCCTGTAGCACAAATTTAATGTGAAGCCTACAAAAAATTCAATTAACTCTGTGTTGCATCTAACACTTTGAGACAGGCAAATACTCTGTAGACAACCTGGTTGAATAAAGCAGTTAAGGGTGTATTTCAGGTCTTCAGTTAACAAATTCTCTGATGAAGGCATTTTTCTAAATCATTCTGCAAACTAGCTTACTAATCACCCTGCAGTCCTTCTAATAGTTGAAATTCTTTAAAATGTGTTGCTAATATATTGTATTTCAGGGCAATACTTATGTGTTGACTTGATAGCACATGTACAGCTGTACCTCCACTAAATAGACCACGGTGTAGAGCAATGTGTCCACCACATGAATACATTAGCACTGTTCTATAGTAAAACCAGAAACAGCAACTTTATTCTCTCTCAGTAAATATTTAATGAAGGGCATTTAATTTGCAGCTCATCTTCTGAGATTGTGTTTTTATCCTTGTGCCATTGCTTTAGAAATGCCTAGCTCAGAAGCATTCAGCTTTGAAGGATCCACAATGCTGCTCTGTCAGGCCTTGCCCATCAGATGAAACATTGATTGGAAACTGCCAATGCTTGGGGGGAAAAGGCAGATGAAATTCTGCACCCTGCATTGTGTGATAACAGTTTCATTCATTTGCAGAAGGAGTTTGCTCATTAGAGACCCAACATGGTTTATGAAATCACAGCTCCACATGGTTCATTTACAAATGTTGCTTTTCCCCCTTCAAAGTACAAGGAACTGAACTGAGATTACATGAGGCAATGCTGGACAAACCCATACTGGATACCAGATTAGACAAAGCCACTGATCTCTGATCACTGAACCTGGTCTCCAACAGTGGGCAATGCCAGATCACCAGAAACACTTTCATGGCAAGAAGAATGAAGACTGAGTCCTCACAAATTTGTACCACTTGATTTACTGACAACTTGTGTAATAGAGAGAGACCTGAGGGATGGTTTTCTACAGAGTTTTGCAGACAACAGGCAATGCGATCCCTTTTAGTCTGACAAACCTGAATAGAATTGATCAGGGGTTTAGAAAGTTATTGGTGAGAAATGGAAAACCAAGCCAACAGGATGTGACTCTCTATGCACATGCAATTACATGTGTGTGTGTATTGTACAATACACACAACTATACCTTTGATTCCTCAATTTCCTACTAGAACTGTATGTTGAGAGAATGGCTGAGTGTATGTGAAAGATAACACAGCTGGATTTTCCACTCTTGGCTGTATAGAAGGAATATTCATTCTGTGCCTTGTGATAAATTTACTAGGTACACTTGAGGATCTGCCTGCCAGGCTTCTAGAGCTCAGTAAAATTACAGAGAATTCCCTCCCATGGTGGACCCTCCTCTGTGGGATGTCAGTTCTATGGCACAGAGGTAAGAGGGAAGGACAGTCTGGGGTCTCAAACTGCAGTTACCCATGCAGGTCTCTCTAGAACCCTGTCAGTGCAGAGGGCAGACTCACTTTGTATGGAGCAGACTGGCCTGCATTGGAATTCCTTCAGTCTGAGAGGAAGTTTGCCCCTGAAGCACCACTCTGGATCACCAAGGGCAATAGTCTGGAGCAGGAACCTCACTCATCATTAGGGGCTGAACCAAGGATCACTGTGTGTGACAGAGAGCTGGCACCACAGAGGCAAGGGTCCCTGCAAAAGAAGATTCGGCTCCCTCACTCTTCCAAAAGTTTGCTGCTTGTGCTCAACCACATGAGCAATTAAAACAGTGCTAGGGGCCTTCAGCACTTCATGAAAGGGAAACAAAGCTGCAAAATGGTCTTTACACTTATCAACAGCCATCCCTTCCTGTCTAGAAAACAGGGCTGTTTACCACCCCTTTCCTTGCTGAAGCGCCTTTCCCCTTTCACAGCTTTGGGAGGCAATCTGTGCCCGAGGAGGAGACGGGATCTGGCCTCTCCAGCTCAGCTGGCAGGAATCAGGCAATGGGGCAGTGTCTGCTACCCTGTGTGCTCCTGAGGTTGCCACTTAACTGGATACTGAGGTAAATAAATCCATTAACTTTTCCTAACCACGGTCCTAATTAGCTGCATATGTATAATCAGCATGCTCCCAGGCCTCCCATCAGGGAATAGTGGGCTGACAGACACAAATTTGTTACTCTGCATCTGCTGCCAGATTATGAAATCTGAAGTTTTTCAAAATGAATTAAAGCAACAAAACCCCACCAAATTTGCCAGCTGGCAATGTTCCTTGTGAACAGATGGCTGGGAACACCTTTTGTGAAGAAAGCCCCTTTTGATAGGAGGACAGTACAAGCTCACAGTTAGGATGAAGTTATATCTGAAGTGAGGAGTAGAGACCTTTCTCTCCTTTTGTAAGGTTTATATATGCATCATGAAAGACAAAGAAGATAAGAACTCAGTGCTTTAATTCCTGACATTATGCAGTGTGGGGTGGAGATTAATTTTTGGATCAAAATCTTTTATATAGCCTGAATTCGCATAGTGAAAAGATGCTCCCCATGAATATTAACCCTGAAAATGATAGGTGTAGAGGGCTGCAAGTCAAAGTAATTCCCTCATTTGTGTTAGAAATTATTGATTTTGTAGCTTGCAGTGATGTTTTTTCTTTGCAGCATGATTTTCATCTGAAACCATAATGTGTTATTGAACTACTAAAAGAAGTCTGAATTGTTAATAAAGGAACTTGTATAGATACACTCATGGGCTTGCCAGTGTATCAAAATTAGTGTTCTTATTTTATGTGGTTTCATTACATACTTCAATTCGATATGGATAAAATCATAGCTTTGCTTAGACTCCCTAAAAGTTTTAATCATGTGCCTTATAAAGTTTAGCCTTGCTGAATTACAGTAGTAACATATTTTTCAGTTCATGTCGTTTTTGTTGGCTTATTTTTTTCTTCCCTGAATGCATGTTGAAAGAAAGAAGTTATCTTTATGGGCTCACTTATATTTGATTTTCCATAATTACAGGCTATTTTGTGATATTTGCCATGGTGATATACTGTTCAATGATATGTGACCTTTTTTCTGCTCTCTTCATCTCAGTTGAATATTTTACATATTTCAGTTATGATTAGGAGAAAAAATATTCACAGAAGACTCATCAAAATAAATATTCATCTTTCCTATAAATCTTAACATAGCCATTATAACTAAGTGTGAAAACTGGAACCATAACTAAGAAAACAGTCTAGCAAAAAAACCCAACACTATAAGCAAAAATATTGTTCAATGGTAACAAGATTTCACAGTTTAAAGCTGAGGGAATTTTAACTAGTTTTAATAATATGGTTTAATCAGTTCAGTAACAAAACCTATGTAGAAAAGATTTTTGGAAGGCAAATGTATTATTACATTTTCCTTCTTTTCACTGAAGAATCTTGAGTTAGAAATTAATATTTTTCTCCAAGGAAATTTACTTTCTGTTGAAAAACACTTCCTTTTAAAAATGTTTGTTATTTCATGGCTTAAAATAATTAGTTAATCTCTAAATTTTCCCTTCGGAAAAATGAAATTCTCTGAGACGTATCTTAGCAAAGTTTGGGACAAAGTCCCTTATGCTACCCCAGAGAGAAAAGGTTTTATAATTGAGGTGAAGATTTAATAGCTCTCTGGAGAGAAGCCTGATACATAAAAAGTGGTCAGTAATATTCTTAGCAGGATCTTTTTTAACGGTCATTTTCAGAGAGGAAATCTAATTTATCCTAAAGTTGGAAGAAAATTTATCATCTGGTTGAGTCACTTCAACCAAGTTCTTTGCATCATCCTGTGTTAAAACTGCATCCAAGAAGTAATTTCTATTAAAAGTTATCAAAACAAAACATTAGAAGATGAATTCTGGTTACTAAACTTCCTCTGGACTTTAGACAGACTTTTATGAAAAATAAAAATTTTCCAGTTAATTTTATAGTGAGTTAATAATCTTGGGTCATATTGATGACCCAAAAAATTGTACCTGATAATGATATCTCCAGGGCTGTCTAAATTAAACTTTATAGAATCTCTATTTCTGAGAAAAATTTCATATTAAATCTCTAAATTTACAAGTGTTCATTCCATATGTTGGATAGAAAAGAGCATTGGTTCTGCCTAGAACCAGCTGGACACACCAGAGTGGACATACCATACACATTCTATTGATGAGGATTGACAGCAGTGTGGCACAATGAGAGGTAGATCCTTCTGAGAGCAATCAACCCAGAAATGCACTCACCCCTACTGCTGGGATTCATAAAGTTAGAGGGTTTTGAGAAAATGGTTAAAAAGGACAGGCCTTTGAGAGAAATTTTGTGAGCATTGCCAATACAGCGAGAAGTTTTCTAAGCAGTAGAGCAGACGTGACAAATAGCACAATAGACCTCTGTAGAACTGGCTTTATAGATTGCAACAAGGTTATTTAGTGTATATCTTTAGAAGGTTAGTAGGAATGGATCTCTGTGCTTTGTCTCTTATGAACGAGTCATCGTGTTAACTACCATTACGTGTGTTTCATATGATTGGATAGAATTCTTGTCAATATGCTTTGTTCTATGTGTGATTGGCTGAAATCTAGGCTGAGATGGCTTTATGCTATGCTGTAATGTCACAACCCCTTGGCATTTCCCTTGGATCAGAGAGCTGTTAACATCCTGTCTCCTTTGTCCTAACAATGTACTGAGACTGATGTGCTGAATAAATGGCTCATGACACTGGTTCGGACGCCCCGTCTCTGTTCGTTTGTAAACAGCGGCCAGCAGCACCCTACCTTTCATTGTGCAGATGGAATGAAGCTGCTGAGAGCTCATCTCCTGCCCAGGGCTGCGAACCCTGTGAGAGCAAACCACGCTAGGACACTGCAGCTAATGGGCACAGCTGGCAGCAGGGAGATGCAGGAGCTGTCCTTATCCAGAGGGGAGCTTCACTCTGGCCGCCCACCTGCTTGTCCCAGGGAGCTGATGGTGGAGGCAGCCACCTGAAATCCATTATTGACATGAAAGGGAGCAGCTCTGGCCCTGAGAGATGGTGGATGAAGTCTCTTTCACTCCCACTTGCCTGAAATTCCATATCACTTGAGGGAACTTTTGTCCAATTGATATATTTCAAGAAAAGAAGTCAGTTTTAGCCTGTGCAGTGCTTTTCCTCTTAAAACATCTAAACATTTTACAGAAAGGAGAGTGGAGAATCAAGCTTTCATTATTACCAAGGGAAGAGTGGTGCTTTAGGGACAGAATGGTGTTCTGCTGAGAGTCAGACAGGAGTGGAGATCACACACCAACCCACTTGTCCTGCCTCCTAGTTCATTGATTCAGCAGAGCTGTATAAAATCCTGTATTCCTACCTGCATTATGTGGATGGTAGAAAGACTTTCAAAAGGTTTAAAGAATTAAAACATATTTTTTTTCCAGAAAACTAATGTGTTGATTGCTTCTCTAGGAAGATTTTTGTTATATGTGGCTGGGAAAAACTAAGTCTTAGAGTAAAGCACTTTCATGGGTTGTTTTTTGGCTCTATTTTAATTTTTTTTTTTTTTTACAAAATAAACTTAGTTTTCATGTACCTTTATTTGACAGGATACCTTCTTTGGTACTCATAATCTGTACTAAAATACAGAAGGGCTTAACCAGCTTTTAATTTTTCCACAGATAAGGCGCACAATGAGGTGAGAGGAAGTGTTTGATGTTCCTCAGTCCATTTCTCAGTCATTAATGAAATCCCCAATGCCCTGACATCTCCAATTAGTACTCTCATCTGTTACCTCTGCTTTGCTTGGGAAGGCTGATGTGTTATAAAAAGAAAACCAAGGCAAACTAGTTGCTGATTAAATGATATTGCGCTTACACAGAAGGAGAGTGCAGGGGGGAGCAAAAGGGAAACAAACCATCAGGGGTGTTAGAATTACTGGTTTAGTAATCAGAAATCAGTGCACAGCTTCAGGCAGCTTTCCAAGCCCTGGCTGTGGGGAAATACACTGACTAGTCATTCTGGAGGTCCTCAGTTAGCTGTAAGACACAGGTATGTTGTGGGAGGAGGCAGCAAACATGAAGGCAATTGTAAAATTTTCTAGAAGATGCTTTTCTTGACCAGGGAACTCATGTTTGTCTCCAAATGAAAATTTGTCAGTCAAAACTCACCTTGAATTCTGAGGTTCTGTAAAGTGAGTAGATGTTTATGGTAATTTCTCAGCTCCCAGATTTATTTTCTTTGCTGTCACCTTACAGTTGGTGGCTTCAGACTGTGTCAGAGGATTAAATGTAAAAAAAAAAAAAAAAAAAAAAAAAAAAAAAAAAAAAAAAAAAAAAAAAAGAGAGAGAAACAAGAATTAGGAAACCTATTAACTAAAATTTATATGGTGTTAACAAGCATGAATACATTTGACAGATTCAATATAAAGGCATCCTTTTTTGGCTTATGTTCATGAATCAAACCCTTAGCTTCTGGCTCTGAAATTCTGCCTAGTAGTAAATTTCACAGTTCGACTTGGAAGAGATTCTTCGTGTTTTTCTGAAAGGGTCTTTAAAGCACAGTCATATCCAAACTGAGAAAGCAAATCTTTCCTTGCAATGAATAATTGCCTAAGTGATGCTAAAACAAATACATGCTTACTTGCAATTCTCAGCCTAATACAGTATTGTTGGGAGAGCTGCCAATAATGCAAATAATGTAAATTAGAGTGAGTAGAACCTCTGTGTTATGAACCAGGTTTGGAACAAAGCTAGTGAGCTCATTTCACTCAATTCTAGTGATAAATACTTCAGATCATTATTAAGCTTCTTTGGCAACCAACATCAAATCAATAGTGTAATCAAGGGTAAATGCAGAAGAAGACAGCTCAGCCATGTTTAATTTAGCAATATATATAGGAGAAAGAACTTCTCCTTTCTTGTTTGGAAACAACAGGTTGGTAGGTTTACTCACATTTTCGTGAACCACTTTACTGCTATTACAGTGAAATTTATCTTTGTAGTACTTTAGTACTTCTGCAGAGCTACCTATATCTGAAGTGTAAAACAGGGGCTACCTATCAAGGTTCCCTCTTCTGTGGATGGAATTATGTTCCTCTCTTTTAGACATTTATTTCAGGATAGGGCTGTTCAGCCTACAGAGACTCTTCACCTTACAACTGCTTAACAATAAATGCCTGCCTTTAATGATGTAAGATGTCTCCCATGGTAAGACCATTCTGTCAAACTATTTCGTCTGAGTAACCTGCCTTAATTATCTGTTGATTTTGAAATGCAGCTTGTGTTCTGGGTATGCAATTAGTTCTTACAGTTTTCTCCGTTCATTGTAGTATTTTGCCTTGCCAGCTTTGAATTGGTTGAGCTAAAAAACTGGGTGAAAAGGACAGAAATATGTCAAATTACTGAACAATTCAGCTTGGAAGAGCCCATTAGAAGACTCCTGCTCAAAATAAGGCTTAAAGTTAGAAAAGCTTGCTTGGGATGTTGTTTAGGTAAATTCCAAAAATTCACATAGAAGCATAATGCAAAGCCTCTTGGCACTCTGGTAGAGGGCTGCTGCCCAGGTGAGTTTTCTCAAAAGGTGAAATTCCTGTTGCTGCAGCTTGTGGCACTTGTTCCTTTTCTGCACCCTGAAGTCTGGCTGTTTCTTTTGCTGAAATCATTGACTGCCCAACACAACAGGCAGCTCTTTTCTTAACCTCCCCTTGTGCAGGTTGACAGACTCATCTCTCTCCTCAGTTTGCATCAACATGTCCATGTCTCATTTGCATGGGTGGCTCACAATCAGATGCTACTCAGAGGCCAGTTTAGCCAAGTAGAAAAAAAAATCATTCCTTGGTTTCGCTGTTTATGTCCACTTTTAACCCAGACCAATACTCAGCCTTTGTTTCTCTAAGGATGCCTTGCTGAGAAATATTCATCTTGCTTGCCCACAGGCATTGATGTGCACTTTACTGAAGAACTGTTATTTGTCCAGCCCTGCTTACATTGTTGCATGGAGGTTTTATCTCCTGGTGCAGGATGTTGCATTTGAAATTTTTTTAACTTGCTGAAATTCCCACTTGCCTGCTTTTCTGTGACCTCTCTGAACACAGCCCTGCCCTCCATCCAGGCTTTCAGCAGCTCCCACTCCCCTGCCTTATGAAATATCACCAGGGGCTTGGCTGAGGGTGTGCTCTCTCCTGTCCAGCAGATTGTTAATGAAGATGTGAAATATCATTGTCCCATGACACCCGAGGAAAACACCACATCATTTAGACTTCAAACTGTTGTACCATTTGAACAATTCAGCCAGTTTTTCACCCACTTCATAGCCCACCCATGCAGTTTGGCTCCAAGGAAGCAAGCCCAGATGAGCTATGGTCACCAGTCACCCCTCACCCACAAAGCCAGTTACCCTGTGACAGACAATTTTCCATCATCTGGGTGTGGAAGACAGGGGAGTAAGGAATATTTTCCATGAGGAAGATTTGCACACAGAGAACAACTTTGGTTTCTGTTTTCTGTTCATCAAAAGAAACCCACAGCCTTCTGCTGAGTGTGTGACAAACTCCACATGTGAAGGGTTTAATAAGGCCATTATTTGTATGATGGACAGCCCAGAGCAATTCACAGTAAGTGACAAAAGGTAGCTTAGGACTGTGAAATCTAAACTTCTTTGTGGATCTGACCCAAAGAGACTTCTAAAAGCCCCACCTTGGGTCTCTAGCCTATCATTAGAAACAGCTCTGCTGCTGGAGGGGAGAGGAGCAGAATGAAAGTCCCTTTACCTCAGTGATCAGTAAAGATCCTGTGCTACTCCCAGGGCCCTAGGCACGTTTGAGTACAAGTCCTTTACCAGTTTAAAATATCCCCTGCAGCTTCTGCTAAAGATCTGTCTACTTTTAGACTCTGCAATACTGTGCTCTGTTGGAGATTGTTGTATTCCTCTGGGGTTTGAAATATTAGCCTTCTAGGGGGCAAAAAAGGAACCAAAAGGAAAACATTATTGGTACATTGCAAATGTTTATCTCTGTTCACAAAGTTTTAACTGTCCTTCAGAGATCAAACAAACAGAAAAGCCCTGATTCTAATTGCAGCTAATTTGCTATAAGGTGGCTGCTTTATTGTCATTGGTTTCATGTGAATTAGCCGAGTTTTACACATATTGAAGTGATATCTGACCCAAGGAATCTATTAATAAAGCTGTTGAATAACTCTATCAAGAACATAGCACAGCCTCATAAATGATCAGGGAATAATATGGAAAAAACCAACTCATAAGGCTGAAATATTCTTTGAAGCTTTGAAGCTGAGATTTCCCAGTGCAGTGACCTGGCTGCCTCTGTCAGTCTCTGGGAGAGGAGTTGCTTCTCATGTTCAGGACAGAGGGCTCATTTCCCCGTGCCTCTGGAGGCCTCAGGGAGCTGCTCGTGCCTTGCCAGGAGGATGTTTCCTCAGGAGGCTGTGGTTTATGTGCTCTGATCAGGGAAAAGTGCTCAGCCCGTGCAAAGTCACCTGCCCTCTGGAAAAAAACAGGGAGCCAGGGAAACACAGTCGGGCTGAAAGCCTCCAAGGCAAGGGTGTACATGTATTTTTGAGAAAGGGGGTTGTCTCTTTGTTTCCTCTACTTCTTTTTGTTTGTTTGTGTTTAGAGGAGAGAGAGTTTGTGGCTAATGTATCAGCATTGCATATCCCTTTGTAGCATTTCTGCCTTCCCCACCAGTCTCTAGTCCCAGCTCATTGCTCTAATTTGCCTCTTCCAAAGGCCAGTCCTGGCTTGTCATTTTCTACTTCTCTCTTGGTACTGCAGCAGTCAGGTGGATAGGGACCTATCCATGTGTCTAAGATGACTCCTGCTCTTCTTTGAAGAGGCTGCAA
Source organism: Melozone crissalis (assembly GCF_028551555.1). Lineage (NCBI taxonomy): Eukaryota > Metazoa > Chordata > Aves > Passeriformes > Passerellidae > Melozone > Melozone crissalis. The sequence continues at coordinate 11,476,899 of NW_026535797.1, read as the reverse complement.
AGGCTGCTGAGCTAGCAGGGCACTTTCCTTTCTTCAATCTCACTGCAAAGGCCTTCTCTAGTTCTTCCACCTGCTGAATCCACCCTTTGAAAGCTCTGCCTCAGTCACTCACTTTACAACACACTGGGGTAGGAAAAAAGGGTTTTCAGATGATCTCCCCAGTGGAGCTGGCACTAGGGGATTTTGTAACAGCACTTTGAACTGTGGTCTCTGTTATCCAGAAGGCTCCAAAGGACTTCTAAATTCATTAAGTCCTGATCCCCTAGCATTGTTATCACTTGGAGATAAGAGCACCAAGCCTCAGAGCAAGCCCTACAGGTAAATGACAGGCCAGGATTGAGAATGGGGGTGTGTCACCCCCACACTTCAGCAGTAACAAGAAAACATGGCTTTATCGAAGCCGGCTGATGTGACACTCTGCTTTTTACACAGCTTTCACATAGCACTACATGATTTATTTTAGTGCAAATGTTCATGGTAAAGGTGCATAACTTGCCATGATCAAAGGAAATTTATTATATTCCTAAGGCAAAATGACTTGAACATTAAATTATATTAACAATCTCAATTTATATTGTATGTAATAATGAGGCTTTAGAATGTAAGGCAATTGCATAAATGACCTCCTTGTCCATCTCTGTATTTTGACTTTTTAATTGCAAGGTCTAAAGAAAGAACTCAAAGTAGGGGGGAAATAACTTGCATCTCAATGCCAGAGATGTAGCCTCTACCACAGTCTGACAGAGATCACTCAATCATGGTAATCCATGTGTGCTCAGACAGCTGCTGATGCTTGACAAAATTGACAGTAACCACAGAAGGTCTCTTTGTTAAGATATACAACACTGCAAGCACAGGAAACTGAATATTCTGGGAAGCTCATGATGAAAGGAAAATATAAATGTCCTGCACAGTCTTGCTTTGTGAGCACAAATCAACAGGCTGGAGGCTGCTTGCTATTCCAAAGTCTGCTCTGGATTTATAGTTTGACCTTGGGAATAGCTCTTCTTGTTTCCTTTACCACCTTTTGCATTACAGGAAGAGGAGTGAATCAGAGTCAGATGAAATTATAATATGATTGAAAGCCAGAAAATGGCCTTTTCCCTGTCATGCCACCCAAAGCGTTGGCTCTCCTGGTTATTGGGAAAGAGGCAGAAGTAGTGCAGACCTTCTCTCTCATTGTATGAGTTTATGTTGCCTACTTTGAAATAGCAACCTCCTCACTCCCAGCCACCAGCCACTGCAACAATAAATAACCAAAATGATGTATTTGCTGGGATTAATGAAGTCCTGCACAAATAGAAATGGCTGTTCACAGTTCCAGGGAAATAGTGGCTCATGAGCAGGCAGCAAGGCCATTGCTCAGGCAGAGCTCAGCCCTGAGGTTTCAGAGGGAAGCAGGAGGGTCTGGCTGGTGCTGGCCCATGGGGTGAGCCACAGCTCCAGCCTGGCTGCCCTCCCTCAGCTGCTGCTGCTCTCTGTGCAACACCACACTCTGTGTAACACCACACTCTGTGCAACACCACATTCTGTGCAACACCCCACTCTGTGCAACACCACACTCTGTGCAACACCACACTCTGTGCAATATCACACTCTGTGCAATACCATGTTCTGTGCAATCCCACATTCTGTGCAACACCACATTCTGTGCAATCCCACATTATGTGCAACACCACATTCTGTGCAATCCCACATTCTGTGCAATCCCACACTCTGTGCAATACCACATTCTGTGCAATCCCACATTCTGTGCATGCTCCCTTGCTCCCACAAATCACTTTGGGGGAGCCAAGAGCCATTCCAGCCTTTCAATGCAGCTTGTTCTTATTCCTCAAGAAAGTGTTTATAGCTAGGATTTAATAAGTCTGTAGTGCTTTATATTTTGGAAAAAGAAATCATCGCGTTCTGCCCTACACAAGCTATGTAAACAAGAGCAGTGATTATACATTCAAGTGATGAAATGAATGTAATGTTTATACAGTAGGATAATAGAATATTTTTGATTCAATTGGTGGTTATTTGTCATAACCAATGGGATTTTTATTTTAGTGCAATAGGCTCTGACAGTTTCACCCTGGAGTAATTGTGTTCACAAATTTGGTATCTCTCCAGTCTATCTCCTAGATATTCTAGCCCAAGATTTTCATGCTGTGCAGCAATTAATTTTGTGAAGCTTCTGTGTGTGTTGTGTTTTTTTTAAGAATTTCATTCTTTGTATTTCCCTCACACAGTTTTTCAGCACAACTGAAACTGAACTCTACTGGTATTAATAATAGTGCAAGGCAATCTTTCTTAGCTAAAGTTAGAAATCTGGTTTTCCTCTTCCTTAAATCACTCTGATGATGGTAACTACCTGTAATAAAAATGGACGTGCAGTAATAATACATTTACTTCTTTACTGTCATATCACGTTTCCCTTTTCATCTCTCTCTTCATTTCTTCCACCTCTTTTGTTTTTGAAATATTCTCTTTTCCTTTATTCAGTCCTTATCTGAAAGAAATTAAACACCTCATTCTACCCTGCTTTTTCCCTCCCACACTTTACTCTCCCACTGTAAGACACAAAACATCAGGCTCAGTAGCAGCATTAACAGGCAGACAGACAGGACTGCCTGGAGCCCTGGAGCCTTTAATTAGAACCTTCCACATCTGAGTAGAATATGGATTAATGAAAGGCTGTGCATTGTGGTTGTTCACTTTTTTTTTTTCTTTTCAGACAACAAAGAAGAAATCAAAGTCTTCATTATGGGAATGTCTATTGGGCAAATCCAGTAAAACACCTAACACACACATCACACGACTAAAGCAACCACCCATTCTCTTTGCTGTCTTATGTGCTTGGAAGGAGCTGAGAATTCTGTACAAGCAGCCAAGAAATCGCCAGAATGGCTAAACCTGTTTTGTCTAACCATGGAGAGGATGGGCCTCCTAGAATTTGCAAGTTTGAGGTCCTAAGAAAGACAAAATGTTCTGAGGAAAGGCACAATAATGACGCAGAATATGCACTCAACAAATAATAACTTTCTGCTGATTCTTTGGTATTGTCTTGAGTATTTATAACTACATGCAATGAACTTCTACCACATCTTCCAGGTAACTAATGTGAGAGATCAAAAGCACTTCCCACCAGATAGGTTTTATTACTACCTTGTCACTATTGCTGCAGGTCAGAGACCTCATATGACCTGAGGCAACCCTCCTTGTGCTCAGAACACTTCCTATTGTGTTTTAATCCCTTTATAAGTCTCTTTGTGGCTTCTGTAATGGATCTTTTGTTTTATTTTTAACACTTCTTCTTCATACTAACAGGAGGATTGCAAAGGTGTACTATCTGTAATATCTATAAGAAAGCAATAGGTCCAGGACCCAGAACAAATGACTCTGTTTCTTGTCTTTCCATTGTTTCTGTCCTTTTCCATATAGAAAAAGGTTGTTGTACAGAATAGATGATGAAGATACATCAATGTGTCTGGCTTGGTCCATGCTCAAAATTCAGGGCCATTGGGCACACAAATCCCAGCTTTTGTGGTGGGAATATTTAGACTATAAATGAAGAATAATTAAAAAAAATCTGGAGGCTAATGAATGTACATCAGTACTGTGGATTTAGTTTGATGCTTCTGGAGGACATCTGCCCTAAAGTCTGTTAATGAGTGAGGAGCTACTCCTGCCAGTGAGGAAATATTCATGCTGCTTTCCACAGATGGAAAAAGTGACTGTTAATGTGGGCATTCATAAAGGCTGCTCTCACAAGGACAATACTAATCTGTTTTATTGTCCAGAGCATAGCCCAGCAGGGATTTTCAGGGTGACTCTTTCAAGAAGTTTCTATCTTCCTTTTGGCAAAGGAAAGAGTATACAATGTAGATTTTGGGAGAACCTAAGACAAGATTTCTTTTCCTGGCTCAGTTCCTAGATTTCCAGGATGACAATTGACAGAATGTATCAAGAAGCTAACTTCAATTAAAGAAAGCAAACAGGAAGAAAGTGTTATCAGGCGTGGGTGAAAAATATGGTGCTCTCCCCCAAATAATTTTGAAAAAACTTAAAAAAGTATTTTTTGCCAATGTTTCCAAGGAGAATGTGGAAACTCAAAACTTCAACCTAGTTTTTTAAGTGACAATACACCTAGAATGGTTTTAGGTTACAAAAAATAACACAGCAAAATTAAAATATTTGTTTAAATGTAAATTTTTGCATGGCCAATATCCTCTCATGAATATTAACTTTAAAGTACCATAATGGACTTTATGTTTCAAAAAAGAACCCAAAAGATTTCTAATGGAAAGATTATTGGAGGTTTTTTCCTTCATGTCTGCATAGGTCTTGAGGACAAAGCAAGGGCAGCTGAGGCCCCTAAGGTTAGGATAACTCTGCTGTGTGGCTAAATCTGTTTATTCATCTGTGTGACCCAGAGGACTTCTGTGAATTCATTCTAAATAGCAGAAGACTGCTAAAAATGAGTGTTAGTCATGTAATGTGCCAGCGTGTGTGTTACTGTGTGTTCCTCTACTGGCTGATTTGCTACAAGATAATAGCCTATTATTGCTACCAGCTGCTAATTAGCCCCTAATTAATAGGTTGATAGACTCTGAAGCCAGGAGGGACCATTAGCTCATACAGTATGACCACAGAAGTTTTAACACATCTCACCCATGCTACCAGAACTTGTGACAGGCTGTTAAAGCCAGCCCTTGGCAGCAGCAACCACACTACTAAAGTTACCTAGAAATTGAAAATCTCCTGGTGCTTTTACAATTATTCCACTATTCTACCACCATCAGTGATAAATACTTAGATCTTGATTCTCACTGAATGTGTTTGCAGCTATTAGTTGTTCTCCACCAGGAAAAAGAGCTGTTTGTTAGTACTTTCTTCTGACAAAATTGCGCACTTATCGTAAACAAGGTGCCCCTCCATCATATAATTCACAAACTAAATAGGTTGTTCCTGTTGACTGTCTGTCCACAAAATTTCTCATTAATCTCTGGAATTATTTTCTATACTCTCATCACAATTTTATTAACTCTCAAAAAAGCAGCGAGATTAAAACATCCAGGTTTTACTAGGTGGAGGATAGAAAATAACCTTTATGCATCCATCACACAGAAATGTCATCTAGATATTGTCTTGAATTTGTTAGAGGTGATGAGGCAGTTTACCACACTATTAGGTGCTTCACCACCCCCATCATTTAATCTGTTTTATTTAGAAAGGATTCTTTTTGAAACACAAAGGAAGGTGATATACCCTGCACTTAAAATGGCTTTAGTTTTTCATAAGAGCAGGCAGATAATCATTCCTCTGTCATGTCCCAAACAATGGGAATATGTCCTCAGTTTCAGTGTGTGACTACAACGTGATGGAAGAGAAGGAACAATTTCCCTGGAAGCAGCCTGGCATAAGCACAGCACAGTAACCCTGGATCCCCCCATTCTTGCTCCAAGACACTCCATTTGGCACTCTGATTCCTTAAGCCTTTTTTGTATCTTCCAGCAAAGGTCACATTTTCATTTTCTCTGACATTAACTCTGAGGAGATCCAATGTGATTTCCTTTTCTTACTTCACCTTCTCTTTACTTCTCACTCCATCCCTTCCTGGCACCGATTTATTTTATTTTTTTTATGTGTAATTTATGGTATATTTTTTGGTTCATGTGTGCAAATTATACATTACTACATACTTGATTGCATGTAGATTTCTGTGATTATAACAAATGAAACAGAAAAGTAAATTGGATAACAGCTTCTTTTCTACCACTGTTACCATTCTCAGTGTCCAATATCATGTGGAACGGGATGATACCAGAGGTACTTTATTCTGTGTGCGTTATTATCATGAGGCAGACATCACAATATCACTGCTTGGGTGAGCTAAAACACAGTGCTGGGAATGCAGTGCCAGATTGTACAACCAGGTACAAAACTAAAAGGTACAGTCAGCTACACACAATGGACAGGGTGACTACAGGCTCTGAAAGTTTTGGTGTGATGTTCTCCTAAGCCACCTGGATACTGAATGTTCTAAAGAATCCATAGATATTCTCAATTTTGTTTATTAACAAACTTTTAATCACAAAGTAAATTAGCCAACAAGTCTAAATCACTGAACGTTTTATTGTAGTCCTTTGATAGCTTCTCAGCTGCCCATTTAGATTTTCTTCAACCACGGAGGAACATACTCCTTTTTCTTCAGAAAATACAATGAAATTATATCAGTAATTTAATAAGTCCAACAAGATCCTTCTTTAAGAAGAAATATACATTCTGGAATACACACTGCATAGGGTCAGGTTATTAATATGTTTTTGTGCAGACTAGTTTGGTTTCTTCAGCCTGGCTTTACTGTATAAATATACTTATCAGTCACCTGTTTTCTGGGCCAATCTTGTGAGCTGAAGTTCACATAATTAAAAGATATATATGTGAATTCTGGGAGTACAAAGCCTTTAAAACAGACACATGCTGAGTAGCTGCCGTGGTGTGGTCACCTCAGCTGCCAGAGTCTGCATGCAGGGCCAGATTGCACCACCAGTGCTGCCAGTGCTCTGGGTTCCGATCTCTGGAGCTCAGCAGCTGCTTTCCCCACATGGGCTGGCCTCAGCTATCTGCTTCCATTCTTTGGAACAAAAACAATGAATATGGTGCTGCAGACATTACTGGAGATAGCAAAACATAAAAATTTAACTGCATCGTGTATAATCATTACTGGTATAAACAGCCAAGAACATTTCCCAGCCCACTGGCTATTTTATTAAGCTGCAAGATGCATCTTTTGTCCCAATTTTTGACAGCAAATCCCCCTGTCCTGATTTCATGAAACACAGTGGTGCAGTGATTCGCTGGCTTCATGCCAGGAGCTAATAGAAAAGCCAGAAACTGTTTAAATCTTTTGTACCCAGATAAATTCTTAATATACTAAAAAAGTACTACTTGCTGGTCGATGGGGACCTAAGAACAGTCCTGAGGATGTATGGTACATAATTTAAAGAAATCCTAAGTGATGGAAATTGCCCTGTACACCTGGACTGTCTGATCAAGACCCAAATCCATTTGGCCTGATCCATTTGATCTGATCAAGGCCCACAGCAGAGGGCATGGGTCAACTGGGGACAATTTTGTCTATTATTTCCTGATGTTCCCTCTTTGAGCTATTTTTTAACAGTTCCTCTAAAATGTTTTTCCTGGCTATGTTGTACAACTTTTTTTCCATGATAAAACATCCATTGTTGGAGCACAACAATCCCAACAGAAATCCCCACTGTGTATGTATATATGCATATAAACATATATATATATTAACAATTTATTCTCTCCTATGAGTAGTAAACAACAAATTCAGACACAGGGGAAAGGTGTTAAATTGTTTTTATTTAATTTCTTTTAAATATAGAGTATGCCAGTTCAGCTCTCAGAGGCATTAACTGAAAGAACCCAAAAGAAACATAAACAAATTCAAGCACAAATAAAAACAAATTTAGCACTCACAAACAACCCCATAGTAACCTGACTTCTATTTCCAAGTCATGGCTGTGCCCAGAAAACCTAATATTTGAAAATTATTTTTTGGGTTCCTTATAATTCCCTGGTTTTGGGTATAACATCTCAGGAATTTTGTAGGGTTTTTTGACTGTCAGAATGAGTGTTTTTTCATTATTTGTTGTTAGATACTACATAGAAAAGATACACCAAAGGAAAACATTGAAACTGTTGAAGGGAATGCAAAAAATAAAGGAAAACTTATTACAGCTGCAAGGTTCAATAACAATAATTAAGGGCCTTACTGCTGATTATATTAGAGTTGTAATTGGTTTTTTGTACTGAATGCTTATGGCATGTACTTTGTCTCTGTAGTACCTATGCCCTCTATGGAGAAACACCAAATCTATTTAAGTAACACCAAAAAAAAGAGGTAGAAAAACTTATTATAAGCAAATTTTTCACATGACCTAAAAAAAAAGCTCATTATTTCCTAGGAAAGTGAATAACACACTCTACCAGGAAGATCCCAAAATTAGTATGACTAATTTCAGAAGATCAGGTCCTTGAAATCTCTGAAAAAAAAAATCTGTTCTTTCTGTAGGACTTGCTGGCCTGGCTTTGAAAGAAAATCATTACCAGCCTTTTCAAAAAGGCAGCCTTCTCCTGCAGCCTGCAACAGTCTTATGTTGTCTCCAAAAGGCATCTCCTGGCACTGGTTCCACTGCTGGTCTCCAGATTGTCATTTTCTGGAGTAGATTAGTCAGCAAATTGTGTGCTGATTCATTTATAGCAGTATACAAAAGAGATAGATCAAACCCTGACAGAGAAAACAGAGAGACATATACATTAGTGGAATGGGGACAAAATGCACTACGTGTTTTTCAATAATAAATTAAAACTGGAAAAACCTGATGCTTTTATGTTATTTTTAATTAGAGAATGGGTTTAGGGTTTTGTTTATTTGGTTGGGGTTTTTTTAAGATAGAAATGGGAGAGAGACTAAGAGAAAAAATCATAAATGATTACTCTCTTTTTGTTGCCCTTGACAACCTGGGCACAAAGTCCTGCCATAACTGATGCCAGCAGCACTTGGTTATGATGCAGACACAGTGAGAAATGTAAAATGGAACAGAAATAAGTTCATTTTCTGCCTAGGACTGAACATGTGCAGATTTTCCATGCCTGTTCTCCTGGAGCTGGATAGGAAGGGTTGTAACAAGTTGCAAGGAAAGGAAAGGAAGAGCTGGAAAGTGTTTGTATGGACATTTATTACATGACATGCTGAAGATTTTATTGTGCACAGTCCAGTGGAGACATATTGCAGAGATGCTGTCTCACCTATTTAAAAAGGAATGGCTGAAGAGAGATACAGGTTATGTTAGGAGATTGGGATATGAGGAAGCCAAGTTTAGTTACTGTCTTGACATTCAGTTACTTACATGACCTTAGACAAATGAAGGAATTGCTCTGTGAAGCTCCTCATCTATTAAATGGTGCCAGAAGTACTTCCTGACTTAGTAGTAGATGTGGGGAAAAATACATTAAAGTTTACAGTATGTATATCTCCTATTTTAAAAGGGTCTATGTGAGCATCATTCTCCTGGAAGCTGCCACTGGATTTAATGGAAACCAATGATTTCCAGTGAAAAATTGTTATCAAATTATAAAAATACTTAGTGGGCTGTATATAGTTTGATTCTAATCTGGGAAGCTCAGTATATTATATTAATTGCTTTCTAAATTTTTTTGCTACCTGCAACTTCAGGCCTTATATTGCTTAAACACCCTTCAACTTTGAGTGCTCAAGAAAAAAAGCTTTACTTGCTGAGGAATTATCCACGCAGGAGAGGAATCCTGCTTGCCCAGTTAGGGCTGTTGGTGCTGAAGGACACAGCTGTCCAAAGGGTGCAATTACAAGGTTGAAATTGTGCCTTTTCCACTGCCATAGCTGGTGCCTCCCACACTCACCCTTAAACTCAGTTTAACAGACGTGTGCTCACACAAAAGCTGGAGACCTGTCAGCTCGGCACTCTCCTGGATTTAGTTCTAAAAAAATAACTGCTGTTAAAAGGCCACAAGAATTAAGTGGAATTGGGGCAGAATCAGAAGAGGGCAAGGAGAGGAAAACATCTCAGAACCCTTTTTCATTTAAAATGTACTCTATGGGGAAAATGTCACTCACTGCAGATAAAAATGGAGTGCATTGCTGAGCAGGTGTAAGTAATTTTGTCTAATTACTAAAAATGGCTTTTCCATGTATATGAACCAGTTGGGATTACTGAATGATGAAAACATGTAGGAAGAAGGTAGATTTGGAGATGGAGGAAAGGAATACTTTTAATAGCTGATTACAGCAAGTACTCTGGGGTAACAGAGACATTGAAAATGATCTTAGGCAGTTTTATAAAAAGAAGTTATTACAGCAGGATATTTGGAATAGCCTTTAGGAGGCATATGGAAGAAAAGTAACATCTGCAATGATTTTGTAAATCTCTTAACAGGAGAAATCCAGGAGAGGCATGGCAAGTCCCATGATCACCAATGTTTCCAAGAAGTTGCCTTGTTGTTATTAGGATGGCCTACTTAGGCTACATCAGAAATCAGCTTTCTCATGTTAAATGATTAGTGACAAAACTTAGTGGGGGGAAAAAAGAAAAACTGTTTTGCAGCAATTCGTTTTGGTGGAACTGAACTAGAGATATGGCAAAGGACCTTATGTGTTCTTGCAGACTTCTGTGATTTGACAGCTCCTCTATTTGTTTAAGGAGGAAAACTATCAAGAAGGCCATAAAAGAGGGAATCAGATGTTTGCAGTCATACTGATCATGGCAGCTAGGACAAGTGTTATTCATATGCATCAGCTTTTGAGTGGTCCATCAGAACCTGAAGGACCAAAATCATACAGTGATCAAGCAGGAGCCTGGTAACATTGACACCAAGAACTTAGGCAGTTCTGATCCTCTCCTCCAGAGAATGGCAACCATTCACCCTTTGGCCATCATCCTCCTCTCCTTGGCTTTCTCCTCTAGAGTTGTGCTGTCAATCCCTTAGTGCTGCTGAAGGATTGAGCAAACAGCATCACCTTGATAAAAAGAGGTGAGCACTCTGTCACTTTAGTACCTTGCTCTGTCCAAGCTGAGGTGCCCATCAGCTCCTCCTGTGTGTGGAGTGCCTTGGGACCACAAGGCTCACCCTGTTTACCTGACATTTTGACATGCAGAGGGTGTGATACATGATCCCAAAAGGTCAAGGACAAAAGCACGTTGCTACAGGTGGGTAGACATTAACTCCTCTGTGTGATGCAGTGCTGTCAGCAGCACTAAAGATATGTGCTGTGGACAGGGGTATCTGTGTTCTCATCTATCTTATCTCAGCTAAGGCAGGTGATGCATCGTTCTTTGAGTAGCAGCACCGTGGGACCCATCCTTCATGCACAATAATACCCAAGAACCATTTCAATGGTTTATGGCACCTCATAGGAAGTCAAGATTTGGTGGAGAAAACAGGAATTGGCCTGAAAAACAGATTGGCTTTATAAGAGGGGAGAGACAAATTATAAATATGACAAATGTGCTGTGCATGGTTGTGTCAGACTGTTTTAGAGAGCTACTGGCCCCCAGCTAAAAGCTGAATTTCCCCTTCACTTGAAGCCCACTGATTACATGTGCATTTCTAGCTCCCCACACGGCATCCCAGTAAGATGGGATGGATTACAGCAGCTGTTTCCCTCCTTGCTGCTGTGCACAAACAGCCCCTTGCACACTGGCAGCTTCTCACATCCTCCTGCAAAACCACTGGCACTGAAACTGCAGCATTACTGTAGCACAAGGCTCCTGGAGTTTGCCTTCCAGATACACTCTGAGCCCTGTTCAGAGGGACCCCAAACACTCTGAAAGCTTCATCATGGCTGTAATGAGATCTTGGAGCAGAGGATAGGAGCACAGACCTGCAGCTCATTCCAGTTATGCTAGATGTGCTTTTATTCCTTTTTTTTTTTTTAATGCCAAGACTACCAGCTGTGCAACAGGTTGAAAAGAAGGCTTTGGAGTACCCTGAAAAGCAGCTTCTCTGAGATGGATGACTTGACCTGTGAGTGGGTATGTGGTGCTGCAATGTCAGGTTCAGAGGACCTGAGGAAGGAAGGATCTCACAGCCCATCAACACAGCCAGGGAAACAACAGAGCAGTGGAAGTACTTGAACTTGGACTGTCAGAAGGCAAGGGCTAGCTCTCCTTCAATTCTTCCTATCCAGCCATAACACTGTACACAAATGTGTCTCAGGGAAGCAGCTGCTTTCACTGAACTCTTTGTTTTCCTCTTAAGCAGGAAATCTCTTAAAACATTAAATTATGAAATTAACTGTATTGCTTCTCCTGCCCAAGGCACTTTCCTTGTCCTTGGCTAGAAGGACAAATTGTCCAATGGATCTTTAAAGGAGCCAAAGGACGGGCCTTGTGCTCACCATCCGTAGTCGTGTGGCTCCTCCATGGGCTCCCTGGGCATCCAGAGAAGTGCCAGACCCACTCCTCTTCCTGTGCCTGCCTCTCGCAGCTTCCCCTCTCCCACCTTATGAGGTTGCCAAGCAAACTCCTGTGAGAGGAGTGAGCTAGAGCTGTCAAGTTTATTAATTTTTTCCTTAAAGTAACAATGTCTCCTACATAGCTGAAAAAATATAAGAGAGAAGTAATTTTTAGTTGAATATCACAATTAGGCCTCATCTCCTTGCCTCTCCCCATTCCCTCATTGGAAACTATCCCTACAGAGTTTCAGAGGACCCAGGAGAGGGTTGCACCTGAATACATGGAATGAAATAAAGTTTGAAGCCTGCCCTGTTTTTTAGATTTGCAGCTGCTTTAGGAGTGAGTGGACCAGCAGGGTCTCCCACACAGTTGAATTCAGAAACTGAAACACTGAAGGAAATTGAAGCCATGGGGGAGTCGTATTTTCTAAAGGCAGTGAAATTATGTGTATTTAAAAGCAAAACAAGATGTAGATGCAGCTACATTATATTTCTCATAGTGATTGGCATGTCTAATGTATGCTAACTAGGGCTGTTCTTGAAGGGTGGCAGGAATCACTGTGGAGCAGGGGAGAGCTGGCAGCGACACCTGAAGTCACTTAGCATGAAGGAGTCTGTGCTCCACACTCACCACATCCATGCACAGGCACACAAGGAGTCCACATAAGATGATAAAAGTTGTATGTACAGGTGTGGATAGTGGGTCACAGCTGGGGCCAAGCAGCCACCATGTCCCCTTCATCCAAACTCCTGCTCTGACTCCTAACACACTTGTGGGCTTTATCTGGCTGTAGAGATATGAAGGTTTTATACAAGTTGTATAAAGAGACATCATAGGTAACATTAATAATACATAAAACATAACTGGGTCATGAATTGATTTGATAAAAATGTCTGAATAATGAGCAAACATGTTCACTAGCATGTTTGTGGACCAACATCTCAGGTGTCATTTGCTGCTAGCTCAAGTGAGCACAGTCCTTGCTTACTGGCTATGTTCAAACAACTGATGGGTAGTAAAGGAAATGCAGGCTTGTGATCCACAGGCTTCATGAATTTGCACCGAATTTGAGTTCTCTGTTCATTACTTGTCCTATTTTGGCTTATTTGGAAAAAAAAACAAAAAGAAACCAGTCATGGAAAGAAAACAAAGGTTTTGGGGATAAAACTACACCAGTGATAATTATGGGAAACAAATACCAAGTGAGCTCACTATTTATCCACAGGTAAATGAGGGAGTGGGAAGGAAGAATTTTTAAAATATTCACAAACCTGTGTGAAAAAAGTAAAATTTTGATTTTTCAGTTTGTTCTCTCATTTTTAATCCGATTTAATGGTTTTGCATCATAATGAGATGGTGGTGTGCTTTTTTTTGAGGTAGAACATCTACTTCTTACAGCAAGGAACAGTCATTAACAAAAGTCTTTCTCTCTAGTAGCCCTCCTTATCTTTTTCACTATCTGTGCAGGGATTTATAGAGTTTTCAATCTAAGCATGCAAGAAGTTCAGGTAATGATAGAGCTGGTGTACCTTGGGAGGATTAAATTATGGGAGTCAATGAACAATTATGGGGTAGCAGCTGGATGACTGAAATAATGTTAGCAGCACTAATAGTTACAGAAAACACTGATTTTTTTGCTCCATATAGAGGTCTTTTAGTGCTCAGAACATAAAATTACAGATTCACAAAAAACTGGGTTTTTTGCATTTAAAACTTCATAAATAAGACCAATCTTGTGTTTATGTGACCCTGTCTTAGACTCTGGTAAGATCTGGTCTTTACAGCATTCAAAGTCCATAGACTGACAGAAGGGGGCAAAGATGATGCTTATGGCAGAAAATAGAATAATGTAGATTTATTTCAGCAACATCCATGCTGCCATCATGATTCTTAACCAGAAGAATTTGCCACTGAAGTCTATGAAAGTCTGGTTCGGAACAGTTGCATCTTCTCCCATCGAATATTAGTATGTTAATCTCTTACACATCAACAAAAGTTTATGCAAAAGGTGGAAGGAACAGTCCCTCTGCTGGGGACCTGAACTCTTCAGAACATTAGAATTCAATAGAATTACGTTTCAGAAGTGACTGGCACCATCTCATCCCTTTTTATGGCAGGGTACATTTGTTTTTTCCACTTGTGGTTACCTGATCTCACTGTCTGTTACCAGTGTCTTTAGTGAAGGCATGTGCAAGCTTGGGGGCAAGCTGTTAAAAACAGACAGCACAAGAAACCACTTTGAATTTCAGAAATGCCAGTGATAGTGAGAGGAAACCCCAGGCACCACAGCACTTTGAGGGAGGCATCAAGATCATTAACAAGTATAGCTGAAATTTTTTGAGAAGGGGGGGTACTGACAGAAATTTAGGCATATTCATGTATGATTACAATAAAAAAAAAGCGTTTTTCTTAAGAGGTTCAGATGAAAAATAATCTGTAATATGCAGGGCTACACAATTTAGAATGTTAATGAAAAAAGAGTCTAAAACTGATGATTGAATCTTGTACTTAAGCCACAGGAGAAATGAGCTCCCTCAGCTCTTTCCTTTTTGCAACCTCTGGAGAATGTTTCTGTCATGCAGAATATGAGAACAGATTCTTCAAAGTGTAAATCTGGGTGTGCAGTGCCAGTGTATGAATTAAAATAGACTGAATGATAGAGGTGATTTAGCAAGCAGTTGATCAGCTTTGCTTTTCTGAGCTTGTTCTTGACAAAATAGAGCAAAACCAGGATAAAAAGTGTAAAAGCAGCTGTAAATGAGGATGCTCTTCTGACAAGATGTACTTGATTCTACAGATTTCTTCCCCAAAGTTCAGAAAAGGGAATATCAATATTTGGTGCATTTGATCTTCCTTCAGGATGTATCTTATATCAAAACCTCCTGTCAAATTAAAGCTTGACAGCCTCGACTGCTCGATTCCTTTCAATCACTTCTAAAAGTCTAAAAGATTACTTCTGAAAGTACAAAGATGTCCAGCATCTGATGTCTGAATGAAATGTGTTGAATTTGGTTGTCCCTTGGCAAAATCTTCTTCTGACTGTATATGAGAGTGGAGAGTGAGTGTACAGCATACTGATCTGTTGATGACTCCAGCTGGAAAAGATTTATCCAGGGCTGTTATATGATCCATTTCTCAACTCTCTGTAATACTTTATTAAATAAAACCTCTGGTGGAAAAAAGAAATCTCTTCCAAAATGTTATTTTCCCTCTAAGAATCTCTACCTTGAGCAGAGGAGAGTCCTTTTAGTACTTTTAGATATGAATCTTTGGAAGGGGTTTTATTATCTCATACTTTGGGGATCAGGACCTCGTCTAACAAGGCAGAATTTGCTATCACCTGGAGATGGAAGCACTGCAGATAGTTGCCATACAACTCATTACCAAGATTGCTTTTTGGGGACAAAACATCTTTGATTTTGCATATTGGCATCACGTCTGGATTCAGGATATGTTCAGAAAGAGGTGTGATCCCATGGGTCTTGGTTATGGGAGCACTTCCACATGAGGTAGATACAGGACACCCTTTGGATCACTCACTGTGCCAAAGACAGCAGAACTCACACAACTGGCTTTTTGTAATCAACAAGAACTCCTATAAAAAACTAGGATAATTCTCAAGTTCATGGACAAGCCAATACTCCCTGATCAGCTAAGAATGGATAAGGAGGCCTCAGCCCTAGTACAGATGACAGTGATCTCGCTGATCAGTCACGTTAGTCTGGAGCAGCTTTTATGAAGTTGGACACCCAGTAGCAAATTAAAATGTGTGAGAGATGTGAAAAGGCTCTCTGCAGAGTGAAAAGACAAATACTGCTGAGCCACAGACCGACTTTGAAGGTTAATTGGACATTTAGTTTTAGCTGCTGTCACAATAGATCAGTCATGTCACACTATAATCAAAACTAACACCTTCCAGCAGGCTTGTTAACTAGTCTAACATAGGAGGCAATTGTTTCAGTAATAATGGCAAAGGTAAGGAATATTCCTTTGTGTGTTACAGACATTTATAGCAGCAGCACCGCCTGTCCCCTGGAATTATGAGCTGTTCTGTTTGTGAAGGAATGGCCTGATTTTTTTGTTTGTTTGTTTATTTGCTTGTAACACACATAGAAGTCTGGCTGAATCAAAGTAATTCATGGTAAAAGGTCAAAAATGAAGAGCTGCTTGGTCCAGTGGATGTCAATAAGAAGACTAACAAATAAAACCATAGCCTGCAAAAGACTGTGGCTGTATTTTTAGATTGAAATATATTGTATTTAGGTATATAAAAAGCCTAAAAAGTTCTCAGACAGAACTGAGGATCTGAAGATTAAACTATTCCACAGAGATGTATCTTCAAGGAAGACTGAAAACAAACTTCACCCACACCACAACCATGTTATACAAAAAGAGGCTCCTGTTTTGGACTGAGGGGCCCAACAGAAAGAAGGGAGGATACATTCCTTTAGCACCTGCTCTGTACAGCTCTGCCCAGGAGCACCTCACAGTGAACATCTCCCGACACTCCCAAGGCTGCATGGTGCATTCTGCTTATCACTGGTACTATGACAGCAGCAGATTTTTCAGCCCATCTATTAGCCTTTCCAGGTTCTTATCACTTTTTACCATGACTGGAAGGTTTCCAAGTTTCTTTTGGCATGATTTGTTCAGGAAAGACTGAAAAATTAAATGGCAAATACTAAACTAAGGGGAAGTATAGATGTGAAAGGAGATGCAAGGGAAGTTTTCACAAAATTTTAATATTGATTAAAAATATTTTAACAGGTCATGATATTTCCAAATATTGTATTCTAGTGACTCTGTTGAATTGCGTTATTGAAAGCACCAATTTCCTAATATCTATATGTACCATAAAATAAGGGCATAACCTTGCTTATAGTATATTCAGTCTGAACAGACTTCTTCAGAGAAGGAAGCATGACAGGAAAACTTTGTAGAAAGATTAAGAAACCAACCAAACAACAGTTTTAAGGAAATTCCATGCACCCCACTGAAAGAGATATGAGGTTGTCTGAAGATGCTTCATTTCCATGAAAAAAAAAATAGAGATTACTGGAAAAAGAGAAGTCTTCATAAATATTGTTTTGCTCATGATTGCACTTTCAATTCAAAGTGTTTGTGTTTACAGACATATATGTCCCTCATCTATATGTGAGAGGCATACATATTTTGTGAAGCTAGAGCAAAAGCTCTTAAGGCAATTGGAAGAGAATTACTCTAATGAAGTGGTAAAACTGTGTAATAGAGTCTGGTAAAAAAAAAGAAAAAGGAAAGAAAAAAAAAAACAGGGGCAGAGGTGAAGAAACTCATAGAATAAAGATGCAATTCTTCTACAAGACTGAAGGAGGAGGAAAGAAAAAGCCACGGTGAAAAATGGCAGTATGATCTGTATTTAATAAGACCATGTTGCTACATAGCCGTGACACAAGAGTAACTGTGTTTTACATCCAGTACCTTTAGGGCTGAGGACTCTTTTAGCCCCCTTCATAAATCTGTTCCTGAAATTAGAAAACAAAAATCTCCAAAGTAGTTTTGCTCCTCGAGCCCATGATTCAGGTGTTGTGAACATCCGTGCGTTCCCCCTTCCTTCAGGCTGTTTTCTTTGGCAGCTGCTCAGTTTTCCCACTCAGATTTGTGTGTTATAGTGAAGGCTGATGATAAGTTGCTGTGTGCATGGCTGGCTGGGGTATCTGCTGCTTGAACCTCTTGGCAATTTCCTGGGAGGAAGGGATTAATTCTCCAAAGGAGGAAAAAAATCTGTGGTTTATAAATACATTCTTTACTACTCAGCCTGCAAGGAACTTAAAGTAGAAAGACATTTTTCTGCTTTCTTCTGTACAGACTCATTGCCCAGGTTTTTTGCTTTCTTCACTATCAGTAGATGCTTTTCTCAGTACAGCTTCAGCTCACCCCTCTTGGATGGATGGTGTCAGACAATGCTTCATCAATAATATTCTTGATAGTTATAGAGCAACTCTGATTCCTGTGCTGGACCAGAAACATCAAGTTTCTCCAAGTGTACAACAGCAGGGAATGAGATCAAGAAGCAAACCATAAGCAACCCAACCCAGAGCCTTCAGTTCTGCCTCACATGTGAGGCTTGTGCCTTGAAGCAGAACCTCCCATAAACCGTCTTCCATGAATTTGGGAACTCTTTTCCTTGGGCAGAAAACTCAGTGCGCCATGCTGTGGAGCCCATGTTCCTCTGAGATGCAAGAAGAATTACTGGCCTGGGAAAGGCAAAATGCTTCTCTCTGAGCCACAGGCTGGATGGCAGCCACCTCCAGTGTGTGTGACTCTCAGGCAGAATCACAGAATGACTCAGGGAATGATCTGTAATGTCATTGAGTCCAACCATTAACCCAACACTGCCAAGTCCATCACCAAATCATGTCCTTAAATGCAGCAGAAACCTGTTCTACTCAACACACATGGGCTTGAATGACTGCTGACTGAGATCCAGGGCATCTCAAATGGTGATTTCTCCACTTGGTACCTTCTTCATCACCCTCCCTATCCTTCTGCACCTGTCTTGGCTTGAAAGAATTGGCAGATTCCCTTACACACTGCAAGGCAACCCTGCCTGTCATGCTCAGTATTTAAACCGGGGGGGAAAGATGGCCAGGGGCCACTGGTCAAGGACTGGCAGGGCATCAGTCAGTGAGTGATAATTGCATTGTGTATTATTTGTGTTTTATATTCTAATTCTTTTGCTATTCATACTATTACTACTACTACTGTTACTGTTGTTGTTCTTAGTATACATCTTTGCTGGCCCCTGAAAAATGGTTGGAAATTTCATAAATAGAAAATTCCCAATCTCGTAATTTCTAATTCCCTTTGCAACAGCACTCTCTGCAAAAACACATTCTGCCTCCAACTGAGCCTCTAAGGGACAGAAAAAATAGAAATCTGGGCAAGCATCACTCTCTAATCAGCAATAAGTCTTTCCTGTGAAGCTCTGGAGGGCCTGATTAAAAGCAGATATGGGTAATCCTAATGAGGGAAAAAATTACAACTTCTGGAAGAACTGAAAGTTCCATGAAGGCCCCTTGACTCTGCAGCAGACCTTCACACAGGGTTAATAGATTTGGGCAGGCAGCAAGCTATGGTTTTATGATGCGTTTTATTAATCACAGGAGCTGTGTGTTGCACTGCAGGTTGAGCACAGGGGATATATTAAAGTTCAGCCCTCCCTTGCTGCATGGCTCTAAAATTGAAACACAGTTCTGTGATCACTCTGAGAGATTTGTCTTCCAGATATCCATGTGGTTGCAAGTATCCCTTTTGTTCAGTGTGCAGTATCTCCTTGAAAAACCTGGGGATAGAAGAGAAGGATTGTGCCCAGCAAACCATGGTGAGGGGGGACAGTTTTACTCCTTGTGTTTGGTAATGCTGGTGGATCTCTGCCAGCTGAGGGGCTGAGGGGTGACGTGTTCCCTTCGGACCCTTCTGGCAGGAAAATGGCAGCAAAGTTTCCAAAAGTAATTAAAATTTATCTTCAGCTGCAGGAAAAACAAAATACACACGTAATGCCTTAACGGGCAGCGCTGTGAACAGGATTATTTGTGTTTATAAGCGAAAAGAGCAGTTCACACAGCAGTAAAGGAAGGAGCTTCAAACAGCATTAGCAGGGAAAAAAATCACGCTTCAAGACTCTCCAGTTGGAAACCTTTCTCAGCAGCTAAATGCAGTGATTTTTAACTGCTTTTAAACTCCAAAGTATTACCAAAGGTCTCTAGAATTGAGGGTTTAGTGCAGCTTCCATGGACTGCATTCACATGTATGAAATGGTATTTCTTCAAGTGCCTAACAAGGATGTCTCAGATGTAACTGTAAATCACAAATGGTTCACAGACCACAGAACTCTGCTCTTGCATTTCGCTGATCTATCATCAATTCACATCAAAGGGCCATCTGAACATCCCTGCAATATGTAGATCCTTACCACATTCCCATAAGACAAAGTGATACTTTGGAACCATATTTCAAACTAGATATTTCTGACAGTCAAGAATAATTTTCCATATTTTTTGGTTACTAAAATATCTTTGTCCAAATTTTATCCCTCTTAAGAGTTAGGTGACATGACATGACATGACATGGTTAAAAATTTTCTCTAAAAATTTTCTCTCTATAAAATTTTCTCTCTTTTTCTTAAACTCAGTTTTATTGTAAAAGTACTTTTGACAGAAGAGTTATTTTGGATTAATTTTTAAGCTAAAAAAGGGCCAATGTTGTCCAAAAGAGTGCTTTGACACTCATTAAAGGAAGAAAAAAGTGTTTCAATTTGAAGTGCCTTTGTATTTAAACATTAAGCCAATTTTAGTTGTCTTTTGTTTGAAGCCAGCATCTAAATGAATATTTTATGATTTTCATTTTGAGCCTTTTCAGTGGGCCCTGACAGAATACATTTTAGTGTGACCAGTTTGGGGGAAGATAAGTGATTTGCATTTTTCAGGTTTAAGGTGGAGTTTTTAAAATAGCATCTTGAGTCTGGTTTTCTTCAGAGGTGAAGTTTTGTTTTCCTGACTCAGTTTTCTCTGTCCTGTTCACTTGGGGAGATGGTGAAACAAATAAAGAAGCTTTATTATTTCAAAATGTCTCCTGATGTTCATTGTAAGTTTTTTTAAATGGTCTCCACACAGCACAGCCTCACAGCTATGCAAAATTGAGAATAATTTTGCATATTTGGATATTCATTTACATCCTAGTTAAAGTGATTTCTTTTCTAAGGTAGAATATACTTCCAAAACTCTTGAGGAAAAAGCAATGGTCTCAGTGGTCTCATTTTGTGCACCTTATATTCCAATTCTGTAAATAGTTTTAGGAGACTCTTTTTTAGCAAGGCATGTACCTGTAAATTTTGGGGATTTTATAAATTCATCAAGAGGAGTATGGATTTTAAAATGCATTAAAAGAGTAGGAAGTCTCCAGAAATTCTGTGCACAAACAAGAGCACCTGAAAGAAAGCCTCCTTGCAGCAGGAGAGAGGCGGCTATGAAAACACGTGGTGATCCAGAACATGCCTGTGCTGAAGCAAAGCACAAACTATCTCCCAATTTCAGCAAAGGGGAGGCTTAAGGAAAGATACTGGAAATGAGCCCAAACTAACTTTATAAATCATTAAGTGATAATAATTCAAAATTAATTCTAGTCTGCATAACTTAGGCAAGTAATCCACCCACTATGTTTTGTTCCTCAGAGAGCACTTCTAATGTAAGCACTTGAATGTCCCCACCACGTCAGCAGCAGTAGGTGTTCTTGAAGAGCTCCTGGATGATGTTCTCTCCCAAAAGGAAGCCTCTAGTCTTCAGCTTTTTCATCGGAATACTGATTCAACCAGTGCCACTGCTGGGCAGAATAGCTCCTGTGTTTGGTGTGGTTTTGATAGTGAAGGTACAACCGCAAGAAAACAGCGGTGGAGGTTGGGTGTTTATCTGAGCACACCAGCTAGCAGAGCATCTCCTGTAGGATTTGCTGAAGCAGAGAACTGAGCAGTTTGTTGGCTGATATTTGTCTGCCATGGAATGCAGCTCATTCTCTCTAACACAGACACATTTACCTCCCAACTGTGTTTACATATCAGCTAATTTCTACTTGCGGCGGCTGCTGCTCATAAGGAAAACCAAGCAATTGTTCCTAACAATTCTCTAAAAATAAATGTGCCGCCTTTACTGGGGTAGTTAGAATTCTAAATAGTGCATTTCACGATCATTTATAATGCAACAGCCTTAATGAACAGTGCCAAATCAGTCTTAGTATTCTTGAACTACCCATTGCGTAGCTCCTCTCTCTTTTTCCATTGCCTTTATGGAAAGAATAACAATAAATCACGTTATATTTAGAAAATTCCTTTTTTACCCAGAATTAATCAAAAGGATTAACAGCCCTACACACAGTCCTCAAGCCCTCATTCTAGAAAAAGAAAACATCAGCCATGACAGGAATTAGAGCAATTACTGGAGCAGGATTTATCTGTATTTACTTTTGATGCAGATATCACAGAAAAACAGAGTAGGGTGTAAAACATTCTGGGTCAAAACCAGAACTGCAGAGGAGAATTTGCTGAACTATTTAGCATAAATCACTATTCTTGAAGAAAATTGACATGAGCTTTTTAATGACATGGATCAAAAACTCTTTTTTAAAGGCTTCTCTGAAAGGTAATAAGCTCAAAAGACATGGCTCTAGTAGCAGTCTTTGGATATTGACTCAGTATGGATCTGTAGGTTAAACCATCCTCCAAGGCTCAACAGGACCACTTACTTCTGTTGGGAGAGACTCCAGCCTAGTCCCCTAACTAGCTCTGTGGTAAAGGTTACATACTCTTCAGCATATTTGATGTGAGCTTTTCACTAGAGCTGAAGCAATAGAATCCAGTGCTCTGTGTTCTCCTTAAAAGGGACACTGGCTGAGAGGAATGAATGGCTGAAAGATATTGATGAACAGTGTTGGATGGCACAGTGTTTAATAGAAATGAGTCACACCTTGGCAGCTCTAGGAATGACCCTACAAATAATTAGGAAATTAAACTTACTGGAAAAGAACCTGGTGCAGTCAATTCTTATTTTTCTTCTTTTATATTCAAGGATTTTCTTTTTTCAACAACAGTAAAGTCCCCTTCAAAAGAAGCCAAAACCACCAAAGTTAACCACTCTAGAAGTTACACAGTACTGCTGACAATCTTCTTTTTCTTATTTGGTATTTTCTCTTTTCTATCACTGACAGGGCTAGGATTCATCTGTTTGGTAGAGGACATCAAACATCTTTTCCAAGTTCCCTCAGGTTACCAAACTGAATGAATGTCCAACCTATGAAGAATGTCCAACAAAGAAGTTATTTTTAAAATCTCTTAGAGTACAAGATTTAACCTTTTCTCATTTTATAGTGATCTTGGGAGGGAATGGAACAGCTCAAGAAGTTTACAACCATTTATTAAATGTATTTGCTTTGCATGATAAGGTGTTGGTAGCAGGTGGCTTCTGAGAGAAGTTAAAGCTGAGCTACAACAAAATTAAAAGGCTGGATCAAAGTTGAAAACCACCACATATTTGAAATGAAACATGGCATAGTTGTGCTATTTGAAAGGAACTTCTCAGGCTGGCATACCAACCTGAGAAGTGTTATTCAGGTGTTATTCTCTTTCATACACACACTCTTTTTTTTGCTCAACTACAAGCATTTATTACTTCCCAATATTCCATTTGGATATTTCAAAATAAAATGGCAGCTGTTCTGGACATCAGTTTAATCCAGATGATCCATATCTTGAAGGGGTGAATTCGTGCAGAAGAATTTTTAATCCTTGCTGAATTTCAACAGAAAACAAAGCATCACAAAGTAGAAGAGATGCTGAGAATTAATTGTGTCTAAACAGTGTAAAATCCCAGCAGAGTACTGAGATTCCACTGCCTGCTGGTTTATTATTGAAGGCTATAAAAGACAAGAAAGCGGTGACATAAACCACATTTTATTGATATTTTGTCTGTGGTGGCAATAGCGGAGCTGAAAATAAGGGGCAGCTCAGCACAGTGTTTCATTCTCCCTTACTTGCATCCTACCTGCTTGTAATACACAGTTTGCTGAAATTCAGCTATCCTCCATCTGCTTATCTCAGAAGCAGAACCACCAGAAATATCAATGTGTATGAAACATATGAATCATCATTACTAGTAAGCATCTGGCAATGCTTAAAGCAGGAACATTAAAAAAAATGTGCATAGTAATAATTTACAACTAATACAAATGTGTGTGGAGGAAAAGGGCTTCATAAACAAATTCTAAATGCCTTTTTTTTTTCTCCAGACTGAAAGAATCTTGGAAAATTAAGTGCCTTCATATATGTGCAAACAAGCATGGAGGGAAGACCTTCCAGCTTCCCATAGTTCAGAAAAGACTTTCATAAACACCCAAGTTAAAACAGTGACTTTTGTATATATAAAATATTGTTTAACATAAGCCAACAATCAACAGTTTAAAAATCAATAGCAGCAGACAATGAAGAGCAGTTAACATCCCATGAGTGATGGAAGAAATACAAATTTGTGTGTAGTAAGTGAGACAGCCACCATCCCTTCCATGCATTCTTTTCCGCTTGCATATTCATTTTCACATGGTCATGATGTATTACTTGCCTAATTTTATAGTCACATATAGAAACACAGATTTTCCTCAGCAGTGTCAAATTCCATAAAACATAGGCTGTTCTTAGCTCTGTGACATTAAGAAATAGACATTAAGAAATCAAGGATATGGCAGGTGATGGTTTGAGCTGTATCCTGGACATGGGTGCAGCAGTGACTTCTGGAGTAAAGATCAAGACCCCACCTGCAGCGCACCTGGAAAAATCCAGCCTTATCCCCCTTTGCACCCTGCCACATTCTTTAAAGACACATGTACAATACATAGGGAATTCATATAGGGAGTAAATACATCATTCCTGGTGAACCACTGCAGAGGCAACACTAATTCAATCCAGTGAAGCAGAAAAGTCCTGGGAGAAAACTGAGCCAAGGTAGCTGCATAAAAAGTTAAGCTTGTGGTACAGTGGCAGAAACAGCAGCAAAGAGTAATTAGTGGGAGGGGAACTCAATTAACTGAAACAAACAACTGATAGTGCAATTAAGGAGCACCCTGTAAATCATTACAAACCTCTTGTCATAGACCATTTCTCCACAGTCCTGCTGCACTGGCCCTGCTCAGCCAGCTAAGAGTTAGGGCTGAGCTGCAATCATGCTTTGATTGCTGAATTATGAACCACTAATGATAATGACTTGTGTACTTTCCCTAATTACCTTGAATAACAATGCACATTGCTAAGCCTCCATCTTACTAATATTTTTACATATGGATTATGTAAAAGGAAGAGTGAAGGAGGTCATAGAGAAATACAGCCCCAAATACCCTGTACCACGTGCAGCTTACTGGTTTGCATTTGTACATTTTGTACAAAAGACCTTCCCTCCAAGGAAAGGCACAAAGCTCCTTTATTACCAGGTCATTTAGCCAGAATGCAACAAATGGTTATATTTTAAGTTTCAAATCCACTCAGACATCATTGGGAGGGAAACTAGATTTGCACTTCTTTGATTATAAGGTTTGCTTCTATTTAGAAGAGATAGGAAGAGAGAGAAGAAAAGATCTCATTTCAGTATTATTCAGAAAGGGAATAATAGAGAAAAAAAGAGATCAGTACAACAAAGCAGAATAGTGAGACTATGTGAGAAGAGAGGATGTAAAAACTAAGTTGGTACAATTGTCTGGAGATAAGATTCCTTGAAACTTCACCTTTAGGAACTTCCTTGCTGTTGTTTCACTAATTCTTTGTGATGAGATTGCTGCGTTAGCTGAGAATATTGGGTGTGTTTAGTCTGTCAAATTTCAATAGAACTGCATGGAAGATTGGTAAGATATGGAATTAAAATGTTTGTGCTGCTTTTTGTCATAGCCTTTCCAGCTACATGAAAAATGTTAATGTAAAAAAAAAAACCACGCTGCCATTGTTCATCTGAATTTTCCTGGGGGGGTGGGGGGGTTTGGTTTTGGTTTGCTTTTCCTTTCAATCCTTATGTGTCAAGAGAACTTTGTTACAAAGGCAGCAACTGCCCTCGTGGTGGTTGGGCCGTCACAGTCACCCGGAAAAAAGGAACCCCAGTTCCCCAACCTCCTTTCTGCCATGCTGAGATGCATGAGCAGCTCCTATCTGAAAGCACAACCACTGATGTGTCCTCCAGCACTGACTGCTGCTAGTGAGCAGTGCCAGACTGACTGCTCTGAAGAAATGCCATCTTTTCACACACTTTTCACAGTACAAGCAGCTGTTTCCTACATTCCCTCCCTTAATGCATTTTTAAACCATGTTGGCAAGAATAATCTCTAAGGGAAATTTGCCTTCTGTGGCCCATTGGTCCTTGGCTTGGGTTTAGAGAGGCTGCTAACGAGGCTGGTGATTAGTGACAATTCTGATGACAGTACATGTGGTGGGAACATCTGGCTGGATGCTCTGAACTGGATGCAGACCCACCAGCCCGACCCACCACTTGCTACTGTGCAAATGGCTTTGTATTACAGAGACTGCTGGGTCATTTATCTTCATTAAGCAACCGTCCCTAAACCCAATAATTAATGAAGACTGGTCTGGGAATGGCTGTGCAGAAATGTGTGTAACAGAATGAACAAATTCTAGTAAGAGGAAAAAATGCAGGCTGGAGGAAAAAAGACCTGAAAATGTTTTCCTCTCTGAAAGCTCTTGGGATCCTGAGGGGATATTTTAGTGAGGAACGAACCACTGGTATTTCTTGACTAGTGATGAGCCCAGTGGCTGTGTAAAGCTGTCTGAATGTGTGAAAATGACACAGCTGGTAGAGGGCAAACCTGGCAGCTTTGCTGGCAACCCAGGCATGGGCTGCACTTCCCCCTGCTATTGCCAATAAATAGGAGAGCCACAGCTGGGTTCATATCTTCAAGAAGAAGAGGAGGAGTGCTTTCATGTGAAGTGTAGACAGGATTTATATTTTTTTCTTCTGAGTTTTTCTGTGCATCCAGTCCCAAATTTCAGGCCATCCTAGCTGCCCACATTCCTGAGCTACCTGAATTAAATTTTCTGGAAGCAGCTTATCACTTCCTAGGTACCTTGGCATTCAGTCTCTGTAAATAAGGTGTGCAGGGCTCAGTCATGGGATGGTTGCCATGAGTTTCCCAGAAAGAAATCTTCAGTGAGAAAAAGCTGACAGCTTCTATCTCAGAAGGACAAAATAGTGACAGAAGACTTAAAAAATACACTTTAAAAATCCAGTGGACTCAAGGACCACAGCAGAAGGAAGCCTGGTAATGCAGCTCTGCATCATGGGCCTCTATTAAAATATCCCCTAAAACCACCAGTGACCATAGAAAGAACGGTGATTTCTGAAAACTGGGGTTTAAGGTAAGAGGAAAAGTGGTCTCTTTATACTCTTGTATTATGTTAATTCACACAAATACTTGAGAATTGAACTTTAAAAATATTGATGGGAATTGCTGATGGGTCTTGCCCAGCCGTACAGAGAGGATTTTTTGTAATTCTAACCAGCATTAAGACCCAGCACTAGAATTGCACTTTCACCCTCTGAGCCCACTGTTTGGCTAATCACTTTTCATTACTTCATAGTCCTTTTGTAAAAAAAAGGAGGAAAACCTCTGATATTCTTCTTCGGCCCATTCCGCAAAGAATAGCACATAAAATCCCTCTTCTCAGGGCTATGAAGAAATTTTAACTTTAAAATGACAAGATTCCTTTATCAGCAAATCCCAGCAATGTTCCAATTGGACTAGTGGGGGAGAAAGTTCTAACTCATTTAAAGTAGCCTTGACAAGTTTATAATGAGCTTGTATGAGGAAGCAACCTCAGGTCACAGAGGACTGGCCTTGATCCAATAAATATGTTTTGGTTCCAAGTTTTAAATGTGCTGAAGGCTGTTTTATATTTTAATGAAATTTAGTAATGTGTGAATGCCTTTTCTTCTGGTGTTTCAGTGATTTTAAAACATGAGTAGCATTCTGTGCTGAGAAAAAGTACAAGTATGTAACAGCAGAAGAAGCAGAAGTAAAAATGATAAGGAAGCAAAGGAATGAGATTTGGGCTTATTCAAATCTTAGTTCCTTAGATTTGGGCTCTATTTTTTATAGCAAAGATAACGTGCATTGACCAATGATTCACAGGCAGCTGGTGGTCTGCAAAATCATTCTAAAAGGCTCACAACTGCTCTAAGAAAAAGTGTCACCTTCCTATAGCTAAGTCAAGAAAAAAAGGTACCCTCCCATCAGGATCCAAATCTGCTTCCTGGGATGCTCAGTCCTTCCCACTGGGCACTTGGACAGGAAGGTCCCTGCAGGGTGGTTCCTGCACTGAGAGCTGTTCACCCTGCAGTGCCAATGCCAGATGTGCTCGGCCTCACAAGTGCAATCCAGAGATCCCACTACCTGGAAGGGAGGCAGAAAGTCCCTCCTGTGCACTGGGTCTGGGTGATCTCCTCCTGTGGTTGTTGTGGTGCTTTGGTTTGCAGCAATGTATGGGCAGAGGCTGGTGGGCAGCTCTGGTCTGGCCATCTCCACACACCCAGGGATGGAATTCTGTTGGCACCCAATGGATAGAAACCAGCAACCCTATTCAAAGGCATCCCCTCCCATGGGGAAAAGGATCGTGTGACCCTGCATGAGCCAGTTCTCTTTAGATGTGTGTGTGTTAAATACCAGCCATTGCGAAGGGCCAGTGGAAGCCCCCGGGCACAACCACAGTACTAATAATTTCTTTGCTATAAAAAGTGGTTGCTATGCATTCCTGCATAAAAATTCAGCACAGTTTTGTGAACTTCAGCCTATTCTTGTTTCTCTAGTGAGCACCAAATGTCAGAATCTGGTCACTGATTCTCTGCTTGTAGGAGCAAAACACTCGAGCAATAATGAGCAGGAAACCTGTAGGAATGCTCTCTGTTTTAGGAGGCTATGAAACAGATGGCCTGGTTATAGCATTGTTTCCCTCTGCAATAAAGGTTTTGCTCTAATTCTGTAAGTACAACTCATCTGTCTCAGCCAAAGGGATCCTAGAGGCTTGTCAGTTTAGTGTGTCTGTTTGGGGGCAAGACAGAAAAGTTGCTTGCCATGAAAAATTAATGTTCTTCAATACACCAAAAGAGGGAGGAAAAAAAAGAGACACACGATAACCAAGGAAACAATGCTTTTTCATGCAGGACAGGAAGCAAAGCATAAAATAGGATATATGGGGAAAGAGGGCAGGCAGAGCCCCATCTTGTGGCAGAAAGTCCAATTCCTGTTCCTCCGGCTGTGGATGAGTCACCGTGTCCCAGTGACCGTGTTGTGGGACGTTGCTCTGTGCAGCTGGCCTTTAAATATTTAAATGCATTGGACTACAAGAAAGATGTCTGTTCTTTGCCAAGCAGCTGCCTGTAAACAGCTTTGCACACTAGACTGCACTAGTGGAATCCGGAAGAGAACAGGAGGAATTGTGTAATTAACTTTTCCCTTTTTTTTTCCAGAAAATAACCCCTTTGTGCTGGGCAGGCAGGGATGGGTCTGAGCCTAGAAAGGAGCTGAAGTGGTGCTGAGCTTTGCTGGTGTTTGTTTGTTCAGTTTGGGAGTTTGCTGTGTTGGGGGCAGGAATACAGCTACATGCTGATTGCTGGCTGCTCTCTTGTTAAAGATAATTTCTCCAGCTTCCCTTGCACCCAATCCAGCCATCAAAACAGAGATTTCTTCAGGTAATTTGATCTCCCAGGACAGTCACCCCACTCAGCTAGCTGCAGGCAGACAGCAAACTATCAGTCAGTGACCAGGAGTTGCTATTTTGGGTTTTTCATGGTCCCAGAGCTGCAGGTGTGCAACGTAGAAGTCTCTTCAATTTGTGTCCTGGCCACCTCTCCTTGGGTTTCCTTCTGTAGATATACCCCAGACAATCTGCTGCATGTTGAGGAGGACAGGAGCAAATCACTTGCAGCTATGGATGTCTCAGTCACATCCATGGGACGGTGTGCAAGAAATCAGAGATGCAGTCACCTTTTCTTCTAACAAAGATCCAGACCTTTAAGAGATTTTGGCACATTGCACTGATTGCACTGATTCCAACAGGAGCTGAACTTTCTCCTAACTTTTCCTAAGCACCATCAAATTCTGAAGTTTCATGACTGGGGACTTTCCTGACATAAAGATGGATTTGTCTGGGTACAGCTTACCTCTCTAAGAGTCTGCCTTAGGTCTCAAAAAAAGATTGGATATCATTACAAAGTTATCTCCTGAGCCTACTCTTTATTTCTCATCTCTGTTAATGAGCATTTATACGTGGAGAACATGTTCTCCCGTGTCATTTTGTTACCTTTGCATCCAACAATGAAGCAAAATGAATACAGAAAAGGGTTTTGCATACTCATAAGTTTATTAGAAACTTTTGTCAAATCAGATGTTTCATTATGATCCAGAATTTGCAAACTACCTGTATTCATCCAGGTGTCCTCATAAAGAACTTCCTAGAAAGCACATCAATGAACCATTTTGTCCATTTATATTTTCAGCTCAGACAAGAATCTATGGTGGCTCATTTCTGCTTTTCTGTGAGCGAGAGTGCATAAAGAGCTGAACAGAACCCTTCACCTCCCACAGAGATCCAAGCTCTGAACAAATGTGCCCACAGGTCACTTTTTAGCAGCTTTTGCCATGTGGCTTCTTCACATTCTCAGTTCAGTTCCTCAAGGATGGGCATTTGTAGCAGGAAGTTGCATGGCAACTTATTAGAAAACTAGCAAATGTGATATGGACCTGTCATGGAAAAAGCTCTCCTACACTGGGACATCTGTGCCTAAGAAAATAATCTTTACTTCTTTCTGAAGAAATATTTTGTGGTGAATGCAGCAGCCATCACATCCTACACACACAAGCTTTTTTATTAACACTTTTCCTATTGGAAGCATGCAATCGTTGCCAGACTCTGCTACACTATGTGTGCTACAAGCAGGACTTGAGAGATAATGCCTCAGGAACTTCAGTCTGAGCACTGAACAAAGGAAAACAAGAAAATTAAGGTCATAGACAGAACCAGGAAAAGGATCCATGTGTTCTAGCTTACAAACATCCATTGGGCCACAGTCACTCCCATCCCTCTCCTTCAGCCCAAGCCTTTTCTGCCCTATTGGATGTTCTTTGGTGGCCTGCAAAAGATGATGGTTCTGTAAGAGAATAGCTGGACAAGAAACAAAATCATTAAGTAAAAGCTGTAATTTATGATGGAATGGTTGATAGAAACACTGAAAGGGCATACAGTGAAAGATCAAATGGCATTGGGGAATCTTTGGATTTATGGGATGGCATGCTGGGGCAGTGGGAGCTGACATTTGAGCATGCCAGAATCTTATTTACCACAGAAAATATGCTGATACTTTTTTTGATTCTAGAGAAGTGCCAACATCTCTCCTGGAAGCATCAAGGGACCTAGAGGGATCTTCACTGGTATAAAAGGAAAGCACAAATGCCAATAGCATGAGCCAACTGTGGATAATTCCCTGTTTCTGGAAGAATGCAGAAATACTTTATTCAGTATTTTTCAAAGTTTTGAATTGTCTGTTAACTGACTTTAAAAATACTTCACAAGGATTATTTTCAAAAGGTCAGGAAGTGGTATTAGTCAGGTTTGTTTTGCTGAGCATCCTTTGAAGGATGTTTTTCTACAGTAAACAAAAACTTGAGAAATCCTTAATTGGCAATTAAAAGTGGAAATCCCTATTTTTTAAAAAGGGCATTTAAAAAAAACACCTCAAACTGATATGGGGATAAATTTTCAGCTTGGCTTACTAATGCTTTGTATAAGTTTGTTCTTGGTGTATTTCAATATTTTATTTGCAAATGTTTGCCCAGTACTCAGTTCTGGCTCTAGCAAAATTTTCTGTAGAAGTAATGTATATTATGTTTCTCCCCAGCTATTGTGCACATGTTTTATTTGCTGGTACTCAGTTGTTGGTGTACTCATTTTGTTGCATTATGCAATGAAATTTCTCAAGAGCTTTAACTGAGGGAAGATCTTGTGGTTTGTAGGGGCCCGGACACGTCACTGTCAGAGTGCTCCGAACTCTGGCCCTCAGAGGCAGAGCTGGGAGTCCTTGCAGTAGATGCCAACACCCAAATCTAAAAGGAATATTTTTCACCTTTCACAGCAGCTTTCAGTCAGACAGAAAACCCTATGGCAGCCAAACTCCCTTGCCTTTCCTGGTATCACTTGCCCTTGAATCCCACAGCCTTCTCCGCACATCCTGTAACCTAAAAGAAGTTTCCTTGCCCCTGTCTGTCCCTCCCCACTATATAGAGACAGTTATTTCTCTATTATTTTTGTATATATTCTCTATTATTTGTGTATCCCTGCTCCTGCCTGTCCTCACTGCTGACCATGTATCTGAACACTTTCATTTTATTCCCCATGGACCAGCTTAGCCCCACTCCTGTGATTCACACCCCATCCTGCCTGCTGCTGAGTGTTGTTTAATTCTGGAAAGCTTTCTAAGTTACAAGCTGCTATGCACTGTGCCATCTTGTATTGGCATCTTGAATATTTATTAAAGTTGTTCTCAAATAATGTTTCAATCAATGAAATGTACCTGCTGAGATGATATTTGCATATCAACATGATGATCAATTAATGGGAAAGGAGATACAGTCAAAGGGAGTGATAGAGTAGCTTAGAAAGAAAGAAAAAGAGCCTTCCCACTCTTTTTCTTTTTGCATTCAGAGATTTCAGTTCTTTTTGCTTGAGATTTCTCCCACATAATTGTCAAATTTAATTATTTAGAACACATACCTAATAAAGCACCAAGACTAATTCCCTGGAAAGCTGTCAAATGTGTGAAAAGGAGTGGTGAGAAAAGCCCTGGAGGGATTCTGTTTAACATTACTGCAATTCAGAAAAAGATGTGTGCATCAATACTAAGGGCTTGGGTATTTGCAGATGGCTGTCAATGTGCACATGTGTTTATACATGCATATGTATTCATTTGCATAATAAACACCCTCCCCAATAAAAAAATAAAAAAAAAAAAGAAAAATAGCTAGCTGAAAACTGTCTCTTTTTACACAGAAAAAAAAATTTGCCCAGAATATCTAATTTCTTATTCTGTGCATTGATACAAACAGTTGATGGAAAGATTAGTGCTGACTTATTTGTGATGAAGAAAGGTTGGTTTTCGGTGAGGATTCATTATGCTATGGAAACTCAGATCCTTACAAGTGCAGAGGCAACCAGTTACAAATGAAAATCAATAAGAGAGAATTACATCCACCTCCTTAAGAATTTGGGCCAGAGCATCTCATCTGAGGCCCATGTTTTGGTTCCCAGGGACTTGGGAACAGGCGATATCTCAAAGATGCTGCAAATAGAGCTGAGGCCAAGGTCTGCTGCTCAGCCAAGGGAGGATAATGTGTTAAAGCATTGGTGCACTCCCTGGCAGCTCCCCTGTGTCCCCAGGAGCAGCAGGGATCAGGCAGAGTTAACCAGCTAGAGAAGGACAGTGTCAGGACTGAAAACAGCTGAGAAGCAGGAAAATGAGTGCTGGACAAGGAGTTTGAACTACCTGCTCTAGTGCAGATATTCTCACTGCTCCTTGGTTCTTTGCTTGTGGATTAGCACTTATTTACTTCATGAAGGTGCAGGAGGGACAATTCAGCAGAGCTGTGCTGAAAGGAGCTGCAGACTTGTCCTGAGTGACAGTGTGGGGAGGCTCCCAGAAGCCAGACAGGGTCAAGAACTCAGCTGAAGGGCCTCAGAAGAGCATGGACAGAGGAAACAGAAAAGGATATTCTCCATCTCTGTTCTACTTTCAGGGGGCACAAAGTTTGGTGAAGAGAGGCTTTCAAAGAGCAGATCCCAATAAAGTAGCTACAAGCCCCCTCTGGCCTGTCACACCATCTAAAAATAATGAGATTTTCATCTACATAGAGCTGGCAAGATGGATGGAGAAACGAAGGGCTATAGCAGATATTATTTTTGTCTAAGAACATTCTGAGTTTTAAAGGCCACAAGGCATGGTGAGCCTACTCATTAAGCGGCATGCTTGCTTCTTCCCTTGATTTTGACATTTACTTCAAGATGTCCCAGACTGATCACGTTATATGTGCTATTCTTTTATCAATGACTTTTGTGTCTGCTCAGGTGTACTTTGCGCATATGCACGAATGGACACGTGCATGAGATTGAGGTGTCTGGATTCTGGACATGTGGTTTTACACAATATATTGGTAAAGCCTCAGGCTTTAGGAAGAGTAAAGCTGGGAGAATCAGCACAGATAGTAATAGCTTCTGCTAATGGTGGTAATTTAGAGAGCATCCAGAAACTAAATCAGGTATGTTGAACTTTTTGCCAGTATAAAATAGTGATCCTGGTTGCTTGCTTTACTCAAGAGTATCCTGAAAGTTAGAACTGGGTAGAAGCAATTAATATTATACTTCTCAGACGTTGAGAAAGTGTCTCTTGGGAACAATTTCTATTATTCAGAATAAAATTAGAGCCTGTAAGAACTCTGCCACCCAGTATTAAAACTATTCCACTCCCTAAATATTCCTTGATTTTACCATTTCTGTGAGTACCTGAGAATGGATGGTAATTCCCCTGAAAAGAAACCTTAATAGCATAATTAAAGCTGCAGTGCATCCTTTCTGCTCCAGTTTTGAACTTCAGGGGAGCTCAGTGCTGTAATCTCCCTTCTGGGATGATAGATATGTGTCTCCCACTGAGTTACTGCTGATTCTGAAATGCATCATCTGCTGTCATTCCAGATCTGCTCCTTCTCTTTCCTCTGCAATTTTGCTGCAGCACCTCAGGACCTACTGTCCCAACACTATTCCATCCTAAATAAACAGCTACAAACCAGAAAGAATATCTCCCTGCTGTTTTAAATCTAAGTTAAACTAATCTAATCTAAAACTAAGTCATGTTTAGTTTATGTTCTCAGCCTGGCCAGGCTACATGGTCTCAAACCAGCCATAGTTTGAGCCTTTCTGAAGCTTCAAAGGGGAGAATTTCCTTTTTCTTCTCTCCTCTTTCTTAAGACTTGAACTGAGATTTCCTGAGGTATTGTAGCAAGAAAACAAAAGAAAAAGGTGGTCCACCCTGACATGAAACAATTCTTGAAGGGGTTGCTGCTGACAGGCCTGCAGCTGACCTTGGCAATATGATGGATTACTCCAAACCATTCGTAGCATCCCAGGGAAGATGCACAGACATTTCCTCACACACGTCTTTCAAATCATTCATCAAAGTGTGGATTACACCATGGAGCAAGAGCTCAGGTCTTGTTGATCTTCCCAAGCTGTTTTTGCTTAGCAAGAAGTACAAACAGATAAAGTTTATACCTGTATTGTTTGTTTGAAATAAACAAGTTACATTGTGGGTCAGGTGATGTACAGATGCTGTCCTATTAGCTTGACAGCCTATAGTGAGGGTCTGGTGGTTTTGAAAAGAAAAAAATGACACAATATTTTTGTTCAGTTATAAAGTTTGGGTTGTTTTATAATGAAGTACAGAGAGCTATGAAGTCAGGCTGTAGTAACCAGAAGGCCAAGCAGGTAAGTGCTGAGCTAAGCACTGCAGAAATCTTCTGGGTAGCCAGAAAGAGTTATATCCTAATGTGGGTAAGAGATGCTTAGGAAGTGAATATGCAAAAGAGCTGCAATAAAGTAGGAAAGGCAAGCCTGAGGGGGTGGCTGTTTTCCACAGGACAGTATTTCTAGGTGTCAGAGCACCCCACATCTGGCAGGTTGTGTGCAGGTAAATAAGGCACAGAACTGCTTTGATGTTGGAAATACGTTGAAATTTTAACTCTGTTTTCTGATTTTTGCTTAAGCAAGCCTGTGACTTTCCCTAATAATCTTTGTGTGACTGATCAGAAGCAAACCAAACAGAGATAAAGAGTGGAAATTGTGCTACTTAATTCAGTGTTACCTGATGCTTGTGATCCTGGTCTCCCATAATGCTGGTTATTGATACAAAACCAGTCAATTCTTCTCTGTCAAGGAAGGTAAAGCAGGTTTGCATCCTGCCCAAATCCCCCATTGGATGTTATTGTTAGGAGAGAGACATTTACCTCTGTCCTGGGGGTACAGTCATTAGGAGAACAATTAACAAGAGCAATCCCTTTCCTTGCTGAGCAGTGCAAAGAGGAGGGTGAGGTGTCCAACTAGTGATGTGCAGTGCCACAGGGTTAGTACCCAAAAGAGATTGACTGGGATTTGGGACGCACATTACCCAGAAAAAATTAATTCAAACATTTCTGAAATAGTTATTCAGGTGTCTTGAGTTTCACAGAGTCTGCAGGCAGCTGAACGTGAGGTGTTGCAAGCTAAGAACAGCTGTTGCTCTAATTTATACCTCAGGGCCTTTTTCCTGCTCAATGTCTGTTGAAATGGAGTGGGCCTAAGGGGAATGTAAATCCATCTTATTTTTGCCCTCGCTTTAGTCTGTTCTCCTGGAGTGTAGCATGATACACTCTGTATTTTCCTGTGAATTTCTTTCTGATGATCTCCTCAAAATACATTTTTTAAATTTTGTTTTAACTCATGGTCTACAGTTGACTCCTACTCTCCAGTGTGGGAAGAATGCAATGAAACTCATTTGCCCTTAGAAGTTTGTTTCTTTCATCTCCTGAAAACACAACTAAAGTCTAGAAGGGATCTTCTTTTTTGAAAAAATGCAGCCCATTTTGATTTCTGGAAATGCTAGTTTTCATTCACCATCTATACCATTTCATCCTTTCTATAATAACCCATCCTCTTTTTCCTATTACTTGTTTTCCTTTTTCCTGACAAAATGCTTTGTGTTTTATATTGTCATTCTCCATTTTGACTAAAGATCCTCTAGCATTTTGGATATTCAGTATTAGTCCTTAACTGCTCAACGCACAGACTTCATAAATACCATACTAGCTTTTTCTTTAACAAAAAGACCCAAAATTCCCTATTTTTATTAAGAGTACAGTGATGAAAACTCATGTAATTTACTTTTGGTACAGTCTCTCATTAAGAGAAATGGAAAGCTGATTTTATAATCTGAATTGGTACCTTGATAATATAATAGCATATGTCTCATTGACAGAACACAATAAAATATATTTCATTGATACAACACCCCAGTTTCATTTTAATAAGTAAAGAGTTCACAGTATTCCAGACAATTCATTCTGTGATCAAAGTGTTGGCAGAGACTTAAAAAAAGTTGCCTGCTGGACATATTCTCCTGCATTTCTCTATGGCACATAAAGCATTTAGGACTAATTACCATTGTCACCTTTAGAAACCATTGAAAAATTGGAAAAATTCAGACACCACTGTGGCTGTGTGGCCATGGTGTCTGCAGGGCCAGGGAGCAGCAGTCTGTGTCTGTTTGGGATGGCTCCATGTCTGCCAGGAGAATGGCCTCTCCAGTGGCAAGCTCAGCATCTCAGGTGCCTCTTCCGGGGAGGGCTGCATCTTAGAAAGGACTCATTGCTTTTACAAGGGACTGAAATTTCTGGTGGTTTTGGGCATAGCAGATTGGGTACACTGACAAGAGGATACACAAGGATGGGGTGGGGGTTTGTGGGGCTTGCAGGGTTGTATTTTAGATATTAGTAGCACTTTGGGAGCCATTATTTTGACGTAGGAAACTTTCCTTCAGTGACCCTTCTGCAAGCTGGGACCACCTCTGCAGCAGCCAGATCCCGGCAGAAGATATTATTAAAGTGCTCAATCCCCATGTGTCCAAAAGCATCTTTATGACAATCACGCTTTACGGCCGTCTTTATGACAGTCACGCTTTACGGCACCTTTTACAACAGTCGCGCTTTACGGCCATCTTTACGACAGTCACGCTTTTTATGGCACCTTTTATGACAGTCGCGCTTTATGGCCGGTTTTACGACAGTCGGGCCTTAGGACAACTTTTACGACGGTCGCTCTTTACGGCACCTTTTACGACATTCGCGCTTTACGGCACCATTTACGACAGTCGCGCTTTATGGCCGGTTTTATGACAGTCGGGCTTTACAGCCGTCTTTACGACAGTCGTGCTTTACATCTGGTTTTACGACAGGCGCACTTTATGGCACCTTTTACAACAGTCGCGCTTTACGGCAGTCTTTATGACAGTCGCGCTTTACGGCCGGTTTTATGACAGTCGCGCTTTACGGCACCTTTTATGACACTCGTGCTTTACGGCCGTCTTTACAACAGTTTTGATCCCTAATAATCTAATCATATGCAAAAATTATAAGCGAGTTTTAAACATTGGTGAATTATAATTAAAAGCAGATTTAATAAGGTGTTCTTAGCTGCTAATTGCCTTCTTGAATTGAAATCTGAAGATTCATGCAGGATGTTTTTAAGGAAAGTCATATTAGGTATGAATTTTGTGAATATATTCTTTAATGATGTCAGTAAAGAAAGAAGGCATTGAGCTATATTCTTAACACTGATGCTGCCAGTGCCTACAGTTCAAGATTCACCCAATTTTTGCATTACGCATGGAGAAAAATTTCATGGACTTTGCATTAAGGTGCTGGGTCTGACCACATTCCTTTTTTATCACCTCAGGTTCTCACTGGGAAAGGGCTGTAACAAACATTGCACTGGGATCCATTGAAATGTGTCATACTTGATCAGTTTTCTGTGAAATGTGCAGAGGTCTCTGCACAGGAATGGCCCTTTGGAAGTTATAGCATGTTCTCAAATAAGTGTTCTTTTCAAAGGAAACCTTTAACAAGGTGCTGCTGGGATGTTATCCATTCTCTGCAGCATCCTTAAACTCCATGCTCATGCTCATCTTCAAAAACTGAAATTGTGAGTAAGCATGAAACAGATTTGTCAAGCTGTTGTCCACAAAGTGCTCAACAACCTGCATGGTGAAAGGTGGAGGAAAAAACGATATGCTTATAGCTTGAACATTTACTTACTTTTCAACTATCAATTTGTTTAAAAGGGTATTATGTTGTTTAAATAAAATAACATAAAATTAATATGAGACTCAGGAATTGTCCCATTTGATCATTGGACTATTACAGAGATAATATTTTGTACTGTATATACTAGATATATAGCTGGATCTACCTACGTATGTATCTTAGGAAAATGCCTACAAATAATCCAGTGGCTGAAATTGATGGGTCCCTTGTGTCACAGGGCCCGTTGTGTGAACTGCCTGAAAGGAGCCTTTGTTTCCATAGGCAACAGAGCTGCTGTGGCACGATGGATCAAACACATCTGGATTTACTTTTATGCCTCTGAGGTAAACAGTTTTCTGCTGCACTACATAAATACTGAAAGAAAAACTCTCTTTCAGTGAGAGACCTGAGCAACATGAGCGGCAGGCTGCCGAGGAGAGCCTGGCGCAGGCAGCTCCCGGGGGAGCACCACATGCGCTGCCATTTTTGCCTTTCCTGCCATTTAGTGCTCCAACTTTTGTCTTGTGTATTTCACAGTTAAAGACTAATAGAAAAAGAATCTTTAATGTGATCATTTTTCCTTCTACCACATCCAGGTAGACTATGTTTGGTTGTCTTATCACAGTGGGGCTGGAGATAAAATTATCAAAGGGTTCTGCTTTTGACTATTTGAATTGTAGAATTAACTGTACTTCCTGATCTCACCCAGCCCAAACTGTTTGATACAGCTAAATGGAGAGTTTTAAAAGAGTGTGGGAAGAGTGCAATGAAACTCATTTGCCCTCCTAATGCCTATGTAGGAGAAAAAAAATGGATTCTTAAATTCCCCTGGAATTAAATGCTTGTTTTCTCTGAATCTCACTGAAATGAAAGGGAACCAATTTATTTTATAAAGCTGTCTTTAGCTTCTTGTAAGAGCTAGTGATAGAGACTTGAGCTGGGCCTGAAGGATAGCAAGGAATATGTTAAAGGGTCTAAAATCCTTTCACTATGAACTAGTGGCTCTTTCAATGAACATGTCTTCCCCTTAAATACAGGTTCCACTGACAAAATTAGACCATGCCACTGAATTTAAAACTCTTTGGGGCAATTAGGCAGTCTTACCCTTAATATCTCCTCTTTTATTGAGATTGCATGCTACTTTCTCATTTGGTATTGGCTATATTTTAACTTGTGATTTAAAGTTCTTCCTGGAAATCAGTCACTGCAATACACTGGGCCAATATCAAGGATGCTGTAGTTCTCACTCACAATGCAAAATTTTAAAGGCTTTCTTAATATTTTGCAGTATTCTTGCACATGTCTCATTATGCCTAAAGCTAGACTCCTGTTTAGCATATGTACCAGTGACATGGATATAAACTTAGTTACAGAAACAGAGCTGCACCCAGTGCCTTCCAAAAATAGCTAAATATTCTTTATCTTCCTTATAGATTCTGGAGGCTGTCAATATGTATGACAACTTCTGTGTCTAATGTGCATTACTCATAAAGCTACTCATAGGAAATGTGAGGGGGCCAAAATGAATCCATTGGAATATTTTTTATACCTGTGAAATTGAGGTACTTTGACTCATTTTAATTTCCACTCTAAAGAGGAAAGAACACAATTTTAAGAAGGTGACAGTCTTTTAAAATTTCTGAGGCTTGATTTATTTGTTTGGAAGTGACTGTTTGCCTACTTTGCTGGTTTTTTCCTATAGATAAATATTTAATATTTCAAATACAATAAGGACAGAAAGGATTTGAGGTTTATTTGGAATTAAATGTTTCTGAAGACCCCACACAATCCACTCTTGCCCTTCTTGGCCACTGGGTAGAGCTCTCCTTCATGGAAAATTTCAAAATTTTCAGAGGTTTTTCTCACCTGACACAAACCCATTCTCTTTTCAGCTCCTGCCACAATGTCAGGTTTTTCTTTCTCTCTCTTATAGAGCCATCAGGTTTCTAAACTCTTTATTCCTGGTAACATTATTGACCTTTCTTCACATTCCCCATTTCAGTTGGCACAGTTAAAATTTCATCCCTTTACGCTCAGGGTTTCTGTAACTTGAAGACAAAGATAATACTGAAAGGCACTCCTTGGCCTAATCTCACCAGCTGAAAAAAATGCTTTGTAGAGGCAGAGCCAGGGGACTCAATTGACCATGAGATTTGACTTCTGTGGGTTAAATCTGATTTTTTTTCTTAACTCCCTTCTGACCCTGGTCAAGATTCCATATCTGACTCCATCCTGCTCATTTGCTGCAAGAGGGGCTTTGAGTGTCTCTATTTAGCTACTAGTGGTTTTTTTTTAGAATTCAAATCATATTTGGGTCTCAGAGACTATTTAGAGGGGTTTAAAAGGAAGCAGACTTCTAGCTTAGGGGAATGTGCTTCTTAACTCTGTGCTTTTGACTTCTCATTATTTCTTGTTTTCCTGACAATAATACTATCAATACCAAGTCAAAGGGAATTCCCTGGTTGAACTTGTTTTTTTCACAGACTTCTTATCTGTCTGAACACTCATCTGCCCAGAGCTTAGATCCTACCCTAAAGTTTTATAACATTTGTTTTTATCAGACAGAGATCTTCTTTTGAATATTCTTCCTTTTCTCTGTTAAAGAAGACTGATTTTCATGTATAGCACTTGCTTTTATCAGATAGAAGGGGTTTTGAAAATTATTCTTTTTTTTCTGTTAAAAAAAGACAGATTTCATGTAAATTTCATACTGCAGAGTCCTATGGTAGCTGCAGAGTTAGCCTGGGATTCATGGCTGAAATCAAAATGGTGAAAGGAAAGAACTCTAATGCAGAGGTGTAACGGCTGAATTGCTTCATCATAGGTTTAATGCCAGATTTTTTTTCAGAGTTTGCCCTAAGGACATCAGTAACATTATGGTGTTTAGAGTATTTTCTTGT
Organism: Melozone crissalis; assembly: GCF_028551555.1. Taxonomy (NCBI): domain Eukaryota; kingdom Metazoa; phylum Chordata; class Aves; order Passeriformes; family Passerellidae; genus Melozone; species Melozone crissalis. The sequence goes on along the minus strand of NW_026535797.1, from coordinate 11,435,552 downwards.
GTGATTTTGGGTATAGGTACCATAGTAACTTAGGTGCCCTGTGAGTTCATTCAGCTCTGGATTGATCTTTTTTGGATCTGTACGAATTGAAAATGAAACAGTCTACTTGATGATCAAAAGGGTTGAGCAGTTGTCTGGTTTGTGCAGCAGGTGCATTTTTTAACCTTTTGAAAGCAAATAAATATAACAAGGCCATTTGTCTGAGCAAGTGCCCCTGACATTGTGGCAGGACTTTCCAGACCTTCACACACTGTAAGTAATGCATCCTTTAACACAATAAAAATGAATCAAGTGGGCTGCATCTTGTTGGCCCACAAGAGCCAGTTGTTAGCCACAGTCCCTGACACTTAAATCTCTGGATGTTTATAACACTGACAGCAAGCTGCTCCTTGCTGCCTGGGCTTTGTCACTTGCATATGAAATAAATCTTGCTTTCCTGCTGTATCATTTATGCTTCAGAGGTTAAAACTCTAGAAAAGAAACACAACTAAGTCATCTTTGAATTTCAGTGAAATGCTTTAGCACATCACACCCTGTATACTCTGCTAAGCCCTTCCAAACAGCCAGTAGGAGACGTGACAGAATTAAGTTTGTGCCTGCTGCCCTCTGTCACAGTTTGGCTGCTAAAACAAAAGCTGCTCCCATCACCACACTTAAGCTCTGTTGGAGATGTTTGTCACCTCAGGAGGCAAACACAGATTGTGTTGGGAGTGTTACTGCCTGGCTCACAGTGTCAGGTCACTCTCTGCTCTAACCAGTCTGAACATGACGAGTCTCATAAATATTTTATTTAAGACTCATACTGAAAAGGTATTCATAAGGAATTAATTTATTCATTTTCTTAAGATATAGCAAATAATTCAAGCAAATAGTTATTTAACCAACTTGACTCTGCATCACACAGCTTCTTTGCTGATATAAAATGACACAGTGGAGGTATACTAATTTATATTTTTGGAGAATCTGGCTATATCTTCTTATTGTGCTAAGGTTATCTATGTTGATGAATATCCTCTGCTGCAAAGATCATTTACTCTGTATGGAAGTCAGCTCAGAAACAACATGCTAGATCATATTATTCCCAACTGTTGTTGTAAAATACAATCAGAAATGCAGAAACCATCTCTGTTTCAGGAAGGTGAAAGAGCACTACAGAAGAGCAGAAACATACTAAAATGTCTAGAAGATGTCATCTTTCCTAAAATGCATGTTTTACTGGAATTTGATTTTAAAATGAGTGATATACCTTTGTATATTTCAGATATAAACTACATTTTCTTGAATTATTTCATTTTCCCTCAACATTTTAATGGAAAATTTATTTTTAAAAAATTATTAAGAACTCTTACTAAAAAAAAAGAGTGATAGTAAAATTTCACTAATATAGAAATTGTGGGTATTTTCAGATTTATTCCCTAACCTAAAGCTTAGATTTCTATGTTTGAGCATGTGCAATAATAAAAATAATGATAATAGCTGATTGTCATAGCTGACCAGCTCAAAGAAAATTTGGAGTGTTTTAGTCACATGCACAAGCAGTCTCTTCTAGTACAGGTATTTTCGATAAAAGAGATTTACAGTTCAATTTTGGATGAAATAAAGTCAGGCATTTCAAAATACTATCATGGGCAGTTTTAGAAGTAGGCACAAATTACAAAAATATCAATTATGTGTACAATATAAAGGGGGTAGGAAAACTGACCTCCAGCTTATCCTGCATTTGGGCAGCATTTTCAAGAGGGTAGGAAGGTAAGTGGATTGGGGTCAGCTGTAGAAGAGATATACTTGAGTAGAAAATTCATATCAGGTATAGAAATCTCCAGCCTTCATTTCTTCAACTCTTATTTTGATCTCTGGCCTTGCTTGAGTCTGTCTCACCAAGAGAGAAGGGTCTTTCAAAGATTCATGGACTCAATTTCCCTTGGGTTGGTGCCTTCAGCAGGAGAAGCTGCATGAATACACAGAGTGTGGGGTGGAGCCTTCAGAAACAAGTCAACAACAAGAAAAGGTGATGGGGGAGTTTTGTACAGGCTATCAAAACTCCTTGGGAAATAGCAACATTTACACTTGAGCATTGCTCTGTGTAATGCAATGCTAGAGGGTTCCTTTGTCCTCTGTTATTTCTGTGATCAACACTGAATTGCTGTCAGAAACTTTGAGGCATCAGATAACCCTGAGTCCAGGACCCACTGTTGCTATAGTTAAGCAGGAATTTCTTCAGTTTGCTGTAAGAAATCAGGTTTTTAAAGTTATTTCTTCTCAGTTTGTTAGAAATGTCTTTTTTTTTTTTTTCCTCCTCTGCAGCTAAAAGACTTTTTCCCTGGCTCACAGCAAGGAACTTCTCTTGGGAAGGCTCTAATTTCTCCTGTTCTCATCTGGCCATCCCAGCCACTCAGATGGATCCTCTGCTTCTCACTGCTTGGATGGTTCAGCTCCTAGCCTACAGACTGAAGAATGTTAAAACTTCTCTTAGCTCACTTCAAAATAATCATACATAAACAGCATTGGAGCCAAGGTGAGGGAATTTCAAAGTGGCTTTCAAAAGTGTTTACACATTTCACCACTCATGACCCAAACTCCCAAATGGTTGGGGCTCATATGATAAGGATGTGCTGGTATCTCATTCAAAAAGACATCCTTTTATCTGCAAGGAAAGCTTTTTCTTCTCCAAAAAGTTCCCATTTTCTTGACAAATAAAGGGCTAAGCCTGAAAAGAATAGATGTTTCTTATTTAAGTGTCATTTTCTCTGGTAAGCCGTGCTTGGTTTGGTTCTTGTCCTAAAGAAATTTGAGCTCTTCCCAGTAGTGCCAGCATTCTGAGCCTAAAGACACATCTTCAGCAGCACTGAAGGAAAGCTGTGAAAAGCCTCACAAAGGCAACAAAGCAGCAGATTTGGTGCCTGGAGAGAGAAACTCACCAAGTCCCAAGGTTTGTTAGCAAGCAAGGACTCAATATTTTCTATTCATCCTTCTGCCTGAGGGAAAGATGCAATCATCTGGCACATGTTTACAGGGCATGAAATAAGAACTTGGCTGTGACATCTCAGGTCAGATCCCTTCTGCTGCTGAGCCTTGAAGAGGTGGAGAGAAGGTTGGGAGCAACGTGCACATATGTGCAGATCACTTTCTCCTATGCTTAGGATTTGATATAACTGCATTAACACCTGCTGAATGGAAAACTGAATTCTCCCTGCCACTTGAGTGACAAAGCTGCCAAAACAGTGCTGAATATTTCTTTCAAGGCTGATAAAGTAATCTATCAGTGCTGGTCACCACTGAGTCTCTGGGAAACCTTCAAATGCAATTTTCCCTGTGTAGGGTTTGTACTTATTCTGGTTTTCAATGAATTGCAACAGCGTGAAACCACCCAAAGAGGACACACAAGGAAAGAAAAAGACTTAACTGGGATGTTTCTGATTGACTGTGTAGTTCAATATTCTGCTGTGAGCTGCATTATCAGTTAAGCTCATCCTTCTCACAGGGAGTGGGATGCTCTGGAGGCAAAGCAAGTTATTTAAGCTATATATGGAACAATAAAATTATGGAAACTGGTTGGGGTGGAGTCTTTGACATGGATCAGACAGAGAAAACCACCAGCTGGAAATCTAGATACTGGCATTTACTTAAGAGCAAGTCATACCAGAGCTTTTAAAATTAGAACTTGATAATCTCACATCTACACTGACTGTGCTCCTGCCCTGCACTCACCAGGTCTCAACTTCCCTCCCCACGGGGAGCTGGCATGACCAGCCCTGGTCACTGACTGTCCCTCAGCACTTATCTTCCTGTTCTCCATCATGTTCCCCACATCTGACATCTTTTCCCCAGCAGGATCTTCACCTTCTTCTTTCGGGTCTCACTTCCTCCTTTGGACATCACTTCTTTTTGGACATCCCTTCTTTTTGGGAAACCCTTTTTTGGAGTCTCCTTTTTGCCCACTGTTTTCCTAACCTAAGCAGTCAGCATGCAGAACAGTAGACTGCAGTGGATGAACAGCAAAATCATTTAGTCTTGGTCATCCACCCTCTCATACATGCACACCCAGTCATCTGCTGCCAGGTGGCATTCACTCTATAAAGTGTTTCTTTTTCTGTTACAGTTTCAGATGGTGAAAATCAAACTCTCATTTCCAGCAGAGCTGTCCTGATATCTGTGAGTTGTCTGGCCCTAAGACTCTTTGCCCAAATTCCACAGACAGAAAAGGGGACTTCAACATTTTCAGGAATCTTTATTTATCAGAAACTAATCCTAGAGTTGGGAAAGTAATTTTCTTACATGCTTGAATATTTTTGTGGCTGCTTTACAACAGGAACATGATTTTTCTCATTAAAATCTTGTGTACAACATTGTACAGCATTGCGTAAACCCTTCATATAAAGAAGATTTACTGCTTTTCCTCTTAATTTTCCTTGTTTAGTTCAAGTTTCTGTGTGATTACTTTAATGCAAGGCTTTGCCACTGAGGACAATTTGAAATGCAATGCTTGCTACTCCTTCAGCAATGAGGGTAGATAAATGAATTCCAAGCTAGAACAAGTTTGAGAGCTGTGCCTCACTTCATATTACTGCAGAAATATTGATGCAGAAAAAAGTACAGGGAGGGCAGGCACTGAACGAGGGGGACAACTTCCCAAGTAACCTTGTCATGTATATATAGATATTTAAAACACACACACACACATACACACACACATACACACACACACACACACACACACACACACACACACATATATATATGTATATATATATATGACATGTATGTATACCTTGCTGCCTTCTATATTAATTTCCAATAAGCTCAGCTTCTGATATTTTTGATATCTTCCCCTTCATAGCTTTTTTTTTTTTTCCCTATGGGGAATTAGACCACTAAAATGCAATGGCAAAATGATATTTGCATGTCTGATCTCAAACTTATCTCTTGCTTCACACTTCTTCCTCAGGCAGTTTCACAGATTTGATAGAAAGAATTATGATGAGCCTTCACGGGTCTTTGCCTTATACTGCATATCATCAGTAAAATGAATCCTTTGGAAAATAATTTTAGAAAATTATGAGATATTAGTCTTTCAAAGACACCTCTGTATATGTGGAATTCAGCAGACAGAGCTGAATTCCAGCACTGCTGTTTTGGGCTAAATGCATGCTCTTTGGTCCAAGATATTCAGAACCACCTCAGATGTATTTGTGCCTTTAATCACATTTCCTGCCCATGGCAAACTTCAGGTGAGAGCAGGCTCAGCTGAGCAGCACAGGCTAAACTCTGAGGGCCTCTGTCTGGTAATAGTCTAGGAAAATCTATCATTTGCCATTTCTGAAGGATGTGAGCCAAAATTTTAAGTTTCTCTGTGTTCATGTAAATCCAGTCTCCCCTTTCAGGGATGCTTTGTCCCTAGGATAGCACTCAGGGTAACAGAGGCTCAGAAGACATTTGGGATGCAGGGTGGAGCTGCTGGCTTGCAGGTTGTGGATTTCCCTTTCCAGAGACACACAAGTGACAAGAAATGGGAATTTAATAGGAAACTTTCCTTCTTCTTGTGCAACAGATAGATGACACATACTGAGGCAGTATGGCAGGTTAATGAAAAATAAGACCTGGGAGCTTTTAGCAGCTGTGGTAAAGTAGGGAAACCAGGCTGCAGTGTCTGTTTGTAGTTTGAGCCTTTTATGATTCTGCAGTACTTTAGAGAGCAAAAGCCAACTCTGTGCATGTTATCTCACATTTCTATGGGCAACGCATTTGTTTAGTTGGTGCTTTTACTCTGTTCCCTGAAATGGGGAGCAGCCCCTAAGCTGTCCCTTTCTTCTGGTGGCAGAAATTGTCCAGAGGGTGCTTTATCCATTTCTAAATTATAAAAATAAAATTTAAAAAATTAAAATAATCTAGATGGAACATTTGAACCTTTGGTAGTATTGAGTTGCTGCCTCTGCAGAACCGTGGTGAAGTGCAAGAAACTGCTCCCTCCAAAGATTAATGTCCCAGCTCAGAGCTGGGGGGAATCATCCCTGCTCCTTTCCATCATAAGAAAACCAAACTGCTCTTTTTAGCCTCTGAGTCAGCTGCCTAAATGTTTAGATTCAGAGATTTGGAGTTGTAACTTTGGAAGCAATCAGGAAAAAGCTGGCTTTATATGTGAGAATTCTGCAGGAAAGGTGATTTTTTTCCTGAGCTGAGGCATGGGGTAGGACAGAGGGCTCCAGCCTCCCTCTCCAAACCCCAGTCACATCACATAATGTCTTTCCTCTTTCATAAAATCATCTAGGAAAAAGCAAGCTGGTGAATATGGGTGAGACATATAAACTGATAGAATTCTTCAGGTGAGAACTGACCTCTGATATCGAGTCCAATCACTAAACCATCTCCCTTAGTGCCACACCTACACACCTTTGAATACCTTCAGGGATGGTGATTTAACCACTGCTTTGAGAATCCTGTTCCAGTGCTTGACAGGCCTTTCTCTAAAGACATGTTCCCTAATACCCAATCTTAACCTCCCCTGAAACAACTGAAGCTGTTTTGCCTTGACTGAGAGGTCATCTTGTTACCTGGGAGAAGAGACTGAACCCCACCTGTCTGAAACCTTCTTTCAGGGAGTTGTAGGGATTGATAAGGTCACTCCTGAACCTCCTTTTCTCCAGGATAAACATCCTCAGCTCTCTCAGCCACTCAACATCAGACTTGTGCTCCAGATCCTCCACTGACTCCATAGCTCTTTGAAAAGTAAGCACGTGAGGTTTGCAATACTTAGTAGCAGCAAGGGGTGGCTTTTTGCCACATTTACAGCAGGGCTCTCCTCTGCATCCTGCTGAGGCACAGGGGCCATCCTGTAGCCCACTGGCCTGTCACTGCTGCCACCTGCAGCAGCCCTGGGCTTTGGGAGGGTTTGCTGCTCTGCCTCCTGACCTCTGTGTGTGAGTGATCTGAGATGATCACAGCCTGCAGAAACACAGCCACAGGCAGAAACAGAGCATATCAGCAGCTCTGGCTGTTCTGAGCTGGAGATGGGCAGATGATGAATCAATGCTGGCAGAGAGGCACCGTGGCAGCAGCAGAGCACTGCGTGCAGCAAGGGGCTGGGCTCTGCCTCCCTGTCTGATTTGTGTCAGCAGGCTACAGCTGAGCTCAAAGAACTGCTCACATGGATGGGAAAACAAGTATTATAAGAGGACATATCCAAAAGATACCTTCTGGGGAAAAAAAGTTGAAGGATAAGAAGTTTTGCCTAGATGTGGCCTCCAGATTCTGACCTACCCTCCTCTCTGGACCCAAGTGTCTGTCTGGACAGGGCAAGGGGAGACAGAAAAGGATCAGCTGCATCTCAGGGCCACCGCTCAGCTTGACCTCATGCTCTTACATTCACAGTAAATCCCTGCACCAGCTCTGCTGCTGACTCTGTGCCAAAACAGACAGGAGTAAATATCACCAATAATCTGTTCCAGGCAGGAAGTCAAGGAAATCCCAAGCAGGGTGTCAGCAGAGATGAGAGGAGAGACCACTGCTCATTGAGTCCAAACTCAGCACTGACCCTCACACCCAGGCTAGCTGAGAGTTAGAGAAGACAGAGATATGTGGACCTTTAAAGATCATCCTAAAGGAATTTTTAAAAAAAGGTCAGTCAAAAGCTTCAGTCTCTCCCAGGGCTGAACAAAACTTCCAGCCAGGCAGCTTTTCCTCATGCCTAGTGACCACTACTCTAATTTACCGCTGCAGCAGCCTCTTAGGCACATTTGAAGGATGAAATGCTGTCCTCAGTCTTCCTTACTAATCCCAGTTATTCCAGCCTTTCCTATATTTTAGATCTCTGATGAGCCCCTTTTTATTTGTAGTGTTTCTCCACTTTCCCCTGGTTTTTAAACTGTGATGTTCACCTGGATATATTCCAGTTGTATTTTTAACAGCCACAGCAAAATGATACATACCTGTATGTCCACAGCTGAGCACCCTCAATGCATATTGATATTTATAGTTTACATAAATCAAGTTGCTTTTCTGCAGAAGGATGCAAGTGTTCCTTATTTTGCAGCTTTTGCAGTTCATTATTCCTGTGCACGTCTTCCTCAATTTATTTTCCAAATCAGCTCATTTAAGATGACTTTTATATTCGTGTTCTGATACCGTGCTAAAACTCCATCCCAGCTACAACTCCATCATTTAGGTTTTTAATGCCAGTGCAGTTTTTCAAATAATAATTTGAGGGAAGAAGACCCAGTGAATTATTTGCAGGTGTTATGAGATTGTGCCCTAGCACAAGGGGCATTGGAAGACAAAGTAAAAATGATATTTTTAAGATGCAATATCAAAAATCAGTTATCATTGATGAAAAGTGAGTGAGCTCACAGTGCTGAATAAGAGCAGGTGGAGAGGAGCAGGCAGGCTGAGCCCTAACAAGAGAGTGTTTTGATGTTTGAAAAATACAGAGAAAAGATGAGGTGGAAACAGCAACAGGCTATGGAAACATCCTGTATCTGTGTTTTTTGGGACTTAAACTGGAGGAAATGACCTTTACATGATGAGTGTGCATATGAAAGTGCAGCATGCTTGCACTTAGTTTATTTGCTTTCTGACTGATTTTGGTTTTGGAGTTGAAATGGGATCACTGGGATAACTGAGTTGTGCTGATTCTGCTGAGATTCATGGTTTGTACTGCTAAAAATAGGGAATTTTTTCATGCCCAAAGAGTAGAATGTAGTGTTAAGCAAGATTTGATGTGATGGTCAAGGATAGTGTATTGATGACCTTGTAAGACTAAAATCAGAAGTATAAAAGATGAGTAGTGCAGACTGAGAGGACAGATAATGTTCTCAATCAACATGATAGTGTTCTTGCACTATCATGCTTTGAATTTTAATTTTTGAAAGGGAATTAATATATCAGTCATCTTCAAAACTGCTTTCTATGGTAAGCCAAACTTGCCTTTGCAAGCAAAGAAATTTTGATAATTCTGAGAAGTCTGATTGTAAAAGAAGTGGCCAACCTCCCTCTGTGGCCACGTTCTCATCAGAAGAGGGGTTTGGTTTGACTGTTTTTACTTGCAGAATGTGTCTTCAACTGTCTTCAACTTCAACTGATGGTTGCCTTTTTCTCTGTGAAAGTTGTGTGTGGCATGGGATGCCTGGTAAATCATCCAGATAAATGGCATAAATAGAATTATTCTGGTTTCACTGGGTTTACAATGACTTTATAGCACACTAGTCTCATTTTTTGCCTCATGTTATTTTAGCATAAATATGAAGTGCACAACAGGAGTAAATGACCAATGGATGTAGTAAATTCCATCAGGACTGGACTTTGGAGTCAGCAAATTACAAATATCTGAGACTGTTTCCTGCATTTTATTTGCTTTTGAGTATTGGAATGACACCAGCTCTTCCCTGCTTGGTTTTCCTCAAGGTGTTTTCCTTGCTTAAAATATCCTGAAATATGGATTCTGAAGGGATGATGAATGTACAGATCTCCTCTTCCAGCACCTGTAAAAAGCTGTGCTTAACTTTAGCACTTTTCTGTTCTCTCATCTTCCCCTGGGAAAAAAAAAAAAAAAAAAAAAAACACTTTTTAAAAAATTGTTATTCTGAATCCATTTTTTAAATGATTGAAAAGGATTTTTGAAATGGATTCTCTGGGCAACCTGTGCCAAGGCCTCACCACCCTTACAGGGAACGATTTTTTCCCAATATCTCATCTAACCCTCAGTGTGAAGCCATTCCTCCTTGCCTTGTCACCCCAGGCCCCTGTCCAAAGTCCCTCTCCAGCTCTCCTGGGGCCCCTGCAGGTATGAAAGGGGTTCCAAGTTCTCCCCAGAGCCTTTTGTGCTCCAGGTTGAACACCCCCATTGTGTAAAAACCATCATACTTCAGAACTTAAAAGGAAACTCAAGAAATCTGGTATTATGATGAGTATCTGGTCTGCTAAGGAGTTCTGCATATCATATCTCTTTTGGGTTCAGTTTCTTCCTTTGAAAAGCAAAGGCATTTTGTTACTGATCTCTTTTATAAAGAGCTCAAGAACTGAAAATTATTAATACATAAAAATATCCCTATCTTTGGCTAAAAAAAATAGTATGAAGAGTTGAGCCTGTAGGTATTGTTCCAACTAGCAATTTACATTTCATTATCTTCTAGAATATTAACTTTCATCACATTGTGGATTCTCCTTACACTGTTTCCTTTCATACTTAGGTTGACTGTAATACGAAATCACAGGAAAAATCTCTCTTGTTCAGTTCAAATTAATTGCACTGTAGTTGAGGGATTTTGATAAATTGATACTTCACCCCCATCATCTTTGGACCTGAAGAGGATAGAAGAAAGAAAGATGAGATTTTATCCTAATATTTTGCTTTGAAAATGAGAAAGTATATGTAATTATTTTCTTCTTCTGTATGTGATTCTGTGAAGGCAAACCATGAAGGGCTGTGCTGCTGATGGTTGGGCCCATGGGGTGACAGGGCCTTTACCTCACAATGTGTCAATTCTCCTTCCAGTGAATCCTGATGGTATGTTTGGGGGAAAAGGATGCAGGTTCTCATGCTGGCCTACCCTGGCAGTCCTACAGAGGTACAGCTGTCCATGGTTTGTGGATTGTGTTTCTGCCTGGGTTGTTTTCCTCGCACAGGCCTGGCCTCCATCACACACGGATCATGCTGATCACTGGATCAGCAACACAGGAGGTGACTGCCTTGGACCCCTCCCCAAAATAAGCATTTAAGCCCATGGTCAGCAGCAAAAAAATGTTCATCTTTTCAAATGGATCCTCCTTGTGCCTTTGCAGGGAACTCTGCCAAGTTTGCTGTGCTGCTTACAGGCTGAACCCAATAAGAACCCAAGCCCACTGCTGAAGATGCTGAGGGCAGACTCTCAGGAGCAGCTTTAGGCTCACTAAAAACCTGAACTTTGTAAAAGGAAAAGACTGACACAATCCTGCTTTCCTAATTTTAAGGACCAAATATAACTCTTGGAAATCCGAACTGTTCAGCAGATTCAGAAAAACCTTAGGGATTTAAGACATTGTCCTCATGCTTCTTTGAAAGTCTTTTTTTAAGGAACAAGTTCCATCTCCCCTGTTTCTGTTTCCTTGTAATTCTTTCATTTGGCTTGATGCACCAAGATGTATTACAATGCTGCAAGCATCACAACTAGCATGATGTCAACATATAACGAGACTTCTGATACTAATAATCCTCCTGGCCATCTGAGCTATCTTTTGCAGATTTCTTTTCACATTTTCTCTTCTACAAACATATGTACACATGTGCATACACAGATGTAGAGGATAATGTTTATTGACAAGTTGTTTCATAAATACTTTTATTTTTGCCCTCAAAAATCCTTTTTCCCCTGGATTATTAGAGGCAGAGGCAGCTTTTAATCAGCATAGAGAACTAGAAGTTTCCTGTTTTCCCTGTTACATGGTTTCTGAATCCTTAAAAAAATATTATTTAATCAGTAGATGAAGCTAAAAAGAGGTTTGAAGCGTTGGGGATTTTTGTTACCAAAACTTCTACAACCAGCCAATAGCCCCATCTGCCACATTTTCTTCTTTCCATCCTCAGACCTGTAAATGTTTTCCAGCAGAACTGTGATTGCAGAAGCGCAAATTTAACCTTAATGATTTTCTTGGTCAGTTTTGTTGTTTCCACTAAAGATGCAAAACAAGCTTAGTGGCAACAGAAAAAATGAAGGATCCCTCTGCCACCTAAGTGACACACATCCCCCTGCTCCAGACCAGCCTTTAGAGGAGGAAAATTTGTCTTTGAAAAGGACCATGGTAATAAACTTCCAAAACATCCCATGTTTAGTTGAAATTTGCAGCAATATCACTGCTGGGATAGCTGATTCCTTCTCTCCAGACAGGAATGGAGGGTGCTGCTTTCATGGCCTCTATGATAAATGACTGTGTACAAATCCCCAGCTTCTATTCAGAATGGTATTTTCAAATGTGAGATATCCTCCTAAAGGGCTAGGCAGTTCATTTTGTCATCTCTGCTTCAACTTCAACAGAAGCAGAAAACTCATTTCTCTCTTTGAAAAAAATGCAATTTAAAACAAGAAAAAGAGCAAACTTCCCTACAAAGAGAGGCATTTTGTTAAATCTGAATGTTAAAATGAAACCCAAAGTTAATTCAGGAGCGACTATGATTTCTTTCTATTATATTTTTTCTGCATCATTTATATGCAGATTGGAGGCACTTTTCAGCAAGTGTCAATGGGGAGAGGACTAATGACACCTCAGGGGCATTAGGGAAAAATTCTCACCTGAGAAAGAACACAGACATCACTGCACCAAACTGCTTTGGATTTTCAGTTTATGCAAACTATTTCCAACACCCCAGCTTCCCAGTGAGGTCTCAAAATGGCATAAATCAGAACAGCTCCACTGAAGTTCATGATGGTGTCAGTAAATTGGAGTCTACCTTAGCCTTTGACTTTTTCTTTTTAACAACAAAGCCTCCAACTTATTGAAGACATTACAGAAATGACCACTGCAGTGTTCATTTCTGTAATGTCTTCAGTAAGTACATAGGTAGTTATTTCCTCCATTGTTTGCATGTTTTTTCCTGTTTAATTACCATTACTTTTATCTACAGCAAGTCTTTAATTTTCTACATAGAAACACAGAATGGCTAGGGTAGGAAGGGACCTTGCAAATCATCTAGTTTCAGCCCTCCTGCCATTTTAATTTCTGTAACATCCCAAAAATAAGTTTCCCAGTTAAGTAAAGTTACAAATATTTCCCTCAGGGGACTGTTTATCTAACACATTCTTTTACTCAGCATGGAAATGAGAGGTAGAAAACAACAAACAGAATTTTGCTAAATACAAATCTGGGCATTCCTGACACTGCACAATTGTGATGCTGCTGTAACATGGATGTCTTTCTGTATGCTTTCATATTTTATTATGCTTTCCGAGTTGAAATTCTTTTTCTTCTCTCTCTTTCCCATGTGTGTCACTTTTGGGACACCTGAACTCTTTGATTTTATCTATTTGCCTATATATATATATATATATAAAATTTAATTTTTTTTTCTTTTACTAGTGGATAAAACTGAGGTGCTTTGCTTAGGTTTCTGTAAAACAAGCAGACACAACTTTCTATGCTAGACATTCAAAAAGATTGAGAGGGAATAGTATTTCTCTCCAGAAATATATTCTCTATGTATTTATCATAGTGATGGACTGTATTTTCAGATCAGCAATATACTGCATAACAACACACAAGACTTGAATATAAGGTCTGCTTTTCCAAGTGGCTCTGTCAAATCAGCCCATGTGATAATCACTCTCTATCTTAATTGTTCTTCTTATATACCATCATCACATGAATTTAGACTCCAAGCTAAATTTAGAAATTGTCTCCTAGTGCAACCATGGCACTGCACATAAAGAGAGACTTCTCCTACATTGGAACCGCCTCTTATTTACTGATGAAACAAAAGATCTGTTATGGTTCTTCCAAAGTATCCCAGAAACACTGGATAGGGAAGTGAGGAAAGGAGGCTTCCAAGTCTTATCAGTCTTATAGCAAAGTGCACCTGAGATATGATAAAAGACTTTCTCTAGTGCTGATCACAGCTCCTTGTGCTCTCTGTTTGCATCCTGGTGCCAAGTCCTGAATCATCACCACACCTATTCCATGCAGCCATCTAGATGAGTCAGCTGCAGATGGGAGCACGATTTAAAATAATGAGCCAATCACAGTTAATTTTCTTGGTATTTACTGTAATAACATTAATTTTGATGAACCCCTCCATTATTAATGTGAATGTCACAAGTGCTTCTAGAGCATTTTCACTTGGATTCCATATTAATTACCTGGACTGTTAATCTAAAGTGCCACTACAGGAACAAAATAGAACATAATTGTGAGGGGAAAAGATTTCTTAGTCAATGGGAAGGTATGAGCTAAAAAAGAAAAAAAATTACCTTGGCTCACTGATTTCTCAGGCACTGTGAGGTGTCAGTGCCTTGGATGGAGTCATGGTCCCATAATGGATGCCATTACTCCTCTGCAACGTGGTGATACATGGCTGGATTACCATTTGAACTCGTCCCTCTTTGCATGTAATGGACATAAATTGCATTTATGTTTTCTTTATAGCCCACTTTAGTGCCATCATGGAAAAAGCTTTAGAATAAATGAGAGCAGACCCACATTTCTTATCCCGTTTTCAAAACATGGACCAACTTGACTTTTTCTTAGGGAGTTTGAAGCTAGTAGAGTATCCAAATAAAGGATGACATTTCCATCTGAGAAGCAGCATGTCAGGTTTCTATAGCATGAGAGCTGTGAAGCTAATCTCTCCTATGGTTTCTGTCCAGTGCCCGTAATCACCCTCTTTATGAATTTTCTATATTGCAAGGGAGCATTGTATAATTCACTAACTGAGCAATATCTGTTATACTTTCATTTTATGAGCCATTCCATGCCTCCTTAATACAGATTATCCCAGATAATTTAGATTCCAGGAAAAACCACTCCTCACCTCTTCTATTTTATTTTTTTAAACCAGGGTTTAAAACCAGTGGGATAGAGATGGATCAAAGCAGTGTTAATATGAATGATAATGTGTGCTTTTTGTTAGTACTCTGCTTGATACCTCTCTCTCTCAGACTTTGTTGTTATCAAACATTTTCATTGACATCACCTAAAGTTCCCTCTTATTCCCATTGCTGCACTCCTGGAGGTCCCTTTACCAGCCACTGCTTCAGACCCACGGTTCCTTTTCTCTGGATTCTCCTCCTGAAATCCAGATGCAGAGCTGGAGGCTCCAAAGAACCACTATCCTTTGTGTGCTGCCATGGTACCACTGTAAATTACTCATCTGGACCCCTTGTTTGCTCCTTACTTTCCCAGCACCAGAAAAGCCTTTCCAGGACTTCATGAATGGCCCTTCCAAATCTCAAATTCTTGAGTCATTTTCCTTTACAGTCTAACAGACTCATGTCTTGTCTCCACTCACATGTCTCCATCCTCTTTTCTTGCCTGTCTCCAAGCTTCACTCTGCTTTTTCCTTTCTTCCTCTGTGTGCTTAACCTACTAAAGAAGAAAATAGAAAGCCAGGTATGCACCCACACGCCTTGCTCTGCCATCCTGGTGTGGTATTGGCGCTCACAAGCACCTCATCACTGTAGCCATGATATTTTATGAAAAATCCTTTCGTTAGGATTTTTTCTCCTGAGAAGCTGAGAGGCCTCAGAAACAAAATGTAAACAATGATTATCTGCTGCTGTGGAATGCAACAGGTGGATCTGTGATTGGTCTCATGTGGTTGTTTCTGATTAATGGCAAATCATAGTCCAGCTGTCTTGGACTGTGTGGTCAGTCACAAGATTTTGTTATCAACCCTTTTCTTTCCTTACTAGCCTTCTGATGAAATCCTTTCCTCTATTCTTTTAGTATAGTTTTAATAGAATATATATATCATAAAGTAATAAATTAGCCTTCTGAAACATGGATTCAGATTCTCATCTCTTCCCATGCCAGGGCAGCCTGCAAATTCCCACACATCACCACTGTCCTGATGGTCAGCATAGATCTGGGCCTCACATAAAGCAAATCCTATGCACAACTCCTCTGCTTCCAAAGAGAAGACTTAGAGTATGATTTGAATGCAGGTTTTGATGAGCTGCTTAACTATTCCTCACAAGCTGAAGGTGGTCCATGTGCCATCTCTGCTAAGAGCTGTGCTCTGTGAACTGTCTGCCTGGAGAGGTTTGGGTCCTGCTTTCTGCTGAAGGACTGAAAATTGACTACAAATTCATTGTTTTAACTCCAGAAGAATCCATATCACTGATTTTCTGTGTGGTTTTTTCTCAGGTTTGGGAAATATCTGCACTCATCAGACAATGCCCCTTCTTATATAGAAAAAATCCGAGTGTGTTTAGCGTCTGTCAACGCCGACTTCATCACAGTCCTGGTGAATACCAGTGAGGAATAAGTGAGAGAAAGATATGAAAGCATAATAAGTCTTATCTATCTCTCCTAACACATCAGTGTTGAAGACTTATGAAGAACCCTTTTCTCAATTTCAGCCTGTAAGATCACAAACCTTGTCAGTCAAGCTCCTAAAACCCAGGGTTGCTAAACATGTTACAGCATGGTGATGATGTAACAGATGGCAGGGAGCAAGACACCAACAGAATGTGATTATATCCTAAGGAAACTATTTTAAAATATGGCAAACACATCAAAAGCTCCTTTCACATATTCTTCCAGGTCTAACAGCAAAATACTCTAACAGCTCAGTAAGAATATTACTGGAGATCAGTAAAATTAAGTGCTGGAAACTGCTTTTTCCAACTCTGATAGAAGCTACCACCTATGTGTAAAATATTAAGAGCTTTATGTTACAGCTGGATTTCTTAAAAGAGAAGCAGGAGTTGCCAAGCACATTTATTATTAGGGAAAAGATTTAATGATGATTTTAAACTTGGGTGAGAGATTGGCTGTACCAACTGAGCTGATGTGCCACTGCTTGAGAGAGGGTTTTATTTTAAAGAAATGACCTTTAAAACAGGAAATGACACTGTGGGCTGTCCTCATCACTTCTTATGGTCCTCACAGAGTTTTGCATGCCAGATGAGGACATGCTTTACCTTGTGTATTTTCTGCAAAAGCAGAAGAGCTACATCAACTTACAACATTCAAAAATCTGCGTCTTTTGCCAGGTTGTCTCTCACAGTGAAGTAGAGTAGGATTTTCTGTGCTGCCACTGAAAACCTTGTTTTAATGACTGTCTTCTGCATAGAATTTGTTTTAATTTTTTTACTTTATGAGATCATCCTTTCAAAAAATGAGTCACCTTAACAGCAGGGAAAATTTGACTGCAAGGGGCCCCAAATTAGTGATCAAATTCATCCAAAGGCATACAGCTCTTAATCTCTAAAATAACAAAATAGCAAATTTAAGTCTTCTTTGTGAATGCTTTTTATTTTCAGTCACCATTTGATATTTCCAATGAAGTCTCTTGGGCTGACTGGGAAACTGAGTCAAAGAGCAATTAGCCAAAATGTTTCAAAGGTGTCAGCATAGTCAGAGCTGACATGAGAAATCTGGGATTATCCAGCAACCAGACACTCCAATGGTAGCTCACTGCCTCAGTGTCTGACAGTCCCAAAGGGGCCAACATATTCCTGGAGGGCAGGAACAAGGTCTCCATGGAGAAATCCCCCCACAAGAGTCAATCCCTTAAGGGAGTAGCTGAGAATTACCACCCAGAACAAGAAGAAAAGAACATTTATTATACTCTTCCCTTTCAACTTTCTCACTTTGCTTCTCCTTTATCAGCTACCAGAAAATGCCCTTTCTCTCAGCATATTACTGCACAGACATTGTGCAAAGTGCTGGGGAGCAGACTGAGCATAGCTGAGAGCTTATTAGTGATGGGCTTAACCAATTAATAAGCATGCTCTCTGTGCTCTCTGAACGCCAGAATGGAAATACTTTGGGCTCCAATTCCTCTTGCTCATGATGTATTTCTTCTTCACTTTTGCTTTGTGGGGTCTCTGATTCATGGCTGCTTTGTACAATGTTAGCATATAGACTAATTAAAAAGGATTTATCAGGTTGAGCTCATGATGACTGAAGGATCCCTTCTCCCTTGGCAAGGTTTGAATATTTGACTAGCTCATTAATGCTTCTGCTTTTTCTCTTTGTAAGAGGAGACTGAAAAATGAAAGAAGGGATTTGCTGTGCAGCTTTAGATGAAAGGTTGGTTCATTTATTTTTAAAGCTTTTTAAAGCTGTCTAAAGGGGTTAAGCCCTACTCTGATTTACACCAAAGGGCAACTTATAACCCTTCAGCAAAATAATTACTCATTTACATTGACAGGCACCATTTATTTGCAGGATTTCCTCCATGTAAACAAGAGAAAAATTTATATGAGGTTTTTCCCTTTGGAGGGTGTAAAATTGGCAGAGCTCTTTTGAATCTGTGTGAATCAGGAGTTACCTTAGTTGACCTGGTTTTGGTATTTCAGACCATCATAATCTTCAAATTACAGGAAAATACCCTTATTTATGCCACCTGGAAATTTGACCCTTGAGTTTAAAAAAAATGTCCAGTACTTGACTCTTATTCTGCCACTATTCACACAGCCATCCAAGCAGAATTACTCCAGATTTACCTTGCCACAGGCGAAATCCCTGCATCTTCAGAAATGGAGTGCCCACATGATAGTTCCAAGTTTCAAAGTAATTTATATATCCAAAAATATACACACATATTTTAAAAATGCCTCCTATCAGTGCTAATCTTTGATGTCTGGCTGGATTATTACCTCATGAAGATTGTAACCCTGAGAGCTTTAAGTGCTCCACTATGTCTTCCTTTTTTATTCTTTCCAAAGTGCTTGAAAGATCCCACTGAGTCAATTACACACAGTTACCTCTTAATAATGTCCTCTTCCTGGCACATCATTGTTTTCCTTTATGTTTATTTCAAAAGGTTAAATTAAACAGGAGAGTAGAGATAAATCCACATTATGAATTATAAAAAGTTACCACATGCTCCTGAGAATGCCTGGAATGTTGATGGGAAGGATTTAGTGAAGCAGTGCCCTGGGGAAGTCAGTGCCAGAGAAAGCCAGGATTGTTTAAGTCAGAGGAAAGCTGGGTGCATGAACTTTGCTGTTTACAAGTTTATTTTTTCCTGCACTAGGAGTCCGGTGCCAAACAGCCTCTTGCTTGCTGACTCCAACAGCTCAGTTTGCCCGAAAATCCCTGCACGAGGTAGAAGATTAAGTGGATGCCAAAGAAAGTGGAACAAGTCCCAGCGGTTGTGAATCCTCAGGAAAGGATTATTTTGACACCATCCAGCACTGATTTAGGTCCTGACCCTTCTTTCAGCAAGGTGATCCTTGGAAAACCCTCCAGCTCTGTGATTGTCTGAAATTTGGCTACAGGATGGAGTTACTTTGTGTGGGGGAGAGAGTTGCTGCTTCATGGGGATAGCAACAGTGAGCACCTGAATGCTATAAGTGAATCCCATAACCTTTCCTGGTGCTGTCCTCTCTGGAATGAAAACTTTGCAAACTCTTCACTGTGAGACTTTGAGCTTTATCTTCACTGTGGACTATGAAACACTGGCCACATCTCTCACACCATAGTTGCATCTCATAATGAGTGAAATATTATTCATATTGCCTTGGAGTGAGTACATAAAGCACCTTATGAGCCTTCCAAATATAAAAGGTGATATAAAAGGAAATAGTAATATGCCCATATAAATATTAAGGGAAAACTGACACTTCCCTTTTATAAAAGCAATATCCATTCATGACTTAATATTTTCTAAAATATACTGAAAGATAAAATCTGCATGTCCACATTTTATGGCTATATTCTGGTCTACAGAATTTCACTTGGCGTTTGCTCACCCTCCTCATTTCTTCCTCTCCTCCCCAGTAAATCATTAAAAGCAATATGGCTTGTAAACCTGTTGAGTACAGGACTCCCTGAAATTCTTTTCAGAAAAGATCGGGAAGGAGAGGTTTGTTCTGAGAAGCAAGTGATGAGAAATGAAAGGAAAAACATCTGCTTTTTATGCTGCAAATAGAAGAACACGGTGCTGTATCTTAGAAGCAGGCAGCAGCAATAAATGTCAAGCATAGTGGGTAATAAACTCTATCTCCAAGAGTATGAGGAGTAGCCAGTGTGTTATGCAGGTCATCATTCCTTCATTGTCCTCTTTTCAGCTTTCCCATTGCACATGGCCACCTGAAACCGATGAAATCTGTAGCAAAAAAAACCCAAAACAAAGAAAAAACCACCAAAGCAGGGCTTTCCCTGTGCTAGTGATAAAGCCTATTTGCCATCTGCTCTAAACTGTTGTATTGCCTAACATAAATTGGTTTTGCCTGTCACTTCAGAAGTCTCTACTGAAATTGCAACAAAATGGTTCTCTGGCCTCCCTTTCATCCTCAGTGACACTTCATTAGAATTACCAGCACTTCCATTCCCAGCCTCCTTTTTTGTCAGTACTGTATCCTCAGGAAGATACCTATAATAGGGAATGGGTTGTGGGGTTATGGCACTTAATTGTAGGCATTTGCACCAGCTGGTTTTGATTTCCACGCCTGGACAAAGGTTCAAATCATATAATCTAGTTTGAAGACTTGTGGAGGATGAAGAACCAGTCAAGGCAGTGATGGATTATCTGAATCAGCCATTATTCAGATTTTATCCTTCCCTAGTGACATTTCCACCACAGCAGAGATTCACAGTACGAAGCTGCCCCTGCCTCTGCTGATTTTGGGAAGGGCAGGTGGGAAAAGCAGAGGGAGCAGAGTCCCAGCCCGGCAGCCTTGGCTGAGGGCAGGTGGAGAGGCCCCGAGAGAGGAATGTCACATCCAACTCTGGAAGCAGAAAGGGTGTGGGAAGTAGCTACTAAAATTAAACACACAGGAGATCCTATCTCAGTGTTTCTCAAAATCCTAGCCAAAACCTCACTTGAGGGAATGAGCAAGCCAGGGCTGGGCTGCTTCTGCCACAAGGCAGGAGTGAGGAACTGAAGACACTGCTTCCATAAGGATGGCCACTTCTATTTTGAAGGAAAAATGCCTTTCTCTGTGCTTCTTTCTCAGAAGGGAAGACAATCAGCACAACCCAACTTTTCCCTTGGCACCTCTAACCTGGGCTGTAGGGGTTTAATGTATGCAGAAGGGGGAACAGCCATTTTTTAACCTCAGTTTTCTGTTCCACCAGGCCACTACCTGCTTTGCTTGAGGCTGGAGCTATCTGTGGAGCAGTCCCTCCAGTGACACCAATAAAGCAGAATGTCACAGCTCCTGTGGCTTGGCATATTAACAAGGCTATTAGGGCTCCTAAATTGCACAGGATGACCCTCCTTCTCATCCCCTGGGAACTCCTCCTTTTCAAAATTATTTTATTTACATGTTCAGTGGAAGTCAGGTCAGGTAATGGTTTCAGAGAATTTTGTGAATTTATTTAATTTTTCAAAACCATAGTGAGTTTATAAGTTATTCTCCCTTGTACTCAATTACTTAGGTTGGAGTTTTGTTTTGTTTTAAATTCTTGTTAAAGGGCATCCTGCTTCTTTAAATAAATACTGATTCCTCCAGGCCTTTAATTCTAAGAATTGTAACTGTTGACTTCTGTAGAATAACTCATCACAAAGTATATCTATTCAATCCATCTACTTTATATTACACTACTTCTTGCCCCATCAGTGCTGCTCACTCATTTGTTTTCTATGCTGACTGGTTATTATTTATGTCAGGCCAAGAATTTCCTGCAATGACTATTGCCCTTTAAAAATCCCCATTTTACAGTTCCCTAATTGCTCTTTAAAAAAAGCTATTATTAGGCAGCAAAATGGTCATAAAAAGACTTGGCAATCCTAACAAAATCTGATCTATACAAACTCTAATAGAAAGTCATGATAATTTCACACAATTCCATTCAGATCTTTCTGGATTGGAACATTTTTATTTTAAAATTACTTAATTGATGGATTTAAATTTTATTGCCTGTTATAGATTTTTAAAGAAATCATTTGGATCATAAAATTTAATGTTTAGTTAGATTTTTTTTGCCAGGCCTTTACTTCGAAAGAAGCTGGTGTCTTCCAGTGTGTGTGTGTTTGTGTGTGTCTGGGTTTTTTTGCCTTATTTTACTCTTTTCCCACAAAAGACCCATCATAAAGGAATTATGGCAAAAATGTTACTTACATCTATGACCACTTCCAAAGAAACTAGTAATAAGAACAGATTCTGTAAATGGTCTGAATTTTGTATGCAGTTCCAATACTGCATGACTGTCCCACCTCTTCTTTCTCTCCAACAAAAAAAAGCCACCTTGGTCCTTAAAATAAAATAAAGAAACATGCATTGTATGTTATACCAAACACCCTCAAATACAGATTCTTTTCTAGTGCCCTGAAAAGATTCTTTTCCTTTCCTCTTCCTATTCTCCTATATTAACTTAGTGACTTCTTGAGTTCCTAAACTTGTGCAAATCTTGCTAAACTTGGCCAGACTCAGGAAATTATCCTGACTGAGAGACTTGGCCCAGAACAATTCTGATACGCTTCTGCCATATGGTAATAAAATCCCTTAAACTTTTCTTAGGTTTGATGAAAACTAAGCATTTCCCAGCTAAGGTGCAATATTTGGAGGATCCTGGGAAGATTTTGCCCACTCTTTTCTGCACTTAACATTATTTTCCCCTGAAGCAATGGGTTCATCTGCGAATTTCAAATGAAGCTGAAGTCAGAATTCTCAAATATTTCTACAGACTGGATGAAAGCCCAGTTAAGGCAACTTTCCCCATGCTTAATTCAATTAAGATACTCTGATGGGGATTGTCCTCTCAGATATGGATGAAGAAACTCAAAGAGAACAAAGAGTTTTTCAGAATTTCTTGATATTCATGACTTACTGACAGTGAATTAATATTAACTGTGAGTAAAAGCTTGAAAATGAACTTTAAAGGCTGCAAATTGCCCCTGTTTATGCCTAATGATAATTTCCAAAGTAACAGGTGGCTGATTGAGATTTTCAGCTGTCTTAAAAGGTGATGAATTATGTTAGTTCTTCTCCAGGTGCTGTTGAATTCCCACATTATCCTCAAAAAAACATGTCTTTTCCTGGTAGCTAATATTTCATGGGGTGTCAGAACATTTATAAAACTGTCATATTGCTGAGTGGCAAATAGCTGAGAATGACAAAAAACATTAACAGTGAAAGATGATGTCCTCAAATTATTAAATTAAAAGATAAAATAATCACAGAAATGATTGTTTACCAAAATTCCTGGTGAGCAGAACCAGAGTGCAATTTTTCCTAATTCAGTTTGTACTTTTCCACACACTATTTATCCATGTCCATTTTTTTCCCAAGTGATTCTCCTGAGTTCATCACTCTACAAATGAGGTCCTCTTCTTCTGTGTCATTTTGTGCTGTTGCTCTATACCAATAAAGGCAAACCCCCAACCAAACCTTTACAAATCTTTGCCTTTCCTGATTTAAAATTCTTAAAAACTCTTCTTCTCTTTGAGGATGCCTACAAGTGAAAATCATACAGATACTATTATATGAAATGATTAGGAAAGACATAAAATCAGTGTCTTAGAAATATACTATACAGGGATTATTGAAGGAAAAAAAAAAAACGTACCAGGAAACAAATAAATGACTGACAATTAGTGATGGGATGAGAGAAAAACACTGTTACTTTACAGTTCAGAAGAAATGTGAAGTCATTGATTCTACTCATTTTGCACTTCATAGAAATATTGCGGATTGTTGGGATCAATAGTAACAACTAATATACTACCAGTCACAACTGTTATTCCAAGAAGTCAGTTATCAAAGGCAATTATGTTTTTTCTTCAGAAGTCTGTGCATTAAGTAGAAAAACATCTGAAGTGAAAGTAAAACCCTGTGCCAAATTCAGCATGGCTATTAGACCACCACAGCCATAGACATAAAAATGGATTTGTTCCTCTACTGAGCCCACTAACCAGCTCCCAGTTAAGATAATTCTGCTTGGAAAGATATTTTGGTCTTCAAAGGATTTACAGATCTGCAGAATCTATCCCCTCCACAATTTCTCCAAATTTTTTGTAGAAACACACAGTTTCAGTGTTCAAAATCTTTATCTCGCCTCTCATTTAGACATGCCCAACTTTAAACTGCCAGCTCTCAGTTCTGATTGGACTTTTTTGGCTGGATTAAAGAGTCGTTTAGGATCTGGTATTTTCTCCCCATAAAAGTACTTACACAGACAATCAACACAGTGACCTCCCGATTTGGGGTGCACATTTAAAAGTTTTACTGCTTAATTATTGGAGACAAGCAGCCAGGGATTTAATTGACTCAGGCGACCTTGTCATGGATCAGAGGCAGTGGTGGCACAGCTGAAAATAGAAGCAATCCTTCTGGGCTCTGCTTACATGCACTGATCATAAGCTATCTGCCAGATAATAGTCACACTTAGCTGGAGTACACAGTCATGAGTGCATTGCTGGAGACATAATATGTTGTGCCACTAATGGAAAGTAGCTCCAGTGGGATGGGGAATCCAACCAAGAGGAAACTTAAAAAGAAGTTTGGCAGCTCTGCATTGAACTCCTCCACTGCAACAGACATTTGCTCTGATCTCAGAACATCACTTAAATTTGCCATGTTCCACCTAAAAACACAGCCCTGGCAATAGGGTGTGGGGAGAAAGGTGTGAGACACTGATTCATCCATCTCCAACAGGAATACAAGGCAACCTTCAGCGCAAGAGACATGAAATAACCTTTATGATCCAAATTCATGTTACCTGGCTGCATCAAACACCACCAACTCAGAGCATTTGCACCACAAATCAGGGTTTCTGAAAGTGCAGAAACATGAAACTCCATCATTAATTAAAAATAAGCATTTCAATCCTTGTATCAAGAACATGTGAACCATAACAGCTTAAAGCACAAAGCAATATTAATAAATAAAGTTTTATAGTTTCATCCACTTTTTTGCCTTTCAATCATTTTTTGGTGGCTATAGCTGATTATCGCAAATCCCCAAGGTAAACACATAAGCCACAATTCCTTTCAATTTCCTGTTGCTGTTGAGAGTTTGCTCTGAGTAAGGACATGTAATAGCACACCAAACTAGAGAGTGTCAAGTTTATTCTTCAGTGTAATGCTGATATTAAAATGTTTTTTCTTTTCTCAAATTCCATACATTTCTGGTCATTATTTTCAGACTGGGTTTTTCTCATCCATTATCTCTGAGTTAGACAGCCCTACTTTTATATTCATGCCTTCATGCAGAGGGAAGTTGGTTCTGAAAATGGAAATTAATAAACATATAAAAAGAAGACCCTATATTTTAAAAGAAAACATGTTATTAAACAGAGTAGTATCTATTTTGAGGAACTCAGTCTGAGATACTGAAAGAGGCAAAGGTTTTGCATGGATTGTTTGCTTTTTTTAAGAGTACCCAACAGTGCAAAATAAACTTCTAAGGCACTAAAGCTTGAATTAGAAAAAAAAAAATATTTTTCAGATACAAAAGGGCTCCATTTAAAAATATATATTTATTTTTCTATCCAGATTAGGCTTTTGATTATTGTATGCTTTTCTAGTTTAACAAACCCAATGTTGCATTACGTAACTACTCATATGTGTCTATTTAATGGACAAGATGTATTTCAAATAATGACTTCCCAGAGAAAAACAGCTTTAAACAAACCCTGATGCAACGGCTGCTTCTAAATTCCAGCTAAATTGTGGCTCCCACTCCCCAGGACTGTGTGGCCAGGCGTGAAGGAGTGACAGCCTTCTCCAGCCAGCTCTGGGCGCTTCACCTACTGCCTTCACAGACATTTGTATCTCCAAGATGATATTAAAGGAAAAAATATTGAGTAACATCTTCCCCATCCCTTGCCTGGGTCATGGTTATGCCTTTCCCACCCCTAGGCAGAACAGTGACACATTTTTTTGGAGGATTTTATCACTCCCCTGGTACCATTCCTGGCCATGGCCACACGTTCACTGTGGCTCCAGCCCTCTGGACATGCTCTTATTAGAGCTGTGCATGCACACAAGTGTGTGCACTTGGAAATTTGTCATTTTAGATAAGAATTAGGAAGCACTCTAGGTACCAGATCAGCTAATTATCTTAATATAACCATGAAGAAATCTCCTTGGAGCAGGGCATCCTGCCAGCTGTGTCCCAGCGTGCGCCAATCGCTCTCTGCTGGGGAGCATCAAGGCCTTTTCTTTGGAGGACTGGAAAGCACTTTAAAATTTATAATTAGATGCAGATCAAAGATATCCCTAGGAGCAGCCAGGTATTAACATCCCTGTTCTGAGCTCCTGTTCTGAGTAAGAGGAACCAAGTTCCTCTGCAAACTTGAAACTGGTCATATAGAAGGCAGGATCAAGAATGGCCCCATGGCAGAATACTTCAGCTTGGGAAGGTGAAGGGTCATCTGTAACTGGTGGATCTGAAGATGTTTGATGTTCTCAAAGTGAAGTACACACGCCCTGAAAACAGTTAGGAACTGACCCCTCTTTGCAGAAGGGGACTCAGCTGCGCAGCCTGAGTGTCACACCCCTGAGCTGAGGCAGCACGTTGTCATTTATATCTGTAACAGGAAGGAAGATTCTCCACCTGGTAACATTCTCCACTGGATATCTGATAATTCAGAAAGCTGCAGGAGGGCAAACATATGTTTTAAATACAAAGAAAGAGATTTTTGTGCCATGGGGGCAAGTGAGCAGGCATTACCTTTGCCTGCAGTGACAGGGCCAGCAGGCAGCACAGCTGGGAGCAGGAGCTGCTGTTTCCTACACCATGCTCCAAGGAAAGGCATGTGCTGCTTGCAAGTACACAGTAAAGTAAGGATTTATAACAATAACTCCAGAGTTTGAAGTGGTCATTAGGTCAAACAGGTAACAGCAAACACTGCTTTCCCCATAATGATTTGTCTCCAGTTGAGTGTCAGGGCACTCGTAGGTACACACATTATTTTCCTGGTCAGAAATGGAAAATGGTTGACTTTTTGATTTAAAAGCACCTGCTCTCACCCTGGTCCTGACAGTCTTGTTAGCTGTACCTGAACTGTGAGATTTTCAGGCCTAGAGCAGACCACGGGGTGAATTTGCCCCATGCTGCAAACACTGACATTCATTAGAGCTGAACAGCAGCTGACCTGAAATACAGCACTGCTGTTGTGGTATTTCCTCTCTGATCTCATTTCCCTTCATTCTCTGATCAAACAGATGAAGACACCTTGTTTGTTTTTAGAGAAACACATCAAATTTTAAAAAAAGAATTAAAGTTTAAATATTACTCTTTTCTGTGGTCAGAAAATTGTGGTAAGTTGAAACTTTGTAAGTCTAGTTGCCTCCATATCTTCTTTCATATGCATTTATGTTTTCTCAAAACACTACTAATAGGGGAAATTGAAAAACAGAAACTATTTTTTTACACAGAGTGCTTGTAATTTCAAATGGTGTTCCAGTATGGAAACTGGGAAATGTATTAGCCATTAATTCATTCAGATATTCTCTTGATTATTCCCCTGTGAAAGTGTAATTTTTTCTTCTTTTATGGTAGTAAGGAGAAGGGAGAAAGATACAGTATGTATTTTTCTCCCCAAATTCTTCCAATTCTTCTGTCATCTTTTCATCTTCCTATTGAAAGCAGAAGAAAAGGGGTAGAGAATATGCAGAGAACGCACTCAGGAAAAGAAGGGAAAAGTTCTTTGAAAGTTTTCAGTCTACAGAAAAAGGCTACTTGGGGGGGGAGGGGGCAAGAAGCTCTAAAAATGTTAAATGAGTACTTCAAAATTTGACATTTCAGACTTTGAGACTTTGATGTCTATTGCTCTAGGGTAAACATTCAATAGATAATATATTGGAAGCTTTTGTCAAGCATAAATCTTAGATTAGTAAGATAAAAAGGTCATATATAGATTTAAATAGAAGCATTAGAGACTATTGAATTGGTGATTATTTGAATTTTTGGTTTTAATAGTACCGTGACCTACACATGAAAAAGTAGGCTCAGAGATTTATTATCAGTTTTTAACTGTAAAAATGTTCTAACTTCCTTAGTGAAGGTGGGGGTCAGAGTTAAGGCAGATCATAGGATATTAAGTTAAGAAAACAATCTCTGTGAGGTCAAGAGACAGAAAGATCTATTCAGACTGAAATTGTATAAAAAGAGGCAGAATGAGATACTAAGTAAATGAAAAAGAAATGAAAAAGAGTTTATGGAATCCAGTGGGGAAAAGCTGAGGGAAATAATTATGAGCACAGACAGGGATGTGAGCACTTCTGCTCCTGAGTTCAACCATTGCTTTGCTTGGTGACTACAC
This sequence comes from Melozone crissalis, assembly GCF_028551555.1. Lineage (NCBI taxonomy): Eukaryota > Metazoa > Chordata > Aves > Passeriformes > Passerellidae > Melozone > Melozone crissalis. The sequence continues at coordinate 11,407,712 of NW_026535797.1, read as the reverse complement.
TCTCTCTGTATGTTCTCAACAAATTGAGTTTGCAGCTGGTTAGCCTCAGAAATGTGATTATCAGCAATGGGAAAGCATTAAGAAAGGAATACATGTAATGAATAGAAGGAAACACTTCCAGATGGTGAAATTAATTAGAAAGTGAAGCATGCACGTGGGGAATTTCTAAGAGCCTCACTGCAAAGGTCACTGAGCACAGGACTGAACCAAGCATGGCAGATATCTGCTGAGGGATTTCCATGGCCAGACGTGGTTCCCTCTGTTACTCATGAAGAACCTTTTCTTCTTTGGGGGGTGAAAATCTTCACAGAGTTTATATCAATAGTCTATTTCTACCAACATTAACCAGGATCCCTGAAGGACCCACTTCTTTAGGTAACATGCAGGAAGTTTAAAATTTTTATTCACCACAGCTGGTACATAAACATAGGTTAAATCCAAAAGAGAAAAGGACTTGACTGCTTGACACATACAGCATGATTGCAATTGCCAGTCACAAGTTTCCTGAAACACAGGGACACTTCAGATGTCAATGTCCTGAAGACCAGCAAGATTCTTTTTTGAATTCCCTGCAGCAGAGTCTGTGGCTTTATTGCACTCTCAGCCAGGGTGTGAACACAAAACATGATTTATTTATGAATTTTGCCTGGCACACACACACATTTAGCATGTGAGAAGCACCTGAGCAAGGCAAGGTGTCACAATATGAATAAAGTTCTTTTCTCACCCTGCAATTAAGCTGACAATAAGCCCCAGGCCAACTCTGCCTCATGTCAGAAGGACACCCAAAGTCTACTGATAGCAAATGAGGCTGCACTAATGTACTGCATAATTTACTTTCCAAGAGGTGGAATGGGGATTTGCAACAGCTAAAGATGTTTGTGGATTAAGAAGATATCCATCCCCTTAAGTGTTCTGTGTTTACAGGGACTTCTGGGAATGCTTCTGAAGTGCAGTGATTTCCTGCACATGTCTTACTCCCCACAAAATAAATGAACTACACCATGAACTTAAAGTGAAGAGTAAATATTTCTCCACAACCAGAAACAAGATTTTGGGGGAGAATCTAATGATCCTGGGAGGAAAAAAAATCAATCATTTCAATTTTGTTTCAACATGCACCACCTTTATTGTATATTGATTTTCTACCTTCACAATCAGCTTCACACCAGAAAGTGAGATAGGACAGTGACCCACCTCCCTTTTTTACCACTATCAGCTTTTACAAAATCCATGCTCTGCTACATCACTGGAACAAGTGTTACATATACATGGCTGCTAGAGAAACTTTAAAAGTGAAAAAAAGAAAACAACTTCACAGTCAATGTTTTAGGACCAGAGACCACGTGGAAAGGGAAGCCAGTAACAAACAGACAGTAAAAAGGCAAGGCAGAACTGAGAGTTTTAAGCAAGGTGGTGGCCAGCAATGCACAAGAAGGATGCAAGGGTGCTCCTTGAAAGCCAATCTGACTGCTATTGATCTATGTCTAGAACGGAGAAGTCAAAGCTAAGATGTGATAATAGGAATTGTGCAGGGTGCCTGTAGTCACATGGAAAAACCAGAATTTATTTCTAATGCCCATAGCAAAAGCCAAGGGATAACTCTACTGGTTTTAATCAAGTTCTGGCAATAACATGAACCAGTTCATGGAAAGTAATTCTGTTACCAGCTGACAATAAGTTCTCTTCAGCTGCAGTGCACAGATATAAGACTGGGTCAGATTTTCTTTACATTCCCATCTTTTGTACACTTTTTTTTTTTTTTTTTTTTAATGAACTGACCTATGATTTTCACTGGTTGAGTAGAGTAAGAATGGTAAGAACCAGCTGCTGCAATTTGGCCTGAGGACAGAGGCCCTGAATGCATAATTCCTAAGATGCTCATCAAACTGCATTCATAATAGCTTGACAGATTTAAAAGGTATTTTTGAGGAGTAACTTCAGGACAAAAAAATCCAACAAAAAGCCAGTAAATCTGTCCTGGATCCCTGCAGGACTTGGCTACAAGATTTGTTGATGTCACACTGAAGATCAGATAATCCCTTCAATATTTATTGCTATTTAATAGAGTGAAAGATTTCCATCACCCATTCAATAAAGCTGCCAAATTAATGGTCACATGCAAGACTTTGGCAAAGATTTACTTTATGCCCTTGCTAAACTTTCTCACAGTATTCCTAAGCTCAATGCTTTCTTCCTATATGATCCTGACAGAGATTACTCTTATTTCTAAGAGATTTGTGCCTTGCGCATCACTTAAAAAAGAGTCTGCTCAAAATCACCAACAAACTTTTTCTTAGCCATAACAGCAACACTGCAGGTTAGAATTTCCTGCCATTATTTCTGTCCTATTACAACATCCTTAGAGCAGTGAAAATCAGATGAAGAAGAAAAAGAAAACCTAACTAAATGTACTGATTTTTTGAAATATTTGTATGTAAGGGACCAACAGCATGAATGTTGAAAGCAGATGTTGGCAATGCTAGCTCCTCCACAGGTGGATGATTAAAGTAAATGTTGTTATAAATAATCTCCATGAGAGAGCATTCCAGGATCAGGAAAATAAAAAGAACCAAAATGTGCAGATATGTAATGTAACTAATGTTCCAATGCAAGGTAAACTTGATATTTCTGCACTCCTTTCTCAGGATATGAAGGTGAAAAATATTCAAGTTTATTGAATTATTGTGAATTTCAACTATGAATTCTTTTAAAAAGTGTAGCTGATGGTATTTATTATGTGAACTTTCTATGCTTGTAAACATATTTGTTTACACAATATGAACATATGAACAGACATTAACTTTGGAGAAGTTGGATGAAACACTAGACAGTAGGCAGAGAGATTTCATGGCTGATGGGAAGACTTTTCCCTGTAGCTCTGAATCAGTTGGAGTTTGCTAGAGCATAAACACTCAATCTATTTTCAGGGTGAGAACAAGGACTGGAGGGTGGAAAGAAAACTTGCAAACATGAAAAAATGAAATGAAGTTGACCAAAAAGAGAATAAAAGTCTGGGGTAAAATTCAAAAATTCTGTCCCACCAAGCATACAAGACAGGCGTGCCCCAGGCCTCTGGACCTGTTGCTGCAGATTTTGGAAGTGTTGCAGCCCAGGGTAAAATCTTTCAGTGGGATGAACAGTCACTGAGCAATTCTCTTTCAGGTTTGCCAGCCAGCCACATTTGCTTTCAGCAATGAGCACAGGGATCTCTAACTTACCTGTGATTGTTTCCAGCTCTTCAGCTTCACAGTTTTCCTTTTAGCAGCTGGACCTCTCTCATTTGAATTTCAGCCTAATTAGGCCACAGGATTTTGGCACGCTCTGCCCATTCCTATTATTGCAAACGGGCCTCAGTGTATTGCAGAAGCCTGTCCGAGTCAAAGAAAAGAGTATTTGCTGTATTTTCTTTACTGGAAATTTTACAGGCTTCTAGATGACCTTAAGCTTTGCTCAGCCATGAGACTGCCCCAGGTCTCATAGCCTGGAATCTGCTGGTCAGCTTTATGCTCCTGGAAGCCTTGTTGAAGGGCAGGAAATCTGGGCAGGAAATTAGCTTGATCATTTCAAAATATTCACTTTCCAGAGACAAATCAAAGTCTGAATGGTTCTAGAGACATTCAGGATAGCTGAAAATGAGAATCCAGGTGGTTATGGATGATCCATAATATTGACCTAACTGTACCAGCAGCACCTTCTGCAGACTTTGGATCAGGTTTGAGAAAAAATTCTCTTTGGACACTGCACAATACTGAAGGTGGATACATGCTCAGTGCAGCAAAAATGGCACCAGGAAGCCCATTAGGATGTGTCTGTGATTAATTACTGCAGGAGGTTCTTTCTCAAGTCTGTTTCTCAAAACAAAGAAATGTTAATCAATCAAATGAACATCTAACACTAATATGTGGCCTTTGATAAAACATTCCATTACAATGTATTCAAAACAAGATGCTGAGATTTACCCAAAGGAAAACCAGGCAGAAAAATAATGGCTTTGAGATTTACACTAATAGATTTGGATTTTATTCATAATTAAAGAATGAGATCCTTTTCAACATGACTGCAACTGTTAGCAGAAGAAATAAAACATTATTTGCATAATTTATTATCTTCTATTATTAGTCTTTAATATTAGTCTGGGTTTTTTTTAAACAATCACCTTGTATTTGCCCAAGCAAGAGTATAACGCAGCAAGTGTATAATATTAAAGAATGTATGCCTTTCCTTAGTAAAGATTTTTTTTCCAAATTCTGTGAGTTAACCATAGTAATCTAATTAGTCTGTTGGCCACTTTATCCTATCCAAGATTCCAGCACTCCAATCCCTTAAAACCCTGCCTCATTAACCTGCCACATTTGCATATAAGGGAGCCCATCAATTCATGCAGCTCAAAATAAGAATCACATTTTCATGACAGATCATTCAGAGCAAGTGTTTATGTAGAGTAAGTGGGAATACAGAAAAACAACCTCAGAGCACCCAGGAGAGAAAGCTGTTTGGAACAGCTGTAACTTGATTATTAAAAAAATAAAATTTAATGGATATAGAAACATAAAACCTAAAAAGGCTAGAACTCCTTTATGCATAAACAAACATTGGCAGCCTTAGACAATAATGAATGGCCTTCCATGAATAATCTGTTCTGTTTAACAGGTGGTATTTCATACTCAGACTTCATCAGTGGGATAATTTTCTTTTTAAAGAAAATAGATATTATCTTAACAAATAACTGCTGCTTCCATGCTTAACTGCTTTAGTAGGCTAAGCAGCAGGGGGGAAATCCTGGCACTATCAGTGCAATGCACATTTACTTGTATGGTGTCTGAAAGAGGCTGCATGGGCTGCATAAAGGAGAGTTTCTGAGTGGGCAGTTTCTTATATTCTCAGGCAGGTGTTCAGCAGCCATCTAATCTTGTGATGCAGATGGCCAAGTCTTCATCCAAGATCACTGTATTTTAACTGGATGGGATTAGGAAAAAAACAGAACAAATTTCAAAGTCATTTGCAGTACAGCACCATCTGTAAATTCAAACTAAAACTCAGAAATGTTTTGTTGACAAACATATTGGAAAACAGTCAGTCTCTTTCCCAGAAAGTTTACTGTCTGCATTAACAGGAAAAAGGATAATAAAAAATACTTGGTGCACTTTGTATGTGTAATTAATATTTACAGAACTGAAGCCAGATCTACTGAATTCTCATCTTGCCTTAAAACAGCAAAATACTCTTCCCAACTCTATTAGGTGCTGAATTTTGATGGAAATTATTGTATACTATGCCAATTTCAACTCAAAAGCTTCACAGAACTGTACTTAGATCTTTAATATTAAGCACTTTAACCAAAAGAATCACCCACTTGATTTCAAGTTTCAGATATCTCAAAACTATTTCCAGAGAGGTCCACTCTTGTGACTACTGATAAACATAAATATTCACAACTTCTGAAAAAGAATATCAGGAGGAAATATTCTTTTCATTTCATATTTCTCTGCTGGCTGCTCTCTGACAAGCAATAACACCATGCTTGGAAAGCTCAGTGATCCCCCAAATACCCAGGTAATCCCAGGAGCTGTTTGAAACTCCTCCACATGATCCTCCCACACCGGTAGCTGACATTCATAAAGGTCTTGGGAGTCCATCAGGCAGCACTCAGTGCTCCTGATGCCAGAGCCCCTTCTCCTTTAACCCTTCCCTGTCACAACAGCACCCACCCACCCAGACCTGCTCACAAGGTCTTTTACTGCAGAAAAACTGGAGTTGTCAATCCCAACAGTTGCTAATAAAGCTACTTGGAGGGACTTGCCAGAACAACCAGTTGCTTCTGTTATCCATCACTGAGTTTATTGGCTTTAGCTAATCTTCTGCATTAAAACTGCTGATGAAAACTCAGCAGTTGCCAGGGAATAAAGATTAGGAAGAAAGCTGAGTAGTTTTATGCCATGCTTAAAAATAAGCAGAAACTTGGACAGAACAATGCACTTGTAACAGAAACCACCCAGTTTCTGCAGAGATGGCACATAAGTGCATCATGCATGTGCCATAGCAGCAGTTTTGTCATTAACTGCTTTAATTCTCAGAAGAGGGAGATGAAGAAACAGCTTCTTCCAAGGGCATTAGGAGAAGTGGTGATTCAATTTGACATAAATAGGTAGAATAAAATCAGAGATTGTTCATTAGTAGAGTGACCATTAGCAGAAATCAATTGCTGCCCAGTCTGCATTTTCACTGCAAACTTGTCTGATTCTAGTAATGGGAAAGGGGCTGAAAACCTAAGTGCTCCTGCTGATTTGAAACACAGAAGTCTGAAGTAATTGAAAATAAATAAATACTGTCATTAGCTGATTGTTGAAGTTGTTTCCCTAGTTCAAACCTGAAATACCAGTTTTCTAATTTGGCTGGAACTTCACTGGAAAATTTGGAGGGAAAAGAAAAAGTAAAATCAGAAGATAACATAAATCCTTTCTTAGCAGAGGTCATTATGATTTAAGATGCCACCAGCATATCAATTGTAGTCTTCCTTCATAATAAAATTAGATCCAGTTTCTTTGTATTCTACCAAACATAGAAACATAGAAGCGATAGAGTATTTCATCAAATATCTTTTAGCTTTTGGACTTGCTCAAAAAATTGTGGAGAAAAAAAATGTGGAAGGAATTTCAAAATTAATAATGAAGAAATGCTAACTTCTAAAGAGCAGATATTACTTTTGCATTCCTTACTATTGATGGAGTAAGTGCTTTTTGCATTATCTTTTAGGTTACCCTTCCAGATCAAAAAATTCTTGGGAGAAAAAAGGGTTCATTTAAGCAAACTCCCTCTTGCTTCTAAGGAATTCACAAAGACTGTAAAAGAAAAGCTAGACTTTTACCTTCCTTTCTCTTCTTCACATTGTCAGAAATGACATGTGACATACCATGAAAATGACAAACTTTCATACCAGAAGAAGTACAATTGTGTGCTTTTATATTTTAGTAGAAAATAAAAACATAGTAGGTTTTTACACCCACCTAAAAATCACTTTCTTTTTCGTACATCCACACAAACATGCATGCAAACACATACATTGGTTTGGTTTCTTTTTTCCTTAGTCAGATAAAGGGATATGGCTTCTGCCTCTCACCCAGTTTTGCACATGATCCACTGTGACCTGTATCCAAGGATGGAGGAAGCCACAGCTTCATCACTGCTTTAGCAGTGCTCTGAAAGCAGCTGATGCAGGACAGTCCCAAAGGCACAGAGGGCACTTCAGCACTCCCAACAGAGCAGTTCAAAACAGCCAATATTCCCCCAGCTCCCTTCACTCTCAGGAGAATACAGATAATCTCCTGAACCATCAAATCAGTATCTCCTGCTCCCCAGTGCCAGTTCCACGCCAAACAGAGTGTGTACGCCCAGCATGGCTCTAGGAGGTTATTGCCAATATCATACTAGAAAAGTCTAAATTATTAATCTCTGAGGCCCCAGTGTAAATCAGGGACTGGCTCTGCTGGACTCCACAGGATGTTCTCACAGCTGTCTCCCCCTTCCCAATCTGTTTCACCTCAGAACAAGGGAAGTGCAAGGCTGGCCAGTGTGCATGCTGAATTATGCATTCAAATGCCTTGTGCTTAAACCTCTAAAAAAAATCTTAATGTCCTAATTAAACCAGAAACTGCACAATGCATCTCCCTAAATCTCAGCTTCCAGATTGCTCTCTCTTTGAAGGAGCCAGTAAGCATAACTAAGATGGCAAGAAATTTGGTGAAATGATTACTTCTAACTCATTTAAATCATCTCATTGGGCATTGGTCAGGAAAATGCCTTGGCATAGCAGACCCCATGGTCTGCATCCACTAGGATAAAAGAAATACCACTCTGTATTCCCAATGTGTGTCTGTGGTAGGAAAATGGACTTTAGCTAAATTCTATGATGCCCCATATGTCTTGCCTTATGCAGTAAAATACAGAGGTCATGCTCTTTAGGGAAGTAATGGCCCTTTTCAAAAAAAGAAATGTGAGGTCTTTGTTTCAGAATGATGTTGAAAGTCAGAAATCAAAGACAGCAAAATTCCCTAGATTTTTCTCCATTTTTTCCATACAAAATTACTAAGATATTTTTTCAAAATAATGATGGTTTATTTATTATTTTGTTGATTTCTACCAGACACAAGAATGAATGTCCTATGTAAGAGCATGTTCTGAAACTGAAAAAAATCATTCCAAGTGGATAAACATACTTTTGTTTTGTAATAAAACCCTTAAATGCTATATTTATGTAAAGATTAACTCTCTACAACAGATCTTCTATATGTTGTCTTATTTTGGCTGTTCAGATTTGGTGAAGAGTGCGGACAGAAGGCAAATTGTTCCAACTGAAATAAATTCTATTCAGAATTTTCATTTTATGGATATCACTCCCTCTTTCCTAACACTTCTCTATACTATGATAAAAAAAATAACCCAAAATTCAACAGTTTTCTGTCATTTATATCCCACATCACACGCTTATGTGTGTTCACAGCACATAACATGAGTTGGAAAGTTTGTTGTGTGATGATGGCTCCTGTGATTGGCATGAGGGTGTGAGCTCCATCTCACTGTGCTCAGAGCTGGTATGAACCAGTCCTTACAGATCCCTGTCAGTTTTGGCATCCCCTCTGAGGGCAGCCTCATTCCCAGCAGGCCCCAAGGGAAGGAATGGGAGCTGCTCCAGGCAAGGCAGCGCTCTGCACTGGCAGGAGGGGCTTTTGCAGAGTGGGGCTTTGCCAGATCCAGCTCTTCCTCCACGCATCGGGTCTGTCCTGAGCACCAGAGCCTCCAGTGGGCCCTCAGATCACACCTTCACAGGGGCACTAATCTTCCCCTGTTCCAGCGGTTCTGCTGCCAGCCACCCAACAATTTTGGGACGTTTCTGGAAAAGAACAGATGTTTTGTTGTTTCAGTCTGAACACACTGTTAGAGGGCACCTTCCCTAAACACAGCTGTCTCTGGAGCCCTCTGCCATGAGATCTTTGGCACCTGGGTGCTTGGCTTGGCTGTCATGACATCCCCCATAACAGTGCAGCAGTCACCACACAATTGCACATTAAAGGTATTTGTTATATTTACTTTCCTGACTATTTCTTCATAATAGGAATTATGTGGCATAATAATTGAGTTTCATGTGCCAAATTTCTGGGTATCTGATGAAATGAGACTGCTTCCAAAAAGGCAGCTTGTAGAGGAAAGAGACTGGAATCAGACTGAAGTTCTTGGCTGAATCCAATCCTCAACTGCCACTGCTCCCCCAACACATGCCTGAGTTATGGAACACAAATTCTCACTCTTCTTCCTTAGCTTTTGTAATATCTTTCAAGGTTGTTTGCTCAAAGAGGACAAAAATCTGAGTTCTACTAGAGAAAATAAAGGTGAGGACGTTTTGTTATCCGTGGGAGCTGGCATAATGGGAGACAGAATGGGAAATTAACTGTGAATGCAAAAAACAGAAGAAAAACAGACAGTCCATGATGATGAAGTGAAATCATCACAGTTAAGTACTGAAACTCAACATTTATCCAGTGTCACTGCTGTTTTGTTTTGTTTTGTTATTAAAAACTTGGATTTCTGTTTTAACCATTGTTTCAAACATAGAATAGTTTATTAGAGAACTGCAAACAAGCTCTTGGGTTTCCAGCCTGTCTGTAGCAATTAACTTGGACAGCAGAGTCAGGGCCAGGACAGGAGTCCCTGGTGACCACCTGAACCTGTCTCTCTTATCCCATTCAGATGTTAACGGGGTGCACAGGACACTAATGTGCACTCTGATTTCACGTTAGCAAATCAAAATGCCTTGTGACAACAGCAATACCCCATAGCATCAGTGGCTTTCTGAAATGTCTCATTAGATCTCCGTAGCTGGGTAAATTAAACAGGGTCAGGTTTGGCAGAAGCAGCCGTGGCTCCCCTGAATGCTGATTGCCTTCAGCTGCAGAAGCAGGGCTGGAATGGAGCATCTCTGCAGCCATTCCTCTGCTCCCAGTGCTGTCCTGTCCAGGTCAGAGAGGCACATGCAGGCACTGAACATGTGTGTGAAGGGCCTGGTGCACAAATCTGATGAGGAGCAGGTGGAGGAGCTGGGGTTGTTTACCCTAGGGTTGTTTAGGGGTAAAGGAGGCTCAAGGGTGACCTTATCACAGTCTATAATTCTAAAACGAGGGAGTAGCCAGGTGGAGGTCAGACTCTTCTCCCAAGTAACAAGTGATAGGACCAGATGAAACAGCCTAAAGTTGCACCAGGGAACATTTAGAATAGATATTAGGAAAAAATTCTTCACTATAAGGGTGGTCAGGCTGTGGAGCAGGCTGGCCAGGGAAGTGGTAGAATCACTGTCCCTGGAAGTGTTTAAAAGACATCTGCATGTGGCATTTTGGGACATGCATGGTTTAGTGGTGAACACTGAGGTGCTGCCTTAATGGTTGGACGTGATAATTTCAGACATTTTTTCCAACCTTTATGACTCTATTTGATTCTATGATGGAAGAAACTTAGGGAAGAAGTGAAACAATAAGAAGATCTGCTGGGTAAAAGGCTAGGCCTCTAGCACTTTCCCCCCATCCTTTGTAGAGATCTGCCATGACCCTTTAAACCAGCCACCACTTGTTTTCCTAATTTCCCCCAGCCAGATTTGTCTTTCTAAAAGCCTTGACAACTCATTTTTCAATTCACATTCTCCAGTTTTTTATTTATCCATCTGTTTAAGTATCTGTTTTGACAGTTTCCTTGTCAGAGCAATATTAATGGTTTCTCAGACAGACCAGGTTGATTTCAGTATTCTGAATTTATTCTGGAAGACTAACTTAAGCTTGATGTGCACCAAAAAGTGCTTCCAGTTCCAGGACCATGGAAGGCCTGAGGGAACAGCTGGAATTTCCGCCACTAAGTCAGAATTATCCTGAGTAGATTTCAACCTAGAAATCTACTGCAGAACTGAAAAGCAAAAGAAATACATCAGAGGCTGGGCTACAGGTAGGAAAAGAGACTGATTCAGCTTAGGGAATGGTTTAAAGGATGTATCAGAGAGGGTCCAAAAGCAAAGGGAGGATGAATCCAGTCACAGGGTGGAGAGTTGGAGTTGAAAGAAAGGATAGGTAGAAAGGATGGTGCAAAGTCCTGTGTGATCCCTTCACCCTTTCCTCTTTCTAGTGACTTAAAAATGAGCTGTGAACAGTCATAAAAAGGAACAGCTTATGAACACTTGTACGTTACATCAACTTGTGTAAGCATGTGTCTCTTAAAGACACAAGTTCAGTCCCCTGATAATATTCCATTATTGCGGTATGGGAAAATCAAATGGTTGTATTGCCTACATGGGGTTCTGTAGCAGGGAGTGTATTCCAGTAAGAGTGGCTACAGCAGTCCTGAACGCCACTTACCTCACACTGTCACAGTGTTTCCACTCCTGTGGTCTCATAGCTCCTACCCTCCCTTTCCTTGGAAAGGGCCTGGCATGAGGAGCGTGGTGAATTGTGTGGTGTCAGTAGGTTGGCATTTTTCATCACTTTCCATTTAGTAACCAAGGACTCAGCAAGGTGGGAGATAAAAAATTCCAGGCTTGGTTGATTACTGATGTCCTCCTACCAAGAAGGAAAGCAGCTCAGAGAGGTAAATGGTCCTGGGCCTTGGCTGCACTGCCAAAGATAGAAAAGAAATGTCTCAAGAAAAATGGGAGTGTTCTGCTGAAAATGGCTACCACAGCAGCAAGTCATCATGAAAGATGAGCCCTTTCCTCTTGTCAACAAAATGAATGGTGCAGATGGCTCTGTTTAAAAGGGAGTTTGCAGCATAGGATGAAAGATTTTCCAGCTGAGGAACCCAATTAACAGAGGTGACCAAATAATTTAATATACTTTAAACATGGATCCTCTGTTTCCCTTTCAAAAGAGTTGACAGGTAATTAACTAAAAAACCACTCATCATTTTCTGTCAGTGTAGATTGTGACATGGTAAAGTTCATGTTTTAAATTAGGGAACAGATTTAGACAATGAGGTTGTGAATTGCAGATCTACAGACCTCCACATTCAGTTCACCAGCTCAAGCAGGAATTCAGCTTAAAGGCTAAATCTGAATTTTGGCATCTTCTTTTATATGTAAAGTAAAGCTGTGAAATTCAAGTCAGTAGCAGAACTTTTACAGAGCTCTGTAGGTGCATGGATCCATTTGTCAGAGGAGGACCAGCTTTATTTCAAGCTCAGAATAAAGGTAGATATATTAAAATATGAATACTGAAACGGCTCTGAAATTTGCTTTAATGTTCAAATCTAATTTGTATAAGACTGGATATTTTTACTAAAATCAATTGAACTTGTGTTTAAGAATGTCCCTCAAAACTTCAGGCCTGAAGACTTGTCTGGCAATTCCAGCAAGATTGCCACATCTCCATGCATTAACACAGAAAATTCATGGAAAGACCAGCAGAGCAGTCTCCTGGCCAGACCTGTGAAGCTCCTGTGGAAGCTAGGAGATGTTTGAGACAAGCCTGGAAAGCATTTTCTTAAATTAATGGTAATTTCAGGATCTGGAGAGAGTCCATACTGGCTTTTTAGGTGTGGGGGTTTTTTGGGTTATTTTGGTTTTTGTTGGTTTTTTTGGAAAGTTAGAGTAGAATAGCTCATATATCTGTCAAGACTGAACAATGAAGGGAATGCCCCAAATGTCTGCTAGATCTGAACACTACATATTATGTATCTGTCAAAAGCTTTGATTCCTTGAAAAAAGGGAGCTCTCTCAGTGTTTTGATTTGCCAAATTTAGCTGTCTTTTTCTGATAGAGACATGGGAATCTCAGCAACTTCAGCTGACTCATAAAAGTGCATTTAATACATTAGAGCAATGGCTTTCTTGGCAGTTGTTTCTCTTCTTTTATTCTTTTTTTTGTTTTGTTTTTTTTTTGGTTTTTTTCCTTCTTTTTATCCGAACAATACTTCAGGAAAGAGCTTAAATTTAAAAGCAAGTACATCCATTGCACTTTTAACAGTATGCAACAAATGAAAAAATCCTACTCATCTGCTGGACCTGGCAGTTGCAAAATGCCACTTAGGAAACTTAATTCAGCATCGGTTCAATGAAAGTGTCCTGCTCCTGAGACTCTAAACCTCCTGTGACATGAGATATGGTCTTTCATGTGTGCAGGGATGAGAAGTTCCAGTACTCAATGAATCTAGAACAGACCCACCTACTGCAGAAATGCACAATGAGATCCATTTTTACACCTGGTTTGCAGAAGTCTATACTAGGATTAAATTACTCATTTTTACAGTGAGGGTGGTTAATAGGAAGATCAATTGTCAGAGGAGATACAGCAGCTTTTCTAGTGCTGAGAGTCTCTAAATCAAAACTACGTGCTGAGAAAATTATACCATCATAAGAACTGGAATCAGCAAATTATTTTCCACATAAAATTAAAATGCCTGATTTACATACAGTAGGTATAGCAACTCTTTATGGTTTTAAAACACACAAATATTTAAGAGGAATCCAACTGCAGGCCCTTATTCAGCAGAGGGGATATTGGAATTTCACATTTCAACATTTGAGTGGCCTATGTAGAGCTCTAACTTGCCTCAGCTAATGTGCTGCTCTTGCTCAATCCAAAGCAGCCATTCTGCTGGCTCTGGCCCAGACAAACTGCAAGGTATTTAGAAAACCAGCTGCCCTAATGTTCAGTTTTCTGAAGCCTATTAAAAACTTGATGGCTAAATTAACTTGCTGCCTAAAATGGAGAAAAATAATGGAATAAATACTTCCAAATAAATAATCCACATCAGCAGCTTCTGATCTCTCTCACACTTTTTCCCTTTGCCATTCAAACAAAAATTAGGCTCTGGCCTGATAGGTCTGCAGCAACAAACCCTGGAGTAGACAATTCCTGAAAACAAGACAGGACATCCCTGCTTGTTAATATTGTTTCTCATCTCTATCAGTGTGGTTTACAGGCAGCTTGATCTTTTTCACTCACCCCACGGCCATTTAACTGCTATGAATTGTTACAAGTTGCTTCAGCAACCCAAGTCTTGTAGATGATTGTGTATTGCCAAACATATTTCAAGAAACTGCAGCATATTCTGGAAGGCACCAGGCACAGACAAAGGCAGTGGGAGGCCTGTGTTCAACTCCCCAGTTTGGAAATCTGTTGGCATACAAACTTACCATCAGCTCCCCCTAAATTTTCATGCAGACTGAAATCTGTCCAATGTCAATCATGCAGAAGAGTATTTGGCATAAGCAAAGGGGTTTCTGTCCACCTGTGAGATTTCACTGTGCACAGAAATGAATTAAAAAGCAGCTACCAATGAATTAACTAGCAATATAAATAAAACTGAGGATAGAAAACCAAGCCAGGCTATCTAATTATTGCAATGCTTCCTGATGATCAGGTCCTGAAATGAAAATTACTCCTCAATTACATGTCTCTGCCTTGCTGCACCAAAGCAAAATTTGGATCTGAGTGATCCCGAACTCAACATCTCCCCAGAATTTCAGATAGTTTAGCACTCATTGGGGTGGTAGATTAAGAAAACCTTTCTCTGCTAGGGGAAGATCCATGAGTGCAGTCTCCATTTCCTGACACTGCAGGTGAAAGGACTCTTCCAGTAAAACATTTTTCATCTTCATCTGGCTACTTATTCTGGTCCCAGCTGTGCTATTGCAGCTGCTGTAATAAAAAGTTAATAGACTGGGGGAAGATTTTTATTCCATAACATTGTATTGCAGCTCTAGTCTTGAACATCAGTATTTAAAGTGGTACCTTACTGCAGCCCTGATGTTCATTTTATAACAGCACAGCAAGTTACCACCCATCAGATGCCTGCAGATACCTTAACATACCCCTAGGGCCTTATAAAAGGCTGTTCTTTCATGGAGGTTGCTTATACTTCTTTAAGAATTTAACTTTACTATAATAAGAGCAAATGTTTATTTGAAGTTGATCAACTGATGATAGCATGAAAGTAAGACATTGTGTCACAACAACTAAACTTAGTCACAAGAAACTTTCCTTCAGGTTGCACTTTTGACCATTGTCAGGAGCAGGATACTGAGCTGGAGGTGCTTTTTTGGTTTGAGCAGTTTGGATATGAAGTGGTTAAATCCCAGGCACATACCCTAACAAAGAAAGGAACTAAGACCACTTTTGAAAGGGAATATTATATTCCCACTTGGGAAAGGGGGGAAAGTAAACATAAAATACTGTAAAGTTGCTAACTGTGCATCCGCTGATCCATCCTATCGTTTGCAGCTCTCTCTGCTGCAGGTCAGCTCTGGGCTGGAGATTTTATTTGGTGCTCATACTTGTGGTGCTTGTGCAGATAGACAGCACTGCTCTGCTCGTCCTACTGGCCAGGGCAGGGCTTTGCTCTGCACAAACAGATGGGCTGCAGATTTGCTGGGCTTCAGTGAGACTGCTCTCTAACAGCATCTGTTAAAGAAGCATTAAGGCAAATGGTTTCTGTTCTAGAGAAAAAAAATGGGGAAGGCAATAATTTAACACTTGTTAAGAAAAATTCTCTCCCCTCCACCTCTCTCTATATTCTAACTGCTAAACCTAGCACAAAAATCCTAAGTGTTTTGGCCTCAATGGGAACTTCAATGCCCTACACAGAAGGTCAGTCTATGATCTGAAACTCAGCTGTGGGAGGTGCCAAGTCTCCTGTCTCCTGAACGTTCCAAGTCTCCTGTCTCCAGCTCTCTCCTCTCTTGTTTCTGAGGTCTCACCACTTCAAATATTTAGCTTAAATGGTCAAGGCATTCATTAGACAAATATCAGATTTATCCTACACAGGATCAGTATGGAAGTACAGACTCTTTACCCTCTGCATGATGCAGCTATACAAAGTAGTGGTCCAGGTTAGCAAGAAAATTTTTCCCATTTTTTTAATGGTTAACAATGTTTGGTGTTCAAAGCTTCAAATGTGGGTTTTCAGATGCTTCAATTTTTGCATTTTCAGCTGCTCCAGGACTCACAGGAGCATGCTGTGGCTGAGATACTCAACCTGGCTCCATCCCTTTATATTTAAATTCATTCCTCATCATTCTAAAAATCCACTAACTTTCATCCAAAGAGGAGAAAAATAAAATCATCCTCTATCCTCTTAGGGGAGAGAAAATCCTTTCTATCAGCTAAAAAAGACCACACTATCTGGGCATTTGTCACCATCACAGCACACTTTGGGGATTCAGAAAAGATTGTTTCCTTCTTTATTTCTTATTAGATCAGCCTTCAAAGGATTTGTATTAAACAACCAAGAGGAATTGTTGGTGCTAGGGGCTGTGTACATGCCAACTGTCATCATGGAGAGTGTACAAGTAATGTATGCCACAAAAAAAAAGCTGGAGACAGTTTCAGATTTTTTGTAATCTGGACATTAAGGTGGAATAAATTCGCTCTTCTTCATTCCTGTCAGTGAAATGGCAGCATCCATGGATTTATGGCAATTTCAATTTGAAAATTGCTTTTTGTCTCATTTGCATTCTCAAGCTAAGTAGGCGTGTGGTCTAAAACCAGGTAGAAGAATTCACTTTTAGGGGAAATTACTAGCATGTATTCTGGGGGTACAAGCTTGTTTTAGGCAGGGGAAGAAAATGAGGAGAAGCAGGCAGATGATGCCTGAGAGTCCTGGTTACTCAGGGAGTGGTCCAGCAGACATCTCCAAGGTGGTGTCAAGGATAGGATTTGCCATGATGTCTGCTTACCAGGGAGGTATATGGGGGCCCAGTGGGCAGTTTTGGCAAGAAAGACCATGTTTACCTTTAATGCTTATTTGTATTTAAAAATGAGAGAGGAAAATAAAGACTTATAAGTTGTATGTAGAAATTTTATAATCAAAGTAAACAATTATCAAAATTGGCTGAAGACAACCCAGAAAATCTGCTTTTCTCAGTACAAAAAATGTTTAAAAAAATTTATATAATAATATAAATATAAATTTATATAAATATATATGAATTTATATAAATATATAAAAATTTATATAAATTTTATATAATAATTTAATATAAAGAAATTTTATAATCAGAGTAAAGAATTATCAAAATTGACTGAAAACAGCCCAAAAAACCTGCTTTTCTCAGTAGAAAAAATCCTTTGCTGTATCTGTCTGCCATAAAAACTGTTGGCATTTCTAATGTAGCGACAAGCAGAATGTCAATCTAATTCTTACTCTAGCTTTAAAAAGTCTTGTGTTTTAATAAAAACCTTTGCTGACAGCTCTATGGCTGAACTCAGCTTCCTTTTTGGTACACTGAAGTTTCATAAAGACATTGGAGTTTCAGAGGGAATTTAGCTTGCTGGGGGTGCATTTCATCTTTCTATTATTTCATTTCATACTCTCCTTACTGAGTTCCATCTGCCATACTCTCCTCACTGTCAACATCTTTTATTCCATTTTTCATCCACACACTGATCATTATATGATTTTGCTTTTGCTTAGCCAAAAAACCCAATTGCAATGACCCCAGCATCCCAGAAGTCGAGACATCAATGTAAGTTTGGAATGATAGTACTATTGACTGCCAGCACTTCTATAATCCCTAGCAATCAACTCCAATCTCTTCTCTCTTAGTGATAGATAGATAAAACATTTGACTTCACTTTTCCAATCTATACAGTGGCCTTCACCATGCTTTTCAAGATTCAAGACAATTAGGACTTGATTAAATCCTATCATCTCTCAGGTCTCTTAAGCCAACTAATGGCTTCTTGGAGAAGCCAAGTAATTTTGCAACTTCTCCCATTACCTCCCTCTTTTCTGGTTCATGTGCATTTCTGGCTGTAAGCATAAGCTTAATTAAATGTATTTGACATCCAAAGTAATTGAGGAGATGATTCTAGACCTTTCTGTTTTATTAGGAATTTGTCTAGAAAAAAAATCCAACATACTTATACATATTTTATATATATATATTCATGTTTGCATTTTTGTTTTGCATTATTGTTTGCATGTTTGTTTGTTTGCATGTTGTTTGCATTTTTGCATTATATTTGTATCTTTACTTGCTTATGTACTGTATATATGTGGACACACACACACGTGTGTGCGTATATATATATAAATATAAAGAGTATGAATTCACAAGTCTCCACTTTGTCTTTATCCACATCTCTACACTGGCTCCATGCATCCAAACTAATTTCATCAAGAAAAGAGCTAAATAAAAAGTCTGACCCAAATATGTTCTGTACCTACTAGCATATGCCCCAAACTGTGGTGTCACACCACAAATACCTAACATACATTCACCTTCAAAAGTGTTGATTTCCCACACTTTTAGGACATATGCTTCATAAAAGACTGAGTCCCTAAACAGCCTCTCCCTACAGATTTTCACTCTGCTTCTGTGACAGCCCAGCCTTATATCCTCAGCCTTCCTCACCTTCCAGTTTTAGTTCCTTTTCACTTTTCTGTCACCCAACATTATTTTGGCAATATCTTTAGTTGACAACTTTAATCTTTTCTCTATTTACACTATTATTTCTATAATTCTTTCACCCTTGCATTCCATGTTACACCATGTAACATTTGCACCTTATATTCAAGACCAATATAAGAATGGTATAAGCTGAAATCTTCAGGTAATAGCCTTATGAAATCTTCAGGTAATAGCATTATGTAAATGCCTTATGGTTACACTGAGATGCAAAGGATCTGTTTCTTCACCATGACCAATTTCCACATTGTAAAGGAAGAGCAATATTTGCTTATAATCTTCAAAACCTCTGAAAATGGCCATCAATGGCTGTTGATGGTCCTGCCCAGCTGAGGGACAAAATCTGCTTAGGTAAGAGACTCCAAGTTCTGATGTGTTCAGAACTGTGCTAAAAATGTTTGCATAGGAGGGGGAAATGGGCAGCCTCTGAGGTCTCACATATTCAGTGCACATGAGGGCCCTGATCCTTTTGGCTTAAATGGTAAGAGGGCAATTTTTAAAGGAGCTTCACAAGAATGTGTTCTTATTTCTGTTGCATGTAAATGAAGAGGGAAAGACTGGATTTTGTCTGTCAAGTTGTGCCCACACAAGAACACACTTTGGTAAGAAAAGCTCAAAGAGCCCAACTGTGTCTTGTGTTTGTCTTGCAAAATATCAGTGGGTTTCTCTTCCAAGTTCTGCCTGAGATCCTTGTTGCCCAAATGTGGTCATATTGGGCTATGCCTGCAGAAAGAAAGTATGGGAGAGGGGCTATTTTTAGAGGTTAAATCACAGGCTGTCAGTCTGCAAGGCAGAGGAATCCACCTAGAGGTCAGAAGAGCAATGTTATCAGACATGAGAGAGGTCAGTTTGCACTCAGGTTCCATTTATAAATTGTTCATAAAGAGCTGACAAATGACTGAGCAAGGTTTTAATAAGTGATTGTACTTCAGTAATGAGGTTAAGCAATTATGACATGGAAACATGAGTAACAAATACTAATTGAATTTCTAATACACTCATAACAATATGCATTATAAATGGCTTAGACTTATAGAGAATCAGCATTAAATAACACCTCTTAAACTGCATGTGGCTCCTAACTCTTCCAATAGCTTCACTGATGTTCCTGTTTTATCCTATCAGGAAGACACAGCAAGGGAAGAGAAAGGTTGAAGAGATTCCTTTGTCTGTCCTGAACTGTAAAGAATAAAAGGTTTCTGGCTGATGTGCACCTTGAGGCACATTGCGTTTCCAATAGCAATCATCTCAGAGGGAAAACATGGTCCAGCAGCCAAATGTGCCCTCTTGGTTTGGAAACACAGCTCCAATTTCCTGCTCCACTACAAAACACTTGTAAGAGCTTGAGAAGGTTGTGCTCTTTCTGTAACACCTAAGATACCATTTCTCCAAGGGGAATCTGCACCAACGTTTTGAACTGGGGACCAAAGCAAGGATCTTGCTTGGATACAGCAAAGAAAGCACTCCTGGGGAAAAAAACCAAACCAAACCAAAACAAACAAACAAACAAAAAAATAAACCAAACAACGAAAATCTTAGTTCCAGGTGTGCTGCTGTTCTTATTTCAATAAGAATCAGCATGACATATTGAAACCAACATTATATTTCTTTAACCTTTTTTTAGGAAATTACAGAAATATAGGGGGAAAAAGTGCTCAGCTTCCAGCATGTCAGAGGACTGTGTGATGATTCTTTAAATATAAGGTCAATTGAAACCAGCCTGGGTAGGAACTGTAGACAAATCTGTTGTCTAAAACAATTATGCATTACCTCTAGCTGTGCATGGGTCTGGATTATGTATTTTTCTTTCCCATCTCAGATTACTGTGATGTTATAGAGAGTCCTGAGACAGAACTGTGAAGAGCTTGATGCAAAGCCAAATTGCTCTGGGGTAGAAAAACACCTTTCCTTTTGACACAAAATAGATGTCTCTGAGAAGACAGGAAAGGATGCAAACAACCTCAGGAATAGTTAATTTGCAAAGAAAACCTCCAAGATCAGCTGACTCAATTATGCTAATCACCCTATCAATCTTAATGGAAGAGAGATTGTAATCCTAAAAATACAGTCAGTGAGGCACCAAGAAAATTCCCAGTTTTCTTGCCTTTACCAAGGCCACTTATCAGATGGCATCTTTATAAAGGTATCACCTTGCTTCAGATCCATTCAAATGTCCAGGTGGACGTGGCTGGCACTGACTGCCACAGGAGATAATGAGGCAGCTCCTAAAGCTTGTATGCAAAAATCTCACAGAGGAGAATAGAGCCATAGACAAACCTTTGTTAAACTTCAAAAAGGCTGTAAAAAAACCACCTCTCTTCTCTTACATTCTGCCCCTTTCTGGCTCCCTTGTTAAGTTCTTCCCACTTTTGTGTGTTATCAGGTAGTAATATAATTCAGACAATGGAAAGAATACGAAGCCTGAGCCTCTTGAGGAATGGTGCTTTAACTCAAATTTCAAACCAAGAGCTGTTATCAATAATGGAGGTGAGTTTTTCTGAAGAGGCACACATCTCAGTTCTCTGTCAGTTCTAAATGAGGGAAATACCTGTGAGCATGGAGGGGTTAAAGGATGCTATTCCTCCCTGGTACTGAAGGAGGAATGGGAGTCTGATTTGATACATGATCAAGCTTGTTTCTGCTATCTCAGAGATATACTGTGGCTGACATAAATTAATTCTCCAAAAGGATCAACCAAGTTTACTAAAAATGCTTATGTAGGACAATATCTGCCCATATATACAACAAAGGAAGAAGCTCCTCCACTGTTTGAAAAGTGCATTTCCATCTCAGCTTTCTTCAGCTGCCTGCTGAATGCAGATGGTGCATGAAGTTCTGGCTTCCACCTAATTTTCTTCCTCTATCTCTCACCTTTCAGAAAAAAACACTACCACTTCTTGTCAGCTCTGATTTGGTCATGTTACAGACTACAGCACAAATTTAGCAAAAATTAAGTTGTGTTTACAGCTTTATAGTCTGTTTTACAGAATCACAGACCTGCTGAGTTGGAAGGGACCCACAAGGACGAGTCCAAGTTCTTGGTGAAGAAGTACAAGTCAGTTAAAATGGAAGGTCACCAGAGACTATGTGGATGAAGGGAAAAATGATAGAATATGCTTATTCTTCTCTGTGCTTGCTTCAGATTGGATGTTGACCAGAAGCTCCCTAGATGTTTTCTCCCTGGAAATCATTCTCCCAGATCTGTTTTTGTCTATCTTTCCCAAAACAAAATCATACAACAGCTTAAATTTGAAACTTGAGCATCTCCAAAATTCCACTCACACCTGAGTGGGTGACATTTAAGCTAAAGACCTGGAGTATGTATAGGAAGACTCCGTGTTTAGAAAATGTATTTCCATTTCCTACCACAATGGTGATAATATCATGTGAACTGTTCACAAAAAAAGAAATTAAAATTTAATACAAAGTCTTCTGATCACATAGCAGTCTTCTCTCTTGCACCACCTAGATGAATCAGTTTTGTGCTAATTTAAAAGTAAGATAGAAACCTTGGGGTTTTTAACAACTATGTTCATTATTTATGTCTAATAAACTCCACTGGCACCTTCTAATTTTAAAAGGGAATTATGCTTTCAAAAATGCATGGTAACTTCTAAACAAAGATAAGTTTCAAAGTGATTTAATTTATTTTTTTAAAAACATTGAAAATATGAATGAGGAATATACTAACATGGACTGAAACAGTTCTAAATTCTTCACATATTAATGAATAGTTTTGGTTGTCTTGAAATGGATCATATTGAATATATAATTCTTTAAAGAAATAAAAGATGATGGATGGTATTTCAGAAAAGCACATTTTCTGCATCCTAAATCCAGAGATTAAATAAATATTTTATTTTAAATTGTGCATTGTAGAATGGGTCTTAGGAGAAGATGTAAATCATAAACACACATAAATACTTGGTTTTACTTTCAGTGGTTTGTACGACTTTAACTTTTTTCAAGTAGATAATAAATTGCTGAATTTAAACTACTTGACACAGTCCAATCAGACCATCCTACCCTTTTATGTAGGATGTGTCAGGGCAGTAGGCAGCAATCTCCACCACAGGAAAAAACTTGCCTCACTGCTAATGCTGATGTAACATCCTGAAGGCTGATATCAGGCTTTTTGATCTAAGGTACTGAGAAAGCGCAATGATTTCATGAAATTGTTCAGCACTTCAGTAAATCCAGCCATACCTTTCAGATTAGATGGTAATCAAACATTCTGAGAACTAGTGTTTTAAGTAATATATAAATCTTTTCATTCTTAGCTAGTTTGGTTTTTTTGGTAGTAGATCAATTACTATTATTGCAATATGTGACACCTTACATATGTCACAAGACAGTGTAGCAAATAGAGAGCACCCAAATTCTACATTTGTGAGGCAGAGGATTTAAATCTCCACTTTCAAATATCCTCTTTGACTGACATACTGAAGACTGGATGGAGAAACCAATGTAGTTACTGGAGTTTATTATATATAAATGAAGAACGTTTTTATTGGAAAACAAGGCATTTACATCCCACTGTAATACTGCTCTGGGTTTAACAATTTTATGAAATTCTGTGTTCATCAAGCACAGCATCAGCTGCTGGGCAAAGGAGGGGATTCTCCTGCTCTGCTCTGCCTTGGGCAGCCTCTCCTCCAGTGCTGGGGCAGTTTGGGTGACACAATATAGAAAAGACATTAAATTGTGAGAGAACATCTGAAGGAGGCCACAAGGATGGTGAAGGTCTGGAGGGGAAGCCGTGTGAGGAGTGGCTGAGGTCACCTGGACTGTGCAGCCTGGAGAAGGAGACTGAGAGGGGATCTCTTACATCCCAAGCTTCCTTAGGAGGGGAAGGGCAGGGGCAGGCACTGATCTCTCTCTGGGATGACCAGCAAAAGGACACAAGGGAATGGCCTGAAGCTGTGTCAGGGGAGGTTCACTAGAAAAGGTTTTTCCCCCAGAGGGTGGCTGGGCACTGGAACAGCTGCCCAGGGCAGTGGGCACAGCACCAGCCTGACAGAGCTCAGGAAGGGTTTGGACAATGCCCTTGGGCACAGGGTGTGACTCTGGGGGATGCTGCAGTGCAGGGGCAGCAGTTGGACTTGGATGAACTTTGTGGTTCCCTTCCAACTCAGCATATTCCATGGCTCTATGATTCTATGAATTGAAGTGTGTAGGCAGGGAGAGGAGACATTTGGCAAACAGAGCTGCCCTAATTCCCAGGATTCAAGGCCCTAGCGCTGTAGGAAGAGAAGCTTCTGGGCTCAGCCTGTAGAACAGCTTAGGACTCCACTGCTTACATCAAAGCAGGCTGCTAAGACCATGGCTACCAAGCTGTGTCGCAGACTTTTTTTCACAGAAATCCTTTCTTTGGGGTTGTGTATCTTCTGAGAAGCAAAGGGCCCCAGAAGAAGAATGTAAACAATGATTATCAGCTGCTGTGAAATGCAATAGGATGCACCTGTGATTGGTTCATGTTCCCATGTTTATAATTAAGGGCCAATCACAGGAGCAAGCTGGGGACAGAGTCCCTGGACACAACTTTGTTATAGATTCTTTTCTTTTCTATTCTTAGCTTAGCAGCCTCTGCAACTTCTCTCTTTATTTCTATTAGTATAGTTATAATGTATTATATATTATATATCAATAAATCCAGCCTTCTGATCAAGAAAAAAGATTCTCGTCTTTCTCTCACCACCCCAGCGACCCACTCAGGTCGCTGTAATAAAGCTGGGCTGGGCAGGGGAGCAGCAGAGCCCAGAGGGAAGTTCTGACACCTCAGGTTCCAGGGGCTTGGTGCAGGTGGAGTTTTCCAGATGGGGTCCACAGAGGTATCTCTCTCTGCACTGCACAAAAAGAGTAGTAATCAGTGAAGCTGAGGGTGCAGAGATATTTTGGAATTTTAACAATATCACCTGAATAGAAACTGTTATCTGCCTCGGAAGGAACAGTGAAAACTCTTCAACTTTCATGTGTGCCAGCAAGTAAAATAGATATTAAAGCAACATTTATTAAATCTTGTCTTTCAAGTCTTAAGAATGGCATGTCCTGATCATGCCTGTCCTCTTTGGATCTTTTCATCTGGCCACCTGCACATAAAGCAGGCTGAAGAAAAACTTTGCTGTGATTCACCACAACTTTTTGAGCAACAAAGAAATACACTGTGTTCTCATCCATTGAGTACTCAGCCTAGTTAAGTTACATCTGCAGCACACAGAGTCCTATACAGGATATACAGAGAGCAGAAACATCTTTGTTTCCTGTGGTGCAATTGCAATGAGCTCAAGGAATGTTTTACTTTAAAAGGGAGAATATTTTCAGAAGGCAACACGTCTAAGAGAGCACTCCCAGCAGAATCCACTTTTCATGTATAGCTGTAAGCTCTGCTGATGTGATGACCCAAACACCCTCATAAATTTAGACTACATGGAAAGCACTGAATGTAATTATCTGAAGCAGCTAGAACATTTATTATGATAATTAAAGTCAATTACTTTTATGACAGGATCAAAAAATAAACACCACCTTTAACACTTCCCTCGTTTTCCTATCTTTTGCACAGTATAATATTGCCACAGTAATTTCTGTATCTTACCATCCTCCTAGCAGATTCCAAAGGCATGGACATCTTAATTCACTTGGCTAGTCTCCTTCCACATGACTGCTTCACTTAGCAGCAGTAGATGGATATCTTCCTTAAAATGCTGATAGCAATCCTGACTTGGTTTGCTTTAAAAAATGAGTATTGTTGTGAGAACACCTCTGGATAATGAAGGATGTGGTTAGAATTATTGCTAGGAAATTATTAGCTCATAAGCAATGCTAGACACATCCTAATGAAATGGGATGTCATTATTACTATGGGAACAATATGAGACTAAGAATATCCTATACCATCCATTTCTGTGTAAATGTCTGCTCTGTTTGGAGATGGAGCTGAATAACATTCTACTAAAATAATCACAAACTACTTTTCCTCTTGGGATTACATTCGGGGCCCAATTAACATAATAACCAACTTACTGACAGTGTTTAGAAAGTTTGATTTTCAGACTCCTACTGAAATGTACTTCAGTGTTAAGGCTGAGGATGCTCCATTTAAGTCAAACAAGGTCCCTTAGGGAAATAGAATGGTGCAATTTGTTACCAGCTATCCTGATCAACAGCAGCTGTCTGATCCTCTGTTCTTTTCTTGGCTCCACTTTACAGTAGAAAGAGCAGTTATCTATAACACAACAAAGCCTCTTCCAGGCCTCATGTCCGAGGTCACAAATCTTTAGTGCTGTGGGCTGAACCTACACTTTATGAGAAAAATTTCCTTTCCAATATTTTGTGTGATTCAAACAAAGACATATGCAAAAACAAATACCAAAACCCAAACAAAACAAACAAAAACAAAAAACCAAAATAAAGAAGCAAAGAAGCAACACCCGAACAAAATAAAACTCCAAACCAACAGACAAACCTCAGTACAATGAAGCTTAATGTGTCTGCTGGTTGCTGCTTTTCACAAGAGTCTTCTACTGAGAGAGGCATCTCCCAAAAAGCTTTATGAAAAACCCCTGATGGACTCAAAAGATTCAGCAGCACCTGAAGAAATAGACAGAGAAGGACTCACTGTTCTGATATCTCAGAGTCTTATTTTAAAAGATAAATGGGCATAAAGGGCTGCATTGTCCTTACAGGATGACCCATTCTTTAGGGATGTAAATCACATTGTGATAGTGATGTTGTGGACAGAGAATGACCAGAAACTGGAGACACCTGTGGGGAGCTGATTTCTCTGTCATGTTCTTACTGGAGACTCCCACTGGGGCAGTCAACAGGCTCACCAAGCAGCTGGGATGTGAGACTGGTCCTCTGTAGCTGGGGTTTGATTGCCAGCACTTTAACACCAGCCCTGGGAGAACTGGATCACTGGTGGAAAGAAAGGTGTGCTTTTCTATGAACTCAGCATAGGAAGGAGAGGATGCACAGTTATAGATGCACTTTATTGAGGCATAGGGATGCCAGTCTTGCAGAGGGCTGTGGTGATGGGAGGCTGGAGAAGGAAGCCTCAGCTTTCCACCCCAGCAATGGCACAGGCCATGAACAGGAGCTGGAACTGAGGTGGATTTATTGAGCATGTGGCTGATGTAAACATGCGGAAATTTTTTTCCCTCAGATAGTGCTTCAAAAATACATGTGTAAAATAATACTGAGGAGACCTGGGATCCAGCAATATGCAATTGCTGTAAGGCCCCCTGATTTGCCTGCCTGTTACAAAATAAAACTTGGGAGTCTTGGGGTCTTTATGTTCCTGAGCTAATATCAGAGTTAATTAGCAGGTCCTGATACAGGTTAGCCTATAGTATTGCAGATGTCTTAATTTTCTCCACCTTGTGGGCCATTTCAAAGACAGGAAAGAACATACTGTGATGAATAGTGGCCCTTAAAATTCTCTCTGACCCAGGCCATGTGCCATTCTATGAGTATCCATGCAAGCTAAGCTGAAGATAAAAATAATTGGGTAAAAGTCAGTGTGAAGTGCAGTAATTGACATTAGATGGTGCAAATTTCTTTTCTCCCCTTGACCAGTTTTTCTCTTGCTCATACCCTGCTAGTTTTTTGGTCCCATTGTATTCCATACTGCGGTGTCTTAACTTGAATCTGCTCTTCCCTGAAACTACCCAGCCTTCCTTAGGAAGAACTTCTTGGTGAATTAAGCTATTCTCTGCTTAAAAAAATCAATAATTTAAGAAAAATAACAGGACATTAACTAAATGTATCTATGCCTCTATTAGTAACATGAGTGTGTTGAAAAAAAGTGTTCAAACTCTGATTAATGAATTTAGTAATTTCCATAGAAAATGTCAGGAAGAATATAGCTCATTAGAAAAGAGTGTGTGAAAGTAAACACTTAGCCTGGTAACGTTTCCTGGATAACTCAAGATCTTAAAGACCATAAAAGTCATAAGATAGACTTACCTCCAATTGCAGTGTTGTTTTTGTTGTTGTTGCTTTTGCTACTACAAAGCTGTGTTATCAAAATGAGCTCATACAAGAAAAGATACTGCTGGAAAGTGTTACTTATTTAATAATTGTAAACTTGTAAAACATTAGGAACAAACCAGGTTTAGATCCCAGCTTTCAAATATTTTCAGACACAGCCAAACAATGAAAACCACTCTCTATACTGACATATTTCTTGTATTTTACACTGCTTATGGGAACCATGAACTCAGGTTCAACACTTCCAGCATCAGCCATGACTACATAGCAACCACACTAAGACTTAGACTTATCTTTGTGGGGAATTCTCCTTCATATTTGTATGTTTTATTCCAAGGGGAGTGAAAAATCAAGCAAATTAATTTATTGATAAATGATTGAAACAAAACACAAACAATTAACCTTCCTTTATCAAGTTGTCGCTTGCTGCACAGCTACAAGATAAAAATTGTACCCCAAGGAGACTGAAAAGCTGATTTTTTCATCCTCAACCACATAGTAACCTGGACTTCTTGATTTCAATGAACTGAGCCAAAGAGAATGTACCAACATGTCAACACCTGCATTTTAAAAAGCCTTCTGGGTGACAAGATTATGGAGATATAAGTAAGGGATTTTTTTAAGCTACTGTGGTGGTTTAACTCATTAATTAAACTCATTAATACCTGGTCAAAATGCAGTTGTTAGAAAAATTAGATCCTTCCAAAAGAAGTTGCCAGAGCTCATCATATTCACAATTTACAGCAGCAGCTTGATGGAAAATGTATCATGAGCTCAAGCATTTGGCCAACAGCATTATTGACACTGTACCCTAACATAAAATGGCATCTGACACATCCCAGTTCTTACTTTGGATGCCTTTGGACTCTCTGTTCCAAGGTACTTACAGGCCCACATCAGGAGTTTTAAATGAAACCTGTCCCTTACAGGTTTCATTTATTATTGAAGACCTATAATGAGATCATAGGACAATTGTAGAATCCTAATGGATTTTAAAGATAATTCGGCCCCTCTCCATTTACAGAGTAAATACTTAAACTGAGGCAGGTTACTTTTAGCAAAAGAAATTAAATTTAGTAAGTAGAGGACTGGAGGTAAGAGGTCTTTGAATTGCATGAAAGATTTACCCACATTCCTAGTGAGCTTAATCCTTGGACTTTGGAACTGTCCTGTCCCTCAGAACGGCAGTGGTTAGAGTGGTTCAATAAGACAAAAAAGAAATAACCCACTGAAGGTTGATCCCTCAGTATTAGACATGAAAAATGGGAAGAAGAGACTGCAGATGGCACTTGGTAACTTACTGTGATTCTGGTCCTGTAAAAACAGGTTGTAATGACATCAGGAACCTACTTTACTTCACTGTTGTTGGCTTCACAGGCATTTTCAGATAGAGTGGTTCACTTTATTATTCCCTCCAGTGGAAAATAAACACTATGAAGGAAATCTAATTCAGATCTTTATGTCTCATGATAAGAGTGGGAAGACATTTTCAGGTAGTGGGGGAAAAAAATGGTGTTTAGGGGACTTGTAATTAGGAGAACTGACATGTTTTGAAGGCTTTTATCCCTTTTCAAACAGAGTATACACCCTCAGCACAAAGAGAAATATTTCCTCTCAAACATTCATTTTGTCTGGAGTGAGGGTCAAGCTGCTCTCCACTGAAGAACAAAAATTGTGGGGCAACCTAAAATCTGATTAGTGGATTGTCTGAACTGGCAAAAGATTTTTTTTCCTGGTCATAAAGTGAATGATTCAAGTCAGACTGAAAAGAAAGAGCAGTTGAAAGAGCAGTAAAACTTCACCCACCAAAACTTGGGGGGGAAAAAAAAATCAAACTGCAGGGAAGCCAGGCAGGGAACATTCAATTAACTGGCTGGCATTTATGCAGGATCCTGGGATAAATGTCCTTTGAAGGCTCTCTGCCAGTAGTGTACAGGCTATTTCTCTTTGAAGGGCTTCAGGTTCACAGGGGCTGAGGGTTTAGTGGGGTTTTTTACCATTTTCATGCAGTCACATAATGATGATAGAAATGTCAAGAAACGAGATCAAATTGTATTGAGGGTCAGTACTACTCTTTTTCCAAAGTGTTTCTGGTGCTTGGCACCCAGACCAGCTCAACAACACATATCAGGGGTTAAAGAAAATAATAGCCTGGGCACTGCAGAGAATGATAAGAAACAAGTAGCAGGACAGCAGATAGCACTGTCTGAACCCAGTGTTATTTCCAAAGGTTAGGAGGAAATGAGTATTTCTCCTTTTTTTAAATGCCAATTTAATCTGAAAGACACTGAACCTCAGGTAACATTTCAAACTAACGTAGAACTTCTGAAAACAAGGCAATTGCTGATCAAGCAGACAGGGATTTCATCTTGAACTGGCTGTAAGTTTTAGCACCCTTGTTGTGTTATAATGTAAATATTGGTAAAAAAGGTGTAGGAAGGGAAAAGGGGAAAAGATCCAAGGACAGCTGCTGAGTCTTGAGCAATGGTGAGCGCCAGAAACTGATGTGCTGAGATTTAAAGAAAGATGAACTACTTTCTGTCTGAATATTTTATGATCTTCCCTCACTAAACAGAGAGGCTGCTACAGTAAAAGCTTTGTGGTTTTTGATAAGAAATCAGACACTTTAAAGGTAAAGAGCCTTGCCCAAGGCAACACAGGAAATCAACAGTACATCTGAGGAATCCAAATGCAGGGCTTTAGTACTGGATGTTTCTTCCAAATGTTCTTCTTACACCATAATCAACAATCACATAACTTCTTAAATATCTTTAAACATACTC